>NC_142214.1:9489000-10126666 GCF_049639895.1 Pseudopodoces humilis | reverse complement strand
GTGATCTTATCAAAACTTTCTGTCATGCAGCAGGAACTTACTTCATTACCACTTCAAAGAGTTTTTTACCTTCCATTTACAAGTTATATGATTTTGGGCCAAGTTTACTGCTACATGGGAAAAAGCCTCCCACGAGAAAGGTTTTTATTATTTAATCTACCTAACATGAACTAAGATCAGTGCGGGCTGAAGGAAGATCAAGGTGTTTTTCTTAAAAGAAAAATTAACTACACAAAATTGAGATTGTAGAGGACATTACCTTCCAAAGAGTAAAGCATGTAACACTGGGCAAAAGCAGGCAAAAAGGTTCATTTACTGAAGCTTGAGTCTCAGGAAATGGGAAATTCCCCAGCTAACATGAGAGGACAGCTCAATTTCCTACATTTTACTCTCTTCAGGGCAGCAAAAAAGCTCCTGGAGAGACACAATGTTCCTATATGTAGTCTTATCTCAGTATGTGGTGTACCAGCACATCTTGGAGGAGGACCAGTTCATGACATCCAGGTAAAAATTCACTGAAGGGCTCCCCCATCCTTTCACCTGTCCCAAGGACAGACAGAGGCTCACTCACAACAGCAAAGCTCAAGGGACAGGAGCAATCATTAATAAACATCTTGATGAATGAAGCTTTATAAATTTTTGATCATAGGCAAAAAATGCAAAAATGCTGGTGAGGGGAGGCAGAAAAGAATCGTTGCTGTAAGGACAATACCAGATACCACTTATGAAAAAGTGATTTTGGTCATTAATGACATTTTTATGACATTTCATTTTTTTTTTGTCTCCATAGGGAAGGACATATTATACCAGCTGGGAACTGCACTAACACAGTCTCTATTTCAATACTTTCCCTTGGAAAACTTTGTCAAAGGAACACCTAGGAAAAGTTGCTATTACAGGAACCAGTTAACTTTATATTATAGGCTTTTTTCTTTTCTTTATAGCCAGATAAGTCCTCCCAAAGAGTTACCAAGGCATAGTTCACAGATGACATACTGAAACACCATCTGTCTACCTGTCCTCTTCATTCCTCCTTTTCAGCTGTGATCAGACCTGTTAAAGCTGCATTTACTTTAACAGGTGAATGATTACAATCTTCTGCACCATTAAAATAGCCCGAGAACATTAGATGCATGCTGCAGATTAAAATTAATGATGACATTTCAGCTGCATGGTATACTTTAAAATCATTTCCAAATATTTTGCATCTCAGTTGAGAAATTTTATTTAACTAATTTTTATTCATTTTTGAGCCAAATTGAACAAATTAAAAGGGAGAAGGAGAGACAAGGGAAAGTCATGTTGGCAATAAATTACATCAATTTCTTCTTATGTATGTGTCTTTCTCTTCAGATGTCATTGCATTATGTCAATCAGCTCTTCTTGCCTGGTACATTTACAACCTGACCTTACCTTGGAATTTCACTTTACAACATAGTTTAAGAACCAGACCATGGTGTAGCCTACAAACAGTGGTTCTGATCATTTTACTGCCCAGAGCCAGTTTCTTATAACTTTGCCACATTTCTTCATTTCAGACTAAAATTTAATTTCTTAAGTGTTTGCCTCAGCCTTATTTAGGGATGGACAATGCAGAAGGGAACATGTTAGGCAAAACAGTGCTTTTCCCATATTAAAAAAAAAATAATCTTCTAATTGTCAGAGGAGGTGGTGCCTAGTTTTCAGAGTAAGACATAAAATTTGTTTGAAACAATGTATATCTCTTGAACTCTCTGAAAGCAGTAGTGGCTCTCTAGGCTGCAAGAGAGGCACTCTCTAAAGGCTGTTAGCAGTTGTAGCATCACCATGCCTGGGTTGGTTGTACCATGGGCACACAGCCAAGCAGTGTCCGCGATCTCAAATGTATGTGTGTTGCCTAGCCTAGATTAGTGAGATAGAAACCAGAAGGTAGTTTAGTAATTGGGCATTTTGGACAAGAAGTTAGGGATTACATGGGATGGATGTGGAAGGAAAGAAAAGAGGGCCAATATCTATGCAAGCTGGGCAAAGAAAGAGAAATGAACATTGAACATGTGACAGAAAGACTAAATAAGTAAGGAAGGGGATATACAGAAGTAAAGGATGAGCGGGCTTGGTCTGGGAGCAGCACAAAATGTTGAAACAACGAGGAACAGAAGATGGATGTTTTGGAAGCCAAAGTTGTATGAAACAAGGAAACAGACCTCAGCAATGCAAGCAAAGTCAGCAAGTTGTGCAGAATAACACTGGGCAGCCTCAGAATCCCTTCCCATCAGCCTTACACTGGGAACACAAAGCTGGGGGGTACTGGAGATCTGGGCCTCCTGTGTCACCTTTCTCCCCTGTGAAACAGAGTTAAACTCTTCATCTCTCAAGCAGAGATAATGCTTAGAAACCACTTAATGCTAAGGAGATGAGTACCACACTGCTCTAGAGAGGATCCCTGCTGGGGAGCTCAAGGGGACTCCATGCTTTTGGAGTAGATGTCAATGGCATGGACCAGATGAGCACAAGAGGTCAGGTTGGAGCCACTTCTGCCCTCTCAGAGGTGTTTGACGTAGGTGCACATCAGCTCCTGAATGCCCAGAGGGCCCAAATTTGTGCAGTTTCCTGGTGGGCAGCCCTAGACAGGGAATGTGGGTGATGGCATGGGCACAACAGGAGCTACAGAGGTGGCAGATGGCTGCCACAGAGCCAAAACTCATGAACTTAGGGGAATACACAGCAGTGCCATGGAGCCTTTAAGGTTCTCCTCATTCTCTCCTGGAATTTGTATTTTCTGATAAACAGTCTGGTTCCCTCCTTATTTAGGTCTCAGCTAAGTACAACAACTTAGAAATTACTACCCATCAGCTAACTCAAGCTGAAGAAATAGCATTCACATTGAGATCACGTGCAAGACAAGCCCCATGTCTGCAAGAGTGAACAAAATAGGTTAAACTGGTGTTTACATCTGAAAAGCCCAACAGGACTGTAGCTTAACTCACAGCAGCACTTGAATTAACACTTCTGTCACTGATTTCTGTCACTGATTCCTGTCACTGATTCCTTCATCAACACTTCTTGTGGGAAAAATTTACCCACAAATATGACATCAGTAACACATATTAACTTGATGTAATGTTGTAGTATTATAAAGAAAATACATTCTCTTGATCTTCTCTTCTGAAATTATTAAAAGCTTAAAAGAGAAAGTTAAATCTTGTGAAATAGTTCTGAATTTATGCAGAGATTTCTGTAGAAGTTTTTCAGTATCTTCACCACTTCAACACTCCTAATCATCTGAAGAAATGCTGCTGATTTACCTAAAGAGCAAGTCTGTAGCCTTTCTGAGCAGGGTTTGTGTCAGTCTGGTAGAAGGAGATTCCAGCCAAAAGCAATACTTCAAAGAGGAATTTCTTCAAATTCAGAAATAAAGTATGGATTTCTTTAAATCTGAGATGCTAAGTGGAAGGATATTACCTTATGGCAGGCCATTAACACTAAGCTTCATCACTTCCATGATTCAGGCTGTCTACCTTTCCAAGAAAAGTCACTGGAATATGTGAAGGTCATTAACCAAGTTAGTTATGCTCAGCAAAGACAACTCTCACTCTTGTTAGCAGGCACCTGAAATACCTCAGTAAAATTTATCTTTGTGCTATAGAAGACTTTTTTCAAAGCTGAAAACAATGTGTGATATTTGCAACAGCAACATTGAATTGAGGGCCTTCTTCCTCTTCTGTTTTAAATTACATTTTAAATTATGATTATTATGTGCAGTGTTATTAAAAATGCAATTATTCTGCCATTTCTATCAAAAATAATACGTAGGAAACAAAGGAAATGCTAAGCTGAAGCTTGCTTGTGATCCTGTATTACACTTTTGTACCGTGCAGATACAGATGCATCTGCTGCATCAGAAACTTTTGGCACATTGCCTTGAACTTGTGCACCGTGGTTACAGTGACAGAAAAAATAGCACACATAAAATCTGACAGGACTGCAGCCTATCCCAGTTGCCATTACTTTTGCTTCAAGAGCTCTAAACAGCTTTCAATTCCAGCTTTTGATTATTCTCCACAATTTTAATGCAGCACAGTACACGAACGGCTGGTTTCAAACAAATAATCTGAACGTACAATTTGACAAGCACGTCGTGTTTGTCTTACTTAAAGCTCTGAAACAACTACTAACATTCTCAGTATTTTCAAGTATATGAATTTTAAAACCCAAACTACAAATGCTTTATCTTTGCCAATTCAGGCATGAGCTGCTTGTTTCTGCATGTGTGCTCATATATCTGTAAAGGAACATGGGGCTTGTGGAACTCTCAGGCATTTTATTTATACATTTTTCAGGCATGGTTTAAGAGGCTGTCATGGGGTAGTGTTCCTCAAAGTAGTCACCATGTGTCCCATGTCCCCCATTGACTTCATTAGGAGCTGTGAGCACAGAGCATTTCTGAGCGTGCTAAAAATGTCAAACGGGGCATTGAGCAAAGAGGAAACCAGACCAGTAAAGAAAGCTCCCTGGAACAATGAGGTTTGATATTAAAACCCTGGTGTACTGTGTGTAGTATCTAACTTGCTTATGGGTAAAACATGTATGTTTTATAAAGCCTATGCATTTCTTCTATACCAGTTTTCAGCAAAAATCTTGCTTTTCAATGCAACTCCAAAAATTTCCAGGAAAAGATTGTGTACCTTTGTTGGTGTATTCACAACATCCTTAAAGTATATATTATCAATTCGATAACTATATTCGTACAATGAAAACCTGGGTGCATCTGGTATTAAAATCTTTGCCAAAATCTGAAAGCAGCACCTCTGTTTGCAAGAGCCCCAGAGCACACAATTGCAAATCAAAACCTTCCTACTTTCCCATGCATAGTTTAATTGTGGTCTTAAAATATTTTTGAAAGTGGGTCCTTTGAGCTTTGCCGCAGTCACACCAAGAAAATATTCATTATCTCTTTGAAGGCTTTCAGGCACACCATGTGCATATCCCAGCTTCAGAAAGTGGAAAGTGGCATTCAAGGGAGCTAAATCAGTAGCTCAGGAGAAACAAAGAGAGAAAGCAGAGTTTTCTAGATGAATGCTCCAACAGGGTCCTGCCTGCTGCAGTTACCCACCTCTATAGGTCAGGTTTTATGCTACTACCTGTCTCTTTTATGCTTGCCCTGTAAAATCAGCGTCAGTCACGAGGGATTCATGAAGTCTTTGACTCTTCTCCTTTCTAAAGGTCAGGGCTCAGCTTTTTAATTGGAAAAGCAAAAGGTGAATGAGCCTGACCATGAACACTGCAGTCCTTACTGTGTGCCTTAAGAGGCTCAAAGCCTGTCAAAATATGTCAGGGCTTTTTGGAGGTGCTCGAGAGGGAGGATGTAGTGGTGATTGTGGCATTACAAATTTATGCAGCTTCTTGGGAAAAGGAGACATTGTTTGAGCAAAAGCAATGCAGTGAAATCACAGGACTTGACAATTACAGTACCTGGAGCTGGAAGTGCAGAGCAGCCACTAATGTGAATTCAAGCAGATGATACCACTGTCACCCAAATATATGCTTAATTGCTCTTTTGATAAATATTTCTTTTCTCTTCATGAGAACTGTGCCATGTAATTCCCCTCTGATGGGAAAAGGAACATAAGAAGGGTTGGAACTGGAAAGCTGCAGGGCTTTATGTTTATTTTGATTTGTTTTACTTCCCAGGGAAGTGGAGGGAGAGGGGAAAGAAGACAGACTGAACATGTCTTGATTTGGAAAATTAGACTATTTTTCTCTTTTTTTATTCTAAGGGCAATAGAAACACTACCAGCAGTATAAAACAGATACATTCCCTTTAGAAATTTTCATTGGAAACCTGCAAAATATTTTGTTTAGCTCTGATACTTATTGCAGTGTATCTAATGGCTGACCAGCTTTATTTCCCATGTTTCAGAGACCACTTCATTTCTTCTAGTAAATTCATCTTTCATCTGAACTTCATGTGTCTATATATTCCTATAGTGATCTTCAGCATGGATTCTGAACCAAAATGTAAATTAATAACTTTGTTATTCCTAAAAATGTTCATGATTAATTTAGAATGAAGTATTTTTTAAAAGCAGAGAATTACTTATTCCATCTTTAATTTTCTCTTTCTTACAGAGTGAATGCAGCAACTGCATATTTCCCTCAGTTTTTATCAGAGCACCCCTACACATGCATGTTTGTCACCTGTTCCATCTCTGCCCATGATGTTCAGACTGGAATTTGGGCAGGTTATGTCCACTGGCTTCTTTTGCCAAAGCCAGACTTAACATTCTCCATGGAATACATATCTCCATCTCTCATGCCTGCCTTTCCTACTCCTCAAGTCTCTCCACTAAAGTGCTCTGCTTTGGCTAACTTTACCTCCAGTTTAAAGCCCACATTTCTTCAATGGGCTATAAACATGTCATTGTCACCTCAGTGTGGGATCCTCCCCTGATATGAAAAATGTCTCAGTTATTGTGTGATATGCTGTTTACCATATCTGCTATTTCTTACATAATTAGTTTAATTGAATATTAAGAAGTATTGGAACCAAGGCTTAATTCTACCATTCTTCAGCCACCTTTCTTTCTGTATCAGTTCATATTCATCATAACATTTTTCATTTAAATTTTATCCAGATTTATCCAAGATTCTATTGCAAATTTCCTGTATAGAAAAACTATTAAGGATCTATGTTCTGTAAGAAGCCAGCATAACATTCACCTTTATCTTTTTTTTTCTTTTTTTTTTTCTGTTACCCTTTTGTTTTTATCATACATATGTTTGAATGCAACATACCTGAAGGCATGAATGGCCCATAATTTCTGGAAGCAATGTGGTCTGTTTCTTACTGAAGTATCTTTTCTTCCAAAGATTGCGGAGCTTGACAGTTAGAAATGCTTTAACTTCTTCCTATTTTCATTTTTCATATTTTATTTAATTTCATTCATTCTTTCAAAGAGCATAAATTACTACTAATATACAAAAAATCCCAACTGATTGTGTACAACTGAAAGACCTTGTTACGTACCTATATCCTGATTTAGACTGATGGTGGACCTATTCTAGTATTGTCTATCTTATTCAGCATTGTAACACTCTTCCTGACCCTTTCTCTAATGTCTTAGTGTTTCACCTGCACTGAATGACTTCTGAGTGTAAGGCTGATATATCCCCATTTCCTCTGATAGTTATTTTAAAAAGATTCTGCTTTTATTGCCTATTCCCATCACAGGAATCACAGCACTCCTTATCTCTTGCTATGTCTATTCCATTTTCATTTACCTCAAGATGCTTCTTATTTCCCATTTTTCAGCTTGCTGTTAAGGTATTTGTTAGCAGGAGCACCTAACTTGGTTCACCTTATTTCATGAGAGAAGAAAAAATACACCCTCTGCCACAAAAATTTTCCCTGAGAAGAGGATAGTGTATTTTTGGATCGTCTATAACCTTCTTGCATGTCTCCATTTACTGGTCTATAACAGGAAGATAATGATGCTCACCGAGGGCTTAATTACATATTGTTAGAAATGTATTCAAGGGATTTGGGGAAAACCTGTCTTGGGACCCTTCTTCCTCTTGTGTTTTTTTGCCAGGTACCTGAATTCCCTGTTAGCTAATTTCATGCTGGACCTAAAAGGGTTTTCTCTAGTGTTCCTTCTCCTACTGAAGTAAGGCATAAGTGTCATCTTTGTTCTTCTGATGCAATGGTAGTGTCACCAGGACTTCCAAGAATTTTGCCAACAGTAGGGTAATTAAATTTCCCCATTAAAATGAGGTCCTATGAACATAAAGACCCCCAGCTCTCCCAGGGGAACCTTTACCCTCTCTCTGACAGACCATCCCATCAGATCTCTCCCTTTTCACCCTATTTGATGAAACATTATCGCCTAGCTTGTTACCATCAATATTTCGTGTGCATTACAAGTAGTTCGCTCACAGCCTCATAGCTCATGGGACTGAGAGCAACCTGAACAAAGGCACATTCTGGATGGCAGCACTTGATGCTACTTTTCCCGATGACAAGGTCATGGGGATGCTGCTGAGCACACCCATGAGCACACTAGAGAAGCAGGAGGACACAGGCAGAAAGCAAGAGGGTTATCCAGCACAGAGAGGCAGTACACACCATCCTGAGCCAAGTCGCCTGGCACTTCTCCACGGCACCTTACTTATCCTTCCCATGTGCCTGCCTGCTTTCTCTTTATGGCTTTTTGCCTGTAGGAAGCATGGGCTCTGCAAGGCAAAACCTGCTCCTCTTTTGCTTTGCAAGGGACCTCACAGCACTTATTGCACCCTTCTGTCTTTAAGTCAAGGTGAAGGAGCAAAAATTCTCACTCACGTAAGCAGATGGTAACATTAGAACACATTTTCTTGAGGGGATACCCCATATTGTGGAGGACAACGTTGGAAACCAGCTGCCACCCGGCCAGCCCCTGCCAGCCCCGCATTTCCAGCCCGCCGCCCTGGCTCCCGCACTCACAGCACGCAGAGGCAGTAGACCCCCGGGATGCTCTCGCTGTCCCGCAGCAGGTAGCTGCCGTCCGTGCCCGCCGCCAGCAGCAGCTTCTCCCCAGCCTCTCGGGTGATGGCCCCGTGGTAGACGGGCACTGTGTCCATGCCAGGGCCGTCTCCTGCTGCAGCCGCTCTCCCTGTGCTTGGCGCTTCCTCCGACTGTGCCTCAGCCGTGCGCTCCCTCAGCCTCCCCGTCTTGGTGGCAGATGTAAACAGGATGTGTTCGCACCCCTGAAGCCTCTGCACGGGGTGAGAGCACTGAGGGAAGAGTGAGGAACGAACACAGAATTTTTGTGGGTATTTTTTTCCTTTGCCCCTTTCTGTTCTCCTTTTACGTAGGCTATAACACCCTGGCACGGTCACAGCTCTCCTGCAGGGGTGTCATGTCACATCCACCCGCGGCCATGCGGCCCCCGCTCAGCAGGGATGGGGCTGATGGCCGGGGGGACAATGGCTGGGACAGGGAGCGCAGGACCAGGGCACTGCTGTCAGCGGCTCTGCCAGGCACTTCTCTCTTCTGGTGTTAACTCAAGGGGATTATCATCCCGAGCAGGGATTATTTTTTAACCTCTTGTTTTTAAAATCCCCAGGTATGAAACTAGAGGAAGTGAGCTGACCTCACTGTCACTGTCCCACCAGACCACTCACCTCAGGCTGCAGGTGCGAGCACAGCCCCTGCTCCACGCCAGCTGCTCCAGTGCCCACAGACAGCAGCCCCAGCTGATTCACCTCATGAGGGAGAGTTTTCAAAGCCTTTGGTGCTGTTTCATCACTGTTGATGTCGGGGTGGTCATTACTCACACTGGGAGACAGGCAAGAGCCTTGGCACACGCAAAGAGACCCCTCACATTTTCCTGGATGCCACTGCTGCCTTCATCTGGGGCATGAGCTGGCATCCAAAATCCAGAGTCATGTCTGAAAGAGCCATTTCTCTACACCTGCTGTGTCTGAAGATATTTTCTCAGTATACTTGTCAGTTGAATGCTCCCACATGCACATGCAGGTCTGTTTGCAAACAAGCTCTCAGTGTGCTTTATACCCCCACAGATATTTCCACCCCACAGATAAGTCCACCCATGGAAAAGCTAAGCACACTTCCCTGCAGTTATGGCCACCAGGCTGGCTCCACGAGGCTGCAGCAAGCTTAGGGCTAAACTGATCCCTAGCATGAGGCTGCCATCCTCCCTTAAAGAGCCACATTCCCACACCTGTGTGCATGAGCAAGAAGTCAGTAAAATATAGCAATAAGTATGGGTTGTGGTTATGATTGACTGCTTTTAAATTGAGTTTACTAGCACGACAGAGCAGGATGAAATAATCTCATCCAGATACTCACAGATGCTGTGTCCTTGTTGAAGTTAAGGGTAGGTGAAAAAATAGCTTTTAAGATACACACAATTCAGGAAAAGAAATTAAATTTTAAAATACTAAAAATAATGGCTACTCTGTTTAAGTTTCAGTCAATAAAAGTGTTTTCTCTCAACCATTTCACAGTGCATGTCTTTACATTTTGATCTTCAATATAGTTTTTCCTTGGAAATATTTTTTTTCAAATTAGCTTTAGTTTTTCCTTTGGAGGGATAGGCATTTCTGATCAGGGTAGCTCATGCACGGGGCACTGCACAAAGTCACTGATGGCAAAGCTGCAGCGCTTGGAGGCCGAGAGCCTCTTTCCCCACAGGGAGACCCTGGCAAGTGACTGCGCCCTTGGCTGGCACTGAGATGCTGAGAAAGCTGCAGAAATCTCAGCTAAGAGAGGCTGAAAACTCCCACCACCAAGTTTATGGCCTTTCTATCTCATTATGCAGGTATTCATTACCCCCTTTAGGTGAACCTGGGGACTCAGACATCCTGCTTGGTTTTTTAAACCAGTTGTTAAAGTATTTGCACATAAAGTAGCTGCTGCCTAGTGCAAATCTGATTAATGTGGATGGCAACAAGCTGTAAAACTGCTGCCTATTTCTCTTCATTTGGGTGCTCTTGGGGATTTCATCCAACTTTCCCATTTCTTAACCTATTCTCAATATTAATAGCTGATTCCAGAAAAAGTATGTGTGTAATTAGCTGGAGAGGAAAACCAGCCAGAATCATTTCATTCTGCAGCTTTCATTGTCCCACTGATCAGATTTCAACTAAAGAAAATCATAAAACTTTCCACTGTGAGACCCTTTCCTAATGTGGAATCACCACATTACCCAGGCCAACCTACGTTCTCCAGCACTTGGGTGAAGAAACATCTATTACTGTAAAACAGCTGTAAACACAAAACTTCACTCATCTGGTTAAGAAATCTATACAACTCCAGCTATTGATCTCAACCCCAGGCTTCCATACAAATCCCTTTACAGCCCCACTGACTAGGGGAATTGCAGCTTTTAAGAAATCATAGAAATGCTGTTTTTGGGAACAAGGGACAGTAACACGGAGGCACCTGTCAAGGAATGAAATGGTCCATGCCTTAAACATCGTTATGAAGCAGTTTTGCCCATTACAGCAAAAACCTGTATAAAGACACTACAAGCACAGAAGCCCACTCCTCCTTGAAGATGCCTGACTGGAACTTCGGACCTTGAGTTAAGCCATGTAGATAAAATGGAGGGGACACTATTGTTCAATAATCTCAGGCTGAGGGAGAAGAATGCATCCACAAGAAATCCAAACCCAGCAGCTGCGCTGAGGATCATCTCTGTCTGTGTTGGGGTGTGGGAGACCACAGCCTACAGAGGCCAGCTTTACACAGACCACCCCAGCCAAGGGTAGGGGCACAATTTTTTTGTGCATGGCGTAACCTCTGGTCAGAGGCACTGAACATCCATCCTCCTTTACACAAATAGGCCCAGCTATGGAATCCCCAACCCCACAGGCCACATGCATGGGACATCTACATGGGAGGCAGCTGCGGGGCTGTCAAAATTCATCAAAGACCCTCAAAGACCCCCAGACTCATTGCTGAGGCCTTGCACCACAGCATTGTATGTGATGCAAAGTGATGCAACAGATCTAGAGCCTGCTGCAAGAGACTGACAAACTGCCCCACTCCCTGGGGGAGGTACCTGGGCATTCCCACCTGGCCTGAGCATATATTATTCCATTGGATTCTGTGGTTTTTGGGGGACCCTCACCACCAAGAAGACTAGCTGGAGAGGATCAAAGGAACATCGTTGGGATCCAGGGAGTGGTGATATTTTCTTTATTCTCTCTCTGTCACTCTTTCTGTCCCTCCCCCCATCTCTTTTCTATTTCTTTCTCTTCCTTTCTCTTGCTCTCTCATTCTCTCATACTTACTATTAAATAAAATCCATACAATTGACTTTGGCATATGGTCTCATTTGCACCTTAATTCAGGCAGAGGCTTTTCTAATAACTGTAAAAACTAGACCAGAGAGCACCAAACAGGATAAACTAAACCAAAGGACATAGGAGCTTCCTGGGCTGAGAAAAGAGAAACCACGACATGCTAACATAGCTCTGTATCACACTAGTGAGGCTGGAGGAATGTCCCCAAACAAGCCATCTTCACTGCAGTTTGGCATCCAGTCAGATGCATACTGACTGCTCCGGATTTCATCCATTTAATCTTGTGGATCCTAAAGCATTGTTTGCCATCCTATTTCACACTGCTGCATCTGTGCCGCGGAGCTGAGATGGCAAAATAAAGCAGCAGGCTTGGGAGCATAGGGAAGTGAGAGAGAATTGAGGGTCAAAGGGATGCTGCTCCCATTGGGATTATGTACCCATCCCCTTCCACAGAAAATGGTGATTTCTTTAAGCACCCAAGCACTGCCCTGTAGGACACTGCACACTTGTCTTGTTTTGTTTGGAGACTATTCGGCATATTTTGGACGCCACTGTTTTGTGCCTTCCCTAAATCAGCCCAGCTAGCAATTCCTGCAGTATGCTCTAAAAAATACATTAAGGAAAGGAAGTACTTAAGAGTGCTCTGAAATATTTGGTCATGAAAAACAGGCATAGACAGATAGGACTTCATAGACCTCTTGGGTCATCAAGTCTACTTCTCTGCTATCTTAGCCAAACACATCATTCAGAAACTCATTTAAGTCCATCCTAAAAGTCGTTTGGGATTTGTTGTTGTTTTTTCCACTGTTCTCACTGGAAAGCAATTTCAGAACATTGCTATTCTGTTGTTTGGAAACCTGCTTCCAGTTCCTATCCTAAATTTATTCATGACCAATTTATGCTCATTTGTTCTTGTGCCAATGTTGTCCTTCAGTTTAAATAGATGTTTTCTCTTCCTAGAGCTTATGCCCCTGCGGTATTTATAGAGGCCTCCCTCAGCATTCATTTTGCCAAATTCCTCTGCACTGCAGGCTCTCCTTTTCCGTGGTCACTCTAATCATCTTTTTCCACAGTTTCCCAAAACTGAAGAGAATAATTTGTGAATAGTGTGCACTATCCTGGCTGATTTCTAACACCTGCCTCATACACCATTACAGGTGTTTCATTACCCTGGTGAAAATACCTAGATTTGTATCTGTGTTTTCCCTTCCTTAGTGTTTTCTTACCTATGAGCATGGTATAGTAGAAACCTGATTAACAAAACCTAGATGCATGAACTGGCAGTCAAATGCTTCTGAATTTTGTCTAATTTATCCTACTCTCAAGGTCACTCAGTTCTTCCTAAATGAGAGTGTTATTCATCTCTGCAGTGACAGTGCCTCCCTCCCTTATGCCACTGGTAAATTCCATTAGCACACACTTATTTTTTTATGGGATCATCATTAATTAAAAATGTTAAATATTACTAGACCCAAGACTGATGTCTGAGAAGCCTTACTACCTTCCCTCAGTACTGATCTCCTCCTACCCTCACATTCTTACTCACTTTTTGATTTCTGTCTTTATCTCCCCTTTTAGGTAATAATTTCCCACATGGCACTGTACCAAATGCTGTACTTAAGTTTAGATAATCAGCTGTAAGCACTTCCTTTGTCTAAAAAATCAATTATGATGACATTTCAGGTGCCGGAACTTGTAGAAGTACTTGAGAAGTGCCAGTAGGGAGAGAGAAAATGAAATTACCTGAAGTTTTTTTAACACCTTTTGAAAGATTTGGGCTGATTTTCATTTTCAGATGAGCTGCTTCATTCATCCCTAGCAATGACATTTTCATACATTGTTGAATTTTATAACAATTCTGAATATTATAACATTAATGCAATACTATCATTAAAATTCTCAGTTATTGTTATTTGACTGGAAAGAAGAATGACCTTCAAGACCTTTATGAAATTAATGCTACTGCAGAACTGTTATAGGAAGGCCTTGTATAAAGGGCTATAAAGCAAGACAAAAAACAAACTACCTGCATTAGTAGCATTGCTGATACAACAGTGTTATCATAAATGCCATCCCTGTAGAAGTACTGAAAAAGCACCTTCAAAACCAGGAGCTTTTGTAAAGTTTTGGACAAAATATCTAACTGATAAAATGCCACATTAAAACACAGCTAACTTTAAATATTATTTTCACTATTTCATGTCACTTTCATTTTTAGTGTAATCTGAAAAAATATCCAGAATGGTACAGAATAGTATCTGCAGAGAGATATTTGCTATTCCCATAACAAAATAATGCTGAGATTCAGAAAAACATTGGTTATTTTAGAGTATCTGCAGAGTCACCATTATCATGTTTCCTTTTTGAGCTGAAATGAAAGAGGTTGAGAAAAGCAGTCTACAATTAGCAAATGTGTGATTAGCTGCAAGGTTCTGGGCATCAATGCAGAAGGAGAAGACAAAGAACTTGTGGCTTAAAATTCACAAATAAGCATGTATTTATACAGTCTCCATGTTAGTCATCATATTCTATACGTGTAGCTTGGGAAAAAGAGGGCAGAAATGGAAGCTGATTATAATAAATAGAGCTTGGATATAGGTTTTGATTCCAGGTTTATATTCTGGGACACAAACATCATTCATATTAAGAAAGGCCAGCCTGTGTTTAGCCTGGAGCAAAGGAGGATGCCCTCTTGCTCTCTACAGCTCCCCAAAAGGAGGGTGATGGAAGGTGAGGTCTCTTCTCCCAGGTAACAAATGACAGGACAAGAGGAAAAGCCTCAAGCTGCACCAGGGAAGATCTAAATTTGATATTAGGAAAAGTTTTTTTCATTGAAAGGATGGTCAAGCATTGGAACAGACTGCCCAGGGAAGTGGCACCATCCCTGGAAGTGTTCAAAAAATGTGCAGACATGGCACTCGAGGACGTGATTTAACACCGTGAACATGGTAGTTGGTCAGGGTGGTTGTAGATCCATGCTTTTTCCCCCTTTAAATTAAATGTACAGCCTAAGGAAAAACTGCATTACCTCAGAATATTCAGTCCTCAAGGTGCACATTAGCTACTATGAGAATTTCCTTATGGTGCTGGGAACTTGAGAAAATAAACTTTCTCATCACCTGGAAATTAAGTGTTTGTGCCATCAATCAGAACTCATTGTGGAGAAGAATCAAGAATGCAAAAGGTTGTGGACCTTTATGAATGGAACTCATCAACAATTGTCTTCTGAGCACAGGTAAATGCCCAAAATGCCATAAATGATGACATTTCACTGAATTTTAACAGTATTATTTCCTCTGCGTAGCCTCCCTGCTTACCTGCACAGTTGTTTTGAATGTTTTGTGAGCGAGATAACACTAAAATTGAAAGCTACGTCATATAGGTGAAATTCATATTAAAAGTCAACTGTGTTTTAATGCGGTTTCTTTTGCCAGTTAATATTTCATGTATCTTCTTTCTGCAGAAGCAGTGCAAGAGCGGGCTATTTTGCAGGTGCATGTGCATTGCCAAGCAGAGATGCTGTTTCTGATAGTATTGACATAAGAAAATCTACTCAGAAGCTTGAACCTTTTTAGTTTTTGCTATTACACTTTCAACAACTCTTTCCTGTAAAATTCGGCAATGTGCAGGCAGTCATCAGTCAAAGCACCCAGCTGCTTTGAAGCCCAGGACCTCCATGTCTTTATGATTTAGCTGAACCAACTTCAAAGTTGACAGGGCTAAATCACACCAGGGTACTCTCAGGGCAAAGCAAATGTCCACACGGGATCTCTTCCTGGATCCGTTCCTGTGCAAGCAAGTCAGCAGTTGAATATTCAGCTTTAGAAACCAGATTTCCACACCACACACACACAGAAGCTCAAGTTGATTTGCTGACATCACATGAGTTTCTAATGGATATTTATCTGAATTACAACAGCACCATGCAATTAGGCATAAATAAGGGCCTTTCTTCTGTAGGGGAGGAAAGTTTATCAATTCTGAACCATATGCAATTGTGTGTCTAATCTCTGCCTGCAATTATTTCAAATGTAGATCCAGATGATAGCATTTATATTCATTCCGAGATTCATTGAGTTTGAGGCCAGAAGGGATCATTATACCATCTGGCCTGACCTCCTGGATGCCACAGACCATTACATTTTCCCAATTACCTCTATATCAAGCCCTGTAACATGTGTTTGACTAAAGCATAACTATTTTTGACTAAAGCTTATCTCCCAGTAAGGCACCTAGTCTTGATTTGAGGCCATCAAGAGGAGAGAATCCACCACTTTGTGAGTATTTTGTTCCAATGGCTAAGCACGCTCACCATTAAAAATATAGGTCATGTTTCCAATTCAAATGTGTCTGGCTCCAGATTCCATCCACTGGATCTCATTACACTTTTCAAAGCTAAGCCAAAAAGCTCTTTGACACCCATTATTTTTTTCCCTAAGTAAGTGTGTTTATTCCCTGGAGTCAAGTCGCCTCTCAAGTATTTTGTTTGGTTTTTTCCTAATAAGCTTTGGTGAACTCTGAAAAATCACAGAGCAAAGTTGTTTTTGCAGTCCTTCTGTGTACTTTTATTTTATTTTACTTGGTATCTATTTCAACAGTGCCCAGATCTCATGGTGCCAACGATGCACACAAGGAGCACAGGAATCTCTGCCACCCTGGCAGCACATCCTGACCTGCTTTCCTGTTAGGAAGTCCATATCATATCATATCATATCATATCATATCATATCATATCATATCATATCATATCATATCATATCATATCATATCATATCATATCATATCATATCATATCTCATCTATAATGAAGTTTCTCCTTCCCAGTACCCAGCTGTAGGGTGAGGCAAATGACACTCTGCTGAAGGTTCATAAATACAGAATTCAGAATGTACAAGTTGATCCCAATGGGAGCAGTTTATAGTATAATCCAAGTTTCTTTTATGATGGTTCTCACCTCATCATCCCATACTATCAATGTGTGGTGATGCACAAACAGCTTCCCCTGAAACCAAACATTGCTCATGGCAAAATAAAAATGTGATCTGTGCACATTTCTGTATCCAGCTAGAGTTCCTAGCATTTTGTGATTCCAATCATAAGCCTACCTGTAACAGCAAAAAGGGAAAATATATGGATGGGAGGTGTTAAGATTTAGGTTGTTTATTAACCAAGATTAAACTAACTGTTTGAACAGATAGTTCAGTACAGCCCAGGAGGTATTCCCTTATTGGACTGTGATTTTTCATTTCATGAGTTGTTCAAAAGCTATTGTGGTGATATTCTATTGGTTTCAGCACAGAGAAATACACACACATCCTTGCACTGATTATTTTATGTAGACACCAAACATGCCCTCATTGCATGCTTGCTTCACACACCAGGCTGTCACCAAATCAGACACAACCTCAATAAGGAAAAAAAAAAAAAACATACTCTGGTTATACTGATAGTTCTTGGAAAGTTTTGTCTTAGTATTTTGGGAACAGCTTGCTTTTCTGGCCTACATCACAGACTTCAGCAATAAGAAATATTTTATTTCTGTACAAAAAAATCCAAACCAAAAACCACCGAACTAAGGTGTTCATGCATACACATACACACATACACACACATGTGGAGCTTATGCATTTTAAAAATGCTATGCATATTAAATTTCTTTTCTTTTTTCTGGCAGATGCTGAAAAATTCCCTCATTAAATGTTATCTTTTTCTCACTGACAAAAGACTACAATAGAGTTATTTTGCTTCAGCCCAAGCCAGAAATCTTGCATTGGACTCAATGTCAGGCAATACCATCTGCTCATAACCTACACAAATACTAAGATGACAGTAGTTCCAATCCTGTTCTGATTGAAATCAACAGCAGAGCTGCCCTGCTTGTAATGAGAGCATGAGCAGTGAAACTTGTCTTGACAGACAACAGGAAACATGGGGTTTTTTGGAGAGCAGCAATCTTTAGGCAAGGGCTACCCAGCATTCGAGCACAGATTAGCAGAACACTGCAGATCTGGTATCCCCAAGCAAGGCATTGAAAGTCTGTGAGTGGACTAAGCCCAGGTCCTTTTAATTTCACTATTGATTACAGACTCAAATACACTGAAAGAAAGGAGCAAAAGAAATTGAGCTGGCCAAGGCACCAACATTTACATGGCCACGGGAGACTCTTACTCCTTATATCACTGTCACAGCTCTGTGCATTTAAGGCCATTCCCTGAGGCAGATGAGGGTTTTTCAAAGGTTAGAAGCTAAGCAGATTAAGTCTGGGTGATGCAGAGGATCCACATAACTTTGGGTCACTGCTTTCAATCTGTAACAGATGGGTCCCCTCTGAGAGCCAGCAGGCTCATGCAAGCGCCTGCAGGAAGCCATTCCCCTTGGCTGGTATGCCTTGGCAGCCCTGTTGGTTGGGAAGCCTTGTCCCACGCATGGCTGACCCCTCCATGTAAGAGGCAAGGTGAGCCAGAAGGACAAGATGAGGAAGAGTGCATGGGATACAAACCTGTCAGAGTTCAAGAAGCATTTTGACCACAATCTCAAACATATGGTGTGATTTTTGGGGCTGTCCCCCACAAAGCCAGGAATTGGACTGGTGATCTTTGTGGGTCCCTTCGAACTCAGGATATTCTATGATTCTGTGTTGGCTTACTACTGTATTTTAAGATAAATAAAACTGTGTCACGCACAAAGACACACAGTCTTCAAGGCTGAAAGGGAAGCCTCGCCTTTGCCTCCCTTGACATGTCTCTTGGCCCATGGGTAATAAAATCTGAGATGGCAAAGGCCAGTGGGGAGCAGAAAAAGCTAAAAGCACCAAAAATGTCATACTTCCTCATGTCAAAGGGGAAGTTTTATTTGGAGCTGAAACTTGCTGCTTGACTTGGCATAACACATCCATGAAAGGTTGGTATCAGGGCTGTGTAGGTGGGTCCCAAGTCCCAGCCTTGGTAGAGACCCACCCTGAGGCTGCTGCCCCTGCGGGACTGGCTCCTTACAAGCAACTATAAAGTATTTTGAGTACTTGAGCCATGTTTTATTTGTATGTAGTCAACATGGCCATCATGGGGATGGTGTCTAAATACCCTGATGGTGTTTGGGACAGCATTTTCATCCTACCTGCCCTCCCTGCCTGGGTGAGACCATATTCCCCTCTTCCTGGGACCTTAAATCTGCAGGTACTGACAGTCATTTTGCTGGGGGAGCTGTCACCTAAAATACCAGTGAAAACCCTCACTTCTACTGTGTATGAAAAAATGAGGGACTAGATTGGTTAGATACCTTTTTTTTTTTTTTTTTTTTGCATAGTTCTTATCACAAATCCCCTCACAGCAAAAAACATTAGCTGTGTTGGAACAATTTGCACTCAGGCTTTCCAACCTGTAGTTCAAAAAATGTAAACATCAGGCCATTAAGATTTAATAGCTTTTTATATTCTCCATGGAAGCTTTTACTATGAACTATTCATAAGCATGCTCAGGGTTGTCCAAAAAAAACATTAGGGCTTTGCATACAGAGGAATTGATGTGCTCAGGAACATCTTCAAGTACCAGGTTCCAATGACCTGCCCTCAGAGACACTCCAGCCCTCCAAAGAGAGCCCAGCCCGCTGGTCTGGGGCAATCCAATGGCAATGGGACACTCAGGGACCACACTGGTGCCAGCTGAGGAAACAGTGCCAGCCATGTGGGCACATCATTCTGTGGTGCTAAATGTAGGTGTTTGACTTCAATTTCCTGCTCTTGTTTGACAGATAGAACAGGCAGAAATCTCTGACCTGAATTATTTTCCTACCTCAGAGAGCTTCTCACCAAATATTAAGGAGTTTTCCCCCACACAGATTGTATTGCAAACTTTAAAGTAAAATACTATTTTGATTTTAGTTTCATTTAGTTTGTTTTTACATAAATACTTCATTAAATACTTGTCTTCCTGTACTGTTGAAACACTTTCTTTACTATTCTTCCTGCAATATTTTCACCTAAAATTTGTAAGACACAATAGAATAAACCTGTCAGACTTTAGGGTGTTTTATTTTCATAACTTCTCTAAAATTTCCTCTGTTTTTACAAAAATTTCAGCAAAGTAAACCTAACTTTTATATTCTATGATAACATGTGCATACTTTAACTGAAAAACTACTGATAAAATACTGAGTAAAAAAAGGAAAAACCAATAAAAGGTCAGAAATTAGAGAATTCTAGATAGCATATTGCATTTCATAGAAAGAGGGGACAGTCACTGAAAAAAAAACAAAATATGCTTTTTCCTTTACTAAGCCATGTCCTGACTACAAGCCAGTGGAACCGTTTTTCTTAATTCCCAGATATTTGAGGTCAGATAATTTCATGGAGTACCATATTTTTATCCCCTTCCTTTCTTATCAGTTTTACCCCCTGGAACAAGCCACACCTTTTCATTAATAAGGGTATATAAATGCCCCCAGTTTGATTAAAGTCCAGCTAGTAACAATATAAACATAGGTTTGAAACCCCCTCCAATTCAGCATCTGGAAAACACTCACATGCCTTAATTTTCATGAAGAAAAAATCAAGATTTTTTAAAACGTCCCCATATTCCTAATCAGTCACAAAAGTTAAAAGTTTATGCAGATAAGATTATGTGCTTTCTTTACATGTGTTAAAATGTCACACTTCCCTTCCAATGGCAAATCTAGGTAGGGACAAAGTATTTATAGCAACACCATTTAAAAATCATAATCCATTTGTTCTACACAGTTGGTGCTCTATTAATGCATATATTTGCCACTGCCTTGATTAGGGGAAATCTAATAACATGGAACTAGATCACTAATTTTTGACCTCCTACTTCTCAGTTTCCTTCAATGGGTTCCTTCAACTGTTTTACTGAGTCCTTTTTAAACTATATTTATTGAAAATTATACAGTAAAACTCATTCAGCAGATTATTTCTTCATAGAGGAAGTGTGAAATTGTGAAATTACCTAAACCTAGAGCAGCTTTGGGAGCAATGCAATGAGTCTTTAGCACTGCAATCCCGCTCACCTGCTAGTAGAGATCACCATTTCTCTAGAAAATAGCCCCCACTAGTCCATAATGTTCATCTATCTTTTTATCACCCATAGGCAAGATGTGTTTCCTTCCTTTTGGCACATTTTTTCCCTGGTAGTGCAAACTGGTTTTCTTCTGTCCCTCTTCCCCACACTGAACATTACCTCCCACACATTCACTGTGCTCTCCTCAGCTTCAAAGGAACAGAAACCTCCCAAGAGCTGTAAGAAATAAAGTCAGTCCTCCAGTAATAGCTCCTGGTCTATCTGAACTGGTGGCAATACTGTATTTTTTCACTGTGCTCATCTTCCCTGGTGCTTTCCCCATGATAGGACACATGTCCCTCTGTGAGAGATGCAGTCAGGCTGAGCAGACAGAGGCAGGAGAGGGTGAACAGAGCTCAGGAACCATTGTTTTCTCTACTCCTACCTACTTAAAGAAATCCTTTTCTTGTTCCTCTCCAAGCTCTGTCTAAGCACTACAAGCAATTAAAGGCTGACTACATGGGAGAGGATTCGATTTTGCAAGAGAACAAGTAGAACAGTGATATCTTTCATAAATTAAAACATCCAACAAAATCAGTGCTAGGCACATGTTCCTTACCTTCCTGAGCATATTTTGTGCAGTTAGACAAAACAGAGCTCGAAATTGCATCCACGGCAATGGATAAAGATCGCTGTGTCACCACAGACTGCAAAAGGAGAGCATTTCAGATTAAAAAATTCTGAGAAATATGTGTTTGAGAAATAGTTTCAGATCCCTCCATGTAATATGTAAGACATAGTCTTGTAAATACAGCTCTACTTAACTTTTATCTCACATACAAGCTTCAATCATCACACAGCACTTGTTTCCAGCACGTGTTCGTGTGTGTGAACCTATGGCATGTTCAGTTTCCAAGAGGTACTTCGGAGCCACAAGCTCAGCCTGATTTTAAAGCCTGATCTGCAATAACCACCCTGCAAACCATATCACTTTATATGAAGGCCGAGAAATTATTTTCACTATCAAACAACTTTAGAACCTTGTTTAAAACATTCTTTTGTTTCATTTCTGCCTCTTCACTTCAAATAGGTTTTTGGTCCTATTTTTTGTGCAGGTCTGTTCTAAAGATGACATGAAGCACAATGCTGCAGCTCAAATATACAAGACTCATCTGCCCTGGCTGCTGAGAGGTGCTAATCTACAACATCCTCCTGATTGCCTGGCAGGATATGCAAGATCAAAAGACCTCAGGTTCCAGATCAACTACCAAAAAATTAATAGTGGCCCAAGTATTATCCAAAAATTGGAAAGGTCAACAATCCCACCCTAAATGTGTCTTTCTTTTCTTGAAGCAGCAGTTTAGGACATAATTTGCTGACTATCATAACCATAATGTTATTTAAATGGAATTCCTTCTGAATGTAATTTGCCGCCAAAGTTTATTGAGCTTATTTTAACATCGTAGTGGGAGATTAAAAATCATTTCAACTATTTTTATAAAGGTTACATTAGTACTTTTCATTTCTTTATTGCCTTACTGAATGTCAGGGCACAGAGCACTCAGCGAAGCCTGACAGTGGCTAAGAGGCATAAAGGTCATGCCATGTGCATTTGCTTCAAAAGTTCAACCTGTGCTTTGCCTAGAAAACCATTCACAAAATTACTGCCTACAACAAAAATAAATAAAACAGGACATCATTCACACCCAGAGCACCAGAGACACTGAAAAAGCTCTGACCTGGGGAAACCCACCCATTCTCAGAACTATCTTTACATTTTTGTTTCAAAATACATGTTGTTTTAAATTCAGACACAGAGCTCACCTCTGCCTACATGGAGCAGTATGATTACACCCTCCTATTGCAGCTGGAACATGAGGAGTTTGACAGAGCTTGTTTTGCTCCCCAGAGCCCTGGGATTCTTCTGAGGGCCAGAACAATAATAAATATTAATATAATGCAAATTAACTATTAACAATAATAAAACACATTATGGGTGATTACATAATAGGTGATAACAGAAATTAATTCATATTGAAGAATGTTTCTGCTCTGGTCTTGCCCCAAGCACTCACAAACATCTCTTCATTGTCATTAGTGTACCTTAATATAATAATTTGAAAATTAATTTAAAATATGCATCATCAGTTGAAAACATTTTTGTCCACTTCAAAGGAACAAATATTTCATAGTAGGGTTTAAACTGAATTGAGACACGAAGTATTTGGTTAACAGGGCACTTAAACTTTATTAGAAGTTAGTGCATCACTTTTACTGCTGTTGCAGTGTTAATCTCAGGGTTCTTTTAAGGAGCCGCTCTGAAGTCATTACTATCTAAAGACACTTAAAAAATCAGGATGTAAGCAGAAGGAGAGTGGGGGGTCATTTCTGACAGGACAAGGAAAGAAACCTTATGTGGTCCAAGCCCTGAGGGCAGACAGGCCATTGCCACCACCCAGCCACTCTTGGCACAGGGCACTGAGAGCCCTGGGGCAGCACCACAGAGCCCAGCAACAAACTCAGAGCTTCCCAGGAGATGGCTTTAAAATAAAAAAGGCATTAGTGAAAGTGTTCATGCTGTGGAAGGTGTGCAGGGTTGAAACATTGGGGGTCTTAGTTGGATGAGCTTTTTGTCACTTCTCCTCTTGCACAATCACCACAGCTGTTACAGAGAGAAGACAGAAACAAAGGAAATTCCACACAACTGGCTGAGAAAAATGTCCAGCAAGATGTAACAATTCATCCAGGGCCAGACAGCATTTTGGCTGATCTGATTTCCTGTGCACTGGGGCTGCCAGTCCATCTCTGCCACATTCCCTGAGGTCCCACACCTCACTCTGTACATCGTGTGGTTTACGTTAGTTTCTTTTTAATTCTGTTTTCATGAGGTTTGACACAAACACAAAGGTGATCAACTGTAAATGTGAAGTGTTGCATGGCCCTGCAAAAACCAGAGCACGGCAGCCTGTAGCAGGTTCTGCGCAGGGCAGCACAGGAGCCTCCTGCACCACACCTCGCTTCAGCTGAACCAAACTGGGTTGCTCTTGACGTCTGAGCGGTTTTCTCCTCTGGGGAGAGAGTATAATGTACAGTATTTCTCGTGATGCCTTTTTTTGGCTGTTTTCTTCTATATCTGGTTTCTCTGGTTTTCCTCCCTATGCTCCTATATAAGCTTTCCAGGGCCCTGGACATCTGTGTACATTACCAGGTACAATGGCCTGCAACTCTTGAATGTGCTTAAACTTGGGAAATGTATTCTCAATTTGAGATCCCGTTTAAATGAGACAATTTTTAGACCAAGAAGTCTTTCTTTTTGAATTTGCAATATATAAAAGTCCTATCAGTGAACCACTTGGGCGTAGTAGAAATACACATGCCAAAAAGCTACAGTTCTGTAAGTGCTTTTTTCTCTTATGCTATTCGTTCTTCATTACAATAATGCAAAACAGTGGAAAGAAAAATTAAGAAGACAAATTAGAGTCTGGTTAGCAAGGGAGATATAAGCTAATACCAGTCACTGTTATCCTTCCATATGCTGCTTAATGAATCAATGCTGGCAGGATAAAAGATTGCTGGTGCCTGAGGCACTTAATAACAGTGTGTAACATAACATGCATTTCCTTTTAGGTGTCACTCTAAAAAGTTGGTATGGACAATTTCTGTTTCTAAAGTAATGAGAGCAGAGGGTGATGCTGTCAAGATGAGGAATTTTGGCTGCATTGTGTGAAGCTGCATGCAGGCAGGCAGTTTGTCACGCAGCTGGGCAGGACTTGGGGGCAGAAGGGTCACCCCAAGGCTGAGGGCAGGACTGTCCTCCCCACCCTGGGCACCACTGGAGACCTGGCACTGCCACCAGCTCCAAGGATGTTGGACAGGTTTAGAAATGAGCATGGGAGCTGCTCATGTGAGAGGTACTTAAAGCACACAAGCATCAGCTCCTCCCCTCAGAGCCCACACAGCTGGAAACAAAGAGAATGAACATGAATAAAATGCAGTGCATGGAACTGCCTCCTGTCAGCAGAGATGCTTGTTGCAGGTGTTGCAATGCACAACTTACAGCTAATAGCATTAACCTGAAAAAAAACCCTTAATATTTGGCTTCATCTTCATCACATCTCACATATTCCCCACACCATGGGCTGTCACACTTTCCTTTGGCCTCTACCTTGTAGCTTGTCCTGTACAAGTTTACCTGTGGAAGGAGCCATCATTCCTGCTCCTCTGTGGCTGCTTCCTTTATGTCCAGGTCTGCTCTCCAAAGCATCCTCATTGGTATCAACAGTGTGCAACCAGCAGTGAAAAACTTTAGGATTCATTGTTGTGATGTATGTAAGGTTTGAACTATTTTATGTCAGCTAGTAATTAACACTAGGAAGAGATCCTGCACAGTGTAACAATAGCTATAAAATTGCTTCATCCACATGGGATGCAGAGAGAATAAATTATACTATATGATCATTTTTATTATTTTTGGGTTTTTTGACATTTGCTTCTACTAAATCTTGTAACATCCTTCATGAACTTACTTCTTTTCAAAATGACTTCTTAGCAGAAAAAATGGTATTAAAACTCTAAAAGGGATGTCACATCATTTTAGAATAAGTCAAGATCAGCTAGTTCCCTTTTTAAGCACAAAACTTCACACTGCTCCCTGCCTGCTGGGGAGAAGCTGCCTGCACTCTTCTGTCTGCCACATTCCATGTCTGGGCAATGAAGGAAAACAAACAAGAGACAATGAGAGGGTGCAGCATGGTACCAGAAATACCAGCTGACCTGGTATTGAAGGGGATCAGGTTTAAAGACTAATTTCTTAGGAGCTGCAGTGAGAGAATCTTAATCATATTGGGATAGCAAAAGAGCATCGCCCTGACACAAATCTCCAGTGCTCTTTCAAATATCCATGGTGACAGTAACTGCAGCCACTGGTTTGTGTCCTTTGACTATAAGCCAGTTTATACAATTAATAATGCATCCCTGCCCAATCAACAGAATGATCCATCCTTGCCCCTAGGTACTAATCATGTGTCAAGACAATTAATTGCAGAGATGTACTATGTGAGAAAGGTTGTCCTAAATGTAAAATGTGGCAATTTTTCTGAAGGGCCCAAGGCAACAATCATCTGAACATCCCTGCTTACAGTAACACTGTCCTCTCTAAATGAGAGAGGAGAACTTAGTCAACATGACACCTAAAAACAAGCCTCCCTCTGACTTCAAGCCCACAAGATCCAGAGCACTCTGCCACCTCTCGCTGAGCAGAATCACACTCTTCAGTAAAGGTTACAATTTTCCACTTACATTGGATCAAAAGTCCCTCAATGGCTCAACTTAAACGCTGATTATCACAAAGGGTTTTTAAGAAGTTGGGTTTTTTTCTCTCACCAACTCTCCTAGTGCACAAGAAGCATTTCCCTCACGGAAGCCTGGTCAGGCACCAGGGAAGGCTTGCAATAGATTTTCACAGAAATATGATCAGATCTCCTGGTATTCACGACCTTACTGGGTGTGTAATTGGGTGAAGATGAGGGGAGCCAGCAGGGAGCCTGAGGACACAGGTTTGGGCATGGAAATGAGTCAATATGTCAAGGTGCACTTTGTTTCTCTTTGTCTACTCCTCTTCTTTCTCCAAAGGAAACAGAAAAATCAAATGGGTCTGCACAAGGAGGGCCAAGTCCTCTCCAGTGACTCCCTCCTTACTTCAGTCTCTTGACATCTGCTCTGGCACTGCTCCATGCTGTCACCTGTCCAGGGACAGCCTTCTCAAGAGAGGGGGAAAGATCGTATGATGATGATTTGACAAGGAGCAACCAGAACCTCTTTGCCCCATCTGCAACCTGGTAGCTGTCAGGGTCGTTCCTCCTGGGTGGGAAGCAGCCCTGTCTGCAAGAGCCATGGCAGAGCCTTTGTGACTGGGAGTCGCCATCTCCTCACTGTCTCACCTTGTCTTTTCATTTTTCACTTTGACTCATTGCTCCCAGTCATCCCTGTCATCAATAATAAGAGGTGCTGAGGCACATTATAGAAATGCATGTGCTTAATTATCTTGATATCTGAGAGGAGCTGTGTAGATAAGAAGAGCTTTTATTGCCTTTTCACAGTGGCAATGTGAACCCTCCAGGGTTGCACAGGATGATTGCAGCCACACAAGGTTCCAGCAGCAGCGTGCACTCCCTGGTGCAAAAAAAAAGAGGAGAAAAGCCCTTCCATTCTGCACTGGGTGGATTTAATCTCATGCACCGCTTCAGGATCTGGTGAGTCCCACCAAGTCTGTAATGTAGACTCAAGATAATCTTCCCCCATTTTGATGTATCTCTTCTTGGCTCATCCTTACCATGAAAGGACACAGCCAGCCTTCTTGGCTACTTTGGTACATGCCATTCCACCCTGCCTGGAACATGTGGCTCTCCTCATCCCACTGTGAAAAGTCACCCGTGCCCTCATCATCAGTTTCTTTCATGCACAACAAATTGTACTTATAACCCAGGCAGAATTCCCCTGAGAGTCTGAAATGACATTTCTCAGGATGTGACAATAAAGCACCATTTGTGCTCTGCCTCTCATCTGTTCACCCTTTCAGTTAAGCTTTCACCCCGTGCATTAGAGAAATGAGTCATCTTCACCATCTCTCATGCATTCGCATTCACAGTACCTTGCCTTAATCTTCAGTTTTTCACTATCACCTGAAATATATGCTATTTAATATCTAATATTACTTTATGGGGGAAAACCACTAAAAATAAATCACAGTTATAATGAGAAGCTTCCAAAGACTCTAATCCTAAAATGCACTCCTGTAATAGCACAAGGGGATCTCCATGTTCAGTATTAAAAGGATTATTTTTCAGTGCATCCCCAGTTTCCCAGATACACACAGCTCTTCATTTTCACCTGCAAATGACTCCATAGATTAACAGAGAGACAAAACTCAATCAAGCATGTCTGTCATTGCGATTATGGCCTGGCTGTAAAGCAATTTCACAGAATGGGAGAGGACCATGATATACCTACCACAGCTTAAAAGCCTTCTTCATTGCACCAGATTTACATAACTTTATTCAGTGTTGTACATTAAAGGTTCAGAAAAAATTCATATTTGCCCATAGGGATGGGAAATGAGCAAAGCGGTGACACTGGAGGTAGTTTATCTTTTGGATTGGGTTTTGCACATGCAGAATTCCACTCTTGCTTTTTGGCAACACCTTGTGGCTTGCACAGACCCAATAACTGTAAGGGATTATTTGTATATTTGACTTTTCTATCTAATAAAAAATAATAGTAAGTTGTGAAGATTGAATTAGAGACCTCAGTGTATTTTGGTTTTGACTCAGGCTGTGGAGTTCGGTGGGGAAAATGTAGTCCTTAACTCTACACCAAGAAAATACACCAAGATCCTTGTGGTCTCTGCTTGAAGATCTCCCAGAGTTACTATAGCACACCTTCAAAAAACCACCCCTCAACGGTAATTTTAGACCCATGTCTATGACTTTACATTGCCATGTACAGGCATTTGCAAATTCTGACATGCCTTCAAATACTAAATCTGCCTTAAAATTTCTTCAAGCAGTTTCTGATAGTTTAAGCAGGAATTGTGGACTTTTGAAATGAAAACTGAAATTCTTACACTTGCAAAAACACTAAGTGATATGAGAGTTGACATGTCAACCATCCTGGGCTCCAGAATGAGTGTTCATACTTATTTTAGTGGGAAATGAGCAGGTGTGCAAAAGCTCCTGCTAAGTCCCTGCATCTGCAGGAAACAAGAACCTGCCCCAGTTTCTGGAGAGCTGCTGGGTTCAGGTTCAGGCCGAGCATGGTTGGTTGAATATGGCACCATATTCCTGAAAGAAAACGGGCACAAATCATAAAGTCATAGAATCATTTTGGTTGGAAAAGACCCAAAGATCATTGGGTCCAACCATTAACCCACATTGCCAAGTCCACCACCAAACCACAACCCTAAGTCACAGCAGAAGTCTCTCTACACTGGGAAATTGAATATGCCTTGAAAACTCAAAACAGCCAGCCCTGATTTGGTCAAGTCAACGCAACCAAAGGTAGTATGGAGACTTTCAAAAAGTTGATCACATTTTCTGAGGAATTGCTAAATCATGCCATTTTCAGCGAGAAAACCACAACGACTCTTGGCAGCGTGCACCTTGTTCCCTTAAGGGCAAGGGAAAAACCGAGGGTCAGGGCTGCCTCTCCAGGGTAGCTGGTCAGGGGTGCTGATTATAGTTCCTTATTATGAAAACTCTCTTTTGCCCTCTGCAATAGAAGATAGAAATTTGATGTTATTTCACTTTGTCTTTTTCCCTAGATTCTGATTCTTCAAGGCTAAAGCTGAGCTCCCTGGAATGACTCTGGAGCTGAAACATATACCGAAATACTTGGCTGAATCAGTCCCTCTTGAAGTATAAGGAGGAAGATATTCAGGCTTTCTAATCCAGCAACACAGCAGGGAAACTGCTTGTTGTCTCTGCATGATTGTGTAATTGCTTTTCAAAGAGAGAAGTGAGTTTCTTTATCCACATTGCACTAACAAATCTCAGAAGTCACTTTGGTCTTTCAGCCTAACTTTCAACATTATTTGTTATGGATAAAACGAAAGACACTTCTATTTCCATAGCTGACAAGCTTTGCCTCAGGGTATGCATTTATTTTCCATGCTGTTGATCTCTTCCTCCAAGTATCAGGCTAATTCATCAGATTAATAAAGGACGATTTAGCTTCCTGTAGGGTATTATTGATCTCTCAGGGAACATGGCAGTTGTTTGCTTTGCCACCTTTCCCCTGAGCAAAGGGGATGATTTTTAAATATTTCTAATGCTTGAAGTCTACAGCTGGCTCTCACCAAGCAGCTACAGAGGTGCAAAAGGCAGCAGCAAAGGGGAAATGAAAAATTTATCACCTGAATCCATCTTTCCCCACCTCTGTACTCATCAGTGTGTCCAAAGCACACAAAGTCTCAGCAAGGAGGTGGGAGTGAGCACCTGGCTCCAACAAGAGGCTCCAGGAAGACAAGGCGTATCTGGGTTGGGCTAGCACAAATTTCATCCACCCACACCAGGCATTACTTCAAACATGCAGTGCAGTTCATAGATTATCAGGTCAGAAAGGCCCCCTGTGTCAGACCCTGCTAGATTCTGCTAGAAATCTGCTAGATTTCAGAAATCTTCATGTGTCATCTAACACAGAAACAAGAGTGTCTCCTTATCAGTGCTGAAACTCCTCCTTCTATCCCAGCAAAATCATTCCTTCAAGCTACAGTTCTGGATGAAGAGTTTTAATTCTCCATAATCTCTCAGTTGTTCTCTGGCTCCCTGCTTGTCTGGGCAGCAGTCCCTGTCCCACAAACACAGCCTGGCTCCTGACTTCCAGGATGTAGGGCTTGACGCTTGACCTTATTAAAAAACAAACAAACAATTACTGTTTATTTGTGCCAAACTAGAAAGCCCAAATGATCAGCCTCTGTGACTTACTACTTCATTGTGGAGATAGAACTGTCTGGGGCTGGTAATGAATCGAGCCTGTAGGCAGGACATTAGCAGGCCTGTCAATATCATTATAATTATGCTTCCAGAATGTTCTTAGTTCTCTCCCCTGACTGGCTGTTGTTCACCGCATTATTTTTAATATTCGTAATCCCAGTCTGTAATTGGAACACTGCCTTCAAACCTACCCTCAGTTCTTCTGTACATATACTGTTGTACACACCCTTTTCACACCTTTTGTGGTTGACCCTATACTGTGTGTTCACCTTTTGCCATTTGTTATTTTGCCATTAAAGTGGTTTTACTTTTCGGCTCATCCAACCATGCCCATCCCGTTTATTTGCCACACCACTCCCAGCTGGCATGGGTTCGAGGTCACATAAGCCGAAATGCAACCCTTCATTCTTCACTTTTCTTCTGATTTTATGTCTTTTGTGTCTGTTTAATTTTCTCCCCAAAACCACAAACAGGTGTTAAACTGTGACAAAGACCTGAGCCAGAACCTATACCAGAACTAGGCACACACAAGCTCCCTTGCTCCCCTGTTTACAGCTCTGTTGTGAGGCTTGTAAATCACTTGCCTTGAAATACACTCAGTATGTACTACATTAACTTTATATAATTCTAATTCCTTAATGAACAGTTTTGAAAAATCACATATCTCTGTAAATTACAACATTATTACCTTTAGCAGTTTAATTTTCAATCTCATTAAAAATATATTAAATTCTTTTCTGTAACCCTACAGTGAATGGAATAACTTGGAATAGGTCCCCATCCTTCATTAGCCATACCCTCCCATGTGCTGTTCCACGTATGTCTAGGTCTAGCGTTAAGCTGGGCTGTCCTCAGCTGGTTTCCAAGCTTGCTTTCACTGCTGCCCACCTGTGAAGGTCCAAGCATCACTGACAATCACTACAACCACTTCTGAGAGCTGTGTGGCCAGTATCAGTCACCAGTGGTGGCCCATGCTATGCTGCTCACTCAGGGTCACTGTGGGACACTCCATCCTGCAGTATGACCACAGCTGAAACAGATTTCCCCCAAACATGACACAGTTATTGAACACTTCTACAAAGATTAAGTGTCTTTTCTGTATTATCAGTGGTTTTTCTGCAGTGCTTTTTTGCAGGACTCAGCTGGTACCTGATGAAATAAATGGCTTTTCTTCCCAGTATATTCTAAAAATTATTGAGCTCTGCTTGTATCCTTTTCCTTCCTATACGAAAGGAAGTCCCATTTTCTCAAATATAGAAAAGTTTTGGAACCAGAATTAGGCAGGGAAATATTTGAAAAGAAGGGGTTGGGGACTGGTTTCCCCCAGTGCCAGGAGATCTGAGTAATTAAACTGGATGATTAAAGATTAGCCCACCCCATGACGCTGCCGGTGTGTTATAGATAGGTAATGTGATGCTTGGCTCTCGCAATTACGGGATAAATATTGTGTGTCTGTTAAGAGAAGCTTTATTGATGTACAGTTGTTACTGTGATTTGTTGTTTAGATGTCCCCTGCTCTCCCCACAGGCCCCTCTCCCCGCTCTGGACTGTCACAGCCGGGGTTATCGGGGGCAAGGCGCCCGCCCCCTGCACAGGCCTTTGTGCCCGGGGGAGGAGCGCTGCTGGGGAGGCGGGGCATGGCAGCACCTCACCTCCAATCAAGTTGCAAGAAAGTCGTGTCCACCAATGGACAGTGAAGAGGAGTTGACTGACAGCCTTGGGGAGGGGCCTGAGGCAGCACCAGGGTATAGAAGGTGGAGCAGCCATTTTGTGAGTTCATGGCTGCCAGTGACAAACCCTGGGGTCGCTGTCCTTTTTCCTTACTCAGTCCTTTGTTGTATTTGTTAAGGTTTAATAAACCTTTCATAAACATTTTAAAAGTGAGGGGTCATTTCTCGGTGTCTGACCATGCTCCCATCTCCCATTCAGGCACATTTCTCATCATTACCTCTTAGCCCTGCAGTTTTACTCCCACTTAACAAGGCTGTGTTCATTTATTTGATTTTTGGCATGAGAGATAAAACAAAGCTGTCCCAAATTTCTGTCCATAAATCCCAGTAAGTAGATTGGATGGACCTAGATTAAAAAGGAAAATAACTGCAGAGAACTTATTTTGGAAATGAAAGGCTTTAAAACTGATTTGCTGATATGTCATTTGCTTGATGTCATCATTCTATAAGTGGGTTATGATTGTTCTCACGAATGCAAAGTGATATGCAAATATATGCATCATGTCTTGATGCTTCCAGTTTTATTTGCCTCTTTCCTAGTCTTTTCTTTCCCTTCCCCCAGAGTCTCCCAGAAGCATTGGTGCCACTTGCATTTGTGTCAGAAGCATTTTGAGAAGCATTTGTCCCACTTGCAAGGCCAGGGACAAAGGTAGTGGAAAAGGCAAATAAAACCACACTACACCTTCTCTGACACATACATGTTTTGTGATGGTTTATGTCCCTGTCACATAGTGTGCAGTTTCACTTCTGCCCTTGAAAAACACCTGAAAGACCATTGCCAGTATACATGGCAATGTATCTTTCTTGACAATTTTTCTCTGGTTTTAGAAAACACAGCAAATTTATAGTCAGCCATCCTCCCTCCATGAGTGACAACTTTGCTGTCCCAGGTGTTTTAAAGCAAGCAGGACTCACCAGAGCAGTCAGAAAGTCTTCCTAAAAACAAAGAGCAATTTGTAGCACAAAAATAACCAGTGCTCTCCCACAGAAAGGGAAACTTGAGTGGGGTTTTTATCTCTTACTCTACACAGTGCTACTCATAATCTTTAGGACCCCCAGAACAAGACTGAGCTCAGGGTGAAACCCAGTTCAAAAGTGATGGAGTTCGTGACTAGAGGTTGATATGGCAAATCTGCACCTGGAAGTGCTGGTGAGGGGCTTGGAGCCGTGTGCCGGTTCTCTCCTGCTCTGCCCACTCAGCAGGTTCTACCACCGTGGGTGGGTGATGGGCCAGGACTGGCCATGCCCCATGGGGTGTCTGGTGCTTGGGCTGCCTGCAGGTCCTGTGCTGGCAGCTCTGTGGGAAGTGGCTGCTGCTCCTAATTAAATAGCACACGTGAAAAATGAGGATTTAAAAGGTTTAATAAAACACAATTAGGAGACCGAAATAAAACAAATAATTAAATTAATGAACAAATATGGCCAGGTGCCTTGGCATTCAGCCAAGAGCACACCTTACTAACAAAGGCTCATTCCTTAAAAGTACTAGCCTGTTATATATTCATAGATCCCTATGCATGATTCAAACATTCCTCTTAAATTTAGATGTTCTTTTGCTTAGTTTCAACTTCTCCCCGCCCCTCCCCCCCACCCCCCAACAGATCAATCTTATTTTGGTCCATTTAGTCTCATACTCTATGATAACAGAGGTTCAGTAAATTTCTCCCCTGGAGCTCTGGTCACTGCCATCTTCATCTGGATAAGATAATGGAGGACAGGGTTCTGATAATATTTTCATTCTTTGGGTTATATGAACAATAGCAGTCTTTATTTTAATACTATGCTATAGCCTGAGAAATATTTGTATGTATCACACTACTATTTCTAAGTTTCGTTACTAGCAAAAATAAAATAAACTGTATTAATACAGCAAAGTTTTCTAACATTATATATATAGCATTCATTTTAATATTTGCGAAAAGCCAATAATATAAGATGTACTTATAACACACAGATCCATACCTGCCCCTCAACCTGGTGGCCGTGAGCCCTTCTCCTGCCTTAGGGCTGGAATTAATGCTGCTGCAAGACAACATAAGTTGCAGCTTGAAAACGGTAGATCAGGTGTACACTTACTGTCATTAAAAGGCTTTAAAGTGGTTTAGAATTGGAAAAGAAAAAAAAAAACCTACCACAAAAGACCAAGATACAGTTGTAAACGGCTGCATGCAAATTACAGGGTGAAATTAAACTCATCTTGACGTTGCTTTAGGACTTTTCAATGCACACCCACAGCACTGTCCCTTAGCAAGGGACACAGATGCTGACTCTGCATAGTGGACAAATTTTAAAGCACTGTCACATTAAGAAATGTAGCTTTGAAATACTGGATGTCTCTTGAATAATTTTTGGTCTGTTTTTATAATGTAGAATCAAAAGATTTGAAGCCTTAAAACAGAACTGAACTGCAGAAACTTTGGATAGTCTTCACCCAGATCTAATATCTGTGTTGTTAGTAATTATTAATATATTAGTAACCTGCTACATGACAACAAAGTGAATATATACTATATATTTTAATATATATAAATATATGTGTATCTATAGCTATATAATAGGTCTGTGAGCTACAATATAGTTTTGTAAAGGAGTGACCTAGGAGTGATCTAATTTTCTTCAGTTCTTAAATTTCACTCTACCCTGAGAATATTTACATTTCAAACCCACCAAACAGTCATTGGGTAAAAATTCATTAATAATTTTGTCACAAAAATCAGAACCCAGACTGCCGTTCTTCCAGGACAGCCTGAGCCAGCCAGCCATGGTCCTTCCCTCCAGGCCAAGTGAACCACCTGCTGCTGCTGCTGCTGCTGCTGGCGCTGAGGTGGGAGAGGGCAAGTGCTCGTGCCCAGGGAAGCCCAGTGCCTGACAGCGGGGGACATCTCCAAACAGGGGAGGTGTGACACAAAGTCATCTCAGGCAGGAATGAATAGTCCACTCTGGTGTCCCCCACCTGGTACAAACAGTGGTTCATCGTGTCAGGGAGTGATGGACCAGTCCCTTTCCTCAGTCTGTCAAAGGAGGGCTGTAACTCTCCCTGTGTTTTACCCCAGTCTGCCTGGGAAATCAAAGCTGTTTGACTATTCTGTGCTTTGTGAACCCTTAAATATCTTGTTACAAACTGGTTTAACATTGAGGACTAAGGGAAGCTACGCCTCTGTGAATAAAATGGATAATACCCAGAAAGGTGCAAAATATACCCAAAAGTGTGATTAAAACTAAATTAAGTTAGACATTGGTGTAAAAAAATTGATATACTTTATTTAATAGTAAAAGAGGGAGGGAGGGAGGGAGGGTTGGGGGGGTGGGACAGGGGGAGGGTTGGGGGGTGGGACAGGGGGAGAGTTGGTTGGGGGGATGGGACAGGGGGAGGGTTGGCGGGGTGGGACAGGGGGAGGGTTGGGGGGCTGGGACAGAGGGAGACTGACAGGGGTTAGGTGGAAGCATATCACCCTTCTGAGGGTCCCAACAACCTCTTGTTGCTCCCCTCCATCTGGTCTTCTTGGTGGTGAGGGTCCCCTGCCACCACTGTGGCACACCACACAGAAGAGTATAGAAGCTACTGGATTGATATATGTTTGGGCCAGGTGGGAATGCCAACGTGCCACCCTTGGGGAGGGCAAGTTTGGCACTCTCCCTTGCGACACGGTGGATCTGTTGCATCATCCCTGGTGTAGGGTCTGGAGACCCCTTTGGGGGAGAGGGGGGCTCTGATGCATCTTCCACTGTCTTTCACGTGTATTCCACTTTTCCTGGGGTAAAGGGGCCTCACAGCTGAGCTCTGCACAGCAGAGGATGGGCACTCACTGCCTCTCACCAGAGGCTTTTTCATCACACACCCAAAACCTCCCCTCCCCTGCTTTGGTGTGAGGGCCTGTGTGAGCCTGCAGCTGATAGCCCTGGGGTGTGGGCTTGTCTTGGGTTGTAATGCAAGATATAACCAAAAGTATATATTCTATTACTATCTGTTGAAACCAGATGGGGCAGTTTTCCTTATCTCTTCCATGACCCATCCCTCATAACTGGGGGATATCTTCTGTTAATGGGCCAGCTGTTAAAACCAGGTGTGACAGTGTTCTTTATCTCTTCCACAACCCATCCTTCTTCCAGGAGGATATCCTTGCTAATGGGCCATTGAGTCTCACTGCATGACTGATAAAATTACATCATCCCATTGTGAGATGCTCCACCCAGGGGGAAGAGCCAAGCATCTAAACCTGTATATCTTTGTATCTTTGGAGACTTGGAACACCACAGCAGCTTTTCTCCAGTGAATTCCCAGAGGAGAGAGACCGGATCCATCTACACCACCGGACCTTGAGAGGCAAACTCCGCCCTTCTACAGGATCGTTACTTCAACAGAACCACATCAGTCACTCCAGGAGGACTGCAGTCACTGACTAATAGGGTGTCAGGTTGTATTCTAACTGTCAGTGGAATGTTTTTCTGTTGGTTTTCTTTTTTTGTACTACTGCATTTTTATTTTAATTTTCCTAGTAAAGAACTGTTGTTTCTATTCCCTTATCTTTGCTTGAGAGCCCCTTGATTTCAAGATTATAACAGCTGGGGGGGGGTGTGTTAATTTTTTTATTTCAAGGGAGGTTTCTGCCTTCCTTAGCAGACATCTGTCTTTTCAAACCAAGACCGGTCTCCACCCCGAAGGTGCTTGATCTCTCTGTGAATGTATCTTTTTCTCTGAGGACCTGAGTTTACCTTATCTCCATCAGCGAGAAGTTCAGGGCCTCAGTCAGAAGGCCTGTTCAGGCTCTGCAGCTTTTGCAATACAAAAGGTTCACTGTAATGGGCATTAAGATACCTACATGAAGGTGTTTAAGCCATAAATCATAACAGTCTCTGACATATCTTCCAGCTGAAGAACAGACCAGATCACAGAGAACACAACCAAATGTTCATTGATTTGCTCTCATACCTACCTTTCATGGAAGGGTGGGAAGAGAAGGCAGAGCAGGGAACTCACAGCAGAAGGATCATGGAAGTCTGGAACAAGATGCTGAAGTCACCATCTCCTGCAGTCATGAGGAATCAGGAGAAGGAACTCTCAGCCCCTCAGCATTTCAGGTCAGTGCTGGGGACCCATACATGTGGTAGCCATGTAACACAAAGAGACAACAGTGTTCCAGTCCCAGTTCAGCATCATTAGCTATAGCTAAACACTGGTGTCACAGGGACTGAACGGTTCTCATATAAAGTTTTTCTTCTGAAACATTAGCCATTGTTATAAATGCAATGGCAAAATAGGGTTAATATAAAAAGCGATTTATTATAAAACAATTTCAATCACAAACAACGAGAGAAAAAACCACAATAAAATAAATCAGCGCAGCGCTGGGTGGACAGGGAGACGTCTATACCCAGAGATACAGATTTACCCAAATCCACGAAGTAGGCACTGCAGTCCGGGGTTCTTATAGGGGTTTTCGTATCCTGGGGCAAAATCCGGAGTAAGCACCATCCAACAAAAGAGTTTGAATAGACTTCCCGGATCCGTTGAGCTGAGTCAATGGTCGGTGGAGCAGAGTCCTTTCACATGCGAGAGGCTCTGAGTGTCCTCCGATTGCATTTCCCGGAATGGAGTGTCCAGTTTGGGTGCGGGAGCAGATGGATATCTCGACGGAGCAGAGTCCTTTTCACATGCGAAATGGCTCCGAGTGTTCTCTGATTGCACCTACCGGGGTGGAGTGGCCAGTTTGGGTGCGGAGGAGATGGATATCTCGACGGGGCCACTCTCATTGTCTGGTTTGATTGCTTGTGTCCTGCTTTTTATTTTGTGTTGATAAGCGTTGCTGCCGGTCGTTACTGCCCGACTCGGGAAGGTATCTCTGGATTATTTTACATTTTGCATCTTTACAGTATTACAAATATAACATATAATTCTTTATTCTCTTTCACGAATTTTTATCCAATGTTATATTTATCACAGTCCCCCGCCTAATAATTTATCACATTAAAAATTCGTGTTTAACAATATTCGTCCTCTTCCCAGTCTGTAAGTGAATTCCCACAGTATTCCTGAGAAGGGTTGTTTTTATTTTGCTTTCAGGGTCTATCTCCATCTCTGGAGAAGCAGAACACTTGATCGAATTGTAAACATACTCGGTCATCATATTTTTTTTTTTTTTTTTTTTTAACAAATCAAGAATTATCGGTTCATTACTAAAGGAGGCTTTTTCTTCATGTTTTAAATTTTTACCTTCTCAATACAATTTCTCTCTTATGGTACACGTTTTTATGTTTGCTTTATTGTAACACAAAGGGTTGACTTTATAATATGCTAAAAAGGTGGATTGTCTTTTTCCTCCTATCCAGACAGTTTTTTTATTACATTGGCTACAGGTTGGAATCGGAGGAAGCATTCCCACTTCTCTCTTATACCTGAAGTGGGTAGCTTTGGTTTTTTTTTTCTCATAGGAGTCTTAGACTGCCCGTCCTTAAAACCTGCCCCTGAGTGGTAACACCAGACCTCCCCCTTTAATTCACAAAGATTATACTGAGTGCCGTTAGACAAACAAAACCCCTTTTGTCGTTCCGGAGGACAGTCAATTATTCGTCTGGTATCTGTGGCAGTCAGGCACTGCTCACACTTCCCCAGGGGATGCTCCCCCGGAGGTACCTTGGGAATTATTCCCTTGGCCAAGCACACGGCTAGACTCAGGACAGTCAGGATTCCCCACCATTGTATCCTTCTGCCTTGCCCTTCGCCCGTATAGAAATATACGGCGGGGATTACCATCTTCTTGGCAGCAAGGATATTCTTCAGGGGCCCTTGTAGTCCTAATGGCGTACCTTCTCTTGAAAGTAGCCCACCGAGACAACTTAATTGTGTCTGTCCTGCACGGTACCTTGACTGTCTTTCGGCACTCGATTTCTAAAGCTTCTGCCTTGGAGTCTAGTTTACCTCTTATCCCCTTTTGAAAAAGCAGGTACCACTCAGGAGAGTCAAGTTCTAAAAACCCCGCCCGGGTGGCAAGTGCTAAGAGACGGCTAGTCTCCTCCTGTTCTTTTTCCAGACACTTGGTACACAATCCCTTAGGCTTGTACTCTCCCCAACAGTGGGTTACCCAAATCTGTTTACAATAAGCATATTTAAAATGTATAAACGGAAAACAATCACATTCAGGGTTGATATGACTTATCTGGTCATCACTGGTCATTTGTGATGACGCCGAAGTTTAATTTGCAGCTCTCCTGGAGGGGTGGTGACTTTCCACTCAGAGGCATCGTAATCCTTTACTTTTTTTACTCGAGATGAATGTGTCCAGCCTCTTTTTGCAGTCCGGACAGCTGTGTCTGTGGTCAGGAGAACGAGGAACGGTCCTTCCCAGTGGGGGGGTGAGGGGGAGCTCCAAAAGTTATTTTCTTGGCTTCTTCCACCAACAGAGCTACTGCTACAATTGCTTGTAAACACGTAGGCCAACCTCGACTAACAGGATCTAAGATTTTTGAAAGAAACCCTATAGGCTTCCTTTTGCCTGCCCATTCCTGAGTCAGGACTCCCTGTGCTGTTTGTCCACTCACATCCACAAACAACTGGAATTCTTTATTCGTATCTGGTAGAGTTAGTACCGGGGCAGTCATAAGAACAGTTTTCAATTTCTGGAAATTAGACTCATCCTGTTCAGTCCACTTCAGCCTGTCAGTGTTTAATATTTCATACAAAAACTTCACTTTTTCACTGAAACCCTCAATCCACTGCCTGCAATATCTCAAGAGCCCTAAAATTTGTCTAATTTGCCTTTTTTTTTGTTCTTGGTGCAGGCAATGCAAGGATGCCTGCTACCCTCTCCGGGTCTAATTTCTTTTTCCCTTGAGATATCCAATGTCTGAGGTATTTTATTTTGGGCTCTGTGAATTGCAGCTTGGATTTTGAGACTTTCAAACCCTTCTTTCCTAGAAAGTTCAACAAGGCAATCGTGCTTTTCCTCATGCTCTCCTCAGTCGGTCCAGCTATTAGCAAGTCATCTACATACTGCAAAAGCTTTGTCCTGTCCTCAAGAACAAATTGGGTTAACAGTTGTTTTAAAGCTTGCCCGAAAAGGTTCGGAGACTCCACGAACCCCTGGGGGAGGACCGTCCACCTTAGCTGTTGCTTTCGATTTGTATCTGGGTCCTCCCACTGAAATGCAAAATAATCTCTACTCCTTTCATCCAGAGGGCAAGTCCAAAAAGCATCTTTCAAATCAAAGCGGGATGTCTGGTGATTCCTCCCCCTGATCGGAGGGATTTTTCCCTGTGCTTTTTCTTTGAAGCTTACTCTTTTTCTGCCCCATACTTCGCAAATATATATAATTTCTTACCTGTCTTTGACTTCTCCGTGAGTCAGTATCAGTTTCTGCGTTGTGTGCTTACTCTAGGAATCAAAATTTGCCAATACTCACCCTTCAGCGAGCTGAGCTGAGGTCTCTTGTAATCGGTACTTTTGATCCTCTTCCGGACCTATACCTGGGTCCGTTAACTAAAAGGGTTTACCAGTTCCCGTGCTCGACAGGACGTATCCTTCCCCTTTTAGTTCCTTGCGATCAGTCCCCCGAGACACCCTTTGGCCTCAGGTTTTTACAAGTGTGTGTCGAGAAAAAAAAACTTTCACTCTGTATCGCTTCCTTCGCGGCCGGCCAATTCCCTCGCGGGAGGATGGAAACGCGGCCTTGAAGTCCACACTCGCCCCGTGATCAGATCACATCTCACACATTCGCCTGATCGCCCACTCAACCAGCAGTACTTACAGCTATTTTCCTGCGTGGATGTCTTTGTGCACAACAGACATTTTACGAGCAAAACAAGCCGCGGCTTCCCGAAGGCTCCGTGCCTTCCCGAGCTCTCCGATCCGGATCCTTTTCCTTTTTATTGTGGTTTTATCTCAGCCTAAATTTAGTTCAGACATCGGAACGAGCTACGGGGGTTCTCAACTCACCAGGCCGCCGAAATCAGCGGGGGTACCTGTCCTGGGCAGTGAGATTCCCCGCAGTTTCTCCGATCTGAGTCACGGCACCAATCTGTTATAAATGCAATGGCAAAATAGGGTTAATATAAAAAGCGATTTATTATAAAACAATTTCAATCACAAACAACGAGAGAAAAAACCACAATAAAATAAATCAGCGCAGCGCTGGGTGGACAGGGGTCTATACCCAGAGGTACAGATTTACCCAAATCTACGAAGTAGGCACTGCAGTCCGGGGTTCTTATAGGGGTTTTCGTATCCTGGGGCAAAATCTGGAGTAAGCACCATCCAACAAAAGAGTTTGAATAGACTTCCCGGATCCGTTGAGCTGAGTCAATGGTCGGTGGAGCAGAGTCCTTTCACATGTGAGAGGCTCTGAGTGTCCTCCGATTGCATTTCCCGGAATGGAGTGGCCAGTTTGGGTGCGGAGGAGATGGATATCTCGACGGAGCCACTCTCATTGTCTGGTTTGATTGCTTGTGTCCTGCTTTTTATTTTGTGTTGGTAAGTGTTGCTGCTGGTCGTTACTGCCCGACTCGGGAAGGTATCTCTGGATTATTTTACATTTTGCATCTTTACAGTATTACAAATATAACATATAATTCTTTATTCTCTTTCACAAATTTTTATCCAATGTTATATTTATCACAGCTATCAACAAAGATCTTTCTCAGTATGAATTATGGAGTATTATTTTCTTTTTAATTGCTTTTCTTTACACTGAAAGCTTTAAGCATCAGCCTAATAATTATCGTAAACCAATTTGTCATAGGGAATACTGATTTAGGGAATCAGGACTTGACAATCGAAATTGTAGAGAGATATGTTTTATTCCATCAGCTGACAGCATCAGGGACGCATGGGGGGATATCTCCTCCAAGACATGTGCACCTGGTCAGGACAGGTTCCAGCTATAAATACACACTGATATGTATTTATGCCCACCCACCTCCGCTTTCTCTCACTTTGTGTTATAATCAGCTGCCACACCTCCTGGTGGTTGTGGGCTGGGGTCTCTGGGATGAAAACTAAATGTCTTCCTTGGTGATTGCTGTTTGATTTCTGCTTTGGGGCAGGCGCACTGGAGGTTTGGCTCTCCCTCTAGGTCAGTTTGTCCTGCCCAAAACCACCCATCTGGTCCTGGCTGGTTTTTGGAGCCACAGGTTTCTGCTTTGTCGGATTTTCACAACACCTCGGTCTTGCTTTGCTGAATCTTCACAATATATCTTATCTTAATGTTTTTTCACTGGTAACTAAGTTCCTATGTGGTTTGTTACAAACTGTTTCTGCTGGATATTCTATTTCTCCTCTACCTGTTTAAGCATATTATAGGCTTCTAAAATTCTGAATTTTCAAAACCATATCTGCTCCCCATTTCAATACAATAAACCCTTATTTAGTGCTTATAAGGAGATGATTCTCCTGCATCAGAGGAACTGGAAGGAAATAAGAAGCTACACTTAAAAATGCTAGAGTGTGCACCCAGGTTGCTGCAGTTAGGGTAAATGTTTGCTAATAAATGTGATGGTAGAAAAAAACCTTCAGAGCCAGCAGTAGTGTTTATTTATGGAGAAATGCCCAGATGGTGGTCAGGGACTGGCACCCACCCTCACTGACCTGCCCTGGTTGAGTCAGGGGTCACCCTGCTGCCCTCACACCTTCTGCAGGGCTCTCCTGCAAGAGCGTTGAAGGGGATCTATGTCCCAAATGCTGCTCCCCAGAGCTGAAACCAGGGAATGGCAAGCGTGTGGCTATAGTTTGTGTGGTTGCTGGTGGTATTGTGGCCTGCTGTCTTTCTTTGTTACTTACTCCCTCTTCCCTTGCTCACTGACTGTGATGACATTTCTGCTCAGAAAGAACATCACCAAATACCTTCTGTAAGGAAACTTCACACTGCTCCAATCCCTTCTCTTAGAGAAGGTCTGGCTATTTAAAACCAGCACCAAAAGAAGCCTGGCTAGAGGCATGGAAAATTTTAGACAAAGCAATTGCAGCCTCAGCCAGCTCCAAGACACCCTGACAAAGGAAGAGCAACATGAGACAAGTTCTAGGTAGAGCTTCTGTGCCAGAGCTCACTCTAGGGGGATGGGCTAGGGTTCCCCACAGCCTGGAGAAGAGGTGGAAACAATGTGTGCTCTGACCCCCCCAGATACCTGTGGGAGTGAGAAGGAGGCAGCAAAAGAGAGCTGTAACAGGGTCTGAACGTTTTGAACTCCCCTGACAGCCAGGTGCTGTAGTGCACCTTATCTGTGTGAGATCTTGCAGCAGCGAGTGCTTCACAGCCCCATCCTGGAGCAGGCACCACAGACTGCTCCGCTTGCTGCATCGCCCCAGGTTTTACTAGCACTGCAAAATTTCCACTCCTCACCAGTTTCAGCAGAATGGGCTTTATTTTGCAGAGTGATCTTGAAATATACAAGAATACAGTAGTTTGGCTGGGCAGGGCGGGATGAAAGCCCAGCATGACTCAGGACGTGATCTCAGGGATCTTGGCAGGGAATGGCACATCCCAGGGCTGGAGGGGCACCCTATGCCTGCTGCCTCAGGAGCTGCCAGCTTCACCCAGCAGGGGCACAGAGTGCTCAGCGTGGTGAGAGCAAGAGTGACAGCCCCGGCCCTGGGTGCAGCCAGCACCTCCTTGTGCTGCAGGGCTGAGATCTGCTGAGAATAGCTGCTGGGCTATTCCTTCTCCAGCAGGGAAACCCGTGCATTCCACAAATCCATTGATGCTTCAGGATTTTAATTTGATTTCTCTGATCCACGCAGCTGCCCTGGGTTGGCCAGCAGAAGGTTCTGGGACTTGGGCTGTGATGAGACTTGAGTTGAGTGGAAGCAGCAGCACAGGAACATCTTCCATGTGGCTGGGGTCTCCTGCCTTCACCCAAACATTCATTTCAGCCTCCAGCTCTTCATATAAAGTATCATCAAATAATTTACAGAAGGTGTCATCTGCAGGCTACAGCCAAAAGGAAGGTTTATTTAAGACACTGTGTAGATTGTTATACAAGGTCCTGATGGATTATTCCTATCTGAGAATTTACAGATACTGCAGGAACATGGCCAACAATTTGGATTAGTTGAGATTAAACTCAGACCGAGTTGGTTTTCCTCCCTTAGGAAATCTCAGCCCTAGGTCTACAGATATTTTTTGAAGGCAAGATGTAGACAAAAACAACTTTTACACTTTCCAGCAGGCACCTGAAGTACTTTTCCATCAATCACCTTTGATATACAGAGGCAGAAGTGTGAGCTACTTCATTAAGAGCCCTCACACATAACTGGGTACATTTACATATTAATCAGACAGCTGAGCTGCTAATCTTTCTATCTTATATGCCTCTGTAACCATTAGTCAGAGCCAGGTGCTGTTAAATACTCCAGGTACCACCAAGTGCTCTAAAATCAAGATGAGTGTGGATGACAGGGAAAGGCTCAGATTTACAATGCTCCCGTAGAGCCAAGCTCTGTTAGCTCTGCCAGGGTAACATAAATATACACATCTAACACCAGGAGCTTTAATCCAGTGGGAGCACTGAGTGAGGTGAGGCATTCCCACTGCCAAGAGACTTCAGTGATTCCCACAGAAATAAAGGCTGGTTCCAGTTCCCCCTTCTCTAGGCTCTTTGCTATTGTCTGAGCAGCACTAGACACCTGGCACAAAGATCCTGGGAGTAAAGGAAGACAGAGAAGCCATCTCCCTCCACCCCTGATAGCCCACAAGACAACCCTGCTTGTCTCTCAAGGGCAGCAGCTTCCCCACATCTTAACACAGGGCTCAAGTGGGGTGGGAGAATTCAGCCCCAGTCTTTACCACAGAATCATAGAATCACAGAATTCAGACATCATCTTCTTCCAGCCCCCTGCTATGGGCAGGGATGTCTTCCTCTAGATCAGGTTCCTCAGGGTCCCATCCATCTGGAACACTTCCAGGGATGGGGCAGCCACAGAATCTCTGGGCAACCTGTGCCAGGGCCTCCCTACCCTCACAGGGAAGAAAGGATTAGTCTTTTTCAAAGTTCAGATGGTTTTCTGGACAAGATTTGGTCCCTGGATAAATCAGTCACAGCAAAAGTGGTTGATGCAAGGAGGGATGTGTGGAAACTGCTCTGAAGTCAGTGATGGACTGACATGGACAGAGGATGCAGTCAGTGGCTCCACAATCAAGCTGCTGCTCACTGTGGTGCACCCAGCATCAGGCTCAGGTACAGCACAGCAGTTGCTTGGTTTTCTATTTATCCTGTTCATTTGCCATTCCAGCACCTGAAAATCCACATCCTCAGCTTCCCATCTCCCTCCCTCCAGCGCCTCTCACCCAGCTCTCTACCTGGCTTGTGTGGTACCTGGCTTTGAGCTGCTGAATTAAATTCTCTCCATCCTCCAAGACCAGACAACATTGTGGGATTTAACCTTTGGGTGTGAGGTTTAACCTCCATGCGCCTGTTCCTTGGCACCACACACATCACCGCTGCCTCCACCCCAAGTCCCGGTGTCCAGTGTGAGCAGGGCACAGGGACAACCAGTACCCAGTGGTCACACACTGACAGCTGCAGACTACACAAAAACCACAAACACTTTTTTAGGTGCAAATTGCCTTTGCCAACGAAGTGATCTGTGGTACCGCTTCCTCCTTGCAGAACCATCAATTTACATTTCCTGGGCTTTAGTTAAAGAAAAGAAAAACAATGTATGTGGCTTTAGTGATCACACAGGCTCTGCAGAGCACTCTGATCTTCCCTGCTTTGGGCCTCTGAGTTTTTTCCTACCACTTCCTCCACATTAAAAGGATGGAAAGGTTATCCAGATCCTGATGAATGGCTTCATGCTTTTGCCATGGAACATTACCTGGGTAATGCTCTCAGTACTCACAGTGGCACCAGATTGGCTTTGCTGCCTGGCCCCAGCACAGACACTCAGCTGGCAGCACACTCTCTGCTGCTACCCTGACACCCCAGCACCTCTCCCTCACGTCCAAACAGCCACTCAGACCCCCAACAGCTCTATGCCATGCCATCCCCAGCCCATGGCACCAGGAAGGTGCTGAAGCTCAGGGATGCTTTGGAGACCATGAGCCTCTGCACAATCTGTTCGAGACCCACAACTAAGAGGTTTTGCCAGTGGTTGTGGTTCTTAGAAGAGAGCCTGGATGCGCCACTGATGCCATTAGAACCCATCCCTGCAGCTGCTCCTATTCCTGGGAAGTGCTCCTCTTCCTCAGCCCATAGGAAAGGTAGATTTTGGAAACCACCTGCTCCTTGTCTGGAGAGCCTGCACACAGCACTGGTGCTTTGCAGGCAACGGATCTCTCCTCCATTTTAAACTGATTTTTATACTGTTGATTGGTTTCATCAAACTATTTTATTGATTGAAAATATTTCCAACTGCTGCACTCTGGGCATAAATGTTAAAGAGGAGATGAGGGGGCACAGGCCTTATGATGGAGCCCTGGCTCAGTCTTGAGTCTGGCTGAACACCCACCCCTGGCCCAGTGTCCTTGTTTGACCCAGGCCAAAAGCTGGGAGAAAGGAGATGGGACACAGTAACATCCATATCTGTATTTCTACCTTCCAGACAGAAGCACAAGTACAGCAGCCCTGTTTGAACTGAAATAAAGCCTTGGCTATGAATGACCTCGTGTAGGGGTGTTTGATGGAGAAGGAGGGGTCACAGCCACCACAGGCAGAGCAGGGCCACACACAGCCCTGGGACACAGCAGAGACACTTCCAGAAGCGTGGAGGCATGGAGGTGGAAATAGGGTGAGGCTGCTGTCTGAAATGCCACCCTGACATGTTATTGGCACCTCACATCTCACCCCCATCTCCTGGTCTCATCACAAGGCATACAGATGCTCTCCATCACTCTACCACTCACACGGCCCTGCCTCACTGTCCTCCCTGTCACTTGCCTTGTTGGAGCATCCCTGTGAATGCCAAGAGTGGCTCTACTCGGTCAGACATGGAGGGTTCAGGCTGGCCCCTTTCCTGGGATGCAGCCCAGTAATGCCTGCTTTGTCTGGCTCAAAACAGAGGGATGTGCCCAGGGTGAGATGGGCACAGCTTACTTTTGGGTCAGAATTATTTATTCATTATTACTTATTCATAATTTTTAAATGAGCTTTATAGCTTGGTTCTGATTTTTGGCATTTGCCTCCCCTATGAGCATGTGAAACATCACATCAAATGCAATGGGGCAAAACCTCCAGCCCCTGAAACACCAAACTGCTGAATGATGGTCGCTTTTACCACATTTACACAGGGCAGAGCATCTCTGTTCCTTGCAGAGTAGCAGCAGCAGGCATTACCACAAGGAAAAGCTGGTTATACCAGATAGGAGGTGATGATGTGGGGACTTTCATTTCACACATGAACCATTAACAAATGAGTCCATAGAGAGCATTTATCATAGAAAGCCCAACTTTCTCATGCTAGAAGGTTTTACCTTTGCTGTGGTTTATTAGTTATTTGGTTTAAACAGTGGAAAGAACCTGTCTTAATTGAGACATGCTTCGGCTGCTGCTTCATTCTAACAAATTCCAGCATATATTGGTATTTTCCTATAAAAGCCCAAGGTCACATGAGCAAGACACTGTGGAGTTTCCATGGAATAAGCCAAGAGGAGTCAAGACAGGTAACAGAAGGCCCTTGGACTTGCTGCTGTACTGGGAAACAAGGCTTCCACCTGGATCCTATTGAGTGGATACCATGGCCTTTTCTACCCCTCAAGAACAGACACCCCCCCCACCCCTTTCCTGCAGGAAAGCAAAACTGAGTCCCCACTCTTATTGAGGAAACCCTAATTTCCATTTCATTTCATCGTCTCTTTGCAGCTGCAGGTAGCATTGACCTCCTCCAACTGCCTGAGCCCCAGAAGTGCTCCTGGGGGAAGGAAAGGTCCAACTCCCACCTGTGGGAAGGAAATAGAGTTACTTTTGAATCATTGTTAAGTACAGTTATTTAATAGCTTCCAAAAGGTCCACTGCCCCTCAGCCCTCAAATTACATATATCACATGAAATTTGCACTGGCCACTCAGTAGATGAAGCTCTCTTTTTCCCTTTTTATCAGAAATGAACATACAGCCAGAAATACTGGCAAATCCAGCTGCCCTTCAGACAGTGGATTCCACAGATGAGTTACTCCCCAACAGTGTGCAGCACAGATCTGCCTGTGTAAGTGGCCCCATGGGGACTGTCACATGGCCCTTCACAGAGCAGTGCTGGTACAGAAAAAATCAATGCAATGCAACAATGAACAAAAGTAATCTTAACACTCACATTTTCCAGTCTTGATTCAGCCTCGTGAAACCAATGGAATTATTTCCTTTGCCACAGATGTCTGCATTACACAGATCCATGGGGCTTGTGGGACACCTCTGAGTGGTCCTCCCCTTTGGGCCGCACAAAGGCTTCCCAGTATTTAGCAGCATCCAAGAGGATCCAAAAGACCAAACACTGGGTGTTGTCTCCAGGGGAAGCAGCAGAGCTGCCTTCTTGTCCAGCCCCTCTATTCCACCTTTTTGATTTATTTACCTAAGTGCTGCCAAGTCTCCAGTTCCACCAAACCATGACTTCATCCATGAGGGAAGCAGACACAGTGCTTCTCTTTCCCCTCCAGCATCCATCAGCATCTACAAGTGACCCAAAGCACAGAGGGAACAGCCCTGTGTATGTTTGTGGTGGTTTGTGCATGGCTGGAAGGGCCCTGGGGCCCTGCAGGGTCTTAAGGCAAATTGTAGAATCACAGCATGGCTTTGGCTGGAGGCACCTTGAAGATGATCATCTTCCAACCCCCTGCCATAAGTAGGAATGTTTTCCTTCAGACTAGGTTCCTCAGGGCCCCATCCAAATGGAATGTTTCCAGGGATGGGGCAGCCACAGCTTCTCTGGGCAACCCATTCCAGTTCACCACCACACTCACAGGGAAGAATTACTTCCTAATATGTCACCTAGACCCACCCTCTGACAATTTAAAGCCATTTCCCTTTGTTCTATCACTGTATGCTCTTGTCAAAAGCCTCTTTCCAACTGGAAGGTGCTATAAATCTCCCTGGAACCTTCTCTTCTCTGGGCTGAACAGGCCCATCTCTCAGCATGTCTCCACAGGAGAGGGGCTTCAGGCCTCTGAGCATCTCCCTTTGTATTATTTTTCATCTGGGTGTGGGACTTGCCTTCCCCTGTCCTCTTCTGTGGAAGGAGAGTAGGAAAGGGCTGAGCTGTGGCTCCCTTGGGAAAGCCAGGCTTGACTGGGAGGAACAAATAAAGGGATTAAGAAAAGTTTAACTATTTTTCTCTCCATCATACTTGGACTCCAAACATAAATAAGTTAAAGATGCTAATAATAGACTTCAGTGCTTGCAAATATGGCATGGCTGCTTTGCAGTTCTGGGCAGAGGGCTCAGAGCTGCTGCTGCTGCCATGCCCAGACACTTCTTGCTCTTCCATGCAGGCTTTGGTGGCAGCTGATGTTGCTCTATGCCTAAAATATTTTAAATGGCTAAGCCACCCCAAATGTCTTGGCAGAGATCAAGTGTCTCGTAGATAGATCACACTGCTATTTCTGGACTGTTCTATAAATACGCCTTTTGTCTGGAAACCGCGGTCAGAGGCAGAAGCCAAACCTCTGCCCAGCACTTCACCTCTCGTTTTTGCAACTGGCCTCCTTTCTTCCCTAATCCAAATTCCTTCTGGATTAAAACCCATTTCTCCTCAGATACAGCTATTGAGGGAGCTGGGGGTGGGCAGGAGCCCACCCCTCCACCCAGTGCCTGCTGAGTGTGAGCTGCAAGGAGGTTTAGGTGCATTTCCTGGGGGCAGGGGCTCCTACTGCAGGGCTCCTTGGGGCACCTTCACCAGTGCCAGCAAACAAAGTCCATTTTAGGGGACTACAGGACTGTCCCAGCAGTGCTGCCCCCATTGTTCTGGTGCCTTATCCAGCCTTAACTCACTAATCCCTGACATGCTGAAACTCTCCCTCCATGTCCCAGGGGCACAAGGCACAGCCATGGAGCAAGTCCTGGAGCACCCCTGCAGTGGGATCACTCTGGGCTCAGCTGCCGGGCAGCACAAACCCGCTTTTTTGCACACCTGCAAAAATTGCAAAGTTGAAAAAGCAAAAAAATTGCCAAAGTCTCACCTGGGATGGAAAAATGTGTGTGTTCACTGTTTCCTTCCTCATCCACTGCTCTGCTCCGCAGAGAGACAGAGCCCAGACAGGCTCCTGCTGCCTCCTCCCTCTGAGACACAGGGATTTACCACCAAGCAGCACCTCCTGCAGCACAGATTTACATAGCCCGAACCCTTATTTACACTTCAATTCTGTCACTGCCCGTGCACAAACACAAATCACATTGCTTTCCCCAGACATTCTTGCCAGAAAGGCTGCATAGGTTTTCCCCCTGATATTGAAGAGTGAAATGCTGCCATACTAGTAGCTAGATATTAAAAATAAATAAATTGGGAAAAAAGGCAGCAGCCAACAGCTCTGATTGAAGATTAACAGGTGTTTGGATTTACAAAGAGATAGTGCTTTAACTTAAGCACCTGAGTGACTGATTACATTTATAAGACTCTTCAACTGCTTTGTACTTGAATTAGATGATGCACATTTAAAAACCCATCCCCAGGTGAGTTCTGGGCCTTTTTGGAGATCTGGCATCAAAGCAGCAGACAGACGGGAGTCACAGGCCAAGCAATGAAACGCAGTAAGCACTCACCAAGTGCCATCACTCACGCCTGGTGCTTTGAACACAGTTTGGAACAGAAATGCAAATATCTATTTTTTATTAGTGACCCAGCACAAACCACTTTAGTCTGACCAGAGATGCAGAGTGAGCAGTTAATCAGAACAAACATTTACTCAGGTGCCTGAAAGGCTGCAGAACCCCAAAGCAAGAACAAAGCATTTTTTTAAAATCCACTTTTTTTCCTTTCCCCTTCCTGAACCATCAAGGAAGGTCACAAAACCTTTGCAGGCTTCTGTCATAAGCCCAGAATACAGTGGGCTTCCTCTCCAGCCAGTAAGGTCCTATGCCAAGATGGTGGGAATATTCACATCCAGGCTCCAGGGCATGGAAAGCAGGACAGATATCTGTGGGATGGACAGACAGACACCCACAGGATGGAGCCCAGCCTGACAAAATGTGAATGTCAGATTATACCTGGTGGGACTGCTCGGCCCATCCCCACCAATTACTGTGCCCTAGGGACAGCACCCTCAAGCTGACCACACTTGAAGTCTTTCTTCCACCTCCTTGTGGCCATTTACTCAGGACAGACATAAATCTTTTTCCCTGCCCCCTGTGGGGCAGGTGGGAAATGGAGCAAGGCAGTGGGAGTGGTGTTCCCAGTGCATCCAGAGAAGGGCCATGGAGCTGGGGAAGGGTTTGGAGCACAAGTCCAAAGAGAAGAAGCTGGAGAACTCAGTATGGAGAAAAGGAGTTTCAGGGGGACCACAGACTCTCCAGAACTGCCTGAATGGAGGTTGGCCAGGTGGCAGTTGGGCCCTTCTGCCAGGTAACAAGTTACAGGATGGAAGGAAATTACCTCCAATTGTGCCCAGGGAGGTTTAGATTGGATATTTGTGAATATTTTTCTGCTTAAAGGGTTGTCAAGCATTGAACAGCAAGCATTATCCAGCCTATTGTCAAGTCCCTATTCCTGGAGGGATTTAAAAGATGTATTGGCCCTTGGACATAGCTTAGTAGTGGCCGTGGTAGTGCTGTCTAAATGGTTGGGCTTGATAGTCTGTGTTGGTTTTGCTCAGCCTGGTTTTTGGTAGCAGGGGGCCACAGAGGTGGCTTCTGTGAGAAGCTGCTGAAAGCTTCCACCATGTCCATCAGAGATGAGCCCTGATGGCTCTGAAGATGGACATGCTGCTGGCCAAAACTGGGTAAGTTAGAGAGGTTGGTAATGCCTCTGTGATAACAGTTTTAAAAAGAAAATCAAAACAAAGGGGGGCACAGCTTTTTTCTAGTCAGAGGAGGAGGTGAGAACATGTGAGGGAAACAACATGGAGACACCAAGGTCAGTGGAGAAGGAGGGGCAGGAGGTGCTGCAGGCCCCAGAGCTGAGATTCCTCTGCAGGATGTGGTGAGGCAGCTGTGCCCCTGCAGCCCATGGGGATCCCCAGGGAATGCAGAGATCCACCCACAGCCCGTGGGGATCCCCAGGGAATGCAGAGATCCACCCACAGCCCGTGGGGATCCCCAGGGAATGCAGAGATCCACCCACAGCCCGTGGGGATCCCCAGGGAATGCAGAGATCCACCCACAGCCCATGGGGATCCCCAGGGAATGCAGAGATCCACCCACAGCCCGTGGGGATCCCCAGGGAATGCAGAGATCCACCCACAGCCCATGGGGATCCACAGGGAATGCAGAGATCCACCCACAGCCCATGGGGATCCACAGGGAATGCAGAGAGATCCACCCACAGCCCAGGGGAGAGGTGCCCATGCTGGAGCAGGTGGATGCCTGGACAGGCTGTGATCCAGTGGGAGACCCAGTGGAGAGAGGGCCCTGCTTCCAGGCTGGAGCAGCCTGTCCTTGGAGGACAGCACCCTGTGGAAAGAGGGACCATGTTGCAGTAATTTTGGGAGGGCTGTGTGCCCGAGGAGGGACTCAGGTTGCAGCAGGTGCAGTAGGGCTGCTGCTCATGAGATTCGGAGCCAGGCTGGAGAAGTTCAAGGAGAACAGTCTCCCATGGGAGGGATCCCAAAGTCTCACAGGGAAAGGACTCCTCTCCTGGAGCAGTGGAAGAAAATCTTGGGTGACAAACTGACCAAAACCCCCACACCCTGTCTCCCTGTGCAGTCAGTGGGAAGGAGGGAGGGGTTGGGGGAAGAAAAGGTGTTTTAAGGGCTTATTTTACTTCTCATTATCCTCCTCTGATTTTGCTAGCAATAAATTCACTTTGTACCTCTAAGCTGAGCCTGTTTTGCCCTTGGAGTCTTTTTGTCCCAGCCCTTATATCAACTTATGAACACTTAATTTTTTTTTTCTTCTCCTCTGCCCAGCTGTGGCGGGGGAGGGTGAGTAGCTGTCGTGGATCCCAACAGTGATGGTTCTTTCCTAACCTAAATAATTCTATGGCTCAGTTTTCCCTCGACACACAGGGAACAGGGTCCAGCAGTCATGGCCTCTCACCCAGCAGGAACACAGCCCATCAGGGGTACAGCTGGAGGCTGTCAGGGACAGAAAACACTATTGTGGCCAACTGGGAGAGACTTGACCTAAGGACTGGAGGTGTTTGACTAAATCAGTTTTTAAATTATTCACTTCTTTAAAGGGAGTGCACTGCTGCCCAGCACATGGGAAATTCACAAGCTCTTGTTTCCATCCAGGTCTTGGCTCTTATACACAGTTGTGGGATTGGAGCCATCTGTAACCACTGCCCCATCCCAGTGCCCAGGGACTCCCTGGGGATCTCCCTGGAACAGCTCTGTGCACACAGGGACTCAAACAGGCCACACTCACTTGCAGGAGGGGCTGTACCCATACATCCTGCAACACCAGCAAACCCTTTTTTTTTGTGGAGAAGGGCTGAGTGTTCATTTGTGGGATCACACAGGGCTGGGGGCTGGGAGTCTGGAGAGGAGCCAGAACCCAGCATAGGCCTTGGAGCTGCTTTTCTCTCACCTGCTGGGGTTTGAACAACAAGCGAGACAGGGCCTCTCGTTCATCTGATGCACACACGATTTTGTGATGAAAGAGATTCAAAAACCTGCAAAGCGCCCCACTGCCAGGGGAAGTTGTCCTGCCACAGGGGCCCATTCTCTGCAGGCAGGAATTGCCTTTCCTGCCTCAGCAACCTAAGCAGAGCTCCTGCCAGCTCATCATCACCGAGCAAGTTTATGCAGAGCTTTCTACCTTCTGTGACATCCCAATTCCATTCAATTTTAGTGACTTCAGATTTTCCACCCAACACTAAAGATTCCTTCAAAGCTCAGGTTTTTAGAGCAGTACCAGCAGTTTTCTCCTCAGTCACATCTCTCTCCACTTACTGGCAGGTCCATTTTCCTCAACAGCCTCTTTTCCCAGGGCTTGTGTGAATCCACCTAACCAAGAAATAACCAGCTTGACTGGTATTAACCAATTTCCCTGTTTTCCCCTCTCCTACAGTACCTTATTCCCCTCTCTTATATATCTCATTCGATTCCCATTCCTCCTCTTATCCCCTCTCAGTCTTTTCCCGAAACTCAATTACGAAAGAGACACTCCAGCTCACTGCACCCGCACAGGCCAGCCCACAGCTCACCCCGTGATGTCACAGCTCCTCTCACACTGGGTTTTTAGGTGGATGCCCTGTACGTCCCATAGCACTCCCCACCCTCATTTATGAATGGAAGACAAACACGGAGCTCCACCCTGTGGCACAGAAACAGCAGGAAGGAGTCTAAAGGCTCCTCAATTAAGCAAGCCAAATGGTACTGTCCATCTTCCCTCAAACCATTTCCTGCCCGTCTGCCCCGAGGTTGTGCAGCTCTGGCACATCCCTGCCTCTCAGTTAGGTGGGCTCCCAGAAGTTGGGAAGGCAGTGAAAGAGGACTGTAGCATCTCTTCCTGTCTATGGAGAGCACTCAGTAACACTGTGTGATGCTGCTTGTAAGGATGTGCCCTACCCAACATTGTGAAATTGGAATTTCTGTATTCTGCTGTGCTATTCAAATGTATGCAGAACCTTTTCAAGCGGAATTCTGACTTTAATTTGCACATGAACTTTTAAAAGTTGCAGAAGGTGGTCTTTCATGATAGAATGAATGAAATCATAGGAAATTACAATTTAATGGGAGGCTCCATGTGGCCTCCAACAGTGCTGCAGGGAATCACAGACTTGACCACTACTGAAAGACACTGAAATGATTTGAGAAAATCTGTTCAATGGCTTGGACACCAACCTGGCACTGGAGAAGATGTGTGTACATCAGACCTCGACCATTCCCACAGCTCAGCCTTCTGTCAAGCAGTTGCAGTGACACAGAATGATGTTTTTGCTAAAATTCCACTGTGGAGTGAATCAAGTAGCTGACAGCACCAGTATCCAACCCTCTCCCACAGGCATGTTCACATCCACACTTCCCATCCAGAAACAGCTGTCAGACAGGACAACACAAGACGTGTGGCACCACTGACAGCCCAGGAAAGTGTTTACAGAAGTTCAAACCCCTCTCCCTCCATCTCTGCTGGACCCAGAGCACTGTAGAACCTTTACTGTCCTGCTGTTGGGAATAGCACCACTCAACACAAAGAATTTGATGTCATAGGGTGTTGAGAACTCACCTCTGCAACACACTTCCAACATGAGCCCCTCTGAGGGGGGATACACTGTCCTGCACAATTTCAAGGAGGGCAATAAGGAGCCATTTAAAACCCTCCCACCTGAAGCTCTCCTGGTTTCCCAGCTGATGGAGGTCACCCATTCCCATGCTGCCCCAGCTCACCAGCCACTCCCAATCCATCTCCAGTAAACTGCTGGCTCTTCTCCATGGCTCCCCAGCCCAGAGCCCCTCCTCAGTGAGAGCCCTGGAAACACGGAGCCACCAGCTCAGCTCCATGGCCATAACGCTCTGCACAGTGGCACTGCAAAGATGCAATAAAATGGATCCAGTTACACAAAGTACAAAGGGGAGGCAAAGAAAACCAAGTCATCTGATGTTATTGTGGTCATTTCCTCAAGAAAGAAGAATGTTTTGCTCCCAATTCCTCAAACATCTATTTTATCATTCAAACAATGCCTCACTGATGGAAAGAAGAACCTGCAAAGTTTTAGTCAGGCTTAAAACAAATTCATCTACAGAGCCAAGGAGACTTCAACTACCCTAGAGAGGGTGGAGACAGAAACATTCATTATTTAATAGAAAGCATATCAAGTTTGATAGATCCTAAATTCCTTTTTAAATGACACTGACTAGTCCTAATTGGTGAAGGAGGTGGCATTACCTCAACCCTGACATCCACTCAGGAGCTGAATACTTAGTCAAAATCTAGTAGAAAACTACTCAAATTTTAATAAATTTTTTTTTTTTTTCTTTTCCTATGCCAAGAATATATTTGACAATTAATTGTGCAAATGTTGAATGAGTCAAGAAATTACAACAATTTGAGAAGGAATGTTTAAGGAAGGCAGTAAAAAAGTCAAGGACAGCACTCTGGTCAGGCTGCCAATTTCATACCCAAGGCTGAAAAGAACTAACGAAATTAACTGCTATTAATGAAATTATATAGCTGTGTATCTTCTACTATCAGCTACCTAGCAGTAGCCATGCAGTTCCCCATGTTACTGCTTTTATGCTTTACTGCTGTCCACAGGCTGTGTGTCTCCAAAGGCCAAGGTGAGGGTGAGTGCTCACAGACACCACTGTCAGACTGTCCTACACCTAGGTCAGGCAGCAACAAAAGGGGGGCAAATAATCAGTATCTCCCAGGCTGAAAAACTTTGTTGCTGTGACAAATCCATTCAGAAGACAGACTAAAAGAAAATGTGGGAAAAATATGTAAAGTTGAATGACTAGCTTCTGTGGAATTGCATTCTCAAATTCCTGCTGAACATGCTCACTTTTAAATTTTTCTTTTTAGCTGGAGGGCCACTGAGAGGACACAGTAAGACATATTAGCAGAGAACACAATCCAGAAGAAATTGATACACATCTTTTTTCACTGATGATTCAGAGAGAACATCTTCTCAAGGCCCCAGCTGGAGACACTACCATGTGGTGAGGACCTCCTATTTTAGTTATTATCTTGAGAGGGGCCCTACAGGAGAAATAGAGAGCAGCCCCTGTGATGGAAATGGAACAACCAGCTTACACAGCATTCATCCCCACTGATCAATAATGAAGTGTGGATGTGAAACAAGCCCAGATAGTTCCCCAGAGATATCATAGTGATAATATGGAATTTATACTATAATTCAAGTCTGTTAAGGGAGCTCTTCTGGTGGCCACGTATCCCTAGAATACCAGGGTGACAACCCTGCTGTTGCAGGGGTCACTTCAGCTGTGAAGCATAGGTATCTCTCAGGCTACTGCAGGACCCACACAGGGAGGTAAGAGTATCTGTATAACATAAAGCAAACAACATCCACTTCTGGGCTATTTTGGGTGCTAGTATAAATTTAGCTACATCCACGCTGCACTTAGGCCTGAAAAAAAAAGTATTCTCAGTTCTCCAAATTTCAAGCAAGTGAAGAATGTTGAAGCCTTCAAGGGAGCCCAGCATCACTCACCTGACCCCTCTCTCCAGGGAGAGGTATCATCCTCACCACAGCAACTCTCCAGCACTTAAAACCTATTTTCCATTACACATCTAAACCAGAGCATCTGTAAAGCACATCCTGACACTACTGAAAAGTATAATCTGCTCTCAAATTTCTCAGCCACTGAAACCATGCAAAAATCTCCTGGTTTATTTTTCTACTCTGTCAGGTCCTTCATTTCTAGGCTCCTGTAATTTAATACTTTTCTTCCATATTAATATTTTTATAAGACAGAGAACTCAGCCTGTTTTGATAAATTTATTTCCACTGACTCCAGAAGTACTTCTATTTTGTTCATTAACAGCAGTAAATTCCCACCCTCTGCAGAGGGGAGGCTGGAGCACCCTGCAGAGCTTCTCTCAGGTAGGAACAGCATTCAGCACTTAAAACTGCAAAGAGGCTCCAGGGACCAGTCAGACACATGTGCACTCACACCCCTGCCGAGTGTCCTGCAACAGCTCCCAGGGCCCCAGTGACACAGGGGAGAGACAAAGTCCCCAGACATAGGTCACAACACAGTGGATAATCAATCCTCAGCCCAAGTCTCACCACAAAACCTCTCAAAGTATCCTTTAAGAAGGTTGCTGTCTTCATCACTATTATTCTTCTCCTCAATGAAAGGGTCTTGTTAACAAAGATTATCTTCACCCTGCTGTGATTTCTCTGCTCTGAAAAAATGATTAATTTTTTTTTTACCACAAAGTGACAAGAACAGATCTGCTTATTTGTATGTTCTTGAAGAGATTTAGTTTGTGCAGATCTGCAGGAACAAAGTGATAGAAGAATAAAAAGCGCAGGGCAGGGCCAGAAATCCCCAGCCCTGCAAGAGACCTTATCCTGGGGGGAAGACAGCTGTGAACCAGGCATGGCAGCAATATTCCCATCAGGACATCAGGTCAAATCCAGCCCCAAGAAGGCTGGGAGATAGCAGGGACCAGGCTGTGCCAGCAGGGCACAGGACAGCCCCCAACTCTGGAGGTCAGGCTCCTCCTGGCTGGGGCAAGTGATGGAAACAGCAATTGTGGCACAGGGTGCTCCATTGGGACAGGCATAGAACCCCTTTCCCATCCCACAACTCTATAATCTCACTAAAAATTATATCTGGTCTGGATATAGTAACAAACATTTTGTTGCTTTTACAACATTTTAGATGTCATAAAAAATTACTTGCAACATATCCTCGATCTGGTCGCAATTTCTTTTCCTTGTTGGAGACTAGAAGCTGTCATAAAAGTCTCAAGTTGTCTGTCAAGATGATGGTTATCTTCATTTGGTAATGTTAGGTGTCAAGAACTATACTGAAATAGCATTAAAAAGCCTTGGTTGTCCAAAAATGAGATATATTAAAAAAATACAATAGGGACCAAAGATAACTAGAAAAATTCCCTGTGTTTTGGAGCAGTGACAGAAAAAAAATATCTGAATCTCCACCAGGGATAGTGGCAACAGAAACAGAAATAATGGAAAGAACACCCAATATGTGAACAAATCAAAGAGGCCAAAATCAATGAATAAATTACCACAAATTATCTACCCAGAGCTGACTCTCATACAAAGCCAGGGAACTCTCTCCCCTAAACACTATGGTACTAGAATGAAAATAGAATTAATTCTTTGACTTTGCAAAAGCTGCAAGGCATCACATATACTGATTTGAGCTGTCTGTACTACTTACTTGAGCTTTACGTTCTGTAATTGCCAGACTTGTCCTTTGGAAGCAAAGCTCTTCATAATCAGCTGTACCACAAACATCAGTTTTTTTAATGATCTCTACCTGAGCAAAGACATCGCTCATTCAGTCCAAATTCTTGTAACATGCACCTTCCTTCACTTTAAAATTGTATGGAAAAGTCCCTCATCACAAGAATCATTGCTCTGAAATTCAGAAAATAATCATTCCAGTCAGTAATGTTATACAGATGAAGGGGGGTCCCCACTAAGTCCTACAGGGATTAGGGGTGTACTTTATGCTGATGCATCAGATCTTTATCTTTATTCCCATACCACAACACTTTGAAAGCCTTGACCCAAAATCAGGTTGGTTTATTTCTGATCTTTTCCTGAAAAGAAGTTAATTATCTCACTCTGCAGGCAGGTGAGACATGACTGCATTTCCTGGCTCAGGCTGACCACACTGAGCAATTTAAAATTAAATTGAGGGAGTCATAAGGTGGCTGACCCAGGGTTACAGGACTGGAAAGGCTGCTGACAGCTCATTGATAATAGGAATGATAATTAATAATAATAAACTGCCATTTCAGAGAAGATAGGCACCCCACATGTCTGATACCGTGCAGGAGGCAATGCCTGAGGAGGAATCACATGATGGCCAAGCTGTCAGCCGGGCCCCAATGTGGTGACTGGTCAGAGCATCTTTGCTCTCCAGATGAGAGTTATGTCAGTGTAAATGAGATCTGGAGCTCTCATCTTTGTGTATGTTTGGGGCTGGTACAACACCAGTCGTTATCCACCCACAAGACACCCTGCCAAGTTAACAGTTTTGATTATACATCACTGAGTGCTGTGGTTTGGCTCCATGGACCATTCCATACATGATTCATTTCAGGTAAATGAATGAGAGATGAACAGCAAATCAAATTCAAAAAGAAAAGAAGAAACTTGACTTTCCTTGTGAGTAGGGATTAAGAAAAAACTAACAGACATGTCTTTTGAACTTTACAAATGGATCAAGTGGCCTAATTTGAATACTGTTAACTACAGAAACAGCATGTGAAGAGACAATGCTTCTAAACTGTTTAATCCACAAAATCTGCAGCTCTGTCACAATCTGAGACAAATCAGTAGTGTGCCAGAACAAACAGAAACAGCCTATTTCTCTTTGGTTAACTCAACACAAATCCCAGGAAAAGCTAACACAAATAGCTGATATTGCATCATTGGCAGTCTCTCTGCTCTACAGGGCACCCTTTCTTTCTGTCAGATCTACAAATCTGACCCAAGTGAGCTAGTGAACTATGCAGTTAAAGGTCAGTCTGAAGTAGAAGATGAAGCATTGCAAGGTTAAAAAAAAAAATAATAAAAGAGAGAATTTGTAATGAAGGCAGCTTTAAATAGAACATGTGCTTCTTCTACTTCATAGCCAACAAGCTGCTTTCACCACATAGAAGCTATTGATACAGGCAAGAAAAAAAGGGTCCCTAACGAGGAAAACGACCAATAGTCCCAATCTGCACATTTCTCCAGTTACAAGCATTTACACAGTAAGCCCTCAAACTGTAACACCATCAGTCCCTCAAACAGAATGGAAGTGACAAGATACTGCTTTCACTGACAATGCCACTTCCTTAATCCACACTAGGTTTCACAGAGCACTTTTGATTCTTGTCTGTAATGGAAGTGTTCAGTTAAAAAAACCACCCCAAAAAATAGGCTTTTCAAGATTCAGAAGATTATAAACTGGCAACAGAAATAATGGAAAGACAGTTTTTGTCAGTTGATACGTAAGAACAGTTGTGTAAAAGACAGCTCAGTGTTTTAAGATGAACAATACGAAGAGCAGGCTAAATATAAGATATGCCACATCTTTAAGTGCTTTTGTGCATGATATGAAAAACAAGTGGATGTGGTTTGCCTTTTTGCTTTTGGTGGAGTACAGCAGTTTGAAAAGAAGAAAACAGAATTTAAGCCTGTGAAAAGAGTGTGTTAAAATAGTAAGAGATGGGTGCATATGTCATTCAAAAACTGTGGTTTAACTGCTTTTCACAAAGCAGCAGCCAATGCAAGGCTTCCCTGACAGCCATATGGGAAATAGGTGTCATGTGGAGCACCTGGTCAGGATATAGGGGCTGCAGCTCTCCAGCATGGAAACCCCAGTGATGGCCAGCTTGGGATCAGAGCAGTGCTAAAGCCCTGAGCCAACCCAGCCCTCCCATGAGCTGCAGGAACCACAGCACAGTGTTCACACCATGTCCCATAGCTGCGTCCCTACAGATGTATAGGGGACTTAGGGACAAAAGCTTAAGGGCAAAGGTACTGAAAAAGCAGTCTAGAGAAGGGCTACATGAGCACAAGGAGACCATCCCTGCTAAATTTCTGAGAGATCATTCCAGCTGTACCCACAGCCCACCAGATAGGTAACAAGCTGCTGTTGTGTGCACTGATCTCTCATCTGCTATTACCCACCTCAACAAACAGGACACTGTCTGCAAGCTCTTAATTCATTTCCCCAAGACTTGTTGTATTACTTGAGTGCTTTCATGAAGTAACTACCAACTTCACATCTTCCTAATTTGAGATGTTCTAGGCCTCCAAAGGTTTTATTACTTTTAATTTTATTTTGTTAGGTTCTTTTAAATAGCTTTTCTGAAAGTGCAGAATTCAAGATGTTATCAGCTGAACACAACTTGCATTTTTAAAGTGGCTAACTTCAGCTTTTTCTTCTACAAAAACAGTTAATATACACAAAACATGATGACTTCTCCTCTTATTTTCCAATCAAAAAACTGCTGAGAAAAGCTCAGCAGAAATTACACAATCAGGTTTAGGAAGCATGATGACGTTAAAGAACCATACATATTCTCTGAAGGACAGGGACATTTTCTGTCAGTCAGCCATCCAACCACTTTAACGTTCTTTGGATCATTTTGCTAGGCACAGTTATAGCTTCTTACCACTATACTGCCACAATAATTTAGCTGTGGTAAATAAAACCAGACAAAACTTGGCAGCAGCCACAAAAAAACACAACAAAAAGCAGCAACTGAATCTCCAGTTGGAAGCCACCATTTACAACAGCTGTGACAACATCTAACTGGTAAAAACTTTAAAGAAATATGAAAATTGAGATTTAATCAAAGAAATAGATTCAAGAAAGATCACCAATATGAAGAGGGATACAGGAGAGACGGACAGCTGAAGAAAATGACAGGCACAATTCACATGGAATTGTTACTTCTAAAACGGAATTACAGAACAATATTGTCCTGCACTATGTTGTTTCTTGAGTATGTGTCATCATCCACCTCCATCAAAAATATGATCCCTTTTGGATGCCAACAAATATATATGAAATTAAACAATATCAGGACAAGAAATTACATAGGATTATGAAAAATCAGGCAATGGCATAACCTACATTTCAGTAACATAAACTGGTCAAATATTAAATTAAAGCAGTTAAGTAGGAATGAAGATACTTTTAAAGAATCAATTTGTATTTTACTAGAAGAATTCTGAAGCACAAATTCACAATTTTGACAAATGGTTCAAAGAATGAACAAGTCCTTGATACTCATCAGGCTATAAAAAAAAAAAGTGTCCATAGGTAAAAAAGCAGCAACACATTGTTGTGAATCAAAGCAACTCAAAAAATCCAGTATGGGTAGGAAGTTAATTGTATTGCTGTCCTAAAACCCCACACAAGTACAAGTGTATGGGTATATTAGGGGGAAAACAGAGGGGCAGATTTTAAAGAGACATTTTTTTAGTAATACTGAGATTAAAGATGGGGATTTATGACTTCTAACACACTACAGGAATCAGCATCCCACCAACCAAAGGAGAAAAAACCAAACAAACAAACAACAGCCATCACTAACGTCTTACATATTGTCTTTGGTTGTTTAATATCAAGAAATACTTTTTACAGAATATGTGGAGACTATTCCTTTGAAATTCATTCTGTGTCAATACCTTCCCTGTGGCCTCTCTGGTAAACCAGAGGACAGACTACTTTCTCTGATTAGTTTGCTTTTTTTCTACATTTTTATCATATCTGTCTTCAAAACTCCAATTTCTTCCATTTACAGGCTTTTGTACCAAAAAGGTTTAACTAGAACAGATTTTACACTGTATAGTGAAGGTATTTTTCTTGCATTATAAACTTAGAACCTAATAAAACAGTTTTCCACAAGATACTATTGAATTTACAGCAGGATTTAGAGACAGGAATAATGAACATTTGCAATAATAATACCTAAAATAAAAACCAACCCAAAACTCCTAAAGTTACATTAGCACGGATTAAAAGTGTTATATCTAAGATTTTAAAATTACTACTTTAAAACCTCTTGTACCAGAAAGGAGTTTTCAGTCCCCAGCTAGAGGTGCTCAGTAGTTGAGGAGAGGGGAATGGGAGAGGAAGGGATGTTTAGGGTTTTCCCCTCATTCCCTTGCTGTCTGGCCAGTTAAGCTCAGAATGTTTACCAGATGTAGGACCAATTTAAGGAATGGAAAGTAGCATACACATTTAATGGTATTTCTATTGGACTATGTACAGCATCTCCAATGTCAGAATCAAAAGCATTCTGAGTAAAAACAGATAATGGTTATTAAGAAAAAGAAACCAAAAGAAAGGCTATTAATACACCTTTAAAAAACGTAACACAAAAATAATTAACCACTGCTTTCTTGGCATGTAAAAGTTCTATACAAATTTTAAAAATTTTATTTGCAGGTACTAACCTCTTCAAAAGCTCACTCTGTATTTACACTAATTCTTTTAACAAGTTTATCTCAAAGCATATTTAAAACAATCATGATTGCATTAACTTTTCTGCTTTAAATTATTACCCAATTAGTGCTTTATTCACATTTTAAAAACTTGTACAATTTATTACAAATATAAAACAGTGCAGTTTTTCATACATTATCCCAACTCTGAGACAAACACTTAAAAGACATGGAAAAAGATTTTGATTTCTATAAACATAACATTTGCATTACTCATACCCCTTTTTTCACTGTCCTCCCATAACCCCAATTTAAAAAGATCAAACATACAACATACTGTAGGTTTATTTTTATTCAAAAAGTTACTGTCTCAAGACATAAATACAAATCAGAAAACAGTACAATTAGGACAATAGAATGTGGAGGACAACAGGTTAAGGTAAATATATAAAACATTTTTAGCTGGTTGAAAACAAAGCTGTAAGAACTGCTTTCACAAAGAAACACTCCTTCAAGAGTAAGAAAAATCAACTTAAGTTTAAAATCATATATACAGTCCTCTCAGCAGTTCTATTAAATGCAGTGGTGTGGAAAACAATATAGGCAGTACTTTTAGACATGAGAGTATTTATTTATGTAAAATGAGTTAGGCAGATCTAGTTTTGATTTTGTTGTTACCCCATGACCTAGTAAAATAATTATACTTTATCATGATCCTTTAGATAATCTATGGTTTTTGGCTACCACAGCCGAATGTTTGATTTCTGAGTCTAAAAACAGGAAGCCTTTTGTATTCACCCATTTGGGGAGATTCTTGTATTGCAAGCGTATTAAGGCATGGAATGATTAAAATAATATACCTCAAGAACTGAGAGACAACTGACAAAAAATATACATATGTAATATAAGTTAATATTTCCTTTAAAATGATGTCTAGCTGCCTAAGCCTTGCAAAATGAGTCAATGTCAAAATGGCATAGATCCACTTTCTGTTTTAGACCAAATTTAATTTTTTTGTGAATGGACACAAAATGAAGTTTAAAGCTTAGCTTTCAAAGAATATTATGGGCTGTTTATGAGTTTCTATTATCCAATCTAATTTACATATAGAGGAAATGTACTGTAACCTGTTAGAAGTATCTTTAACCTGAAGACTGCTTGCAAAGACAGATAGATAAAACAATATAAAATACAAATTTAAAAATCATTTTTAAAGCATGAATTCTCATGCTCTTCTATTTTTAAACATTGTTAAACTTTCAATATATTTCTGAAACCTCATAATTTTAAGTTGGAATTTAAAAGTAAGAAAAAACTAAACAAACTGCGCAATTATAAAATCAGCACCAATTTATATATATATATAATTTTATTTAAAATTTAGATCCCTATTCCCACACTCTAATAAGCTGTATAATTTTTGTTTAGAATTTTTCTGCAAACATACTACAATAAGCTTCTTTTATTTGGAGACAAAATACAGTGGCACTACTGGAAGGAATTTCACAACATTACATTTTTCTTAAAGGACAAGCAAACTTTCAGGGTTGGTAATGGGCAAGCAAGAGTGAAATCTGTTACGTTCTGGTAGCTTATAGCTTATGGACCTTTCTGAGAAGGCTAACATGAAGCTTTTGGAATAAAAAATGTGTTTTAGATTAAAAAGCTATTAAAATTCTGCTTTATGTATTTTTTTCCATGATTAATTAATACAAACCTTCTGTTGCTTAAGTTTGAATTTAATTGAAAATACTGACAACTCTTCTGGTTCATTCTGTCACTGTGAGAAAACCAATCCACCTACTATTACAGTTCATGGACATGAACAGCAATCCAGCAGAGTTTGTGATTATTTAGTATAGCCAGTAAATGTACAGAGAGAGGGGCTCAAATCTGTACCAAACACCTCTCTGACTGTTAAGATTAAAACTCAGAGGGAATACTTCTTATGATCCAGAAATAAACTGATAGCACATAAATAAAATATTGATTTTTTTTTTTCCCAACAAAAAGTGTAACTTATCCTCAAATTGTTTACTTGTCCTTTACATTTCTTTTTTTCTTTCAGGCAAGCAAAACTGCCCCTTCAATGCACTTGATCTTGAAAGCATGTCATTCTCCTTAGAGAAAAATCTGTTCAGAATTTCACTGTATCTACCACAATTTTGTATTGAAAAACTTCCTCTTCCACTTAGAAAATGACTTCACCACTGATTTATTTGCTGCTCTGGTATTAAAACATTGACACCCCAAGAACCTAAAAAAAAAGTTAGAAATGGTGTCAATTTGTAGTCTAATACACATTTAACAAATAACAAAGCAATTAGTATATAATTTAAGACACTTCAAGATATATTAAGGCATTATTAAGTTTATTTTTCTTCTAAACCAGGTTAACCACACTTCTGATTTAGGTAATAATATGAAAAGGGCTCCTCATTCATTAGAAATATTTTTCTCACACTTGAAATTTACTAAATCTAGTAGGAATAAAGTCTGTTTTAATTATTTTAGGTAATAGTTGCAAAAGAGTTTCTAGTTAGGTGCCTAACTCAGACTTCTTTGACAATGACATTCTATTGGCGTTAATCTGAAATCAAGTGTGTTTTATTACCAGCACTAAACCTGGGACAAAACTCTCCAGAGACTGGCCGCTGCTGTGTCTGTGATCACAGAAACCACAGTCCATCCCACATCAGCCAACCAGGACACAAATTTAACATTTCCTAGGAAATGTATCCACTCTGTCAGGAAGACAGTGAAAAATCAAACAATCATCAGGCAAAATCAAGCAACTGTACTTCAAGAGATTGTGTAACTAGGGAAAGAAAAAGCTTTCCTGAAACAATGAATCAGTTTCCACTTCCCATGTCAGAATAAGCCATACAGCTTTCTGTGCCAATTGAAATACGTATGACCACTGATGTTCCAAAAAAACCCCAGAAGATTCAGATTTTGTGACTGTCCTAGCTTTTATAGGACTTTATAAAATCAGCAAAAGCCAAAACAGACTGAATTTTCCTGAACCTTAATACTACTGCTCATACTTATCTGTTTATAAAACAATTTTTTCTGTTCTTTGAATTAAATTCACTTTGGGTGCCTCCTACAATAGACCACACAGAACTGGTGCCAGCAATAACTGGGTACATCAGACTAGAAGTCTGATCATAAACCATGTGCATCTGAGTAAATTAAACAGTTTTATTATGTCTACGTCTATTAAAAACAAGCGCAACAACTCCAAGAATAAGGGACCTCTGAAATAAATTATATGAATAAAGCGAATTAACTTTATTCTGAGAAGTTTTAGCATGTGTGCGATGGTTTGGTTACACTGAACACTGACTGCACGTTATCCCGTGGCCTGTCTCCCGCCGGGGGTTCCGTAAAGGAGCGGCCCCGCCCGGCGCTCCCCGCGCTGCTGCGCTGCCGGCGGCTGCCCCCGCGCGGCCGCTCCCGCGCACTGCGCCCGCGGCACAGCGGGGCCGGCCGGGGAACTCAACCTGTTACAGCGGTCCCAACTAGTGTTAGAGCTGGAAAGCTAAAAGGGTCCTCAAATCAATTCAATGCAACCTGGAGAGGGCCAAGGTTTCAGCACTGTCAGACTAAAAAGTGACTGGTACTTCACAGATCAGTCCAGGAAAAATCGAGGAGGGGAAGTACTATTGTAAAACAATGTCAGAGAACAGGCGAGATATTTTCTTGGTGTTATTTCAGGAACAGAACACACAACAGCCAGACGCACAACCTAACTGATTCATTATTACTAAAGCAAAGCCCTATTGGTACAAAATATATGGATTTGCATTTAAAACAGTATTTAGGACTTCTTTCTCCCATAAACAGGTTCATGCTGCAACAATACTGTAAAAAAATACATAACCATCTTCCAAATTCCACCAAGCTGTCCAAGATTCCCAGGAAGCCTTGTTGTACTGTCCTCTGCTGGCTTGCTGCAGCTTGTTATTTCCAGTGTAATTTTGTACCAGCTACCCAAGGTCAAAAATGGCTGCATACTTTACAAGTGGTTCAAGACAGAAGGAATCCCTCATGCAGATTTTTAAAAGAGAATAGAGACTGCAGATTTACCAAGTCGGATAAAAGGGCAACTGCAAGCAGAAACTACAGACTTCGGATGTTTTGGACCTAAAACTTCATATGGAAAGAAAAAATACCTCTCATCTCTATAAACAGATATCTGTATTATCTCTTATTTCTCCATTATCTTACTTATGCACAAAAGTAAACATGCCAATTAAAAAAAAAAAAAAGAAAACCAAACCACAAAATGCAAACTATCTAAAGCTGACATTTCATAATGACATCAGAGTCACTGAACTAAGCTCAGCACAACAGGAAACTTGCCTTTAATACTATGTATGCACATTTCTTTATTTTTGTAATGCTCTTTGCTACCAGCCTTTGCAAGGGCCTTTTCCATAACAGATGTGTTTTCTGCTCAGAATCATAGGCTTTTAATTTTTACATACCTATATACATATATTAAGAACAAAAATCCTATAAACTTGCAAGGAACACTGACTATCCTAGAATGTATGGAGCTGACTTACTGTACCAGTCTGTCAAAATAATCTATAACAATGACAACCTGAAGACTGCATTCTTTCCATTTAATATCTGAAAAGAGTATGGCAACCTTAAGACTGATTTACATTACTTTCCCCTTACATAAGTTAACCTACCGATTCATCCATGATTGAAGCGGGGTCAAAGAAATCTGGTTTCAGTTCCGTTCTTTCTCTCCTGTTCTTTGACGGTGGCTTTAGGAAGCAAACAAACAAACAAGTTAAGTGTAAATCCACCAGAAAAACAGTTTTACACTGTAGTCAGTGAAGCTGAACTCTCAAGGGCTAAGAATTCACAAGTGATAAATGTTATTAGTTATGACAGGAAGTGTTTTTGCTTTTTGTATAGCAGTTGGAGCAGATGGCTCTTGTACACAGATAACAGCACAGCCCTTTAACAATTCAGAAAGCAACCAGAATGATTTTTGTTTTATCAGAAGAAAAATTTAATTCAAATATCTTACTTTAAAAGCAGAAATACAAATCCCAAGACCATTAAAAGAAAAGTAAATTTCTTACTAGGTCTATGTCCATGGTGTCAAAATCCATGCCTTCATTAAGATCTTCAATCCGCCCTTCTGATGACATCATCACATCTTCAACAATTGGCTCTTCATCATCTTCCATTAGACTTGTGCCACGTCGACTGAAATGAAAAACAACACTGTTTAGCACTAAATCAAGTTACCTTTTATCTATTTAATAAGCTAATTCTCACTATGGGACTCTCAACAAATAATAATTCCATTGGATAAAACAGAAATTAAGTAATGAAATAAATGCACAATTACTACCAAAGAAAGCTGGTGTTAAACCAACAGAAAATACTAAGAGAATGTGGGAGAATGCCTGACAAAGGTCAGTTTAGATAACTGTGGCACACTGCTAAATGGGTATGCAGAAAGGGTCTGAGAACTGACAAGGAGATCTACTCCATAACTAATTTATGCTCAAGTGAGAAGGAATTTAAGTTTTGCCACCTAAAGAAAAATTGTTTCTGCCTTATGATAAGGCCAGGAAGAATGTCTTTGAAATAAAGTAAATGTGTAAAACCACTACAAATACACCTAAACAGTCGTTCATCCTCTTTCCTCATAAATTCTACATGAAACACCAAATCTTATGAGAAAACTAAGGAGTAATTCTAATTATACTAATTAGAGTCAGTGGATTTTAAAAAAGCCACCACTGAAACTATGTTACATGAAGTACTGGTATTAAAACAATCAAAAAAAAGTAGGGGAGAGATGTAAAGCTCCTCAATACATATGCCCATATTGCAACCTGAACTTTCTTTCTGTAGAACCAGAGTCCTTAAGAATGCAGAGAACTTTTGAACTTAGAAGATGTATCCCTCTTAAAAGGTGTTACCACTGCATTTATAAATCCCCTCCCTGACTCACTGACAGAACGTGTCACTCCACTCACATGGCGTGTTGCAAGTTGCTTCTCAGCTTGACGTAGTTCATCGCTGCCCTCTCCTGTTGTTGTCGCGCGGCTTCTTCCTGTTGCCTTTGAGCCAACATCCACGTTACTTGCGTGCTTAAAAAGACCATTATTCTATTTTAAACATGTACTGGTTTTGTGTATGAACACTAACACAAAGCAGACCTACTCATGTACATACTTGTAGTCAAGCGGTGGTTGGTGATGCTCAGGCTGCATAGGATAGACACCCATGTAGTTCTCATCAGGTCGCAATCTCTTGGGTTCCCTCATTATCGTGGAAGTGAGCTGAGGTGTCTGCATCATGACTGGTGTGTGCATTGACTGCTCCCTGTTCAGCCACATACTGTCACTACTGCTGCTTTCTTCAGCTGGAAGCAAACACAGGAAGAACATCTGTTAAATTTTTTTAAAACTAGTCTGAAAGTCAATGTTGAAACACAAATTATATGCATGACAAAGAGATTCGATTGCTTTACTTTTTGTCACAAAGTCTTACATGTGCCTCAAAGGGCCTGGAGTTATAATTTCTGGCTGGAGCATTTCTGTACTTCTCTGTTGTATGATTTAACACTGTGTAGTGCCCTTATTTCCTTCTCTGAATCAAATGAATAGCTTTCCCACTAAGACACATACATGATCAGAAGTTACTTGTTCTGAAAAAATACATTAAGGCATACCAATACAGTCACACTAAAAAATATGGAAGAATATGTGCAGTTTATGTGAATATGTATTCTAGTAAATTTTAAGATGTGAGAAGTTCTACCTTCAGGTACTTTCCGCTTGCCTGTTGCTGGCTTTGTCTTCTTATTTCTTACTGTAGAGCCTCGACTACTGATTCCACTAATCACTGACATGGTATCATCATCCCCACCAGCTAATAAAGAGTTTCGGTAGGACATGAGAGGAAGCCACACATCTTCTCTTCGCAGAGACATCTGAAAAGTCATGAACTTCTCCAAGTAAACATATCTTTAAATGAAAAAAGAAATACAGAGATGCAAAAAATCTGTAACAAATGTTACTATGTCAAGATAAGTAACTACTGAAATTCTCAGCCGATGTTTCTCATCTAGTTAAGAGAGACCAGACAACAGCAAATCCGAAATACAATTTCTGTTCATCCACCATAAATTGAAAAATAACAACAATAAATATAATTTACCCTCTGTGAGTATACTTGACTACATCAGTGTAAACTTACCTTGATGTGTCAAAGATTCCACTTTAGATGAATACAACACACAAGCATTTATTCTGATGTGCATCTTTTGTGGTTATCATTACAAATATTAAGAATATTAAGAAAATACTTACACTGTTCTTTTGTCTTGTCTGAGAAGTTTCGAGGAGAACTCACTGAGAATATCAAGAAATGCCAAATTTAATGGTGGGTGGCTCTCACCTTGTGGATTAGGCTCCTTAAAAGCAAATTCTATACCATCCCTAAGAACAAATAAAAAATTACATCAGAAAAAGAAGTTCAAAGCCCTGTGAGCTACCCATGTTTTCATATTCCAGCAAAAAAAGTGAACACCAGTCATTATTTAAATCTGGACACACTTTCTGTCACAGAATTTCTACCCTGCATTTCAAGTTTTCTGCATGAGGCCAACATGACCACCACTGACAATGAAGTGGATCTGTTCTAATTGTTATGGACCAGACATTAAAAAGGCTTTTTCATTATAGCATCGATACTGCTGTCATTTACATACTTATACGATGATGCTGGAGAACACCAACAATATGAAACATTTAGGGATTTTTTTAGAGACAAAACTGCAGTCATCTCCTAATTAATACATGGACTACAACATCTCTATGACTGATGCACTTAGTATTAACAAACTGATTTTCAAAGACAAAAAAGACTATCTTATGCTAGTCAGTAAGTGTTTACAAAAATGTAATACAAAGCACACAATTACTTGTGTAACATAGCAATAGCTTCTCTTGTTTTCAACTGATCCAATCCAAATGTTAAAGCAAAACGTCGAGCAAGCTCCTTTATGCCACTAAATGTCGGTGATGATCTGTCAAAATTATAACCATTTTCTTGAATCATTTCATTGAAGAGCTGTATGGAATAAATAGAGAATTTTTCATGTATTAAAAAAATTATGCCAAACTTTGAACCAATATACACAGAGCTAAATTTCAGTTTAAAAGTATGTTTCACAGCTTTTTTTCCTCTCACTCCTGATCTGACAAAACCAAGAGACAAACACAGACGTTTTGGACAGCAAAGTCAAAGCTACTCTTGAAGAGTCTGCACCCCAGAGATAAACTTTGAAAAGCACTGTCCAAGCACTCATCAAACTGCATATATACTGGATGACAGATTTCAGTGCTTCACCAAATCAGTTGTTCTAAACTTGAGAATACAAAAAATTAGTAGGATTCCCTAATTACATACACTAACGTCTTCAGGGAAATTGCCAGACACCAGAAATTCTGTCACTGATTATGAAATTTTTAAGTACTCATGAATAGTTGTCAAAACCAAATACTCTGAACTTTACAGTCCTTCCTTTGATCAATCCTTTTCTCATCCTACTAAATTTGACTGTAATTCACTTCAATAATAAATTTCTATTTTTTTAAAGTTTTGTCTAATAAACCCTTCACTCTTTTGTATCACAAAAAAAAAAGTGTTTAGTTACATATTTTACACCAGCTTCTTTAGAGTTTTTTACTTTTACAAATTCCACCGGTTACTTAAGAGTCATGCTGCTATCAAAAGGAAAGGCCTCATCCTTCCTTGTTTTGGCAATATCCATACTGACAAACCACTCCTTACTTTAATAAGGACTATTTCTGTTTTGTCTCCACCAGGATCGATATTTAGATCTATATTTACTATCTAGCTTTAGTCAAAAAATCAGGGATAGAGAAAATAAATTTGGGTAGATTTTCCTTTCACGGATAGCAGTGATCTATGCTGGATTACAGTGTTTTGGAAATATATGTCTGTGCTGTTCTGAGTCTGTGAATAAAATCCATGCAGATGGTTTATGTGAGCAGATGAATCAAATGCTAACTTTAACTGAATTCATCAGGTTTCCATACACACAAACTTTACTGAAGAGACCATTAAATTATATTTTAATGTCTAGTGTGTGAAGTCCCTACTGAACATTAAGAAATTACTAAAACTTCAAATTAATTCTGAGAATAGTTTAAAAAAAACCCAAAACCAAATCAAGACACAAAAGCAAAACAAAACCCCCACAAAAAATCCCAGACCCCTGTCCTGGGGTGACTTTATGATACTGGTATCCCAAATCATCTGGTTTATGTTATATATTAAGTTCTGCACCTTTAAGACTGGCTTTGAGAGCAAGAGAGGGAGAAGAAGAAGCTCCAGTTTGTGTTAAGGAAAAACATCACTCCCACACATCCCACTCCTGGACTGTGGTGTCTGCAGCACGGACAGACAGCGGGACAGAGCTTCTCTCTGGCTTTTAGTTAGTTCTAGCTAGCTGAGGCAGAGGAGTTCCCTGGACCTTTGTTTTTTTTCCCAATTTTCTTGGATCTGTGCAAGCCTGCTCTGGACTGAACACCCAGCCAAACCCCAGGAGCTCACACCTGGGGCCCACCGGGGCCTGGGCCTCGGCACTTTCCAGCGACGGAGGGACTGATAAGAACCTGAGTGAGCCGAGCTACACCACGTGAAAAGGACTTTTCTTCCTAGACTTGCCATCCCATCGAACAGCGAGAGGTTTTATTATTTAATATTACTTAATTTCTGTTAAATAAACAGCTTTTTCCACTTCTCTCCAAGGAATTTTTTTTTTTTTTTTTTTTCCCAGACCAGTTGGTGGGGAGGGGCATTTCCCTGGGGAAATGCCCATTTGGAGTTTTCCTTCCTAATTTGCCCTAAACTAAGACAACCCCCCACCACACAGGCAGGAAGTATTTATCTCTTGATTAACAAACTTGCCATTTCACAACACAGATGTATCTAAATACATTACTTAAACTATTGTTTTAGAGTTATGAAGGTTTCATAGTTACATTCATTTTATATTTATTTGCCTCTCCTACATTTTTTGTGGTACAGTATTTGTTTAAGTATAGGAAGACTTCTGGCAGTTTTTCCCATTGTCACAGAAAATGTGTTTCAGTTTAGACTTATTTATCCCTACCATCCATAAAAATTTCTTCATTAATACCTCAAATTAGTTACTAAACAACAGGACATCATCTACAGCATGGAATTTCATGCATAAAAATACTGTCAATTCTTACCTGCTGCAAACTAAGAATAAGTGTTTTAGCACACTGGATTTTGTCTATCTGTCTTGTTTTACTCATTGTTTCTTTAATAATATCACCATAGTCATTGTAATACTAGGAAAAACAAAAAAAAAGTTAACAGTCAATGTTAGTTGAAAACATTGCAACTACTGAATTCTTCTGAAAACAAAATCTAGGATATGTTCTTTTAGAAAGAAAAATCAAACACTATCTAAAGGAAAAAACCCCAACATGTTCATGATTACACCAAAATTACACTCTAAACTGCCTCCACAATAATAATTTTTAAAAAACCTAAATCCAAAAAGAATAAACCCACTTTTCATTCTTGCAGTGAGTATTACTTTAGAGGCAGAATGACCTATTTATCTTCAAGGCCATGACATATTTGTTAATGACACGTGTTCACCCCTTCAGGGTACAAGATTAGAATCTATTTTTAGTAACTCCTGTAACTGTGGTGGGGAGTTTTATTTTCTTTGCTGAAAGGAGGCACTTACAGACAGCATCATAGCCATAATTTGTCCAACAAAGACAGCTGTCTGTTCAGTTTTATAAGTACTTCAGGTTTAAAAAAGACCCAATTAGTTATTTGGAGAATCAAAATATATGTAGGGCACTCAGACGGATAAAAGCAGGCTGCCGAAACGTTAAGTTTTTAAGGAAATCACCAAGGAGCAAAGCTTTATCATATTCACAAAATGAGAACTCATATTAGTGTGCAGCTGTGAATGCCATGAGCCAGGAGAGGTTTTTATATTTAAATAAGATTGAAACAGATATAAAGATAATGAGGGGAGGGGTAGAGGGGACTCAAATTTTACTTCTCTTCTATAAAGTTTAAACTTAAATTATTTGATGAGGCTGGACATCATGGAGTTGATCTTGAGAAGAACATTTTCAAAAGGCCTACTAAACTAATAAGTGAATTAAAAATACACCATCAATCAGAATAATAAAATAAAACTAGTAAAAACAACATTAAAATAATTAGTCAGTTTCCCTCCTCAGTCCCCACCACCTATACACTGGAACTGTAACACTCATCTCAGTAATTTTTCCCCCTACACACAAAAAAAGGGCCTACAACTCCAGAGTTTTAAATTCTCCACATTTTGAAACAGTTACCTTGTAAGGTGGAAAAAAAACAAGTAAGAGTTAAAAATTCCAGAACTACTGTATTCTAGTTGTTTTATGAAGTATCATCACTAAGCTTCAAATTTACCTTCATATATTGCTTGAAAATATCTGCAGCTGTGTTCATTTCCACCACAGTATATACAATGAGCTTACAGAAAGCTGCAAGTAGGTTTCTTCTTTTGTGCAATGCTTCAATTTTGCTGGCTTCATCATCCTGCTGTCCATCTAGAAGGAGTTCAGAACAGGAAAACTGTCAGGTTTAAAGACTACATGCTTAAACATTTATATATAAAACTGATATGGGCTAGTGGTCATGATTCAGAAAATCAGATCTCACTTCTGATGGCAATGCACTTCACTGTCCACTGACATGTGTCTTACCCTGACACAGAGACAAATATTTGAGCCTATTAAACCAAACCTTTACTGTAATTATCCTACGTGTTCCCAATACAGAAAATCCTTTAATCAGCTGCTGACATTTAAAAGACACACCTACCTCTGTGCATATGCACACCTCTCAATGACAAAACGAAATTAAAACAAAAAAAAAAAAACAAAAACAACCAGGCAAACAAGAAAAAACCCAACAACAAAATACGACCACCACCACCAAAGCCCAGAAAAGCACAAGGAAACAAAGATATTAGTCAGAAAACAAGTAATAGAAAGGAAACTTAAGCTTTGTACAAACCGGCACTATTATTATCATCATCCTGATCAATGAAGACATGATCTAAAATAAAACTGAGTAGTTCAGATTGCAAAGAAGAATCAGGAGTGTAAACAAGTGGCTCCAACATGTCACGTCCTCCTGTCATAATCTGATGGCTGAAGATCATCAACACATCACACAAAATTGTGAAAGCCTGTTAAAAAGAAACCTCAGTAAATACTTGCTTGGAAAATGTATTTTGTTTAGAATAATGTATTTGCACTTGACAAAATACTTGAGATCTCAACAGTATACACAGGCCACTAAAGTCCTACGCAACTACAAAGGCCAACTGAAGTCAAAATGTGCATAGCTTCACACAGTAGGCTCCTGAATCAAGTATGAGTCTCCAAATAAAAATACTGCACAGATGATGCTAACTAAACATAAAAATATTGCAAGATTAACACATGAGGAGCCTGATACTCCCAAATTCTACCTGATGCATACTACATTAGGTCTAGAGAACTAGAGAACTTCATGGACTCTGACCATAGTACAGTCGCCTTTTTGCTGTCTTTTCTTGAAATGTTTTTGTTCACATTTGTTTAACATATAACAGCTGAGATTGTTCAATCTCTTTAAATCCTGATGTCCAAAAATCTAAAACTGCAACCAACTTTTCTGTTTTGCTAACTTGTGCATCTGATACCAGATTTAAATGCCTGTACTCCACTGTGCCAGATTCAAATGTCTTAGTACCTGACACAAAGATTGACACTCTGCAAACAGACCAAGGCAACAAGCTGTTTAGTGCTGCACTTTCTGTTTGGCTCTAATCTCCAAGTACTTCCATGAACAGGTCTGTTCTCTAACTCCTCATAGTGAATATTACTAATTCCTGGCCACAAAAAAAATACACGTGCTCCTCTGAAGTCCCTTGTGTCCTTTCGTGGGATTAGAGAAGAGAGGTGGAACCAACACCAAGTGTAACATTGTGCCCTACGTGACAGATACCCTGCGCAACTAGGCAGCTCTAGTTTGTAGAGTGTTCACCGGAGTCTGAGAGTCATACAGCCTCTTAGGAAAACCTACTCAGAGATTCAGTAATTTTTGTTACTAGCACTTTCACACCCTACACCTTGTGACTATTACACTAGCTAGCTCTTTGACACAGAACATGTCTATTAAGCTCCAGGAATTATTCTTGTTCTAGCAAGAGTTTCAAAAGCTGCAATTGTGCCATTCAGTGGACCAGATTTTCCACTTCAACCAGGTTATTATTATCTGCAGCAGCAAAAGGCTCCTGGCTTTCTACTTCTTTAATTAAACTGTCTACCTAGAAGATAATCTGGTCTTTCCCCTGTAGAGACATAGTTAATTTTCTTTCATTTTAGCATTTTAAAGATTGTTAAAGGCATTTACTTAGAATTAATTCTGCTATCAGTAACCTGTGTACCTCACTGGAACTTCAAATTCCTACAAGTGTCCTGGCCAAAGAACTATTTGCCCATAGATTGAAGAGACTCAGCCCCTACAGTTCAATTATTTTTTTTTTCACTATTATCCTCAGAACTCAAGACAAGTGTTTCCCAATATGATGTCTCAATTCTTTTTGAAACAGAAGCAAAAGCTATAACCAAGAGAGCAGTGTGACTACAAAAAAAATCCCATTTCCCAACAATAAACTCTCCTAGGTTACAGTGCATACTTGTGCATGTATAAATATACACACTCATCTTAAGTACTCATTTTTTTCTCTTAATTTTGAAATGCCCAAATTCTTGGCACTCTGAAAAACTGAGGAATATATTGTATTATGGAGCAACACAGAGAAGGGAAGCTGCACCTGCATGCATTCAAAGACAGAACCAAAAAAAAAAAAAAAATCTCTTTTAAATTGCTGTCCTTAGCTCTTCCAGTGTGGAGCCTATGAATCCACAGCTTCACAGGAGATGTGAGTCATTAACACATGGTAAGCAAGAGGTTTGAAATGGAACTCTTTCACTCAGCTTACACCCAGAAGGCTTCTACAGTGCACCTGCAGAGTCATTACTTAAAGAAACAAAAAAGCTCCTTTGCATAAAACATTATGCTGCCTAAAATTACTCAAAAGAATCAAGTTTAAATCGATTCTGAAATCCTTTGTACATAAGGAGGATGAGCATACAAGTATGCATTCACACTCAAAGGGCACTCAGCCTGAACATCCAGGACATCATGTTCCCACATAAGTGCCAAAAACATTAGCAAGAAGAACTTTTCAGTATAAAAGCACAGTATTAGAAGATGCCAAGTAACAACAGCCACTAACCTGTTCCTTAACAGCAGTATTTACATTGGTCAGGTAGTGTTGACAGATCTGACAGAACACTCTCATCTGCTTCTTTAGACGTAGAAGATCCTCCTTTAAAGAGAATGATTTCATGTAAGAGTTTTGCCTTTTCAATTTTTTAGTCCCATTTAGTTCAAGCACTTTCACAGAGCATTCCACTACAGACCTGAGTGATAACTTTTAAGTCCACTGCATTATTTTAAAAAAATCACTATTATAAATAAAATTATCAAGTAGCAATTTCCTTAAATTTGTCATTCTGTGTAGCACAGAGGAGATGGCAATTGGGATGAAAATTGTTCCATTTTATAAAAAAAGTACTAATTAAAAAACAAACCTAAAAAACCCTAACAACTCCCCTCACCCCCAAAAATCCCAGCGCATAAAGTGTTTTCTCTTTAAAAGATATGTATTTTCAGCCTAAAAGCTAGATTTTAGGCAGCTGTTCATAACTAAAAAAGTCAATCTTACATGGTACTACTTTATTTTTTTAGTTCACTCATTTGGGATGAAGTGGAACCTCAGATGAGAGTTGGTTTTCTTATCCCCTTTCATTAACAAAAAAAAAAAAAAAAAAAAAAAAAAAGTTTCCTGAGTTGCAATAACTTCCCAAAAACTCTAGATTACCAAGCGAACAAAGTATCAAATTGGTCTAAGTACCACCCACATGTGTAATGCAGCTGGTGTTACTCCATCATGTGAATGTTTAGCCCTATTCAACTGGGGGGGAAGTTGTAATACAGGACCAACTGTGTAACCAGCATCAGTCCAGACAAAGACAGAATACACCTGAGAGAAGTTTAAAAACTACGCCTAAAATCTAAACTGTAACAAGTCTCTCCCTTGAAGAAAGTGGGTAACACACTGGGTACAACACATCATTTAATCCCAACAGGATTAACAAAAGCAACAGCTGCTTCTTGACAGGAATTTAAGTATAAGACTATTTTAGAAGTCCTTTTCTACACAAAACCTTTTCTCTCCACAGTTACCAGTTAAACTGATGCTAAGAGAATTATACGTGGGATATTTTCTTTCTTTTATATAGAAATATTTGTTTACATTTTTATTAAAATTGAACTACTTATATAGTCTTTAATTTAGTGCATGCATTATGAAGCTAATTCCCATACTTAGTTCACAAACCTGTTCATTTAGAGCAAAGTTAGCAGCTGTTGACAATGTCGTCAGGGGCCAAAAAAAGCGCAAACCAACCAACTAAAAAAACCAACCAACCAACCAAATCTTTAGGCACAGTACATGTCTGTCACTTCTGTTTCTGTGCTTTATTTTTTGCTGCTGTACATTCCACTTTCATTGAACAGAAATCAACAGAACTTCTGTAGGTACTGAGTATATTTGGCAGCAGTCAAGCAGATAAATATAATAGCTGTAATTCAGAAGTTAAACCAATGAAAGCTTTAATTTACCAAATTTTATTATGTAGAAGCAGAAAATCGTCTCAATAAGGGACCACTTTTTAATTAAGTTCTTTTAATTCCTGCTGGAAGTATTACAAATTACATTTTGCTGCCAAACACCTAGGTTAATCTTAATTTCTAAACTAACTTGTCAGTATTTTGCTCATCTTCTGCAATTAGCCTTGTGATAAATCTTTAATCGGTTCAGAAACCTCAAGATTGCTGTTTACCCCTTAAGGAATAAGGTAACAAAGCCTCCTAATCTTTTACACACCTACATACCTCTCTACAATCTGTGCAGCCACTTCTTATCAGGTATTTGGGGTTGGAAATGTTAAAAGCCATTAAAAATGCAGATGGATAAACTAGCCAGCCAGTGGTCAAGTTCATATTCACCTATAACACCTTCAGACTATAATTACTCACTGGACTAAAGAAGTCTCAACAGGTGAAAAGCACCATAATCTGATACAGGTGTTCTCTGTTATAAGATCATTAGTACAAGTTAGATAGCATGATTTTCCACTCCTGCATCTACCAGAAGCTTAAACTACCACATCCTATAATAAAAAAAAAAAAAAAAAAAAAAAAGAAAAATGTATGTACCCTCACATTAAAATATGAGTATCGTAATAATGGATTATTAATTACTCATACATTATTAATGAGCTCCCTTTGTTTTCTCCCTAGTAAATTGTGGCAATCATATACAACTTCTTTTTCATATATTAATGACAAGCATGAAAATCAAAAGTGTTTAAAAAACCTGAAGAATTAACTTGTCTCCACTCTGACATAAAGGTGTGTTAACAGTAAGTCCAATAATGAAACAAATTAATAATGAAGTGCAACTCCAGCCTAGATTTCCAGTAAAAAAAGCCCTCTTCTTACAGGACTGCAGAAAAAGTATGTTTGATTACAGGGATTACAGTTTTTAATTTTAGACAGAGAAATCATTAAAATGTTTCAGCATGTACAAACTTCATTCTCAACAACCTTGGCCTTTCGAAAAAAGCCTTTTTTTATTTGGCAGTTCATACAGTGAACCACCTAATCAACCTCTTCAAGCAATGCTGGGTACAGGAAACCTTAATCCCTTCTTTAAGATTTTTCAGGAAGAAAGATGACATTTGCCAGAGCTTTGCCCTTCAAGATTACTATACATAGAACCAGAACAGAGCCTCTCATCACTCCATGAAAAAATCTGAAATCTAACTTAATCTTTTCACATCTTTATATAACAATAGATTTAAAAGACTGATGAAGAGTAAAGTAGGATTGCAACATACTGAGCAATATGAATACTATGATAGTGTACAAATTTTTAGATCTCACCGACTTGTCACTGATACTTGAAGGTTTCCAAACAAATCCAAACCCGCTACCTGAGATTAGTAAGACTGATTATACTGTGTTTTGTAACTTCCATTCTACCCCTTCTTATCATTGTTACTGTGCCTGATAGATATCATGTTTACTTATTATTACTTTAAAATTCCATCAAATTAAACATAACACTCACATTTAAATAATAAAAACAATTATAGGAGGCATTATATTTTTAAGTAAAGAATGTGACTAGTAAAGCTATTAATTCAGAATGATTTATTTAAAAAGCAGGATTCGGTAGGTATCAATATAAAGAAAATTCCTAGTCTTAATTCCATCATAGTTCCCATTTGGTAACACTGCAGCTATGCACAAATGTTTATTTACTAATACAACTGGAACAAGGCATACCTTTGTGGAACTGCTTTCAGTAACTTTTGCTAGCTGCCAAAGGATTACATAATGAGTACACTGCAGTGCATGAATAACAATCTGAAATCAAGAGGAAAAAAAAAACATTAGATGACAAAGGATAATAAAAGAGAGAAACAAAAGCTATTTGTTGTTGTGCCTAAAGAATACATTTTAACTACAGACCTGTTCTGGCATGTCTCCATTTTCAATGCCAGTTTTTAATAGCTTGTAGTTGCAGCCAAACAAGTCCCATCTTGATAGGTCATGAGCACTAGAAGCATTAGAAATGAACAAAAAATACTATTTAACTGATACTTTTTCTGCAATCCAAGGTTAACAACTACTAAAAGCTTATCTGGTCAAAAAAAAAAAAAAAATAGTGTTGAAAAAAAACAGCCACTGAATACCTCCCCACCCAAATCAACACATATACATTAAAAAAAAAAAACCAAAAAAAATGCCATGAAGTTGCATTAAAAGGTAAGATACATCATATTAAAAACAAACAACCCCCCCACACCACAAACTCTGATACTGAATTACAAACAATCCCCCACACCACAAATCCTGACAGATGTGCAGACGCCAACTTACTTGTGAAAAGCAGTGATTCTCTTCAGTGTTGACAAGACTTGATATGCATCATCTTCATCAGGTTCCTCCCCCTATTCAATAATCATACAGTGAGATATCTCAAGCAGTGTGGTCTAAGTGAACTGGGGAACTTACTTAAACCAAACACCCCCCCCCCCCCAAACTTCTGGGCAGGAGTGAGTGCAGACCTGATGCTAAACTACTTATGTCACATATGCTTTTAGAAGAGTTAGAGAGATAGGGCAGCAAGCAGTTCATATCTAGAGATGGAGTCAATGATGTTAAATGTATTTTCCAACCCAGATAATTCTACAATTCTATAAAATAGCATCAGAAGAAGAGAAAGGGGGAGTGGAGTATGGAGGAAGAAGGGAGAAAAAACCCGAAAACGCCTAGGCTAGCAGGATACAATGTATAATGTAGGTGCTTCTATTTTCTCTGAAGAATCCAGCAGAGGCCACTGTCAGACAAAAGACACTGGACTAGATGGGCCACAGGTCAATACTTCAGTCTTACTTTAATCACAGAAAAAAGTCTTTGAGTGAGGTAAGGGAACTGGTTTGTTCTAATCTTCCCCTAAGTTCTGACAAAGTTGCATTTAGTGAAAAAAAGAGTAAAAATGAAAGGGTCGAAAAAGTATCTATCTGTACGTAAAATAACCTGAGGTCAAGAAACTCCTCCTTAGTCTAGCAGAGATAATCCAAGTTTTGCTATTCTGTAGTTGCATAACAATCGAAGAACTAAGGATTTCAACACTTCCACGGAAGTATTCGCCATTTTCCTTCAAGCCAACTTCTGACATATCACTTCCTTGCTTTACCTCTCCTTCTTTCTTTTCATCACAAAGGGAAACAAACGGGTACATTTCTTGTTTAGGATTTCTAGAACTGAGTTCTAGTTCAGAACAAAAAGCAAGAGAAAAAAGGAGAGCTTGATAAACTACATGTATCTAAGAAATGTAAAGAATGAAGCTGTCAAAAAGATACTTCCTAAGCTCCTTATAACAGATGAAAAGGAGAAACAAGTTTTGTCTGAATGTCAGAGATCTCACTTAGTGAAGTTAAATACTCTTATAAAGAAGATTCTCACTTTTCAGATCAACAGTGTGGGAACAAAGTTATTTTTGATCTACTAACTGCATCTTCTTGCACTCAGGAAGGGAGGGGGGTGTTTTCTAGAGATTTCGATATTTAACAGCAACATGCAACCACAGGCAAGACTAGCTACAGTAGAGTACATCTGCGAATACTAGAGGAATTACAATACTACAACTCTCAAATATGTAATCCTCAAAAGCTAAGAGGAAAAGGTTTATGTATTAATTGTTTATCTGAAACTTATCTCAAATTCCCAAAGGACTCTTGTCAAAAGGAGATCAAAATTAAAGACTCACTGTCTTAATTTAGAAGAACAGTCTGCGTTCACACAATCACAGCAGCAACACTGTTGTATTATTGCACTCGACAGTTTTGAAAATCAAAGGGAAGCTCTCATCCCTAGCACTGACTTGCAGAGGAAGACAGAAAAAATACTGAAAATATTTACAAGGGCAGGAAAAGGTGATCTTGCACATTAAAATACCTCTTGCAGGAAGTCCTCAAGAAGTCGATTAAACTTGTCTGACAATTCATCTATTAACTGACTTCTTGCAATGTCAACCCTGTTAAAGATTGTGAATTCTTCATTACAGAGAGCATGGTAGGTTTTTGAACAGGCTTCCAAAACATCTGTATCTGTGTGCTTCTCCACAATATCCCGGATTTGTCGCAGTAAGGCATCCAAATGCTACAAGGAAGATGAGGCAAAGAAGAAAATATGCATTTTTATTTTCATATATATATGTACACATACAAAAATTCACAAATGCATTTTTAATAAACCTTAAAGAATTTTAAATTTTTTTTATTACTTATGTAACTATGATACAGAACACAAACACCTTCCAGAAAATCAGTGACGCTTCTGAGAAATTAAGTCTATTTATCAAACATTAAGTTGGAGCTTGTCAAAGACAAAATCACAGAAGTGATTAAAAATTTGCTATTGTTGGTATGGTCTTACCTAACACCTGAATTTGCAATGACAACTGAACAACACAGAAGTATATACCTCCCACTCACACAAACATCTGTGCATGTTTGTGTGTGTCTTAAAAGCTGTATAATCTAAGATTTAGTTTCATAACACTCTACTGTCTAACAACCAAAGCCAACTTGAGCTGTTCACATATTCTTCCCATCAACCTGAGTTGCTCACTGATGCTCGTTCACTGCTGGCTATGCTGTCAACTACACATTTTATCACTTTTTGACTCTAATGATTTCCAGCTACTTCCTTCACAATGCAATAAGCACATCTGAGAAGGAGACAATAGAGATGAGAACAGCTTCAACTTCATCATCATAGCAGATAAAATGAGAGCAGTAACTGCATCATTTGGGATCTGGTATTCTTCCTCTTTTTCATGCAGTGATGATAGTGGTTTTCTAGTTTCAGTGATAGAAAAAGAAAACTTACTGAGCTGTTTCTACATGCTTTATCTGTCAGACAGTTACCTCAAATATGACTACAAGCCAGCAATAAATGTTCTTGATTTAAGTTCATCTAACTGGCAAGATTTTCTGTTAAAACTGGCCAGACAGGCCTTAGAAAACTCAAATTTTTGGTATCTCTTCTTAGAGCAGCAAGTCACAACTCTGAAATCAAAGTCGCACTATCACTAAGGGTTACAATAAATAAAATCTCCTTTACACAAAAAAGCACTCCTAAAATGGTGAAGAAGTCTAAATTCTGTGACTTTTCCTTTTATGTTAATGTGTGGATGTTACCATACCTTTTCTAATCGCCCTGTTGTATAAATTTCCAAATCAAAGTACTGTGGCAACTGCAGTAAGTTGGTGACTTTTTCTGCATCTACAGAATACTGTAAAATTGGCAAGGAAAAAAGTTTAGATTAAGAAGTCTTGGACAACATAATTCATTGTAGAATAAGTAAATATAAACAAAGATTAGTAAGAAAAAAATAAAACTCGTGACAAGCTGTATCATTAATTACAGAAATATACTTGTAAACATTTAAACTACCATCCATCAGCAAGAAATGGAATTAAACCTACCTTTGCTAGCAACTGAGGAAGTGCCACCGCAAAAAGCTCAGTAATTTTTGTCCTGTCATCCAACTGGGTTTTCTTTTCCTTTGCTGTCAGCACCTAAAATATTGGTATTGTGAGGATTTTACAACTAAAAGTTCTAATGCAAAGTCTCATTATCATTAATGAAATTATGATTAGGTACATGGACCTCTAAAACCACTGTAACATATCAATGTAAAGCAGGAGGGATGTGTGCACTTAAAAAAAAAAAAAAAAAAGAAAAAACACTCAGCATTCAAAAAATGCAATGCAAAGTCAGTCCTAACACTATTAAGATTATCTTGCAAACAGAAGTGATAACATAGAACAAAAGGTTTACCTTTCCTGCAACAAAATACCATGACTGGAATAACAATATAAGAATGGGAACTCCTTTGGCTTACAACTTTAAACAATATTTATCCTATTAATTTGTCAATCCTATCTTCATACAAGCATTCAACCTGTTCTTAAATGGGTCTCTTACCAAAATATGCACCAGTCTTGAGAGAAGAATGCTTAATGCCTCAGCAAAAGAGGCTGTCTAAACTCCGTATAATCACAGAAAAGCCAATTGATGGACTGGTCTTCTTCCAAGAGACTATGGAGTGTATTTTCCTTTCCCTCATTTAGCTCTTTCACACTGAAAATACTTTTAGCTTTTCCCAAACACTGATTCTTGTCCTCCTTTCAAACCAATGTTGTTTTCAAAATAAATTTTTATTATCTTTAATAATACAAACAAATGCAGTAGTTCGATCAGTACTAAGCACGTGCCCAAATCCAGAAAAAGCAAACTAGCCAGGGTAGTCAAATGTGGAGACCAAAGCTGAATCTCCCATCTCAGTTCCGTCAGCAGCAATAGTCTACAATCTTTTCCTTCTTCCCACATTGGTCCCACAGAGCCATTCCCACATCTCTAGATGAGTAGGTTTGTTGCTTCATACCCTTTTCCCCGTTCCTCTTCCCACAGGAGGATGACATTCAGCCGCTTGCCGAATTGTACAAAGCATTATTTCAATCAGTGCACTTTCCTGTCTGTCTGTTAAAGCTGAAATTTAGGAAACAGATGTTAATACACAACTTACTTTTCATTTTCCAGAGGGATTAAGATATGTTGGGGTTTTTGTTTGGATTTGAGGGGTTTTTTTTGTTTAAGGCAAAAAGACAGACATGTAGACCAACAGCTCATTTCCAGAGGTGGGGGTGGCAGAGGGGATAAAGAAAGTAAGTACCTTATAAAATGACACCAGAAAATATTGAAAAATTGAGGGAATATCACTGGATGAGTCACAGGACAGGATGGGACAAACAGTAAGTTTTATAATTATTTTACTTCCTTCCTATTTTTCAGAGGTCCATATACTAGGACCTATGAATTACAGGATTCTGCCAGGGGTTTTGTTTGGGTCTACTGTCATCAAAGAAATTATGGTATTTTTCCACATGATAGTTATAGCAATAAATTAACCAGTTTCATAAGCAACTTAGTTTCTCTAATGCTAAAAATGCAGCCTGAACTTGTGGACCACCAAGGCAACACTGCATGCTAATTCCTTCTCTTGTCCTCTAACCATTGCACTTATGTCACACTTCCATACCAGGTGGTGATCTCTTTCTACTCTTCCTCACATGTCATAATTGGCATTACTGACTTCTTACGGTCAGAAACCCAGAAGATATACGTAAACATTTTTTTCCTTATTTCAAGCCTAACAAAAACTGCACAGCAATAGAAACAAAGATCTACGAAACTCTCTTACGTTCTTCTCCATTGAGAGGCTCCTCCAGCAGAAGACTGTTCATACATTCCCAGTCCTTCAAGAGGTCTGTTGCACAGTCCCACATGCTGTCCACAAGATAAGCAGCATGTTCGTGCAACTAAAATAGGAACAGATGAAGTATTTTATCAGCAATGAAGATTATTACAGAACTACAATACATAGAATTTCTCGCTCTTGCCTCCTGTCTGTGGCAAAAATACAGAGCAAGTTTTTCAAGATCTCTGGTTAAACATAAGATTTTCTTCCCCAATTAACTCAAAAAGATGAATCCAGACCAACAGATACAAGGAGTAGTACTACAAGATCTATCAGAACTTGGGGGATAGGTGGGTAGGGACTGTGGCTTTTTCTTTCTTTTTTCTCTCTCTCCTTATAATCTATTAGATCACAATTTCTTTACATTTATACATTGTCATGTTTCTCAGAGTAACACTGACAGCCCATCTCAATATTGTGAAGGTTTTCCTGCAAGTAAATAAAACCACACAAAACAGTCTTTTCACCCCCAGGTTGCTCAAACAGCAGGAAAACCAGGACGGATTCATGGTTGTAAACCATGTGAGTGGTTCTTCCCCACTCACTGGTTAACAGATTGTTAACCAGTGAGCGGGGAAAAGAAAAACAACAACAAAATTTAACTGACAAAAATTAGAACCACAGCAAAAATCCACACGCACCATGAAAAACAAGAATTTCCCTGAACCCAAACTTACTTCACTTTCCAGAAAGAAAAACACTAATGTCTTCACAAGATTAGCATTTGGACTTTGTCTTCCTCTCCTTTTCAGCATTCCATCATCTTCAGCATCTCTGCGGCTGAAAAGCCTAAAAGAAAAATTATTTCTTGACAAGTTTCTTCTTTATTGCCTTCACCATAGTAAATTCACATAAAAATACCAGTTTTTTACACATTAAGTACCTTGTTGCTTGGCTCCATATTTTATTTTGAAAGGAAGTAATTTGGGGCAAGTATCATTTGAACAATTTCATATATGCATTTTGTATATGCTGAGTTGATAACCCACTGAATGTTTCCAGTGAGATTAATAATTATAATAAAATGCTTTACAAACATCAGTGATAATTGCAGGTGCTTGAGGTCCTACGTTCCTCCTCTGAGGTATTTTCTGAACCTCCCTACAGGAGACTTTAAAGCAGCTAAGAAATATTGAAAGGAAGTCTGAAAAGTATTAGATGGAAACTCTTATTTTGTTCTCCTACACACCTGACATGTTGGATTTTTAGTGGATTTTTAAAATGAAAAATATTTTGTGAAATGGTTATATGGGACAATGGGGAAGAGGCAGGCACAGGAGAAGAACTACTTTTCTTGATTAAATCTAGTAAAAATCATCGTATTAATGCACACAAATGCACAAAAATCTACAGGAGCTAGAAGTTAACTGTAATTTCTTCATCTTACTTTTTATAAAGAAATTCCCCTGCAGCAACTGCTACTGGCCGATGAGCTGAATAAACCAGGTGGTAGACATTTTCACAGTCTTCTGCAGTCAGAACTTCTTCACTACTCCTAGGGGTAGGGATGGGAAGAAGGAAAGAAAGAAAAAAAACAAAAAGGCTGAGTCAACAAAGTATGAACTCTAATGTGGGAGATGGAAATAAATGAAAACCTAAAGCTCTTCCTTCAATTTATCATCCTAGAACTCCAGAGTCTTAGTTCCAAAGTCTTCCTGAACAAAATATACTGATGAAGTAGGAGCTATTGCTAGAAGGTTATGCTCAAGAGTTCAACTACTGTGCAATGTTCAATATAGTCCGTGTTCTTCATTTCTAACATTTCATGATAGTTTTTAACTATGAGGTTTAATTCAAAGTTGCTAGCCCTTAGACCTACTGAACTGTGGGAGGTAAGCAGTAACACTGTTCTAGACAGATTACCTTTGGAATTCCATTTTCTTTGAGTGTAAGATGTATAGACATTTCTATAGCCTTCAGGCTATCTGAGGTGTCATGCTGGCCTCACCCACAAGAATGAGAAACACTTAAGTTTCAGTATTTGTTGTATGTAAGAAAATATACATGTACTTACTGTAAAACAAGAGTGAGTAATTTTATTGCTTGGACTGCAACATCATATTCTTTGTCAAGAGTCATAGACACAATTCTATCCTAAGAACACAAAAGAATATATTTTTGAAGAGGAAAGAAGTGTAATGCAACTTTAAAAAAATCATATATACCCAATGTAAGAAGTAACACTAACCTTGAACCGACTGGTGAAGAGTTCCAATTTGGAATTAAGCTCCTTATTATAGTAAAGCCCTTGCAAAGCAGTTAGGCATTTAAGTCTTACTTCTCCTTGCTAAAATAAAATTAAGAACTGAATTAAAAGTCAAGTATAGGATACACGTGATCTTCATGTCATACATGACAAGTTTCTTTTACAGTCAGAATTAATTCAAAAACAGAGATTGAAAGTTGTCATAATACACTATCAATAATCACGTTAATGACGTAAGAATATAACCTTGTTTGTAACAAGGCAGTGAAGCAACAAAAGGAAACAAAGCCCTCCCACAGTCTTACTGCAGTTACTACCTCCATTAATCAGAATATGCCTGTTGCATTCTTTCTGAACACTCAAGATATTTCTATCATTGACAATCATCTCTTGCTCAGTCAAAATTACTAAGCAGATAATGAAATATTCCTCCTGAAATACAAGATCTGCTTCAGCAGAGAACATGTTCTAAGGTACAGATGACCTCACCCCACTGCTAGAGGTTACTGGGTTTTTACACCAAGCCAATGAACAGCACAGCAAGACCAAGCATCTCTCATTTCTTTCACTTAAAATTCAACAGCTTGAAACTTCTGATGCAAGAACTGAAGGAATGTACTAACTCAATAATGAGTCAAGGAGTATTTGCAAACTATATTAACCCCTCCAAGCAGAGAATAATCTCTAGGGGGTAGTTGGTAAATAACAGCTTGAGGCACTAACCAGCATAAAAAGGGGGCTTTTCCATGCTTTTTACAGCTAGATGAGAATGCTAGAGACTTTCGTAGCTTGGTAAAACAGAGTACTGCCAGGCTATAGGGATGACATGCATTAATTAGAAGTAGTTAAACACTATGAAGTACAAGTTTGCATCAGCAATAAATCAACAGAAAAGACCATTTGCCTACAAATAACAGTTCCTTAAAAAAATCTCCAAAAACATTCAAACATACAAGTCTGGCCTATAGGTATTTTGAAATGCTTCTAAGTGATAAGGAAAGCAGTGACTGATTCAAACAGTTAAGAAATCCAAACCTAGTCTGCAAAGATCAAAAGCCAAAACCAAGGAGTTCTGCTTCTTGGTTCTGCTCCTTTTGCTCAGTGCAGTTTACCTTGTCATGCATAGTCCACCCCACATATTTTAAGTAGCTGTCATTGAGAAAGGCGTCACTGTACATTTTCATCCATATTCCAATCTCCTCAATGCAGATGGCTCTTATTTCAGCAATTGCATCTCTGTAGAGGGAAGTGGGGCAGTAAGTTCAAACAGATGAGTAATTAGAAATAACCTGCCACCAGCTTCCAGAATAAATGCTACACATCACTTACTAAGAGAAACTTACCGGTATCTATGCACAAAAACACCTTTAAATATTGCATTCATCATGTTTTCTATTTCATCCTGATTTTCTTGAAGCTGAAAGAACGTAGAGAATACATAAACAGTGAGTAGCACTTTTACAGTCAGATCAGATGGTGCTGATGCTAGACAAACTAAATTAAGTGAACATTTATAAGTGTGACCATTAAATCCTTTCACAGATTCAGAAATATTCACAGATCTGTTTCACAGTACAATATGCTATTATTTAAGAAATCGTATCTACCACACCATACAAATTTTATTAATTCTAACCACTGGAAAACTGTTCTTCAAGTGTAACAAAGACATCTTGGGTTTCTGAAAGATCTTTCTTAATTTATAAGGAAACCTGATTTAATTTTCTAGTAACATCATTGCTTTTTTACGTATCTATGTATTACTCACACTAGGACTGGCCCTACACACACATCTAACAAAACTATTTTGAATGAGTTGATAAGAGATCAGTCTCAAATTACAAGATCTTTGGGAGATGACCAGAACACAAACTTGCTAGCTTGTCTCAACTGTCAGGGGAAAAAACCCTTAAACAGGTAACAGTACAAATGCTGAAGAGCAAAGGTGAGATGTTTCCTCTGATCATGAAGAAGTTATTCCTGATGTCTAAAAAACTACAAACCTAAAACAAAACAAACATCACCAACACCACACAAAGACCAAAAACAAACAAAAAAAACAAACCACCAATTGCTCCAAAAGTAAAAACTGAAACCTGATTGAATTAAGGCTTTCAACAAGACAATACTGTCAGCAATGAATCAGCAAGTCTCTTACACAAAAGAAAGAAAACAGAAGTAGACTGCATTTTCAATTTTGATAATACTTTCTGTACATGAAAAAAGCCTTATCTAAAGCTTTTAAATACACTTTCTGCTGAGATCATTATTGACATTATAAAAGCAGTATTTTGCTCCAAGATCATGGAGATCTTCTCTTGAAGACAAAACCTGTCAATGTACAGTAATTTTTGTTACATATTTGAGCTCAATGTAGGAAACTCATAAAGAAATAAAACAAAAATGTATCTATTACTGATTTCAGTCTCTCTCACCAACTTCACTACAACACTGTTTTTAAAGACTCTAAATTGACTTCTTTTTACAGAAAAGTAGACAGTAAGAAGCACCTTTCAAAGTTTTTTAAGCATTAAACTTGAACAACCTGAAGAGTTAGAGAGATGGATAACTACCAAAACCAACTGCAGAACAAGATTATTAGCTGCCATTTATGAACAGTAATCAACACTTACCAATAACCAGCTAGAATTGTACTAACCTCCTTTCTCTTCTGTAGTAAGAGTTCCAGCCTATCATTAGCTCGTTTCCCAATTATTTTATTTCGTTCTGCTTCATACTGCCGCTGTGTGTTGTCCATGTTAATACTTAGATTTAATGCCACATTCACTAAAGCAGTCATCAGTTTCATGGCTAGAAAAATAAGTGAAAATAAGGATTATTTAAAAGGTTACCTGATCTAAGAAAACTTAGAAAAATCTTGACACATATTCCTGACAACCCTTTCTGTATCTATGAAAATATATTCACTGTAAATTTTTTGATACACAAATTTATGCAATGTTTTACCAAACACTGCATCATTATTTATCAGGACAATAGATACAATATTGCTATTCTGTTCTTTTTAGTTATTTCTTTAATGCTATAAGCATTATTTTTATTATAAGTATATTATTATTGTTGAATTGATATAGGATCTGTTTCCTCCCCAAAATAAAGGTAGATTGTAAGATTTACAAACATAGCCCAAGAAATACTAGAAGAATTCTGTTATCATTCTGTTACACTGGCACCATCCAGTCTTAAATATACAAGTTTCTTCCTTCAAAAGGAAACATCTTAGACAACCAACACCACCATATCACACCAATTTTTTTCCCTCAAATTAATTTTAACAAGGTGCAGGTTTTTCAAAGATTCATTTATTAGCAGAAGCAGAGAAAGCACATTAGCAAACTACAAGACAGAAAACAGAAAACCAAAATATAAAATACACTTCCATGGGATTTTTGGTGTCCTTTTATTTTTAGATCAACCCTTTAAAAGGGTGCAGACAAATACCCTTTTTTCAGAAACTAGGTGATCAATTGTGTACTTGCTAGTCTTGTGAGCTTCTGTAAAAAGGCATAAAAGGGCTTGCACTGGCAGAGCACACACAGAAAATTCTTGTGCATGTATCATCAGCATAAAGCTGATGAGCAAGGCTTAAAGACATGCAGTTATATTGAAATATCATCTCACATTGTGATGTCCAAGATTAAAGAACAAGTCTGAGTTAATCATAGAAGCCAAAATTACCAGAAGTACCAGTAAATATGGATACAAGGATTTCCATATAAAATACAACCTTCAGCAATACAAGCAGTAAAACTCAGACAAACACACAAAACCAACAGAATTGACTACTGATGTGAACAAATGAAAACACACGGCTTTTAAGTATTTTGTTTGACAGAAACTAACACGCAACAGGGCAATTTCTGCAACTTTTATTTAGGCACAGCTCAAAAAAAAAAAAAAAAACCAAAGGTAGAAACTTGCTTTTTAAGACCTTGAATTTGTATTAGTCATAAAGTACAAGTCACAACTGATGATACAGCAAAATCTGTAAATTTTCCTGAAATAAAAGGTTTTGTTCCTCTCTCCGTAAGAAATGCTCTGGCTGGTAGAAGTCTCACACACCAGCAGCCCCACGTGCAGTGTGCTAATATAAATTCAAGACAGCTATCAAGGATACAGAAGGACTGACAGGACAGTCAGGACTGAAGCCAGCTGTAAATCAGCCGGCTCAAGGGAAACTAACAATAATTACCTCTAATGTGGCAAAAGCTCAGCAACACACAGACTAAATTTACCTTGTTCAAAGTAAAATTGTTACAATAAGCTGACAGCCAATGACACAATGCCATTCACAATCCTTCTTCAGTAATCAGTGCCAAGTTTAGGACTCCTTTATCCAAGAAGCTCATTCTTTGTCCATACAAAGACATATTTCCTTGAAACACTCTATACTTAACTCATAAGGGATTTCTTCACAATTTAACACATTGGGAAAACATTATGTGAAAATGCCAACTACATAAAACATAAATTTAGAGACTGTATTACTGATGAAAAAATTCTTTTAAATCATTTCTAATGCAAAGACTGGAAATGCAACTTTACAAAGTGCCATGGCCTTAATACGTAGCACAATTTAAGTTTGTAGTAAAAATTCCATCCAACGTAAACTACAGCTTCCGTTTGACTTAATGCAGAGTATGAACAGGTTCAACTACATTTGAGATTAAGACACTTACCGCTTTATTTATGATCAAAGACAAACTAGTAGAATCAATTTATAAGTTTCTATTTACTTTTCTAAAGGTAATAAAAATTAAGTACCAGACAGGTAGCAAAGAATGCTTTAAAATAGTGCTGTTTCTCATTAACAAAAATCCAAGATAAAAAGCTGTCCCAAAGCGAGCTGCATTAGATGAAAACTGTATCACACAATAAAACACAAGTTGAATGGTGAATATCAAGACGTTTAACCAGAGTAATTCTGTCCTGTGCAACACAAAACATAAAATGTAAGCAATACCCAAATAAATGTAATTCACTGACCTGCCAGTGTGCTAGTGTGCCGAAACGCTCTGACTTGTGAGTCTGACAGCCCCGTAAGCAGTGAAATGACAGTATCCATCATATATTCATCATATATGATGCTATATTGACATTGTCGGACGAGTACTCCAATGAACTCACAAAAACTGGATTTGAACTTTTTCCACTGGGGGCCAGCCATAGTTAGTGGATAATCTCCACTATCCTATTAAAACACAGAAAAGGCAACAGGAAATTGTTTCAAACATCTTAAGTTATTTCATTAAATAAAGATTAAGAAGAGATGGGTACAACTTTAAAGCCAAAATCTCAGAGGCCTTAAAAATGATACATCAGAAGAATATGATTCCATAAATGTGAATATATTTTGCAGTTGAGGCTTGTTATAATAACACAAAGACAACATTCTAACTACTAGTTTCTCTTTTTTGTTTGATGAAAAAAAAAAATGAATTAAATTTATTTGCCTTGCAAATCTACTTTGTTACACTAGAACCATCACATGAACAGTAAGATTTCAAGTTTAGGAACAGGTTGAGATCATAATGAAGTTTACAGGGAAACGCATCTTAGAGTGAAACCTTCTGAAGTCATAAAATTACCTACTACAACATCTTTAATATAACAAATGTGAGTCCTCTCCTGATATGGGAGCCTTTACAAATAATGGCAAAATGACAGGGAGAAAAAAAGAATCATTCATGTCAGTGCCTCTATGAACAGTTTCTTTAAGAAGTTGAAAAATAAAGGAAGTATCCATTAGAAATCTGGGAGCTGCTCATTAAAATTCTGTTACAAGAAAAAGTGAGAATGACATAGTGATAAAAAAACCAATGTACCAACAGTCCCAGGTGTGGCTTTATAAATCTCACACAATATTGCCTTAGAGTAATCAAATCCATTTATGCATTGAGGTTGTTTTAAGGAACGCTAAAATCCTTTTAAAGAATACTACTACATTTTCTCCTCAGTTAAAGTTATGGATTTTTTTAATTATTGGAGGGGTGGCAGTAGTACATTGTTTCTGTACTAGACAAATTTGAGAAGGAGGTTTTAAAGCTGCATTTACATTCTCTGGAACACAGGATGAAAGGAACACCATTCAAACCTGGGAAAACCAAAACCAAATGAAAGCCAAATGAAACCAACAAAAAAAACCCCAAAACAAAATAAAAACTACAACAAACAAAACCAAAATAACCCCACCGCCCACCAAAAGAAAAAACCCAATACATCTCATTTACCCCAACACTCTGTGGATAGAAAGTGATAGTTTAAAGGCAAAAAAACCTGCAATCCTCATGAAAGGAATAGCATTAGCCTTCAACTGGAGAATAATCAAATCTAGGCCCTGTCCTGGGGTGACTTTATGATGCTTGTATCCCCAGTGGTCCGTTCTGTTTGTTACATATTAAGTTCTGCACCTTTAAGACTGGTTCTGAGAGCGAAGTGGGGAAGCAGCAGCGCGCAGTTTGTGTTCTGAAACAGCGCTCACTGCCCGGCACACTGCTTTGGGCTGTGCTGTCTGCAGCATGGACACACAGCAGGACAGAGCCCTCCTCTGCTGTTTTAGCTAGCTGAGACAGAGAAGTTCCCTGGCCTGGTTTTTTCTTTTCCTTTTTTCTTCGATCTTTTCAAACCTGCTCTGGACTGAAAACCCAGACAAACCACAGGTGCTCATGCCTGTGGCCCACTGGCGTGGGACACCGCACCGGAGGGACTGATAAGAGACTGAGCAAGCCGAGCTACACCCCACAACAAGGACTTTTCTGGATTTGCCATCTCATCAAACAGCAAGAGGTTTTATTGTTTAATATTAATCAAATTCTGTTAAATAAACAGGGTTTTTTTCCCCTTTTCTCCAAGGAAATATGTTTTGCCAAACCAGCTTGGTATGGGGCCACCTAAATTTGCTTTCTGGAGGAACCCCATTTGGAGGTTTTCTCCTAAATTTGCCCTAAACCAGAACAGGCCCCCACAATTTGTAGATTAATGAGTGCAAAGAAATAAATGTAGTGACCACTTTAAGAGACAATTTAAGGCCTTATATAAACAGCAAGATAGGGATGCATCCCCCATAGCACCACCATAGTAGGAGTTCCCACTATTCAAAAATTGAAAGTCAATATTGATTTCTTAACCCATTAGTAAGTTGCATACACACAGAACTTTCTTATTTCACTGAACTTGTAAGACTAGGAAGTAGAGTTTAATATTTTCATTCATAATTCATAATTTTTATTAATTTTTGTAACTCCTTATTCTTGAAATAAATATCTAGCAATGTGAACCAGCAAGATTAGGACAGGTACAAAGAAAATAAAAATTAATACATAATCAGCACTTCATTAAATTACCTCATCAAATTCTTCAGTCATTTTTCGGATTATTTCAGAATTCTGCATATGTCGGAACATCTCTGCTGTAACAACTCCTACAATTTAGATATTAGGTCATTAGCGCTGCTAATATGAATGCTGTAGATGGCAGAAGATATGCCTCCTGCTACAAAGTCGAAATAACCCATTTTCACCTAATCTACTGATTACACACATATATTTTTGACAAATTTCACTTTTTATCTTCTAGCATCCATGTGTAACAAGTACTTAGCCCCATTTCATTTATTTATGTGGGGTTTATTACTGTTCTTCTTAAGAAGTGTGTTTGTGTGCATGTACACACACACATCTAGAACTTACTCTTTCACTCATATTCAGAAGTCAAAGATACTTCTGCCAGACCTCTTTATCAGTAAGCATTGTACCATCTGAAGTGACCTTTTGGGACTCAAGATTCTAAATGGTGCAAGACAATTTTGAACAGCTCTATTGCTACTTATTATCTTTTGTACTGTAATAAACATAGTGCTTTTATGCAATTTCTATTTGTCTTGTCCTCAAATTGTTAGATCTCCTAAAGTTTGTTGCAAAATTCATGACAAGGATCACCACAGAAAGCATTAAAAGATCCTGCAGCTTTATCTTGCAACAAAAATCAAAAGGTCACTATTCTTGAAAGTGCAGATAACCTCTGAGGAACACTGTTAGCTTTCTGGAGATTTACACATTTTAAAAGTTGATCAGGACAGAGAAACACTTAAGCAGAACAAATTACATCCAGTCCTCGTCTATCAAGCATAGTGACACTGCAAGGCAAGTTACCTTCTCTTTAGGAGGAGATAGGAGATAAAAGAATGGAGGACATGGAAATGAGGAAAGAAAAACCAGAAAATGAAGGAAAAAATATATATGGAAACACAATCTTACTGTAGACAGGCTACCATAAAATTGTCCATCATATCTTTTGAAACTAAAGCTATGAAGCAATCTTAATCCATGATAAAAAAAATAGGTATATCAAAATTAGGATTCCAAGACTGAACAAGATGAACTATCAGTGATGGGACACAAGATTTCCGAAATAATAGCAGGAACAGGAAGAGGAAGCACGTGTTAAGTACCAGTACTGATTTCTATCTGCTGTAAATATAAAAGGCTTCATCAACACTTTAAACTACAGTGTAAGGTTTCTAAACCTCCTACTCCCACCTTCAGAAATACTTGTTTAACTCCAAGAACATGATAATGTAAACTAGCTCTGGGCATGAAGCAGTCTTACAGGCTTAGTAGTATGAAAGCAAAGACTGAGAATCATACTAGAATATTACTTAAATGGATGAGTAACCATTTCAGTATCTTACCTTTGCAGCCTGAACACTGAATAAAGAAGTTAATGAGATCAAGAAGTGCTATATCTCGGTCATGTTTGTATGACTCTATCCAGTCATCCACTACAGACTGAAAGAAAACAAATAAAAAGCAACTGCTCAGTTTTCATAAATTGAAGACATTGTTACTTACCTGCTTTCCAGTAAGTGATTCTTCTTCATCCCTTTAAGTAATTTCCACCCTCTTTTTTGATTACTACATAACTAAATGTTTAAATGATCTTTTATTGCATATGTTCTCAAGAACTCATTTTATTCTATAAACATATACCAGTACAAAACTGAACCTAAACATAAAGCACAGGAATACCATATACTCCGACATGAACGTTTTTTGAACGAAGAATGCAAAAATAATTGGGGTATTTTACAGAATCAGTTTTTTTATTTATGCCCTCCCCCTGCTCTGCCAAACCACTGTCATTTCTCTGGAGATACTATTTGTGAATTTAATTCCAACAGCTACAACTCCCTATACTCTTTAAAAAAATCTGCCCCTTGGATGGACTTTGCTTCATCCACATTTGCCATAACAGGATGAACAGCACTGCTCTACACTCCACAGATATTAATTACTCTGTAGTCAGTAAGGCAAATAGGAACAAGCACGTTTTATTAAATGACCTTAATGTGAAGCTATTAAACCTCTGATAATCATTTTGACAAAACAAAATTTACATGCAATTATGTTTTAACCATCCATTTGTGGAGTGAAAACCATCTACTGTCAAGGTCATAAAAGCACAGACTCAAACAATTTTATTAATACAGGTACAAGTGATTCACTTTAGTATCAAGTTCTCAGGTTTAACTTTTTTTAATATGTTAGTACCCTTCCCTAAATGATGGAATAATTCAGAATTTCAAAAGACAGCTGGACTATGCAGTATCTCCAAAGCTTCTGGTCTGTATTCTCAGTGCTTACTCTCACAGGCAATATTGCTGTGAGGAAAAAAAAACCATACTGACATCAAGGAAAACTTCTGAACGGCTAAATGCCTCTTCCCTGAATCTCAGATTGTTTGTAGTGTGATGCACAACTTTTGTCAGTACAACTGACAAAAAAGAATGAAAAACTCGAAGTGAAACTGTCATGGTCTTTCCAGTAGGAACAGGACCTATGAACTGGACCTGAGTGGACTGGCCTGAAGGGAAGAATGAAATACGGAGAAAACAAATTGGCTTCTAAAGAATATCACCATGCAAGAACTAAGAATTATAGGAATGTAATAAATATTTAAACTAGGCAGCCTTGTTTTCAAAATCTATTCAATTTAAAGAAGCTCCAGCAAAACACTTGCTTCTTGAAACATTTTGTCTCTGTGAATGAACCACCTCTTTTTGCCAGGGAACAGACATTAATTCACAGAATCACAGAATGGATTAGGTTGGAAAAGACCTTTGAGGTCATCGAGACCAACCTATGACTTAACACCACCTTGTCAACTAATTCAGAAATACAGAACAGAACTAAAAGTAAAATAGTTAACTTAAAATTATTACCAAAATTTTTCCAGATAAGCAAACACCAAGGGCCATGGAAAAAAACTTTGACTGAAATGGACTTTAGTTTAAAAATAATTTGAGTTTTTTTCTTTCTAATTTTAAAAAATTGACAAAGATTCAGGTATCAATTTCCCAATTCAACAGAGTAATCAGACCTGGCAAAGCTCAATTTTGCCCTTAGAAAGGAAAATATTTTGATGGTATATCATTTTAAACAGCTAAAATGTCATGAAGATACAATTACTGATAACTGGCTGAACAAGTTGCACACGGAGCAACAGTTAGAGAAGTATGTTTTTCCATCTGCTTTGAAATAGAACAAAACAAATGATTTCTCTGTGCAAATACATCCAAGTAATTTGTTTTTGTTCCCAGCTGTAAGGTGCCTTGCAGGTGCCTGCAAACCTTGAGAGAATCGTACAGCAACCCAGCTTCCTGCATATGTATTATAAGAGCTGCAAACTCTAGATTTCTGGTCCCAAAGATAGTTTTTCTTCCACACTGCCAGGAGTCACATGAGTGAGTCAGCAGGAAAGCTTCATGGCTGACAGGCTTACACTTATTACACTTTAACCCTATCTTGACTGGGAGACTCACTGAATTTTAAAATAAAAAACAACAAAAACAGTGATGTATTTCTTATTAGTCTTATTTCAGTCCTGTTAGTAAATGCAGTGGGGAGGGTGCCTAATGATACTTGAAAGAGTTAAATTTCCCCTAAGTTGACTTGGCCAGAGTATATTACTACACTTCAATTGGCTAGAATTTGGGTCAGGAAATTTAAAGAGGAGCCTCTAAGTTGCAGCTAGTGATTTTACTTTGGGTAAGAGAAGCAACTATCTATTTTCAGATAATCTAAGCTCTGGATGCATGTAAAAACTACAGATTCATGTTAAGGTCCATGACCACAATAAAGTCCAGTAAGGTCTATGACAACAGTAAGTCTAAACCACCACACAAAAAGGACTGCCACACAAAAAGGACATTAAAGTTATGTAATCCAAAACAACCTTTCTTCATTCCAGATACCAAAAACTTACTTTGAATCACAGTATGAATTTTTTTGTTTCATATATGATTATTAATGAATAACATTCAGAAATAAAGTATCAGTTCATTCGAATTCAGAGACCAACAAAGCAAAACCACTTTATTTTGATACTTATATACAACTAAAAACAGCAAATTGAAGGAAAACAATTACTTTAGATTTCATTTGATTAAGTTGCATGTAGAAGAAAATATTGCTCTACTTAAATTGTACCTATATACAAGTCATAGAGCTATCCCAGGTCTTACCTGCATAGCACTCTTGCCCATTTTAACTACTTCAAAGAGCATCATGTTTTCCACACCATTCTGTTGGTGATGTCCATTCATCCGATTCGGACCACCAGGTTTCCCTCCTCCGTTACCACTTTTACCCTTCTCTGCTGGTCCTTTTTTTCCTTTTTTACAGGTCTGCAATCACATACACAAGAGGTTTTACTTAATTATTATGAAGTATTAAAAAAAAAAAATTACTATCCATACCATGACAAATATAGACAAGACCCTCGATTTTCAGCAACAATATTTTTTAAATGTTTTATATGTATCTATGTGTATGTATATGTGTGTACTATATATATATATATATAAATTCAGAAGCTGGGAACAGCAGATCCTGAGTGATACAAAGACCAGCAAGGTTTCTCCTTACCTCATTTAAAATCTTTTAGCAACTAAAAATGTGATTAGTGTGTACAACACAGATCTTTCATGTGTTTAAATCGTAAAACAGATTATACATATTTCCTTTAAAACAGCTAAGGTGATTCCCTTAACACATAAGAAAATCTCCTCTGCCATTCATTAACCCTTTGTTCTTTCATTTGAATATACATTGGCAAATGGTGGGGTGAGGAAGAGCAGACAGGCATTTTTGTATTTGATTTCCCAAGTGAAGTATGACTTACAGAAAGAAAGAAAAACATTAAGTACAAATTACATGACCATTGTACAAAATCTATCACCACCTCTCAACAAGCAGGTACTCTGCACTAGTACAGGCTCATGGGGTGTCCAATGAAGGGTCACAGCCCAGGCTAGCGTACGGCAGGGAAGGAGCCACACATGGTGGCTCTGAAGCCTGTGAGAGGCACGTGGGGAGGAAAACTCTCCAAGGAAGGGAAAGAAGGGCTGGGAACCGGGTTCCCAGCCCACTATTGTAACCTCCTGTCTGCAGCCTGTTAAAAAAAGCACTTTTAACTGAATTACTCTTCTGTTCACTTTTCAAACTAAAAGACATAGAATACATGATAAATTTAAGTATATGTATAATATAATAAATTGAGTATAATATATTTATCCATGATGAATAGGGTGGAAAATATGCTAAGAGACTGATCAAATCAAAGCTTATCCTTCCCTGCCCTACCTCCCTTGTGCCTTCGGAGCAGTAAGGAAATATCACAGAAACAGTCAATTTCCATGCAATTACAAATATGAACTCTCTTCACAGAACACTTGCATTTTCAGAAAATATTCCTTGCTCATTCAACTTCAAAGCAAGTGCTAAACTCTTCAATTCATAACTGTAGAAATGTTTCAGTAACCCTAAAGATTGAACGTACTTTGCCTTTGCCTTGTTTTTGGTTTTTTCCTTCAATATCCTCAAAGTCTGTATCAGAAGAGAAGTGTGTTTCAGACTCCCTGCAAGGAAAAAAAGACAAACCATTCACACATTTCATCAGAAACATTCCTAAATATACTATATAAAATCACAGTATGCTCTCAGGCCAGTCAGTCATCACCAACAGTCAAACTTTTCCCAAGCCTGCTGTTGAGGAACAGAGCATATCCCCACACTCGCAGCCTATCCTGTCTCCTCCAAACAATGTACCTGAGAAGGAAGCCATCCAGGAAAATTAAAAGATCTGAGGGTAGGTAGAAAATAGCAGCAGGCTGGGAACCATGCCTTTGACATGTGATAAACATGGAAACATCTCAAAAACCAAAGAGTTTTAAATACTGGTCACAAATCCTTAAACAAAATGAGGGGGAGAAAAGAGAAAAAACCCAAAAGCATCACTTTCCCTGACAACCAAAGTGTCTTAACAGATTTCTTCATGCTGTTAGAAACTTAGGAAGTAATTAAGAGGTTTGCTTATGTTGAAAGGTACAGAAAAGAAGTTTTGGTGAGGTTTCCTCATCAAAATGATATGCTGTAGTTCTGTTTAGGTTTATAAGGTAAAAACACTAAATACACAAACTCATTTGTTTCATTTCCTACACATTAAAATATGCTGCATTGACACACAAATCCGCAACACTGATAGGAAGGTGTGTGAAATGACCTGAATTACTAATAGAGAATGCTTGGCTTGTGTAGCAGTCTCTATTTCTACATTTCCTGTAGAAATTAAGTTAAATGCTACAAATGATGCTACAAGAGCTCATTTTAACACACAGATGCAGTACAATGAATTTTAAGCTGCTATCACAAATTTCTGATACACAGTTCCTGATTCAATTAACAAAACAATCAGAAATATGACCGGAGGCACGGGAGACTCATTCCTATGGATGTATTTATAACCTTCTAAAACACTCCAGAAACTTAGTCTCTCACTACTGCAAGTGTCTGAAAGGAGTTGCTGCCTTTTGACATGGATTCTGCTGTGTCTGGTTTTGCTGACTACATAAGCTGATATAGACTGGAAAAGGCTGAGAACCAGGGCATTGGGGGGAAGAATGAAAGAAAGAAAAAAGGTGGAAAAAATTTCCTCTGTAAAGATGCCTAGATGTTCTTATTTTCACAGGAAAAAACTAAATACAAATTCCAAGCATTTCATTGAGCAATAAACTACAACAACAGAGTAGAAAACCATTATAAACATTATTTTACATTATTAAAACATAAATAAAAACATAAATAAAAAATTATTAAAACATTAAAAAATAAAAACATTATTTTACATTAAACCATCTTCCAATTTATTTCAAATCTTTTATTTCTCACTGAAAAAAACAAACACCCACACAAATAAACTCATTGATACAAAACTGCACCTTTGCATCTTTTTAGACTTCATAACCAAGTTAATCGATTTCAACAGTCCAGAGAAATGTATTTGTGCCAATCTCTTGAAAAATAAAAGGGGACGAACTGGATTCTTTTGGTCTGCTTAAACTACTTTACTTCTCTATCCAAAAGCATAATCTGTACCTAATTCTAAATCTTGGAAACTTAAATATCTGTTTCTTAAAAATTGTGGGAAGATGAAAGGCTTAGTAAAATTATGTCAAAAACACCAAGGAACTGATGCCTGTGGGAAGCCATTACTTTGGCCTTAACTAAAGCATTTGGCATTACATATTTAAAATATTAACTGACCTGCCCCAGGTAAGGGCAAATTTTTCAACTACTTGATTTAAAATCAGATTTTAAACAGTATTTTAAAAACTTAATTTACTCCTGAATTAATACTCAAGAAAAAATTAAAATAATGCTTTTATCAATCTCAATAGAAAAAAAATATAGAACACTATCTTTTATTATGTTTCCTTGTTTCCAAGAGAAAGTAAACCACAACACAAAAAAGAGACCGTACATTTACAAACAGAACTACAAATTTTTAAAGTACTTACTGAAGGAGAGTAAAATCAGTTGGTATTTCTGGAGCTGCTATCATTTCTTTATCATCTTCTGGAACACCACTGTATTAGAAAGATATCCAAAAAGCAGTCTGAAGTGTAAGCTTACTTTTTTTTCTTCCTTTGTAGCAGACTTCTAGAATAAAATAGATCAAAAAATACAATGAAAATTATTCTACATATGGAAGGATAAAAGAGTTGGAAACAGAAAATGTAGATCCCACCATCCTGTTTCCAAACAAGCTTTCTCCTGTGTAAAGATTTTGAGTCCTCTCATGATGCTACCGCAAAGTGACTCCACAAATGGTAAAAGCATTGCAGTAAAAACAATTTTACAGAAACACTGTAAAAAAACCCAACCAAACAAAATATAACAGAAAACCCAAACAAGTAAATAAAAACCAAAACAAAAACCCTCCAAAACCAACAAAAAATAATTTAAAAAAAAAATCAAAACCCCACCACACACGTTTTCTGAATAGGATGAGTGAACTGCAATGGTTTTCATTAACACAACACAGCAGAGCCCAGAATGGACAACATTAGGGTAATTCTTGTTGACCAAACAAAACCAGACTTGATGCTGAGTTAATATTTTAAAATATTATATATAGCAAATTTGTATCTCCAACTTGCCAACTTCCATGTAATTTCCCATAAATATAAGCTCTTACAATAAATTCTTATAATCAGATGCTTCACAACTCCATGTCTTCCAGAGCTGATAAACCAGACTTACAACAGGTTTAACATTTGAAGCATTTGTCAAGGCCCTTAGGAGTATCAAGGAAGATAATACTATCCACATAGTATAAAGGCAAACATGGAAAACACAACTGTTTTAGCAAGAAAACTAAAGATTTTGAACTACCCTTTTTAAACTTCATCATAATACTGTTCATGATAATAAATTTAGGGTTTTGTCTTATTTTTCCTATTCTTAAGGGGGAAAAAAAATCACCCTGGATACTTCAAAAGCAAGTTTTTGCCATCTGGGCTGAAGTTTTCTATGTCACTTGGCTCCCCAGGCTAACTTTTACACAGTGAAATTAAGAAAGCATGATGTTCAAGTATTTTGAAGATAGCATACCAAGAAGGAAAATCGTCAGAGTCAGTCTGCTGACTATACAGCTTTCTGGAGTGATTAGGTATTTGAGGGAAATATTTAATTTTGGCATGCTAAGCACATGTTGCTCAAAGTCTGGTAGCTCTGCTCCAGAGACTGCATTTCAACCAAGCATGTGGCAGAGGCTGGACAGGTTTTCTCCTGCAAGTGCTTATTCTAAATGCTAGGGGCCACTGTAGCTTCCAGGATTTAGAGAGATGAGAGAAATCATAAACCCTGTACTTATTACATTCTCTCTTTCTTCACATTTCACATAATTACATTAAAGCAGAGAACCAAAGTGGAAATAAATAGTGGCAAAAGCAAGGAGGTTCAAGATGATTAATTTCAAGACAGTCCACAACTCCTAAAGCATGTTCCATCCAAAACACAGCAGAAGACAAAAAGCTTCTGAAATAAAAGCCATGCTGCAGAATGGCAGCACCCTCTGCCACTGCATTCCTCCCTTCTGTAAAGGCACCGCATAGGCACACAACCAGTGCACTCCATTTACACTCCCTGTAGCAACCCATGGTCCCAGGCACAGTAACAACCCCTACCCAGTCATTCACTTTTGTACGCTCTGCCAATTGAGTATCACCCAAGTCCCCACTAAAATGGGCAAAATACAACTCAAGTATTTTTCCCCCAGATTCTCGTGTTAAACTGGTTCAACAGCAGATAACCAGAGTCAAGGCACAGAAAACACAAGACTGCACAGCCACCAGCAGGAGAGGGAAGTGTAAAATTCCCTTCTTTGGTGGCAAGATGCTATTATACCATCCAGGCTGTCTGTGAAATGCCATGCTCAGAAGCTAAAAAAGCGCCACACTTTGGAATTTTTTAATGTATTTTGTATTTATTTATTTCTTAACATTTTCTTTGATTCCAATAAGCAACTCAAACTTGGAAAAAAGAAACACACTTTAATGCCTTGGTCATCAGGCTGGTACCTGCTCAGCTGTACGGGGGGGGGGGGGGGGGGGGGGAAGAAAAATTAAGAAGATTAACTGTACAAGTTATTTTTGAGGCATGCTTGTGATTCAGTGCCAGTGCAAAGCAGAGATGCAAACATCAAAAATCGCACTGCCCAGCTTCAAGTTCAACCTGTCTATCAATGTGTTGGTATTTGACTCTTTCTAGTTTACCTTTTTCAATGTTAAGAGGCAAGACATCTACTAAAGTGACAATCAGGATCCTTACATGCAAATTGGCTCCTTATATGAAACCCAACTATACTATCCTACCGAATTTTACAAAAATCTCAGAAAATTATTATAACCATAGAAATGAAAAAAACCAAACAGAACTATGAAAAAGAATAGGCAAATTATTAGAGTACTTGTTCTCTACATCAAACAAGTCAAATAAATCACTAACAAAAGCTGTCTGCCTTTTACACAAATTTGAACTTCTTGTCAGAACTATTCATCTTAGTACAGACCACAAAACATGAGAAAAAACGTGGCATTTGCCAGAATCATCTCCTAGAACAGAACAGACATAGCAAGTTTTTGCTTGATGCTGAAGCGTTCAAGTTCATATTTTTTGTTTTTCTTAAGGTAGAAAAACCTTAGCCCCCATGAGTGCAACTATTTAGTGGTACTCTGGAAAAGTTAGAAGCTAGAGATGAACACCTTGCAATGGTGTACAAAGGAAGAGTGTAAGGGATTTCAGGTGGCAAGCTTAATTTCCAGAAATGACCAAAAAACCACTTGCATTTGTCCTACTAAAGAATAATTTTACAAGATTTATACACATCCAGAGTGAAGGTCTTTTGATGCTCAGCCAACAGGGTCAACCCAGTCCAGTAAGCTCTCTGGCAGTCACCAAGAGAAGCTGCCCAAGGAAGAACGTTATTTTCTTTATAGCCAAGTTTCCCTGAATACCTTCCTAGCATCCAGAAATAATCCATGGATTTTGCTGGCCAGAGAGGTTGTCCCAATACTTCAAAACACCTTTATTTTTTCCATTAATATTTCCAAATAGTAGACTATCTTCCATCCAAGAACTCCCACAGCCAAATTCCATACTATGAAAAGGCTTTAAATACTACATAAATTCTACACTATTCGTACTGTAAAAATTCTTTGCCTTGAATTCATCACTTTCTAACTTTATGTCATGTTCTCTTGTTTTGGTATGGGAAAAGAGCGACACTGGTCATTCCCCAAGACCCTTCATCTCATCACCTTCTGGAAATTCAAGAGTACTGCCAGCCATGTCTCCTTCATGCCCACACTGAATGACTCATTCAAAGCATGCTGTTCAGGAAGCCAATAAGAAAGGACACTTATATGGATGATTTTCCTAACAAAACTTTTTAAATATATCATGTTCGTATACCACAGTGAAATCTGAAAAGAAAGAAGTTCAATTCTTGTAGATGTCTTTCAAACAGTGCAAGTTGACCTTATCTATTAAATGTGTTCTAATGAACGTATTATTTTAAGAACTCTAGGAAGTCAACGCTAAACCAAACCGTATCATAAAAATCAGCTTGAGTTTCTTTTCTGGCATGTTCACAGACTTCCAACTTTAATTTTCCCAAGCAGATACTGAAATCTCTCAAGCCTGTGAAAACTTTAAAAGGCATTCAACTTTGTGAAATCATAATTAAATTATTAACTATAAAAAGAAAATGTATCCTGCTGAAGGATCACAAGGTGGAGCTCTAGCCTAAAGCTAACTGAAGAAACTCCAAAAGACAGGTCATCCAGAGGTTGACCTAGTTATTTCTCTGCCATAAACTTCATAACAGATTGCTAAAATTGCAATAATATTGTAGCCCATGTACTTTAGATTTGTATTTAGATTGTTAAGACACCAGAGGATTTCTTCATCTTTTGTGAAATAAAGGCAGATACATGTTTTATTCCAATGACTCTTACAAAGACAGAAATGCATACAGCTGCCGTAGTATAACTAGTCTCAGTATTTAGCTTTCAAAACAATCAGAAGAATTTCAAATAACATTTTAAGAGCAGAAATAATGTATCCCTTTATTGTAGCTTGCTATTTAAAACTTTACTAACAAAACATTAACGAACTAAAAAACCTACTGGAAACAACAGGAGCAGTTCAGCAACAGTAATCATACATAATGCTTCCAACTATAAATGTAGGAGGGGTTTCTGCTTCAAGGAATTTGACTGTTAAAAGCAAGCAGCAAGCACGAAACACTATCAAGACTCCAAACGCATATTCATTGAGAAACAAATTTATATCTTAAAGGCTATTTATCCCTATCACATGACTATTTAGGTATGGTTGTGATAAACTCAAATATACTGGCCAAATGTTGACTCTGCCAAAAGTTGATAGAATTCACCAGCACAATTCACACAGTAACACGCTGTCATCAGCAGTTGCTGAGGGCTACCTGTGCTCCCAGAATTCCTATTACATGCATAGATACACTAATGCAACTCAGTGAGCAGCATCTACTCTAAGAATATACCTAATTATGTATGTGTGTATACACATACTATAAAGAATCACAAAAATTGTCTCAGACTTTTCTGTTTTGTATACTTGTGTAAATGCAGTAACTCCAGTGTTATTGATCAAGCTCACTGTGAGGTTTCAGATGGGTTTTGGTTGGAGAGTGTTCCCTACACAGGCTGTTTATTTTGGTTGCTGTTGGATCCTTGGCATCTATCACCTGGAAGTTTTATAATGCAAATCAGTAAAACAGTTACCATTTTTTTTGGGAAGGCAGAGATGCAAAGTTTAAAAAATGGCTACATAGCCAGGACAAAGATTTGGGTAATGCAGAATAGGCTGTTCAGAGATGTATTTTTTTTTTCCCCCTGTAATTCAATTTATCACCTGTAAAATCAAGGACCTCACTTAATTCAGGAAATTACAACTTCTCAAACTGTGATGCTAAAGAGTATGGCTGAAGTTCATCTCTGAATTATTTACCTATCCATGAATGAGTGATGCTTCAGGACCAATTATGCAGCAGCAACAGTTAAAATACTAACCAGATAGAATTTAAATTAAGGATCATAAATATCTCCAGTATTTTCCCTTAACTATTTTAGAACAGAAAGGCAGTATCAGCTACATTATACCTCTCACCCCTTTTTCAGACAAACTAGAATGTGCTTAACCTTTTGTTTGATAAAATGATGTTTGGTTATCCAGGGGAAAAAAAAAACAAAACAACAAAAAACCAGACAAATTTGCTTCTTCATACTCTTTTTACTTTTATTTCTGTAAGTGGACTTAATTTAAGCAAGATTTTGAGAAATTGCATGACATTCACTACAGACCTCAAAGAGTGTGTTATTTTTACTAATAGTATACAACCTAATATTTCAGCTGCCAACAAGCTTTAAAGCAATTCTGCAATTTGAGTAAAATACAGAAAACATACTTCAAGTATAATTCTGTAATGTAACTGTACTTTAATATATAGCTATAACTGTATCAGCAGCTTTGATCATGTTAAGATAGTGCAATCAAGACTAAACAAAACAATAATGCAATTAATATCTTTATCTGTGTGGTTATTTTCGTGCTGTTTGCTTAACAAATGACACTTGTAATTCCTTTACAGAAAGGCCTGAACTAGAGACCATCAATCTACATACTTCCTTGCTCACAAAGACAGGACCAGTCCACTGTGCCAAAGCCACTGAACAGTTAACATGCCAAGAACCTACATGACTGAATTCACACAGCTCTTATCTTTTCAGTCTCTTTCTTTGCTTTTTTTCCCTGAACTTCCAATTGTTACATCCCATCCACACAACTTGGGACTACACATCTCTCCATCTTTCAAAACAAGAATCTTTTGTTTTAAAAAACAAACAAACAAATAAAAACCACCACCAAAACAAAACATTTTTTTTTTAAAAAAAGCCATGCTGTGATGGTTGTTGATTTTATGCCACTACTACCATTTTTTTCCCTGGCCTGCTCTTTATTCATTTTTTATAACATTTGCTCTTTAGTTCATACAAGTCTGCTGAATAAGTGAGGAAGAGCCATCTCAGAATATGCTTTTCCAACACCGTGGGCTGTCACTGAAAGCAGTAGGTTTTCCTTTCCTCTCTCTAAACACAGGAAAGCTTCTGCTCCTTCTGGCACTCAGGCAACCCAGCAGCAAGCAAATTATAAAACCAAAACCATTTCCGTCTCCCATGATTAGCCCTCCATCGGATCAGCCAACTGAATCAATTTCTCCTGCAGCCACACAAGTCACTGGATGCAGCACGTGCAGCTGAACCCTACCTTCACAACAGAGCCACTGAGGAGCTTTGCCAAGGTCAGAGCATCACCACCAGCGGGCAGAGCTCTGCTGCGACACAGGACCTCATATACCTATGTGGCAATCTGGAGACAATGCAAGGTTCCTGCTTTTTCTGCAGCTCTGTGGGGCTAAGCAGGCACTGAGGCCCCAGTCGCTCCCCAGCTCCCACTTACACACCTGCCAAGGGGGGAGAAGCCCCACAAACACCATGCCGGGGATACGTATTGCCTATGACAGCATCTTCTGTCTCTAAATTCATCAGGCACCTGCCCAGTCTCACCTGCCTCTTCAAAGTATCCTCCCTACTCCTTTTCCACATGCATTTCCTCCATTATACAGCAGACAGCACACGTACCTAGAGAACCATTCACTTCTCACCACTCCTCAGCCAGAAGCCCAGCTGACAGCAGCTGAGGACCCCCAGAACCTGAGAGCCAGCCAGGAAACAGCCAAGCACATGGAAACACAGGCCCCCAGAGGTAATGCACATGCTGGTCAACACAAAGTAAAATTTGTTTTCATGGTTTAATGCTGTGAAAGCAAAATCCTAAACAGGCTTTATTGAGGGGGGAGAAGGAAGAACGAAAGAAAAAATTAATTTAAATGGCATATGAAAGACGTCAGGCTAAAACTCAAAGTGAAGGTTGAGATTATATCCCAATTTTAGAGACTTTTTGAAATGTGAATAATATACAATGACCTTTGTACCAACCTAATAAGTCTGCCAATCTCAATTACACCACCAAATAATCCTCCTCTCATTAAAAGTATTTTTTGATTTTTGCTAGTTTTATTAAATATGTGGAACAACTATTACAGGAGGAAAAGAGCTTGCTACAGTGAGTGCTTCACAGTCATAGGATTGCTCATTAAAGTACCATTAATAACATCAATATCTTTAATGAAGTTATATGATATTTTGAAACATAAGTACACTACTACTGCTTGAGTCCTATGAGGTTTTTACAGTGGCAACAAGTAATTCACACTGTCCAGTAAAAATACTCAATACATGCATTACAATATCTGAAAGATTATTGAACTGTAAAATAAATGCAACTATTATGCTTATTAAAGGGGAAAATACCTGTGTTACTCTCTAATGATCCTGCCCAACAATATTCCCAAGCTTTACTAAAATGCACCTGAAATTCCCATGTATCTTTAAAATTGTTTGGGTTTGGATCTCTTAAAAAACACAAAGGCAAGATAACAAAAGTAGAAGTTACACCTCATTGTGCTTGTCACATCTTTCCTTGCCAAAGAAGAGATTGCTTCCAGATGTTGTAGTCCGACTGCGTGGAAAATGAGGCTCTTAGGAAGAATAAAAGCCAAGTCAGATAATGACCAAGACTTTAAAGAAATAAATAAATGGGGGGGGGGGGGGGGGGAAGTGGGGCAAAAGCCACATATGCCTACTTAAGTCAAAGTAGGAGTAGTTGTTCATTTATGATACCAGGCAAACACAACCTCCAGCTGCCTAAATACCATAAATTTCCAAACTAAACTACAGAATAGAACAATATGCCCCTTCACATACTGTTTTTTCAAAAATGCACTTTGCACATCCCCTCAAAATCTTTGCTCTTGTAAAAGCTAGGGATGAAGACATGCACAGTCCACAGCAAGCAGGTAACATGTTCCACAGCAAATCCTTGAGCAGAATTAGCATTGTTCAAACATACAGCCAACAGCAATGAATTACTTCAATACACAGGGTGGAGGCAGGGTTTTCCAACTGACAATGCATCCCCCATCTAGCAAGTTCTATTTTTTGTTCTGCCACTGATCAATGCGAGCCTGCAAGTTGTCTCACTTTAGCAGAGCCCTACTGCTTACCCTCCTACCATATAGATTTTCCCGCTAGAAAAGTGCAAGACACTAGGGGTTAGTGCCCAAAATTTTGGACATTTTTAAGAACAACTACATTTGATGACAAATTCTGGAGGAGGGACTATACAAGTGCATACTGCAATAGCTTCAGCTGCTATTCTAAGATACAATTCAGTATTAGATGGCTGAAATAAGGGAAAACCCTGTAAAACAAAACGACTGAAGACTGGAAAGTAAAATCTCTCAAGCACATCTCCCAGTCAACTTGTATCAGCCCAGGTCACAGCACCCTTCTGATAGTCCTTTGCCGAAACCCCTGTACTCGCCTGCATGGTGATCCCAAGCCTTTCATGATCAGAAGGAAAAAGGAGACCAACTCTGTTCTATCTTTGGTCAGCTGAGATTCACCAGTTTATTAGCTGAAGCTTCACACTTTACAAGAATGTTTGAACTGGCTCCAGACAGTAACTAAAAGAGACTAAATCCACCACAGAAATAAACAGAAAATAATATAGAAACAAGCCAAATGGTGGTAGTCTTACCTGGACGTTTAAAATAATTTTCAAAAAACCAAACCAACAGAAAAAGTGTGGGAGGATACTTCATTTAATCTCATCCTGCTGTCTTCTGTCAAACCAGCCCAGCTTTTTTCTACTGGGCCTGGGCTACAGCAAGAGCATCACTGCCTAAAATTCTCCTAGGCCACCTGCAGGGCCGCAGCTGCTCTGCACTCACCCCTAGGTGCTCTCCCACCCACCCGCTCCATCACCGCTGCACCCACAGTCTCGCAGCAGCACTGGAAAACTCACTGAATAAGTGCAGCTCCAAAGACTGCCAATACCTCACCATTCGTGTCCATCCCTCCCTGGCCCAAAGAAAATCTATGCCATCATAAACAAAAAGGAGTATTTAAGAAAAAGTAAATAAACATTGTACCACATCCAAACCAAGCAGTGTGACAGCTAAAACCTAGGCCTTTCATAAGCAGATTATGGCTCTTTGAACAATCAACCTAAATAATCATCCTTACAAAATAAAATTCAAGCAAACTACACATGTATGCAAAAGTTGGCTTCACTTCCAAAACAGAAGAAATAAAGACAAAAACCTTGTTATCTTTCATTAAACACTTATCTCAGCAACTCTGCCAACCTCAGAACATCTTGCTCCATACATCCCCAGTCACAACTTAAACATTTTTAATACCCAATATTTTGTTCTTATTCTCCCTCATAACATTTGGGCTAAAAGCCCAATTGGTTTGTTTGGAGATGTGCAGTACTGAATACTAATTTTATATGAAACAGTAGTTGTGATGTGAGTGGCTTTCCCCATACTATTTAGAGAACTGAATATATTCACAATGAAGAATCTGCATAACTCATTAATTAATTAATTACTGGATGAAAAAATTACATATCATCACTAAGTCTAAACGCAACTCTCTCCTTTTTCTTTATTCATCCTAAAACAGAGTGCTCTTAAAAAAATTTTGTGGGAGAGATGACTGGCACTGAAACCTCATGTATGGAGACCTAGAGTTAACTACTAACATTCACTGAACATCCAGAGGAAAGCAGCCTGGCCACTTGCATATGTCTTAAGAGAACACGGCAAAAATATTGGCATTATTTAAACCAATCAGTTTTTTCAACTCTGTAATTGCTTACTTGTGGCAGGTAAAAAATTGAACCAACTGAGAGTGAGACTGCTCTACCAAACCAGGCCTGTTTTATGAAAGCTAACATGAAAAAGAGTATCAAAGCCAGTTTTTTTAGAGACCAATCTCATATTACTAAGTAAGCTGACAAATATCAAGCGAGTCTTGATGTGTGCAAAATATTTTGAAGAAAAGGTTAGTGAGACTTGTCCTTTTGAAGTTATCTTCTGTTATAAGTGCCTCTATTACTGTGAAGGACTATTCTTTATGCAGAATCATCCATTCTACACAGACCTAAAATATACAAATAGAGCTTGTTAAATCAACCAAAAATTAAACCTTTGGTTTTTTCATTTAATCTCAAAAGAAAAAAAAAATCCATAAAGCTGTACCCCTCTACACATTTGCTCTTGAGTAAATTTTATCACATAAATAAAGCTAGTAGCTCCCTTCTCTTTCAAGAGATAGTTATACCCTACAACTAAATCTGTATTATGTTGAAAATTTACTGATGACATTATGCAAATATCAAAATTTGTAGAAAATATTTTATTTGAGCCATATTCAATACAATGAAAATATTAAAACTACAGCTATCAGACTTACAAGCTCAGCAACACAGTAGAAGCTGTTGAGATAAGGTACTTATTTTCAGCCCTTTTCCTGTATTTTCTTAAAGAAAAAAAAAAAAAAGAGCAGTAGTGCCAGATGTCTCTTAAACAAGCTACATGTGCTACGATTCCTCCCCCTTCCCCCACTCCAAGAGAGGCATTCTGGAACAGCGTGTACCCATAGCACCAGTGAGCTGAATTCCCAACTGCCCCATGCTCTCGGAGATTCGGGAAAACCACCGCATTTTTCCAGCACCTGGACGTACCAATCCCCTCACCTCCAGCACACGGAACAAGGCTTGCACGCTAAATATTGCTTTCTTTTTACTGCCTTCCAGCTGAGGCAAAAATGCCATCTTTGGCATAAGGCAAGAAATCCAGCTATTGTCTTTACCTGATGTCACACAAAAAGAACATCCTTTTTCAGCCATCATAGTTTAGTAGCTCCTTCACTATAGGGCATCCCAAAAACCATTTCTTCCTGCTAGAAGTTAGTTGGTAAGTATGTACAAAAGATAAAATAAGGTTACATTGCTGTGTTGACTGAATTTACATCAGCTACAGTGTAACTTGTACAGCAGTTTCATACCCAAGATGCTGCAGGGCAAATTCTGATACAGTTACTGATGACCAACCATTTCTAGGACTCTTAACAGGATGCTGTTGGAGGGGTTGGAGAGCTTGCGGGGGGAAGCTTTACTAGATTGATAATTATTATTATTATTATTCCACTGGAGATGAAAAGAAAGAACAAAAAAAAACACCAACCCAACTCAAAAAAACTAAAGAAACCATTTTGTATGATCTGGCGTACAGATCTATTAATGGCAACTCATCTGCAGTGACAATTAAAGCTAATATTCTGAATTTGCGAACACAGAATACTGAAGAGCTGACAAATCCCATCCTGCTGACTTTCATAGCATGGGAGGTAACCTCTGACAGAGTGATGTAAAAGTCAACTGCCAGAGAGAAAGCCATGAAAGGACAACTAACAAATCTATAGTTGTCCAATAATTGCATGGAAAAGTACTTTATTCGCCAGTTTCAGCTTTTAATTTATTATCTGAACTGTATCATCTTCTTGTGGTTTTCAATTCATGATAATATCTGCCTTATCAGTTTGCAATTACCTCTAATTATTAAAACAAGAACAGCCAGAATGCAAGTGCTGTATCTATCACCATGTCTTCTCCAACAACTGTTGTAGTTTTGCAATTATCTGCATTCCTACTCCTAGCATAGGTTACTCTGTTTTGTACCAAACACCTGCCCCTCACCTCCCAACACTCAAATCAGAAACAGGTAGCTCAGCAACTGAGAACACAACATACTGTTACATGTAGAATTTTTCAATTCTCATTCTCTGACATTTCTCAGTAAATTAAATTCCAAGTATTTTGAACAGGTGGACAGAAAAGGGATTATTTAAAATAGGCAATACCTCTTTCAGAGTGCTTTGGATCTTTCTACTCCACTTCATGTTATGCAGATGCAATGCTGAAGTAAGTCAATATATTTTCTCTAAACACATATTTAATTTTCTGAAATAGAACTTTAATCTTGTTGAATCCCTCATATTAAGTTATTCAGTTCTCCTAGATACCTACTCAAGAGTAGTGTTTCTTTGACTTAATTAGTAAGCCATCAATTATATAATTAAGCAGACTCTATTCTCACTTGTGTCTAACAGATTTGGTTCTCTAGTTACTTTTACCAGAAATCTGTGATCACTGCTCAGAATTGTTACAACAAATCTTAACACCTAATGGCAAATAAAAAGTTTTTAACCAGGTTAAGATTCTGCAAAATCATTTACTAATTACACCAAGCTCACAGCTCCTGAAACCATTATTTGCTTACAAAAATTACTTAATTATATGCAGTTCATCATCACAGGGCGGGCTATACATTATGGAAAACTGGAAGAAATTTAAAATTAGGTAACTGGATTAGGATTCATGCATGTTTAAATACCTTTACACAGAAAATAACCTAGTATGCTTCAGTATCATGAAGTAGCAAATTTTTTCAAGTCATCACTTAATGCCTCAGGCACCAATTTCAAAAGAACACTGGATGAACAATGAGCTGCTTCTACTACTACATTATAGTAATCTCTTTACTAATGCAAACTGCCAACTCTGTGTTCTTACTCAAAAAGTCACTTACTGTTTAGAACTGCTCTGGCAATAAATCAGCAGTATAGAATTCTTATGCTGTTGTACCACTAATCAGGATTACAAGTATAGTATCTTGTTTCAACGCAAATGGAATTTCTATACAGGCATGCCACTGGAAGTTAGTATATCACCCGACAAAGTAGCTGCACGTAATGTTTAGTTATAGTAACACAATGCTCCGACTGAAATGTATTTACCATCTTTCCTTTAGTTTGCCCTAATTAACTAAATGTAATCACTTTTAATGTTTCAGAGTACGGTTTAATTGCTCACCTAATATATATCAAAAAACTATCATTGTTTTGATCATGATCTATTACACAAGTCTCAAAACATCGGTTACTAGTCAATCAACTGGTCTGGAGAAGTAACTGCATAAATCTTATTGAAACACACTTAGCAGGTATATCTGGGAAGATTCAAACGTCAACAATCAAAAGTTAGATCTTTACAAGATTTTTCTTTTTCTCCTTATTTCAGCATCATTGCCTGTTGCTTTCACATGGACATCACGTTAAGAAGACTTTATATATATTAAAATCACATTCTGCTTGGAGTAAGTTTCCTCCACAATACACATGCCAGGGGCCATTGATACATGTACCTGGATCCTCTGCAATTCCATAAACTTCAAAGGCAAGGCTAATACTCCATTCAGAGGATGCTGTCTTGGCATCTGACTGCCTTGGTCTTGAAACAATATAAAACAATTTCCAGCACAAGTTAAGAAGAGGTAATATCATTCAATCTAATTGTTAGACAAGAACATTTTTATCAGAGTTTAAATCAGGTCTGGTGGTTTTTCAGCTTGACCTCCACTTACTATAATCTTGCCCTAGGGTATGAAAATCCTAGATCATTAAATGCTACAAATTTAGTCTCACAAGCAACCTAAAACGAACCTACAATGAGAGCCACAGTTTTCAACTGCTGTTAAGTGTTGCAGACAATGGTGATAATAAATAACACAATGTCAAACTGGGCTTTTCTTTGGCAGATTTTGTGTTTGGGTTTTTTTGTGGTTTTTTTTAAGAAACACAATGACTATATCTTTAGTATATGATTTTTTATTTCAGGGTGTTTTTGAGATTAAGGGAAAGTAACTTAAAATTCAGAGATCAAGAGAAAAACAATGTACTGTTTTTTAAAATTTAGATAGATTTCAGTTGTAAATTTTTTAAGTTTTTCAGAGAAAAGATGGGTTAAGACAAAGCTGCCCACTTCTTACAGTTACAAGAAACATTTTAAATGCCAGCTTTCCTACAATTCTCTAGTCAACAGACATTTTAGGAACTGCTACCAATTCATTACTGTGAAACAGAAACAGATGCCTGCCAAAAAAATTAATTACAGAACATAAATTTTATTACTATGTGAATTAACTTAAGATTTCATATGTTAAGTGCAAAAACTATCCTAGAACTGCAAATGCTAGTATAATACACAGTACACTACGAAATCACGGCAGAAGGAAAAAACCACCAGGAAGGTATAAATGCACTTCTTGCAGCTGATCATAGCAAGATAGACCTGCTAGGCCACAAAGTAGCAAAATTCCTCTTGTGCAAGTCTTAGCTGCAGGGAAGGAACAAAGGTAAGAGCAGCAACCCAGCAGAGAGGGAGCCAGACAGCAGCATCAAACCTTTAAAAAGGTCAGAGAAGATGGATGACAGCCCCAAACAAGCAGTAATTAGCTCCCCCTGAACTTAACTTAGGTGGTAAGTAAAGGTCTAAGGACACAGCTGGGGTAGCTGAAAGACTAAAGCACAAGAATGGCAAAGTCACAGCTGTTCAACAGCAAAAGAAAATCACAGCACACAAATACCATCTGAGAAATGAAAAAAAAGCTTTTGCAAGACCCAGAAATATTCAATTTACAGAACTCTGCATAGGTTTCCAAGGCAATTAACTCCAATTAACATCCATGTATATTAATAAAAACAAGAAAGCACAGCAAGTTAAAATTCAGATATCAAATATTAGTACTGAATTTACACACAGTAAACATACCACCAGTGACAAGCTCTAAATAAGCCTTTTCACTCTTGTAGCAATACATAAAAATAATAGTCCATCAAAATTGTTATTCACACAGCTTTCTTGCAAACAAATGCATAAAACTCTTAACACTTAGGACATAATTAAGGAAATACTTCTGGCATTTTATGACTACAAAAAAAAATTCAATTCACAAAGGATACCTTACCCTTTCAGGCCTAACAAAATGTCCTCAGGATTATCTGTATCATATACAAATGCACATATCTTCCTTGCAAGTAAAGTGATTGTATAATGAGTACAGAATACCAAGATACATTCTGCAGCAAGGAAAGTTTAATCACTCTTTACATTACAGTATTTCTGTATTTAATTCTGCATTAAAGCCTGAATATACACATTTTAGAAAGGCAATCACAGTCCCCTAAAGTCCTCCAAAAGAACATTTAATAGAGAAAATTAAAGTTGTTTCAATTGCAGTTAAGCACTGCATAATATAAACTGAGAATTTTAACAATTAACAACCTGACTTCCCTAAGAATCAATACCCTTAATTTAAATAGAAGGGAAAAAAAAAAATTTGCAGAGAAAAAGACAACTGTCCAACACTATTCCCAGAAGCAGACACCAAAGTATTTTCATGTCCTCCAATAAGTCTGAAGAAAACAATGTGCTCATCAAGCAATTCACTTTACATCATCAAGCATTTCACTTTACATACAAGGTACAATCTTGGAGCAATACATGCAGCAATTTCCAGCTCAAGAAATATCCAAGTATATGCTGGACTGCTATATTTACAACCCTCAAGCACTGGCATAAAATTATGCTATTAAATGTTTCCCCTTTACCAAAACAATGCTCTTGTTCACAATGGCAGCTAATATTTGCAGGGGAGAGAAGACAAAGAAGTACCCTGGCTGCCTATTTAAACCACATCTCTCACCAATTAACACATCAGGGTACAAACACTACAACAATTCCCTATTCTGAAACTAAAAGATAAAATTCAAGTTTTAATGCTTACTGTTCCCAAAATCTACATTTAAAAAAACACACTAAACAAATCCTATTTCTTATTTAGTAATAAATTACATGGTTCAAAACATGTGCATCTCCTGCACAGTAGTGTAACATAAACTGAGACCATATGGTGTGCTGGAACCAACAAAACCAAACAAAAAAATATTTAAACTGTCCAGGTAAAAATACCATTTGATGTTTTCTATATCACACAGTCTCTAATGTGCAGTGACATACTATTTCTCAGCAGTTCTCATCTAGGCAACATGATGGCAAACCCTAAACATTTTCATGTGATTTTTTTGGTTTCCTGGAGCACACAAGGTTAACAGGGGGGTCAGGGGTGCAGAAACAATATGAAGCACCCACAGATTGCCTGATGACTAGAAAAAACCACAGAATTTTTATCTTCCTCAGGAAAATGAAGAAAATGCATTTTGTATAGAAATTCAGTTTGTATAAATCTATCAACAAGTCTGTCAGCAAGACTGAGAAGTAAACAGAACTCACACTGGAACAATGAATACAGGTAAAACGTCACATAGAAGACATCCACAAAACCTAAGCAGACTGGAGAGAGATCTTTAATGATGAAACAAAAAACAAAAAACAAAAAAAAAAGAGAATCAGAGATGAGAAGAGAAATGCTACATAGTGACCATGTTTAAATATTCAGGCCCAATGGCTGATAATCATGTTCTGTAAGCAGTAGGATCAGAGGTGTGATGTTGCAAATGCAATAAATCCCCAAGGAAACAATATGTCTTCAAGGTCTTCTCTTGAAACTGCTTGTGACTGAAGCAGCATCAGTAACATGGATGCACACACAGGTAGCAATCCCCCCATCCACTGCCAGGGAAAGAAAAAAAAAGTGAATGACTCCATGACTTGGTCACCCCTTCTCAGTACAAAGCCACAAGTATCAAGCCAGCACTACTGCAGCACTCTAGTCCCCTCAGTCACATTAAAGGAGGGATACATGAGCATTTTGTCATAAGTGGAAAGAACTTACTACTAAAAACTTTTGTTAAGCCACAATTGGCAAAATTCTCCTCTTTCATGGGAAATACTGATGTTTGAGTATTTTTAATAAAGACAAAATCACTCATGAAGAGTAATACTTTAGGAAAAATTGATAAAATTACAATTTATTAATTTCCAGTCATGTGAAACAAACTTTTCACAAACTTTTATAACTGACACCAGACACAGGTTATCTGTGTTCTAACGAAACAGTTTAAAACCAGAAATAAGAATGAACACAAAAAGCCCAAAGAAAACTGTAAACCTGGACTAAAAAGTATTCCTCTTCCTAATCTTCCCCCAGCCATTTTATACTAGACAATTTTTTTTGCTATGCCTGTTTCAGTGCTGACAGTATTTTCACGTGGGGTGCAAGAAAAAAAGACATTGTAACAGATGATATCTAGTTCTTCAAAACTTTCTTGAGTATTAGCATATAGACATATAGACTCACTTGCAACCCTATCTATCCATCCTTGTAGCACAAGCATCTTTATGATCTCTTACTGATCAGAAGAAAAATCAAGAACCAGGCATTCTCACAGAAGTTTTAAGTCTCATTTTAGCCTGTGACAATTGCTATGAACTCCTGGAAGGCTTCTGCAATTCCCAAACTAAAAACCCTATAAATGCATGGAGTATGGGCAGTCAAATTACAAACCCAGGCAGTAACTCATCAGATGATTCCGCAGCGGTTCTAATGCCACTTGTCACATTCAAGGAGAATGATGTTCAGTGAAATCCATTTGGACAAAGTGTATAAGTTGAAATATATTGTCCCCCATAAATATTTGCAAAAATGTAACCATTATTTTTTAAAAGGCAGCTTTTTAACTATATAACTGTCCTTAAAACAGGCTATTAAACTAACAGTTACCCTTCAGACAAGGCAGTCTCTTATTGCTCCCTGAAAAAGCCAAAAGACTGACAGAAGTGTTCTCAACAAACACTGTAAGACAAGATTTATTTTTTTTTTTAAAGTTAAGGCACAAAATTGTGAAAAATTCTATGGCATCTTCTAGTGGCTACCTCCTGAATCTCACACGCTTTATTCTGTTATGTGAAAAAACACTAAGCACTCAATGCATGCAATTTTTTTTCCCCCTCCACAGCTGGACACCAGTGCAGTATAAACGCTCCTGACAAGAAATTAAGAGGATTTTTTAGCAGGATGTGAGTTTTACAACAGGCCTTTGAGCAAGGTATATTGTACAAAGTTGAAACATGGCTGGCCAAAGAATACAGAGCTGGATGACTATCCACCATGTTCAATCTACCTAGGAGTTTTTGGCTACTCCAAAGTTAAACAACTGAAATGTTAAAGCTCACCTCAGTTTCAAGCTTCCATCACTAAAATCATATAAACCAAAGAGCGAGGACCAGCAAAGCTCACATCTTCCTTCTAAATTCTTCCCTTAGCTTTGAAAGAGCTGCAGTGCCCGTCTGACTTAACACTAACAAACCCCACTTCCCTCAAGAACTCATCAACCCACCTGCTTGCCTGTTTATTTGTGGCCTTCAACAATCCCTTTTCTAAGCTTGGGTTTTCACAGCCCAGTTTATGTAGCACACGTTATTACATACCCAAGTTAGATCAGAAGCAGCACTTAAAAAAAAAAATAAGAGACTGTTATGACCAGAAAATTTCTTACAGACATTTATTCAAGAGTACAATCCTGTACATCTCACTGCAAAGTAATGAATAATTTCAATTAAAGGTGACTGATCTAATGTAAAAACCTGTCCTGATATAGTGAAAAAGTGTGTGCTTTTTACCCTCTCCATCAATACATACAAGAACAAAATGAAATTTAAGTTTGAAAACTGCTTTATGAACTTGAATTCATGACTAAGCAGATTGTGGACCTTCACAATCTTACAGGTAGGCATATCTATAGAAGCCTAAAACTGTATTTTTTAAAAAATAATTTTAAAAAGCCTTTGTAATACTGCATAGGAAACTGCACATCTAGATAAAGAATTGTGAGTGACAAAATCAGGGAAAATATTTTATTTCTCCCTTTACAGCCTTTTGCCCTAACTGGTATTAAGTGATCAAGTCTACTTCCATAGCAATGAACAGGTCCCTAAGACCCCAGGGTGCCCTCAAACTTCCCCTGGTTTAGCAGATTTTTTTTTAAAAGGTCCTGGCAGAGTTTCCTATGCTTTGTCAGTGGTAGTGGTTGATGTGGACCCATTAGCCTACATCTCCATTACTGACAATACCCCCCTTCCTATTTGTTACTCAAAAGACCATTTACGTAACAAGATGAACTAGCAAACATCAATGCAAAAAAAAAAAAAAATCATTTATAGTTAAATAGGGCAGCACTATCATGTCTTGAAGAGCATTCCAGAAGACAGAGTAGTTAAGAGCGTTAAATGACAGGTGCTAATCATAAATCTAAATATCTGGGGGCAGCAATGAGAGAGCAGGAAGAAAAAATGAAAATGGCATGGTTAAAGAATTACTTCAGGAAAATAACTGCTACCAAATTATCATCAGAAGATTAATATTCTGCCATTATGATATGGATTGTATTTACCTAGCTTATAAATTAGTATTTATTAAGTAAAATTAGGCTTTTCTGCAGTATCTTTAATTAAAATCTCAATGAAGAGATAGGTAGTCTAATAATTCTTCACAGTTACTAGGAAGTTCAACAATAATGTAACTTACGAATTTCATTTTGTACCCCATGAAGCAATACAAGGAGATAATGCACACAGCAGGTATGCTCACCTATAGTGTCAACATACACAGTCCACAAGAAACAACACTCAGGGGAACAATAACCCACTGCATGACATTTTTAGAACAAAAAAACCAGCTCATTCCAAAATTAAGCCACCAAAGAGTCTAAACACAGACTAATTTACGAGACAGTCAAAAATTGCAGCATGATACTTAAATCACACCATCTTCCACGGTTTCTGCATAAGCATTTGTCTTCTGTGCCAACAAGACATGAAAGCACACCCAAGAGTCCTTTGACTGTGATAACACAAGTGTTCATACTTGGACAAATAGTCCAGATTACACACTCAAAAAACCTTGATGTCCCTTAGACTGAGGCCCACAACTCCTTTTCCATAATTTTGCATTTACCAGATCTTCTGTCCTGGACAGAAGGTATGCAATCCATCATTAAACCTGCTGGATCACAGGTTGATTTTACAAACAGGAAGAAGTAAGTTAGCACAGGAAGAATAAGTCAGCATCTTCCTAATAATATGCAGCTGTGGCATTTTTTATTTATTGACAGTTACAAATGCTGTCAGGCTTTATGCACAAGAGATGGGCACTAAATATGAGATTTAACTCTTTTACAACTTAAAAAACAATCTAAAGCAATACTAAAAGCAGTATTACAGACAATGGAAGCCCTTCCTTTATGTAGCTAGCACAGGTGAATTGCGTGCTTTGGGGGAAAAGAAGGTTGTCAACAAAGATGAAGAAAGAGAAGACACACACAGAAAACACAGCTTCAAAAGTCACCATTAATCTACAGAATTAAAATATAATAGTATTTTTAGAATAAAAACCTTAACTTACATAGCAGGATTAAGTATCTCCAAAAGTAAACACCTTATTTGTCCAGTAAAGCAAATACAGACTATAACAAACCAGAATACAGTAGTATATACCCAACCACGTTTTCCTTAAAGGAACTCCTTCCTGCCATGAGTTCGCATTTTCTTCAATGTTGATTTATCATTATACTATATCATTAAAATAGTCTAAGCCACTTTTTCCTTACCATTTTGATAACTCTATTTCTCAGCAATTTACATTTCTCTTAACATAAACAACCTATTTTGCTCTCCTTTTGAACTCATTCCATGTATAACCGTAAAGATATTCCTTAGCATCACTTTCTCAAGATTTGAGGATCCAGTAAAAACACTGGTGAAATACATTTTTCAAGTAACTTTTTTTGCTTGTTATTACCATAGAAGATAAAAACTTCGGATTTGCTACAAGATACTGTTTCAGGATGTGACAACTGCAATAATTAAGGTTTTGTATGATGCCCAAAACAGCAATGATTTTACAGCAATATTCAGCTTATACTGTTGAGTATCTCATTAATTCAGCCATTTACAGGTTCCCCAAAACACATGATGAATCATTCTCCATTTCATTTGAAGTATAATGTATTCCCAGACTAGTGGCTCCAGAGAACCCCTTAAATCTAAGTAACACAGATATCCCATGTTTCCACGACTCTTGGTCATAGAAACTATAGAAACTATGCTCAATATACTATGGTACACAAGTCAAATATATGACCTGCAAAACAAACCCTTCTACTCTAAATGTCATTGTTAAGTATTTTGTACAGAAACTACTAAATCTAAAAATTGAATGGACATTTTAAACTACCACACCCTCCAGCAGTTAGAAGGTTTTACACTACTATTATTAAATAGAATATAAAGCACATTACATGTTATACAAAAGGCATTCTACAACTTAAGCACTTCCATCATTCCCACTTACATTCATATTTCACAATCTTAGCCTTTTCTACTTCTTGTCAACTTGTCATTGACCTGTAGAAAAGGAAGCTGTTCAACCGTAACAAGTTTGCCAAATTCTAGTAATTTCAAATTTTATTCTGTTACTCCTTTCACTTATCAACTAAGAGGACATTTATACCAATTTTTGAAGATATTGCATTAACTATCCTCTTTCTTTGATAAATAATGAATGAAACTACAAACAATAACCATATGAGCTTGATAATACAATAAAACAGATGGGTTGCTACAAGAAAAAGAGCAGGCCCACTGCCCCCTTGCATTTACTTCTGGCCATAGCTCATAGTCAAAGGCACTTGTCATATTCTTTGTTGAGCAACAACCTATTAATTTCTTTTCAAATTAATTAGATGTCCAACAGTTTAATAAGCTGAGCTGGCTCAACAAAAGAATCTGTGGCCGGTGCAAAACAGCTCTTTTGAAAATAAGTGAGACACTATGGCAGACATAATCAACCGTCCAATTCCATCAAAAGCAAACAGAAATGTCCGTACTGTTCTGGTAGCTACAACTGCTCTAGAAATTGCCATACACTGCTCCAAATCCAGCCTACTCTCTCTGGCTATGCACTACAAGGAATATTTAGTACAACACCCAAGTGCCTGTACTAAGCGTTACCTAGCCAGCTAAGAAACAGAAAAGCCTGGCCCCACATGCAGCTTTTTCCACAGTAATGAAAATTCTTAACTCACTCTAGTTTGTGCTGTCTGAATAAATTCAATGTTCTGATAAGCCAACAGTTGATCGCCTTTGCCTAAAACCTACATAAAATGGCAATGAAAGCAGCAGAGATGTGACAGAAATAGAAAATTGTTAAATTCCTGCAGAAAAATGAACCACTAGCTCATTTTACCAAGTACAACCTAGACTGGTTTCACATAGGTTCTCTAATCCATTAATTATTGCAAAATTACTTCAACACATCAGACATGATTAGTATCTACCATTCGTCCATGAAAAGCCAGGACTAGCTTTATTCCAACACAGACAGCACTCACCATTCAGTAGGTTCAATACTCCAAGAGTATGTAATGAGAACTAGTTCTATTTCTAATTATTTTCTTCATTGATTTGTGCAGCTTCTACAAATAATGCTATTACATATGAAAACAAATTTTAAAAAATACATTAATTTAGGGGATTTCTTTTTGAATTCTCTGTTAAAAGTTTAAGACCAATAAGTCTAATCCACTTCATTTCCCTTAGCATTCAGTGTCTCCAAGATGGAGCCCAATATAATGGAGGGGTGTCCAGGCCAGTCGTGGTTAAGAAAATGAGCTGGTTTAGCACACTACCACACCTATACTAAGGACCCTGACACCTCAATACTTCTTCCTATTAATCCATGTTGTTTCCAGCATGCAATTCACTGTATAAAACTCTTTCATGTTTAACTCCCAAAGCAAAAGTTGCAATGACAAATTCTTAACACTTAAGCCAGAACTGAGGCCACACTTTTAAAAGATGCTTAACATGAAAACATATCCAATCCAAATTTAAAGACACATTTACCACTTCATGCAAACTACAGCTGTAAATTACATGAAGAAAACTATTTTATTATCTCTTCAAAATAAAAGGAAGCTGTAGAAAATCTGGCTAATACAATGCAAAACAAACTATCTGCAAAAACTGCCACTCAAAAGGTACATTTTTAATTATAAATCTGTTTGAAATCCATACACTTATTTTTTAGATACTGCTGCAGCAAAACACTGCCATACAACACAGTAGTCAATTAGTAGTGATTAGATTTAGCATCAACAAAAAACAATATAACAGTAATTTTCGAATTAAAATATGGGACCATAATATAAACATCCACAGCTGCTTTAGGTTTGGTGCTGTGAGAACCTTACAATAATTAAACCACTAATAGCTTAAAGAATTTGTCATAGCAGTTCTATTTAATAAATATCAGCTAACTGAAAACTGGCATTTATAATACCAAAACACAAGTAGGGTAAACCTTAGTAACTTTTACAGGTATTTTGAACCTAACCATACATTTTAAGATGAAGGACAGTTCTTAAGCAGCAAGCTCAAAATGAACATTACTCTCACAGTATTACTTGTTATGAATATGCCATGGCTCCCCAGACTGGAAGGAAATAAACCTTAATATTGCAGAAACAAAAACCAATACAGAAAAGCTTGAAATACCACAAACAAAATGAACACAATGCGATTCCTTCCCACTGTCACCATTTTACAATGCAGAGACGTCCTCAAGAGTAGCAATGCACTTCATTCGTAACTTTTTTCTACATCACATGAAACCACAAGAGTACAGCAACAAAAGATGGTATGTTAATGAGATGATAAAGATTATTCTTACTATTCTAGTTACAGCATTTTGTTCTTTTGACATCAAAAAAATAGGGGTCATAACTGTCTGTTACTGATTTATACTGACAGAAATTAGGCTCAAATATTAAATAAAGATTAGTTTATATTTGCAAAAGAGTTTGAACATACAAAATGCTATGTAAGTAGCCAGTATTAAGTCTTCCCACACAATCATTCTGGCATGCTTCCAAGCAGGGAAGTCCCACAGAAACATTTCAACAGCAGTAAGAAGAAACAGAGCTCAGGCAATTGCAGCTATATTCACAACAGTCCTTCTAAGGAGCACCTGCAAAACTGGGGAGAACCAATGCCCACTGCCTGCTACAAATTCCAACACCAAAAAAGAAACTCCAGCTCCAACACAGCTTATATAAATGCATGCTGAACAACCCACATCTCTGTAATCCTCTGTACAACCTAAAATGATCTGCAGAACTCCAAACACCTTGTATTTACAACTTTCCTGCTTGCCTAGTATTCCTGACCAGACTACAACTTCACAAACCAAAGTCAGCCTTCAGTGTAGGTGTCAGTTTGGTTTTCATATAGAATCTTATTTTCAATACATCACAGTTCTGCCTAGAGTAGACTAGTTTTCCCGGATTTAAAATCTAAAATGGCGAGGAATTAGGCAGTGAGTCACAATGTAATAGCTTCTGATCATTCAAGAGCAAAGCTCTTCCCAAACACATAAAGACAGCCAGCATCTTCTTAGCTAGAATCCCATGTTGCAAAGAACACTCTGCAAGCTTTCTTCCAAGGGGGGAAGAAAACAAAATGGTCTAAATTGACCCAAAACTGAAGTAAAGAGGAGAGTCACATGATATATTCAGGCATTTCTCAATATCTCTGAAGGACAATATTAATACTTTATGAGATTAAAAAACTGTATGTCTGATTTAATTATCACGTACACTAAGAGATAAGACCTGTAGCCTCAGCATGCCCCAAAAACCACCGAACCTATGAGGGATAGGACTTATGATCATTGCATAGCATGGTCCATATTCTGTAAAACGGCCAAAGCCACACCTCATGTAAAGAACTGGCACTGCAGCTTCCAGGAACCACAGAAAACTCAAGAGTGCAAAGGCTCATAATAAGATCTAACCACAGCAGGCTGGTAAACATCCAGCTGAAGGAGGAGGTCTAACAGGGTTTTTACAACAGCATTTGATTAACCATGCCAAAGCTGCAAGAAAAATCTCCTATAACTATTCTTAAAATCTTCTCTTACCCCTTCCATCTTATTCCCAGTAACACCTGCACAACTTCTAACCAGCACACAGGCTGAAACCAGAGAAAAATATACATCATCTTCCTGCCTGCATAAATTCACGCAAATGAACTGCAGTCCTGAATTTCCTTGTGGAACTCTAATCGATCTATGACAAACTTTGCAACATTTGAGGGGGGTGGGGGGAAGATAAAATTGAGATCACTGCAGAGATTAGAGGACTACTTTTGGAACTGGCACGTCAGCCTGGTGGTTTTTATGAGTAAGACCAGGTACAAAAGTAGTAGATGACAGCAGGAATAAAATTTTCTTTTCCTGGCTCTACAGTTACAGAAGACACTGCTACTACTGTTTGGCCAGGTAACTGATAAAACACTTCAACTACTGAAATATTGAGTATTTCTGTATTCTTATTGGCCAAAGGCTCCAATATCCTCTTTCATGCAAAAGCAGCACACATTTGACACCACAGGAATTTAACCCACAGAAAAATATTCTTCTTCGGAGTTTAGTTCCTTAAACCAGTTCATCTGTAGGGTTCAAGAGTCATAAAACGCAACAACAGAGCATATGGTCAGGACACAGAGACAGAACCACCCTAGTAGCATCACCTACTGTAGTACCTACAGGAATTGCCCTGTAATTGGGAAAGCTCACCTTCAGTAGCTTGAAGCGAACAAGCATGGAAGGAAGAACACTATGAATGAGAGAGGAAGCTGTATGTGAAGTTACGTTGAAAAATTACTTTGTTGCATAACTTCTCAATTATGTTCTTTCACATCAGCAAAGTAGCTAGTCTCTCCACCAGCTACCCTCACAGAAAAAACTACATTTTCAATGATCATCAGTTTGATTTCTCCCCTTCAAATCCCGTTCAAAAAGCCTTTAATGTTTGATAGCTAGAAACTGAAGAATTAAACATTCAAGACAAACATTTGCACCTTTCCATGTCTGGCAACACATTCCAAGATTAAGTTTCTACATTAAAGCCTTAATTACTTATACTGTACACATCTAGTAACTCAATGCCAACATATTCCACAATAGAATAAAAAAGAGAAGATGACAGAACTAGACATACAATGTACTTTTGAAATGGCTCTAGTATTCGTCACCATATTCTTACACGTTCTTGCTCTTCCTATCTTTCTTGCTGTATTTTCCTTCATCATAGTAATCACATTTCATCTCCCAGGATGCTTAACTCCTTATATACTAATAAACAAGTGCTTATTGTAAAGGAACTGAAAAATTTCAGTAAGTTCTTTAAATCCCCAAGCTGCCAGGAACATTGACTCAATCTTGCATCCAAAAGAACCATTAGAATTTTTCCATGCTTCCCTTAACTTCCCTTAACTTCCCCTTAAATAGGGGAAGAATAAGCCCATTTGTAGGATTATGCAAGAATGCATAAATCCTCTCTTGTAAACAAAACCTCTCTAACCAGTTTTGAATGCAAGGTATGCTGTGCATAGTTTACAGCCCCTTGGCACAAAAAGGAAAACCCTTGAGAATTCAATTTTACAGAGATTGCTACTGCATTTGGGGGTGAATAGGAAGAATCTTAATGAGTGACTACCGTATATGAAGAGGATGACTTTGTGTATTTTCTTGTATCCAATGCTATTCAATTGAAAGTGTCTAAATATGTTTTTGACATTTTTATATCATATTGATGTAAACAATCTGTATCATGCCACCTTTGAAAATTTCTTTTTAGTACCAAGTACTAATCTGAGCTACAATCATACTCTAAGTTAACTTTCATAAAACCACTGTACTGCTGAATAGAAATTTAGCAGTATAACAGAGACAATGCAATGCAGCAAGAGAAATAAAATTCCTAAAGGATTATTTTTTTTAAATATATTTCAACTGTCAAGCCACAGCCCATCTGTGTACAAAATCTGGTTTGTTTCATAGCAGAGTGGTAATAAAGCATACATATCACTGCATCAGCAATACTTTTTAATTGATAAACATTTTTAAATTAATCAAATACTAATACCAGCTTTGAAAACACAACTTCTCAAAACTAGCTGGATGGAAGCACACAATAAAACAAGAACAGCTTAAACGTAGAATACTGAAAATAAATGTAATTGAGTGGGGAAGAAAACACAAACATTTTCCATTGTTGAAGCATTTGCCTTGTTAAACCATTTCTATGTTTGGTCAATCAACATGCAAAAGCCAGTTTCACCTTTTCTTTAGCCAATTGTTTATTAGGCAAGTAACAACAGACCTATACCACAGATCCAAAAGAGATACTTGTGCAGCTTTCCTTTCTGGTTACCATAGTTTCAAATGAACTGTAGGTTTCTAGAAATAATACTTATGAGAAGGAATAAAAATATAACTGCTTAAATATGAAAACTGCAAGAAGAATCATTTTGATTAGTGTATGAATGACACTTAAGTGAATAGGTAAATGCTTAGGAAAGGAGTTTTATTTGCAAGACTTCATCAGACACAGTAAGTGAAGCTTGAGCACAGACAGAAGATAAATACAGCACATGAAACAAGAGAGAAGAGAAAAGTAGGTACCAAAAAGTCATTTACCTCTTTTTCTAAAATTCCCAGCAAAAAAAACATTACGAGCTCTAAATCAGGACATTAGTCCCAAGCCTCCAGCATCAGGGGATACTTCCTAAACATATACTGAAGGGGTGAAGCACATGAATCTTCACAGGAATTTAAGATAACTTTAAAATCTGAAATAAAGAAGGACCTTCCAATAGGAACAGCCTAATAGATTGTCAGAGAGATTGTGGAAACTTTATCCCCTGAGACATTCAAAACTTGACAAGTGGCCTTACAAGGTAAGATTTAAGAAGAAGGCTGGATTAGACTTCCATGAGTCCTTTCCCACCTAAGCAACTCTGTGACCAAGAACACAAATAATTTTTTCACTGTGGCATTACTTCCAGGAAGCAACTGTGCATTCATTACGCAAAGCTTTATTTCATTGGTGTTAAAAGAAAGTATTCTGGATACAGTTGTCCTAACAGGTACATAATAATAGCATATAGCTATAAAAATAGCATATAGCCATACGCCAAACTGGAACTTTGCTACAAGAATACCATTCCCATCCCACAACAGTACAAAACAGCCAGGTTTCACAAATACTTAAGTTATTAATCTAAAATTATTAATATGATACTTTCCTCCTTTTCAAATACATTTAAATTGTATTCTTTACCCTAAATCAAACTACAATATATCAATTCTCTTCCCTATTTCCCTGCCACAAGCACAGCTCTGCCGTACAATATATAGACTGCAGCCATTGGTTTTTCTCATTTAAAAAAAAAAAAAAAAGGCTTGACCAAGCCTTCCCAGTTTCCTCCCTTGGAAAGAACATCATAATAATCTTACACAAATTGAATTAGTTCACCACTATATCCATAATTATAAAAAATGTCTTATTCCAGGACTCCTGTCAGACAGTCACCTTCAGACTGAAAACCAGACACCTCAAATGCATGCATAAATTATGAGTCTGTGTTCTTGACACTTACTACTTACATTAGAGATTTTTGTAACTTCAGTAATCCATATATTCAATTACCCACAGCACATTAATAAAAGTAACACATGAAAAAATACAGACCTTTAATATTCACACCCCTACTCAATACAAACTCTTATAATAGTTTATATATAACTATATATATATATAACCCTACTTATAATGAACTCTCCTTGCTGGAAGATTATACTCTGACAAAAATAAAAAAATCAAGTAATTATATCACTTGCTTATTATCTGCTTACTAAGACTTGATATGGTCCAAATTTTCAGTTGATCCTTCTTAAGGGATGAACTGAGTTTTACGTAAAGGAATAACAGACAATAGCATGAAAGATTGAAAAAGCCTTACCTTGAACAGCTTATTTTTATTCGCAAACAAAGTAGAAGTCAATTTTCTTTCGCCCAGATATGATGCTGCAAGGAAGGTCTTAGGCTGAAATCTTCAGTTCAGTAAAAAGCTGCAATTCAGCCATAACCAAGAACTGCAACATTACCTCCCCATCGACAATGCCCATCTCTTTCCAGTCAGTTCACATGGACTAAGCAATAGGAATATAACTGCATTAAGCACTCTTTGCTATGTGACCACACAAAGTACAACACACACCCTCCCAGGAAGCAGAGTGTTCATCACATGATGCCTACAGTCACTGGGACTGAGGTACCACTGGAGAGGGAGAAACCTGAGGGGAGCCTGCAGGTAGGGTCATGTGTCCTCCACACCACCCACAGCTCACTCACAGGCCAGAAACTAAGCAGCATTTCACCAAACCTTTGCCACAACTCCAAAGTCAAATTTGGAATGCAACCCCAAATAAATAAAACATGCATATCTAAGGTTCATTTTTACTTTTTAAAAATGGTCTGTAGTTTCAGAAATGTTTTGTCTTTTCCAAAATGCCAGTATATTCAAATGCATTATTTTGTTAAGAGGAAACCCTGAAATTTCAGCTATAATTCTTATCAATCTAAATCAAAGATGCAAAGATATCCATTATATGGCAACAGACACCATTTGAGACCTTTTTGAAAACACAAGCAGAAGTCATCAGCTTGTTTTATCAACCCTTGAACAATGGGAACAGATGCAAAAATACTTTCCTGTCTAGAGGTACAGAGAAGCAGTAACAAAAAACTGCCACAGAAAACAAAATGTTTTCTAGTGTCATACATATTCCCTTACTCTAATATAATAACTAATGTTTACTGAAATAAATCATAGAAAAGTAAAATGCATAAAAGGTTGTGTAAGGGCAGGACTAATAAGCCATTAAATTCAGAGCCATAAGAAAATAAACCCCTCACCTACCTACCAAAAAAAAAAATTCACAAAAAAACCTAAAACCAACCAACACATGTTCTCAGATACTTTTTTGGGTAGGTATTGTGATCAGCTTCTCAATCACAGATCACAAACTACCCTGCTATATATGACAATCTTCTTACATCTACTGCCTCTTCTGATCATGTTGTACAAAAATAAGCCTTCCAAAGGCAGAAATCACAGCTAACTACACAATCAAAAAAAATGTGCAGAATAGACAACAATTAAGTATATACCTGGACAAAGCAGCTATCAGACAACTAACTTATTTTTCCCTCTGAAGCCGCGATAAGACAAAAGCAAGCTGAACACAAATATAGTCCTGTATGTCCTTCATTTCTGACTCAAACTGGCATAAAGAAGTTTAAATGCAGACTAGTCCTGGGCTCCACCATGCAAATCTGTAGCCAGTAAAAGCTAGGAAAAGCCAGCTGCCATATGAAAGCCACAGGGGTACCCCGAGGGATCAAATTTTCCCACACTGCTATCTCCAAAATTGGGTGCCAGATCTCAGGAAATGTTTGTGAAAGAATATTTCCCTTTCCCTCTTCTCTACCCAAGATCTCATAGATCTAGGACAATTAAACAGTGGAAAACTTGGAAAATACAGAGATACTAAAAATTGACTGAATATTTGTGAAATAATGGAATGGCATAACCCATCAAATCTAGGATTCTGGTCTAGTCTCAGTGATTTCACCCATCAAACTGACAGGATCAAGAGAAAAATAGTATAGTTTATGTGTTGATACACTCAAAGACTGAAACATCTTTCTCAAGACAAGCTTCCCAACTTCAACAAACCAGCACCAGTCCTACAATTGTCTGTGATGATCTAAATGAAGGTCACCTTCAGAGATTTCCCTTACTTTGTATTTATTCTCACAAAAAATTAATTTCTAACTTTACCAGATTTTTATGAACTTCAAGATGAGAATACTTTAGGAAAATAAATTCTAGTTAAAACAACATAGGATTAAAATTTAAATTTTAACCTTTTACTCTCAAAATGAGTTTTGCTATAGCACACTTAAGTAAATACCCGACCTTGTCAAAAATCACATCAGATCCTAAGACTTACCCTTAAAACCACAAATGCAGAACTCTTTGAAAGCTAATTTTTTTTTCCTAACGTAAAAACTCACTGTGCTAATCTTCAAACACGAAATCTGTTCACTGAATGGAAGTGCTTAACTGGTTTACTCTCCAAATGAGTCTTTTAGACCGAACAGATGCTCGCCTAAGAGCTGCAGTTCCGCAGATGTGACACTGCCAAGGCGACCGAAGACACACCCCGCCACTTCCCCGCGCCCCATCCCTCAGCAGGCTCCTCCGGCCGCGCAGCCGCGGCCCCGCCGCCGGGGCGCCCCCTGGGGACCGGGGGCGGTCGCTGCGCAGCCGCCGGGGGCTCGGCACGCCCCGCGCTCCGTCCTGCCGGGAGCGGCCCCACGCACCTAACCAGGGCGTTCCACGTGCCTGCAGCCCCGTTCCGCTCCACCTCTGAGTCTATAGGACAGGAGGGTCAGGAAGCAGGAGGCCCAGAACAGCCCACACCGCAGGACTGCCGGTGCCAATGACCCGGGAACTATGGGACTTCGAAGAATTCCCATTTTTACTTAGCCTTTGAGTTTAAAAGAGGAGTTCATCTAAAACGCTGGATGGTATTTAATCTAAACCACGGCTACAGGCGATGTCACCATTTACGTTTCTGTGATGCACATGAAAAAGAGTTATTTCTATTCCTCCATATATTTGCTGTGTGCAAGCTTTTTTTTTCCAACCTAAAACTCCAATTCCCTGCTCACCTCTGTTTCCCAAGGACTAAATTATCACTCTCTTCTTCTGTCTCAATGATCCTCATATAAGATGAAGTTTTCAGAATATGTTTTAAATGATACCGAGAGAGCAAAGCTTTTATTTAAGAGTATTAAACTGGTATGCTGATGGCTGCTATCAATCACTTCTTTCCATGACAAAACAAGTACTCAACCAGATGAAGCTCTTGGAAATTCTCACATCTCGCTGACAGAGACCAAATAGACAACATATTCCTGTTTCCAGTATGTTTTCTTAATTACATCAAAAAAAGAAAAAAAGAGGAAAACAAACAAACACAAAACAACATCCACCACCAAAACCCAAGAGAACCATTTGGAAATTCACACCTACAATATTCTGAGTTTTCAATTTAGTCAGAGAAGAAATGGCCACTGTAGGCAGAGATCACACTGAGTCAAAAACCTTGTCTCATCTGACAAAACACAGAATTCCACAACCAACAAGCACAAGTAACAAGCAGAAATACTTGCTTATTTTCTGGGATTCATTTGGTGAAAATAAGCAAGCGAAGTACTTCAGGTTTCTGTAAAACATACAATCTTTTCTTAGTGACACACAAGTTTCAGAAAAGCTCCTAAAATATTTGCCTGCAGCAAAACAACTGAGACAGTAAGACCACAAATGAAAACGGCAAACAAAAGAGCAATCTAATTTTAAAAAGTTCACAAAGCCTTGATGTGCCAACATCATTTCATGACAACTACGTCTAACACAGTTGCTCCCACCACCAAGAGCAGGAACTTTCAAGTGGTTTGTTTGCTGCACCTATTTTCTACAGGAGACTGCAGTAGCATGTAATATTCAAGAAAAGCTATCTACATTACTTTTTTTTATATAATTTAGTTGCTATTGGTAAGTTATACTAAGACAAAACAAACCTAGACAGTATTTAACTGACAATTATATTTACACTCCTTCCAAGTGGAAATTATTTCACTCCAAACATTGAAAGACTTGAACATGTAAAGTTCAAATATGATATATTTGTGGAATTTGATTTAAATTACCAACCAGCTAACTGAATATTCCAATCTATAAAACGAATGCTATTCAAGTAACATAATACATTTTTAAACTAAGTATTTTAATAATCTATGAACTAGCAATTTCTTGTCATTTCACAAAACCAAATTTTTTAGAAATATATTCAAATATCACAGAATCCTTGATTTGAACCAACTCAAATTAATTTCAGTTTTCATTTGCAAAACATCAAGACCTTATATCTAAAAGATGAGAGCTGTACATAAATTTTAACTTCACTTATTAAATACAGGTTTAACAAATCCTTACTTTGCTTATTGACTTTATTCAGCATTATCTCCCTGAAACTGTAAGTGCATGAAAAAGCTACAAGAGCATACCTCTGGCCCAAGTACATAACTTGGAAGTTATCTGAATGCTAAAAGTATCACAGAAAAATTAAAGTCTCTCCTATCACCTAGTTCCATGCTTGTGGGTTTTTTGGTTGGTTGAATTTAAGCTTATACAACAGCCATCCTTAAGTTTACCACAGCTACCTTAATACAAACAACAGCAACAGAAATTCAGGGGTTTGTCTCACAGGTTGCACAAAGCCCACCTGTAGACAACACCATAAAATGTCACTGTTTTTGTCAAGAATGACCAACATGAGCCCTATGAGTTACAGAGCAAGATCTATCTGTCAGAGATGGGATTCAATTAATATTTTTCTCCTCTGTATAACTTCGAATTTTTTTAGTCTTTGATTAATCAGAACAGTGTGGGAATTCCAGCCTGTTCACCTCCAGGGCTTTCAGTAGCAAAAATATTCATGTTTATGCTAAAAGCAAGGCAGCTCTTACACCATGTTTCATTTAGTAATGAAATTGTTATTATACCATAAAAGAACACAAACTGTGTTTACCCAATAAAGAGCCCTATACCAGATCTGTGGTATTGAGTTTGTGACTGATCATCAGGAAGACAAATCCACAAAATTATGAGTTGAGGATAATGAACAAGTGATACCAAGATGACAGAGATTAATGATGGTCAATTGCATAATCACTCATGGTATTTATTTCTCTACATACAATCAGCCAGCCTGTACAAGGATAAGTCTTGTGAGAGTTCAATACGAGATAAATATTGCAGAAATAATAAATAGATTATTGATTCAAGGAAAAGAGACTATGAAAAACGGAAAAAGTTGTTTCGAATAGCCAAACACTACAAACGAGAAAGAAATAATCACAAATCGAGACGGAACTGCCAAGAGTTCACAGGGAGACTTATGGTTGGTGAACACCTCGCTGTAGGAACTCTCATTCTTGGTCATTTAAAACACGATTCAACAAAACAGATAAAAGCGGTCGTGCAACGGCTTCCAGAGAAGCGATCCAAAAGGCATTTTCCTCCGGTTCCCTTCCAGCAGCCCCGCGAGACGTGCAAGCGGGATGCCGAGCGGAGCCCGAGCAGCGCTCGCCCCGAGCCGAGCGGAGGGGCCCGGCCGGGCTCGGAGGAAGAGACCGCCTCCCGCGCGGCGGTGGCCAATGGGCGGCGGGCGCGGCCCGAGGCGCGGCGAGCAGGCCCGGCGGGGCCGCCGTGACGCACTTCGGCAACCGCCCGCCCGCCCGGACCGCGCCGGCACGGCCCCCCCCGCAACCCGCGCCGGGCGTCGGCCCCGGGGCGCGCAGCGAAAACGCAGGGTCACACCGGCGGCTGAGGCGCCTCGGAGACCGGACACGCCAGGGTGTGGCTCGGGGAGCGCACGGGAAGGGAGAGCTTTCGAGCGCGGAGGGGGAGGGGGCAGCAGCGCTACCCGGGCTGCCAAAAAGTAATTAAAAAATAAAACAAACGGAAAAAATCCCAAACAAACAAAAAACAACACCAAACCGAACAACCAACCACCCACTCGCCCTCAGTAACTAGAACATCGGACTAGGAGGTAACCGAAACTTTGTGTCACCTCCTAACGCCGCATCCCATGGGAACACAAGAAAGCAGAGCTGGGCCCAGGCAGTACAATAAAAAAATATAAATACAACAAAAGCACCGAAAGAGGGGCCCGATCGCTTCCGCGCCAGCTCTCGGGGGCAAGGGGGGGAAAAAAAAAGGAAAAAAAAAAATTGAGGTCGGTGGGTCCCGGATTTCCACGGGGCAGACGGATTATACCCAATGCTACCAGAACAGAGGAAGGCATGGAGGCAGCGCGCCCGGGAGCCCAGCGGTGCGGGCCCCCAAGGCCAGCACGCCCAGCACCAGGGATGCGCTCGGGCAGGGAGAGGAATTCCCGGAAAACAGGGCCTCCTAGCCCAGCCATCTGCGGCCGCTCAATCCTCCGTCCCTAACCGCAGCAACACCTATATATGTACATAGTTATATATATAAAAATCTTTTAAAAAAAATTTAAAAAATAAAAAAATCCGTGTAGAGAAAACCGCCCAGAAAAGAGAAACACCAGGAAAGCTCTCGTTTCCTACCTGGGCAGGGTTCAGCTCAGTTCAGTGCGTGCCGAGGAGGAGGGGGCAGAGGAACACTATCTAAAACAAAAGTGGCGCCAAAACCCCCCAGTAAGAAGCATTCTCCTTCCTCCTCCTCCTGTCCCCCTCCCCCACCGGGGCCGGCGAGAGCCCAACGGGGTTCCAGCAACACGCGGCTCCCGGCATCGGGCGTCCCCGGCACAAGTTGGCAGGCGCCCTTTCTTTACAAAAAAAATAAAGGAAGCCGAACGGAAACTGCCACAACTCTTCCTCTTAGCGGACAGCCGCCGAGGAGCTCAGCCAAAGTCACTCGGAGGGGAAAACTTGACCCACAGAGGCCTTCCCCGAGCTACGCGCCGGGGCGGGGGGCAGCGAAGGGAGGCGGTGGGGAAGGTGCAGGTCAGTTCCTACGTCCTCACTTGGGCCGAAGGAGCCCCCCTCCCGCCAGCCCTCCTATGTAATCATGGGGAAGGGCGGCCAGAGTTGCCCCAGCTCTCGGAGGAAAAACTGAGGAGACAAACCCCGATCCCTCGGCACTACCCTGCGAGGGGAACCCACCGGGAGCGGGCTGGAAGAAAGAACTCGGCTGCTGGGCAGCGGGGAGCAGGGGAAAAGGAGCTGTGGCCAGTGGTGTCAGGGGTGCGAGTCCCCTGCCCGCGGCCCCCCCTGACATTCGACCCCGAGGCACCGGTAGCCGCCCCACCATTTTCTCTGCGCGTCCCAGCGCTCTCCCAGAGCACGGCTCGGGCCCCGACCCAATTCCCCTCGCTTGCCCACCCGAGCGGCCCGACCCGGCTCGCCCGCACACACACCCCACGCACACAATGCCCGAGTCCTCCATCTTGCCGGCAGCCCCTGCTCGGCTCGGCAGAAGGGGGGAGGAGGAGGAGGAGGAGAAGGCGGTTCTCCATTTTAGCTCGCCGAGCGCCGGGCCCGGCCTGCCCGCGACCGGCTCTGGGGAGGAGGAAGGGGGCCGGGGCGGGCAGGGGGGCCGCTTTCGGCGCCCTCTCTCACTCGCGCTCGGCTCGCCTCCCCCCTCCCCGCCACGGCGCGCAGGGAACGGGGGGTGGGGAAGCGGGGGGCTGGAGTGTTTTCGCGGCTCGGCCCCGCCGTCCTCCATCTTGGCTGCGCGCAGTCCCCGCGGCCAGCCGGCCTGGCGCCCCGCGCTGGCCCGGGGGACGCGGGCCCCGGCCCGGCCTCTCATCGCCGCCGCGCACCGCGATCCCGTATCCCCCAGCCAAACTTCCAGAAGCTTCGCCGCCATTTTCTAACTTACCTTGCCCAGTGTCGGCGTAGGCAGCGAGGAGGCCCTGGCGCGCAGCTCCGCTCCCGTATCCCCGGCGCGACTCGCCGGCTGCGCGCCCGTCCCGGTCGGTGCCGGGCTGTGGGCGCGAAGGGGGCGCGGGGCGCGGGCGGGTCGGGGTTATTTAATTTGGCGGCGGCGCTGGGGATTGTTTGGGGTGTTCGCTGCTCGGCGGCTCGCGGGCGAATGGAGGGCGCAGGCGCCACCTGGCGGCCGCCCAGCGGGGCCCACTCTCCTGGGCGTGGGGCGACACCTGCCGGCCGGCCGCGGCGGCGCCGAGCTGAGCGGGGTAAACAAGGTGCGGCGCATGCGCGGGGCCGCGCGCGGGGCGGGCGCGCAGCTGCCGTGGGGCGGGCCCGGGATCGGATCGAGAGCGGGGCCGCGGCACGGCCTAAAAAGGAGCGGCAGCTCGGACGCGGGGCCAGCCCGAGGGACGCGCCCGACCGCACGCAGGCCTGGGGCTCTTTGCCGTTGCACCCTTGCAGTAATTAGTTATAATCGTCCGACCGAGGCGAAATTGGGCCTTACTGAAGTGCCCCGCGCCGCAGGGCCGCCCTCGCTCCCTACGTTCCGCCGCCAGGAAGCGAAGTCGTGCGCGAAGGAGCCCGTGGCTTAGGAGATAAGCGCACGGTTGCCCGCACGGTTGCAGGGTGCCTTATCTTGGGAACTGCAGGACGCGCACAGAAGCAATGTCTGCTGGCACCGATGGCAGCTCGCGTGGTCGGGAGCGTTCTCCAGGGACGCTTTCTGCTTTTGCCCATCGCCCAGTGTGTTCCTAGTTAAATGAGGATTTGTGGATTCCCTTTTTGTCCTTGCCATGAGGATTATATGAACCTAAAGCGGCCCATATAAGCAGAACAGAATTCCTAAGGTAACCAGATACACAATATGTGACACCTGGGTATTTTTCACTTTATCGTGTAATGTTAAGTACATCGCTCTTGCTGAATAGTTCCACGCAAGATTGTATTTAGATCAGTCAGCACAATAATAGTTTTGTCCTGGTAATTAGTCTCTAATCACCCTCTTCTGTTTATCTACTTAAAATTTTGGGGACAGCGTTAGCATAACTAAGCAGTCGCTAAGCTGAGTTACTCTGCTCACCTGCTTAACTAAGACAGGCTACTTAAGAGTATCCAGCAGTTCCAGTCTTTTCAAAACTAAGATGAGGCATCCCGCAGAAAAAATAACACTTAAAATGGAAACCATGATTAGGAGTATTTTAAATTAAAAAAAAAACGACAAAAAAAAACCCCACCAAAAAACCCAAAAAAATAGTGTAACAAGTTGATGACACTTAGGAATTCTAGATACAATCTGTCAGTACATGAGACAGGCTTACAAAAATAATTTATATTCTGTAGCTTGAATTCACATTTCAGAATAGTTTTGCACTTTCAGTCAAGTTCAGGGGAAATTAACAAGAAAATAAGCAGAAAGACTGTCTTATAGGTAACATTTTAGCATCCTGAATGCCCAGTCATACAATTATGTTCACAGTTTCAATTACAGCTACAGATGCTGATGATGATCTTTAATGTTAATCTTATACTATCTGATAATTGTAAAAGAATTGTGTATTTAAAAAAAAACCACCAAACTTAATGTAAGCCTTAAAAATTATTTATAGCATTATAAAACGACACTTAGGAATAGATGGAAAAGAGCTGGATCTATTTGTGCCTTTCCCATACAAAGTCAACTTCTGACAGCTGCCAAATAGACAATCTTTCCATAGAAATAAACTACATTTTTCCTGCACACTGAATTCCAGTAATGTGTCTTCTGCTTGAGACACAATAGGGATAATTCATATTACAACTCCAATCCAAAACTTTGCAAGATTATAGCAGTTTACTTCAGGAGCTGGCAGGAGCACAACACAAGGCAGCTCCAGTCAGCTGTGCATGAAATACATGTGCAGTACATGTATTTAATTTTATTCCAAAAACACTGTACTTCACACTTGAGCTCACAGCTGAGAGGTTTTAGGTAAATGTTCTTACCTAATGTGAAGAAAACATTACATAGTTTTTAAGGTGTGGCTTTGAAGGAATGTGTGTACAAGCACTGACAATACCATGGCAGAGAGTTCAGCCCATTTCCAAAGCTGACTCAGGCCTTGGAAGCCCAGATCCATAACACTTCTGGGTGTCCTGACTCACACAACAGAATTTGCTTTTTTTGGCTTGTGACAAAGCTCTAGAGACCAGACTCCAGGTGCAGCAGCACATTACAAACCCCTAGTCACAGAGCCTGCCTAAGAGGATTTTACACTCTCCAGTTCAATTTCCTCCCTCGCAGTTGTTCCATTCAGCTGTTTGCTCAACCCTGTCTTAGCAAAACTGTTGCCTCATCAGAGAAGGGGGGAGGGACATTTGTTTTCTAAGGGACCGTTTTGATTCCTGCCCCCCCAACCCAGATCATTTCTCTGAGCTGTTCCAGTACAACTGCAGGAGCACTTCAGTCAGCACAGCTGAAGGTGCTGAGCTCTGCGGTTAGGCCAGGAAAGTTTCTGCTCTGCTCCAGTGACCAGAAGACAAGAATTTCTTAAGTCAACTGAGCCCTGTGAGGATTCCTCACCTTTAAGGGGGCCAAACTGGCTCTCTGAAGAGCCTAAATCCTTTATTTTCCTCATTAAGAGATCATGCTTCTGGGACTGAGCCTTCCAGTTGGTACAAGAGGGAAGATGATGAAAGCAGTTCCTCTGCAAGCACACCACTCCTTTCTAAGCTACCAGTTTCAGAGTGGCCTTCTACCATTGTTTCAGACTTTGGGAAAAAACCAAAGACCATCCTGAAGTTTCTGTATAGTTTTAGCACACTAGCATCCTTTCCAATACAATGAGAAATGTAAAAGAAAAATAAGTGCTATCTAAGCATTGTAAAGAAGTGGAGATATTTTCAATTCTGACCTGTCTAGAAAGGATTTATATCTGATAAAAAAAGTTCTGTGAAAAACTAGGAGAAAGTATTTCACAGGACTGTCTTTCTCAAAAAAGCTACTCTTTAGGTTCTTCAAATTCTACCATTTCTGATATTGAGCCCAATTTAGAGAGGATTTAACAAAGACTTTACAGGCACTGTTATTATGCTTGATCCAAAGAGACCTTCATGATCAGTCACACACAGGAAACTGAGCAAGGAGAGGGCAGATACCAATTCTGTGTCTGAATTAATGGCCAGAGATTCACCACTAGAGAAGATCAGAATAAAATCAAGCTGCCAGATGGCTGATTCATTTTCCCAGGCAGGAGATTCACGCTCATGCTGCTTCCTTTTCTCTTCATGCTTCTTTTTCTTTTTCCTGAATAATAGGAACCCCCTCTGCAGTTAGATTTCCTCATTTGTATTATTATAAAAACAAACAAACAAAACAAAACAACCAATCAGAAACAAACAACAAAACCAAAATAAAATAAAAAACAAACAAAACCAAACAAAACAAAAACAAAGAAAAAATACACCAAAAAACCAACAACCAAAAAAACCCAACACCAACACACCACCACCACCAATCATTTATTTATTTATAGACTTTTCTTTAGAGAATTGGAAAAAGAAACCAGAATTTGTATACTGAATTCGTCTAAAGGTGAGGTGGTAGCTGTGATGGCCTGTATTGAATAAGCCATGACCATACTTTTGTCTGTTGAGATGGGTACAGAGGGAAAAAGCAGTCTTCCCAATCAAATTTTTTTTCTCAGATTTTTGAATCTGGCTTAGTCACTCCAGGGAAATCTGCTCTAAATCCTTTTGAAGATGAGCTATTACATAAGAAACAAAAATAAAGACCAAAAAATGGGTTACTTTCCCATAATTTGCAGGAGAGAGATTGCACATCAGTAGCTCTTTAGGTCTTTCCCTGCTCTGTGAATAATTTCTTCCTTTTTCCATTTATGTAAAGTCTCCCTTGTATGCCCCTATTTCTCGCTAGATCTTTCCAGAACTCATGTCTGAATTTTCTTAGATTCAGTAAGTTTCTGCCTGCTACTTCTGTGAAGGAGCACAGAATCACAGTTTGTCCCATACCACTACAAAGGAAGGAAGTTTTAACTCCCCTTCATTATCAGCTCTAAAAATTAACAGAATCCTAGTAAGTCTCAGATGCCTTCCTGCTAATTGTATTATGAGCAGGAGCTTTACTCCTCTGTGCCTCTTGTTACCCAAAGGTCCATGCTCATTCCCCTGTTTGAATGAGGTACTCTTTCTATGTCTCATTCTTTGAGATAAAAATCCCTTAGCCAGGTTCTAAAGTTCCATCAGCAAACTGTGTAAAGGCCACACCAGTTTTTGGTAGGAAATAATGAAAAGCCCTTCTTTCTCCTGGCTGCAGTCAGGATGAGTCACTTTCAATTGAGGCATCACTTCACCCTAGGTACAGGAACAAGTGTTACCAATCAGGCCACCTCTCTTGGATTCAGGACACAATGTGCTCCTGTTTCCCAATGTAGAGAAGTTTTGGAAGACACAGGCAAGACATTTTTGTGTCCTGTAGCTATGGCCAGGCAGAGGGACCATGAATCAAGGTCCATTTTATGAGTCAGGCACTATAACAGCATCAGTGACAAAGTCTGAGGAGGAAGAACAGGAACCAGAGAAACATGTTTCAAACTGGGTAAGCCAGGTAAGTGGTAGGGTCCGCTTAAAGGCAGCAAAGAACAGAGTGTGCAACAGAAAAAGGGCTGGGGTGAGAAGCTGCCAAGAACTGAAATAAAGTCAAGCAGGCCAAATAGCACAACTTGGTGCCAAGCAAGGCAAACAGCTTTAGCTGAGCAACAGCTAAAACACAGTGAAACTACATCATACTCTGGATGTGTAGAGCACCTAACCCATCAGGAACACAAAAGAGTTCTCAGCTGATCAGAGTTCGTGGGGCTCCAGCCCCCTTGAGACTCTGACATGGAGCCAGTGGTTGCCTAAAAAAGGGAGAAAGGAGGTTGGCTTGGTTAGGTGAAATTAGAGTGGAACTGAGACAGAAATTACATTATTCAGCTTAACCTCTCCCCAGGATCATAGAGCAAAACAATTATGAACAAAGGCAAACACTTTTGTGTTTAATCTCTGAAGAAAATCCTCTATCAAATATATGGGACAGCATTTCTCTGTATGTGCAGGCAAACATAAGATTTGGATGATGTACTTTGGTCTTTTCCCCACAGACTACTAAGGCTGGAACTTAGGGAGTTAAAGGGGAAGTCTAGGAAACAGAGGGTTGTTACTAACAGATAAGGTCAAGGAACAGATAACTCCTTCAGATAAACTTGTACAGTTTTCTGGGACTGACCTACCACATTCCCAAGGTCCTCTATATGTCTGTCCCTAACATGAGTTTCCTTTGGTTTAGTTTTCACCATCAACCAACTTCAAGGTTTCTTCCAGACTCTGTTTCTCACAAGTCACTCCCCTACTGACAGTTGTGTCTGGGGCTCAAGGCCTTTTTTGCTGCCTCAACTCTTGACACAGTGGGTGGTGGAAGCAAAGCAAAGTGTGATCATGTCATTAGCTGAGATTAAAGGTTTTTGTAAATAGCACAATGCATAACAAGTAGCAAGGAATACAACAGTTTATGACATGTTGGTGGGTTGCACAGATGTTCAAAACCATTAAGATAAAAATACTTCTTTTAGACTGCAACTTTCTTTAGTGTGACAGTAGCAGTCCTGCAAAGCCTCTGCCAGCAGCTGTGAATGAAGTGTTTTCCCCTCTGTGACACAGGGCACACCTGGGGTGCTCACCATAGACATTGAGAACACAATTCCCACTCTCACTCCCCCAGGGAGTCCCGACTTCTCCCTGTACCTCTGGTTCCAGCTGTGGGCCTAGCAGAAGTGAAGCTTCCAACCTAGAACATGGGTCTTCCTAAAAGAAACTTGCAATTGCCAATTAGGCCTTTTAAGAAAGCAACTGCTGACAAAGTTACAGAAGTCCTAAATTGTGATGCAGATGCCAAATTGATGTTTTTGGTACATCTATTTTGCACAACACCCATTTGAAGCAGCAGTTACTTTTCTGGTGGCCCAGCAGACAGAGCTCCCATACCGACTCCAGTAACATCACATGGGTCTATTACACAGGACAGGGAGGTAAAGTCAGTCCTGGACTCAGAAGCTTCTCTTTGTAACACAGGAGTAAAAAGGAAGACATGCCAGTGGCTTGACATCCACTCTTGAAAAGCTTGTATTCAGAAGATTAACTATTTGGCTTAAGTGATGACTCTCATACACTGCAAAATTAAGTTACGTAAGAGAAATTGTGTCAATAGTTTCATGTCAATGGCAAGATCTAACTATATAAAATCAAAAAGATATAACCTTAATAAATTTAAATGCTGTCTTGGTAATCTTGGAAGGTTCTATTAATTCACTCTTTAAAATTTGAAGGTGACCATACACATTTATACTAAACCCAGCTTTTCAACAATTATTGTAATGATTGTTCTAGGTATTTTCACAGTGGGACTCTGCAAATGTGTTTTTAATTTTTTGACAGTAAGCACCATTTTTCAATCTGAGACCAAAACTAATTCCTGTATCTTTCCAATACATTTTCAGCAATTATTACTTATCACACAATTTATCTCAGCCAACACAGTAGCTATCCAGGCTATAAACCTGTAAATTAGTAATTATCTAAAAGCAACCAAGTAGTTTTTGATCCGCTTTAAATATTATGGACTCACAATATAATTAATAACATTTTGTCCCAGATTTTTCATGGGTTTTTGTTTATCCAAATCATTCATAAATTAATATGAATTAATAATCTTCTTTCCAGTCCTAGGAAAGAGCAAGTTTCTTGGTAAATTAGTCACAGAGCTATGTTCTCCGAGTTAACACTTGCAGTTTTACTGTAATGTTGTCACTATTGCTTAATAGGAATTCATGGTTAAGAAAAAATTATAAAGATAAAATCTGAATTTCAACACAGGTTGTTTATCACAGGCCATTTGCCTTCTCACACAAAGCCACATTATAATTACAGCACATTAATTGCTGTACAGCAGTATCAGTAGAGCTCTTTAAGTGACATGACACAGTCACATGACACAATGGCATTTGCCAAGATGAGAAGGTACTTTCAACAACCTGAATCAGTGTGATTCATGGCAGGAGCTGGGGGGAGGAAAGATTTTCTTGATCAAGTTTTCAAGCTACTCAGTAAAACTTAATGCATGTAAACCACACAAAAAACTGTTAAGAGGGAGAGTATTCACTCTTACTTCAGTGCCATGAAGAATTAAGGTGGTCTTCCCATCTGACCCTATGGAGAAGGGGACCAGCACCCTTCACAAGCCACATTCAAGAACTGAGGCCAATCCAGCTGCTCTGCACAAGACCAACATGGAGAAGCCTTGGTGGCAGCACTGAAAGCAACTCTGCAGCCCTCTCTGGCATCTGGCCTTGCTGACAGCAGTCAGTCACGCACAACATAACAAAGAATGCCAAGTAACAGCTCCCTGTTCAAATCCTCACTGCCACAGAAAAACACTGCAAAAGCCAGAAAAACCTCCAGCTCCTCCTTTACTCTATGAAAAGCTGACCTTCACACACCAGGTACCTGAACTTGCACACCTTTTAAGGCGGAGCAGATTCTCTTCTGTGCTGAAGACCACAGCAGCAAAGGTCACTGCTCCTGGTAATGCTCCATCCTAGAGAACATCACTTCAGCTTGGTTTCACATGAACACCATATTCAACTGCCTGCATTAACCTCCTACCCAGTTATAATTCAATTCCAGCCACCCCTTGTATTTACATTTCTGTTAATTACAATAAAAACAAATAAAAAAGGTTGCTTTGAAACCCATGCTGATTAACAGCAACACTTTGAAAACTTTAACAAACTATTTGTCCTGTAGTTTCAGACTATACATACAGCTAACAAAAAAAACCCACTGAAGAACTGTGGTCAAAACTAACCACACAATGTTAAAATGAATATTTAAATACTCTAATTTAAAAAAAAACCAAACAACAAAAAAACCCAAACCAACAACCAATCCCCAAGCTATAATAATTTAGGAAGTTTTTATTGTATTATAAGCTTAGGATCAAGTCTCAAAACAAATTTTAAAAAAGTCTAGACAGCTCCAAGCTGTAGAGACAGAAGCTGCTGCAATCAGCTGAGTAAGTCTGTGTGCTTCAGACCCCACGTTTCAAGGCAGTGAGAAAAAGCTCCATGCATTAACAATAACATCGACTCTTTGAGTTCTCCTTATTTTAGCCTTCTGTTTCTAAATAAGCCACACACTTCCCTTGCTTTTTAAGGAACGCACTTTCAGAACCTTATAGAAAACCCTTGTAAATCTCTCATTTATCCAGAGTAGCAAGTAGTTCGGCTGCTTCAAATAACACCGAAGGAAGATAGTATACAGAAGCCACTAGAACAAAGTTACTGAATACTGATACTTGAACATATTGCATTGCTCCCAGGTAACTCATACAAAAATCAACTCCCAGGGCACCCATGTCCTGCTGCTAACCTCCTTTTCAAAGCCCCTGTGCTTCCACTCCATTCATTTGCATCCTTCATTTCTGTCTCTTTAAACACTCAGCCCAATATTAGAAGCCATGTAATTTCTTCTGTTTCTTTAAGATAGTGAAAATCAAAGTAAATTGGAAAAGACATCTTCCTAATTCAAGCCATCAGAATTTGATGACTACACTAATTATTTTTTTTCACATTTAGTCTGAATAGAACTCTGATTATATTTTTTTAAAAAAAAAAACCTGAACCTACAGAGCAGTTATTTTGTGATCTCACTAAAAGGCTTTTAACCCTTTAATGTCCCTAACTGATTACAATTTGAATTGCTATATAACTGTATCTTTTATAATATTAATGAAAAAGTTGCAGTAAGGGATATGTATATAAAAATATAGAAGTTAAAAGTTAACAAGCTTTACCATGAAGCAATCATGCAATGTAGGACAATGTGTTTGCCCTCCATTGCAGTGTACAAGGTTCTGTGTGTGACCTACATCCCAGCTTTTCTCAGACAATTTACATACTACATTTACACCCCAAATCACCTCCTTGCTGAGATTTAGTTTTGTAACAGTTTAGTTAAATTTGGTCAGTCTCTTTTACAGACAGGACTTTGAGCCGCTTGCCAGCTTCTGCAGCCTGAGTTGGATCCAGCTGATCCAAACACCCTCTCTCACATGACTCAGGTCAAGTTTAGGTAACCAACCATCTGCTTAAACAAGTCAGCACCACACGGTGTGCAGCCTTAACTAAACAAGCTATTTCAGGCAAGATACACTGTGCTAAGAACCCCTTTTTGATTTCCCTTGATATGGACAGAAAACCCTCCCTGTAAGGAAGAGTGGGAGCTAGGAACAAGGCTGTCTGGATTGCCAGTCCATATCTGTCCCAAAAAATCCCTGTATGCATTAATTATCTGAAACATTAAACTCCTCACAAAGGCACAGAAAGGAAAAATAAAACTGATTTCTTTATTAATTTCTACTTATCATCTACTCCCAAGACCAAATTCAACCATAAAATATAGCAAAACTAATGTTAACAAACTTTAATCTATACAAGCAACAGATTTTTATTTCCTTTCCGATTAAAATATATTCATTATCCTTAATAGCACTCAGGTTAAATTAACAAGTTTAATTACAAAACAAAAAGCAACAGCAAGCAGTCTTCTGGGGTTTTTTTTAATGTGAGAATCAAATACACTGATCAAGGAACATCGGATTGCACTTTATTTTAAATATTCATACCACTACACAGCATAGATTTAAAAAAATAGAAAAGGTAGATAATACATTTCTGTGTATCCAAAACTTTTGTAACATGAAAAACAGTGTTCTCTATATTCTACATTCTAAACCTTAGTGTGTAGAACTCAAAAATATATACACAGAACATAGCAGCAACTCCACAAAATAAGGAAGTCACATAATTAAGCAGTGATCGTAAAACAGCTGTACCTAAATACAAAGCTGTGATACCTTAAAAATCAGAAATGAAGGATCAGTCCAGCAAAATATAGTTTAAGTATTTTAAGGTAGCATTCATTAGAATAGTTCTTAACTTTTAAATTTAAATGCTGCAAACTGACATAGACAAAATTGAAAGATTTCTAATTCATTGCCAGTGAATTTTAAAAAAGCATTTTCTAGGAGATAAAAATAGATGAAAATATACGATATGAAGCAGTGCAAAGTGTTAGCAGATAAATCAGTTAGGATGATACTGATAATGATGTTTAAAAAAAAAGAAGAAAAATGTCGAACTGAACATCTTTATGTGTAGGGGGCAAATTTAAAATGAGCCTCCACTCATGAAGGGCACAGGGTACATGTACTTCATTTCTCTTGAGTTATCTTTTAATCAATAAAATTAATGTACATTTTATATAAAGATGGATCTTTGTGAAAAACAGATTACTAAAACCAGTTTACTGAAGACAATTTATACATCTGAACCAGAAAAATAGATGGGGAGGCAGGAATTAAATTACAACAGACAAACCTACAAAGTAGCAGAAGTAACCATAAGGTTACAGGAGCAGGTTTATGTGTGTTGTCTGAACTATGTCACAACCAAAGTTACAGAAAAAAAGAGACTATTTTCAATCCTACATAATATTTTTAAAAAGCTAAAAAAAAAAAGCTCAGGTATAATATACATGTGTACAATTATATTTTGAATTAACTTATTTAAAAATTTTATATAGGAACAGGCTCTTTGTACAACTCTATTTGCACAAACTTCAGTCATGAAGAGTCCTACCAAAGTGAAGCAAAGGAATGATCACATAAATAAAGGTTAACATTACTTGGGCTTTCTCATAACAGGTCTATGAATTGAAGTTACAAAATATACATATTTGCCTTTCATACATATTGCGTTATACATACAAAAAATTTCATCTAAGGAAAATAATTTGTAAAGTGTTAAAATGTGTAGAGTTTAACAGCAGAAAAATCTAAATCCTGCCATATGGTTACATTCTGGAATTAACTACATTTTTTACATTACATTACACATTTTTAAAGTAATAAAACAGGAAACATTTGTGGCCATAATGCTGTGTACTTCATTAATACATAAAAATTTCCTGTATTTTCATAATATCCGTACGACATAGAGGGCATTCATTAAGTAATTGAGCACATTCCTTACAGGCAACTAGGTGACCACAGGGAATGAAGACAACTGACACGTCCTTAGCCATACAGATTTTACAGAGCTTTTCTTCCTGCAAACGTCTTAACTTCTCTTCAGTACTGAGGTCTAAGGAAAATAGACACATAAAAAGAAGTTAACATACTACCACTTAATCTCATTCTTTTTTTTTTCTCTCTTTATGCACAAGGACAAGGTTTCTTCATATCATTTAAAGGTCACACCCTTAAAAAGAACCAAGAAAAATTACAAGAGCGGGGAATCCTAGCTGCAGCATGGAATCCTCTTTTTTCATTTCCCCTTCTATCCCATTACATCTTCCAGGCCAATGCAAGCAGCGAGTGCATCTGTCTGTATTTGTAAAAACTTGAAATACCTATAGAATTTAGGATATCAGTATTTCAATCAGAAATCTTTCTTTTCACAGACCTCTCACTGACAAGTTCCCCAAAATTTGAGCAGAAGGTGAAAGAAAGGCTCATTGCTACTGATTAAGTACTTTGGGTTTTATTTCTTTTTCTGAATTTTCCCAGTGAGAAAAATAACGATGTGACTTCCTTCCCTGCCCCCGTTTTCAAAATGCCAATATTTCAAAAAGCTTAAAATCTGTAATGCAGAAGGAGTCAATTTGGCATTGTACATGAGCTCTTTATTATTCCAATATGCCCCATTTGAAAAAACAAAATTCACCTTCCCCTGCCACTTGGGGGAAGCTCTGCACAGCCAACCACCAAAATAAGGTCCAGCTGCATTGCAAGTTCTTCATCTCCCACAATGTCCTATTAAAAATCTCATTAAAAGGAGTGGGTTGGTAAGATCTCTGCTTATCATACCAACCAGATAGTCTTTGCCCTCCCTATAAATTCACCCATATGCTTGTCTTAAATTACATGTCTCCTGAATCAGAACTCCTGGGTTTGGTCTGTTTGCAGAGTGCACCACAAGGGCTTTCTGAGCATGACTTGCATGCCCCAGGAAAGATGGAACATAAATACTGAATAAAATCACCATTTAGATGCACACTTGTTCTCATTGGCCAAGAATGAAAATACTTCTACCCCAAGCAAAGTTATATACTGCAAAATAAATGCCCTCCCACTGTGACTTTTTTGTATTAAATACACCAAATATGACAATGTGTCCCTATGTCTATTTCATTTTGCCACATCTATAGTTCATCTTATAACTATATTCTTGTAGCTATTTTTGCTTTTATTTTTAAATATAATTGTCACAACGATTTTGGCTTTTTTTGTTAGCACATACAACCCTTCCCAGAAGCATACTAGACTGTCAGTATTACACACCTTTGAGATACCAATACTACTTATTTTAGAGATGATATTTATAAATGCTGCTACACTCCAAGTATTTTAACACCCTGTTTGCTAAGGGTTTTTTTTTTAATGTCCCAAACCAAATATCTTCAATTTTAATTCACAATACTGTCATAGGTAAGACTGGGATCAGAGGGAAGAATAAACAGATAACATTAAAAAATATTTCACAGACTAAAGAACTGATACGAAAGTACACACAGAGGTTTTGTAACTGAATAAGCTCATCTTGCTCAACTGGGATTTCATTTGGTTCTTCTTCCCTTGTATTTTCTTTATAAGCACTTAAGTCTGCTACCAGATCCTCAACAGATGTGTGACTTTCTCCAGTCATCTGCAATCTCTTTTCCATGGTGTTCCTAATCTCAGACAAACTGAAACCCATGGCTATGGCACTTTGTACCAAAGGATTCTGTAAGAGATCATCTAAAACAAAAAATTAAAAACAAAACAAAAACACTGTAAGAAGTATGAATCTGATTATCTGACAATTTTGACTGCAGTACTCTAAGACCCATATTTGCAAACAAATACGTAGCCAAAGGAACCACATTTTCAATTTGAGAATTTTGCTAATTGTAAAGACTGCAGATTTGAGTTTTCTTCTATCCTATCTTTCCCAGTCTCCCCTCATCTATTTCTATTATAGAAACCCTCCTGGATTTGCTGTTCAAATCAACTACTTCAAATTAAATAAAGTGCCCTATATAATTATCATCACAAATTTTGTAGCTGAATGTTAAATGAAATTCATCCAAAGTTACAAGTCACAATGGATAAGTATCATTATATCAATTTTAATTCAGTTCAGGGAAGAAAAAAACCTCATACATATGTTGAGAGAAACTAATTAATAATTTGAATTTATAAAACCAAAACACAGCACCACCACCAACATGCAGGTCTATCCATGGTAAGATACAACACTACTTGGGGAAACCATTATTTAGTCTGTTGGACCCTCCCCCTCCTTTTACTTATCAACATTGTTGATAACAATATGAACAGCAATATTTTAAAATTTTTAATAACTAAGACTTTTTTTTTTTTTTCAAGTTCTTTTATTTTCACTTTCATCGATGAGCAGTATGGGAGACATTTCTAAGCAGGTTTTGTGTAGCCACTCTTACCAGCAATATCTCCCATTCCCTGGTGTCTTAGGTTGCAATGCAAGATGTAACCAAATGTGTTCTATTATCATCTGCTAAAAACCAGGTGTAGCAGTGTTCTTTACCTCTTCCACCCATCCTCCCTCCAGAGAGATATCTTCTGTTAATGGCCATTGAGTCTCACTGCACAACTGATAAAATGATATCATCCCATTGGGAAATGCTCCACCCAGGGGGAGGAGCCAAGCATTCCTACCTGGATATAATCTGAGCCTTGGAACACCACTGGCAGCCTTTCTCCACTGGATTCCCAGAGGGAACAGGACCCATCTACACCACTGGACCTTCAGAGGAAAACTGCACCCTTCTACAGGATCATTGCTTCAACAGAACCACATCTGTCACCCCAGGAGGTCTGCAGCCACCATTTAATCAGACTGCTACCAACACCCTGCCCAACAGGGTGTCAGTTGTATTCTGACTCTGTTAGTCATTTTTTGTGTACTACTGTATTTTTATTTTAATTTTCCTAATAAAGAACTGTTATTCCTATTCCCATATCTTTGCCTGAGAACCCCTTGATTTAAAAATTATAATAATTTGGAGGGGGGGGTGTTACATTTTCTCCATTTCAAGGGAGGCTTCTGCCTTCCTTAACAGACACCTGTCTTCTCAAAGACACCAGGGATGAAGCTGCTTGACTAGCCTCCAACTACCCCTTTAACTGTTTTGTTTTTTTATTGCTTGGTATTTGTGGAAAGCATTGCAGGAAGGCATAATAATAACACATAATAGACTACTTGCTCAACTTCCTAGTTCTTGCCATTGGACAGACCAACTCTTCCTGACCCACAAGAAAGGGCTGTTTCTGTTCAGTATTCTTTAACATTCATCCCACAGCACTACTGATTCAATACTTGATGCACACTCACTAGCTAGAAGACTGCATCCTATACAAACTTTTTCCATGGTTCACAACTATTACATTATTTACCAAATTATAATTATATTTCCTCTAAGATAAATAAAATACATTCTGAAGTTCTTTAGAAGCAATGAAGCAAGGGAAGAGTATCATCCAACAATTTTCCTGTTGTGGTTCATTTTAAAATGTAATAAGGTTATTTTTAAAATTAACCATTCTTGTCACTATACATTCAAATATGGATATTCCAAAATGGGGGGAAGTGTTAGTTCTAAACAGGTACCTTTAGGAAGTATTATCCCTTCAGCAGCTTCTGTCTAAAAGTGAAATATAAAGAAACAAAATTACAATTCTGGAGAAAGTAGATGGAAATACATACAGTTACAAAATAAAAACATAGCTATTTGATCGCAAGTTATTTTAGTGACTATAACTATTTAATCTGTCTGAACAAAAGAATCAGTATTTTGTTCTAATTTTAACCCATCTCTGTAATAATCCTGTGCTCATGATTCTTAGTCTACAAAAGAATTCTAAAACATTATCAGTTTTACATTTTAGTGACTACATACAAATTTAACAATGCTCTACCATCAAGAAAAGAAAATGTGGCTGCTATTATTCATCATAAACCTAAGGTTCCCAGACTATAAAACAAATGGCACTTGTTCAGTATCCAATACACGTTCACAAGGTGCCCTGGCTGTGATCCATAACCCAGCTATGGAGCACTGGAAGATGGGTACACCCTGATTGACAGAACCAAAACATACCGCAATTATTTCACTTTCTGCCAATGAAAGTAACACCAGGTAGATTAAATGATAGGCACATAATTAAAAGGTAGCTTCATATAAAAATTACATTGATTTTTTCTATTTCACCAAAATTATTAATAAGTAAGAAACTTACTGTTGAATCTCTACATCCATCTCTTAAGTGAACATTATTTATAAATTCTATCCCCTTTTCCTTGCTCACAAATCTGCACCTAAAAATAAGAATATTTAGATTTAACAAAACTGCGTTAGCTACAAAAATTCATTACATAACTATGGAGGCTTTGATAAATTTCCTACATTATACAGACTGCCTCTTTTTAAAAATCTCTAAATATTTAGTCAACATTTGTGATGTCACCGTAATATTTCTAAGAACATCTTAAACAATTAAGCAGTATTAATTAATTAAGCAGTATATATTTCTTATATTTTTGGTAAAAAAGAAAGCTTAAGAGTTGGCCATGACAGATCATGACACACATTTCTAAAAGTAAAGGCTCACTCAAATGTAAAACAAACATTATGTTAAAATGCTTGTTCTTTTAGTCTTTCACAATCAAAGCAACCAGTCACTGGTCAGACAGGTGCTTTCCATGCTTTCTTTCATTATTTTTCAGTCAGTCTTAGCCACTGGGCAGAGCTCTTCCCTACCAGAAGATTTAGGGAATGCCATAACTCCTTAACAGGAATTCTCCAGCTCCAGCAGTTACTTCACCTTCAGGAACAGACAGCTGCTGTGAGACTGATACACTGCCACTGAGGCTGATGTGCAAACAAAACCCCCAAAAAAGACTATGATCTGAGAGGAAGTAATCAAACCTGAGATAATTTAATTAACCTAAACCAAAATCAAACCCATAAAAGAGAAGTGAAATGTAGCAAGGAAACATTCCTAAACTATTCACTGCACCACACTAAAAACTTGGAATCATATCTCTTTCAAGTGGCAGAGACTAGTAATTAAAAACTGCCTGTACCACTATTAAAAAAGGGAACTTCTAATGCATAATTACCAGTCCCTAACTTCCAGAGAGCTTTTCACCACAGGAGAGAAATTTGGGAGTCCATGCATAAAAGACACTGATTATATCAATATTATACAAGTAACTAAGTCTTTGTATTTGGATAGCTTCTGTCCACCTGTGGGAACTACTGAGTCATACTATTCTTCCTTTCCTCAACACAGATTTTAGACAACATTGGCAATCTTTCTAAAAACTACATCTTGTATTTCTACTATTGCTTGGAATCCTTTCAAATTAGAGAGAACTATCTTTTACATTCCATGCCACTACTGACTCCTTTGGGTTTGTTTGTTTGCTCTATGGCAGCTGTTTTCTCATTTTGTATCTTAGTATGTTACAAACTTTTACATGTACCAGGCTAGTAAAACAATCATTACAATGTAGCACTTGGACAACCAGAAAAACCTTCAGATATATATTGACAAAACTGCACAATTATTCTCGCTGAGAAAGCAAGCGGCAGTTAAATCCAGACAGATACCTTCCCTTTAATAAAACTATAAATAAGACAACATAAAATTATTTGCATAAATCTTAACAGTGTTAAGCCATAATCAACCTTCTCAAGCCTTTATTAGTATGCTCTGTCATTAAAATGCAATGTACCGTAATTAAGACTCACACACACACCAAGAAAACACTGAGATACCTTACCCAGGAAACCATTTGGCATGTTGATCCCAAGGGTCTTCATTTTCCTTCCATTCTTGCAATCCTCCACCACAGTGGAAACACACAACATGATCACCATTACCTGAGCAAACACACAGGAATAAGTTACATACTTTGTGTAGGTAAAATACCAAGCTTTCAACTAAAATGTAACATTAAGGTGAGAAATATTTATTTTACTGATTTACAATTTCAACTGAAAATAAATTCATTTTAACAGAGGACAACACACATGGTTTGAAACAAATATTCAGGGGAGAATTGAGCTTAAAAAAACACAAAGTAAGAGAAGCAAGTTTCCTGAATTTTATTTTAGTAAGTAATTATACAGACAAAAAACAGAAGCTGAATATACTCTATTATCATGGAGCTCAATCCAACGGTAAACAAGGCCTAAAGATGTTGCCACAAAGAACAAGAGATGTTTACATGGGTCTGTGGTCCTCCATTTCCCATTAAGATCAACAGGCCCTAACTAGAAATAGCAAAACCAGCGGAGGAAAACTGCATCCTCTCTGTTCCAGCACTGTACCTACTGCGATCCAGGACTGCACCAGAAACTGCTTAAGTATTATTTTTAGTAGAATGAGAGGAGGTATGGATAGTGTTTGCCTAGAGAGTTAAATTCTTCTCAGGCTACAGGGAACAGTTTTCACAGACATCACCTGAAGAGCCCTTGGTTTGATAAGCTGGTGCCAAGTTAGTGCAACTCCACCATACAGATCTTTGGACACTTTTATGAATCCCAGAAGAAATCAATAAAATAGTTTGAGTAGGTACAAATATTGTCCATTTATAATCCATACAGGAATATAGCAAAGATTTTATTTATGGCCACAAGTAAAATAAACAGAATCCTACTATAAAATTTTGAGACCTACTGAGAGAGAAGTAAGATGAGAGCAAGAAATTATACCAGATAATCCCCTTTTCCTTGTGACCAAGTAAGAGCAACACTTTGCACTTGTACAGTATCTCTCAGTGAGGAGTTTTAAATGGTACTGTGCAATTCCATCTAATTGAGAATGCACAGAGATGGTGTCTTAGCCAAATCAAACACTACATGTCTAAGAGTAAATGCTCTTCCACTGGTACCACTGTCTTCATAAACTAGGCAGTAGTGGTATTTGGTGGTTTTGGGTGTCCACATGCCATAATAATGCAAACACATGTTAACTAAGTACAATGGCACACAACCTGGATTGTCTTGTTCACAAGCTTTTGTACAGGCCACAGGCTCATTCCTTACATCTAAGGTCTGGAGGACAGCACTTCGTTTCTTAAAAAATATTAACTCAAATAATTGTCATTGTGTGAGATGTACTGTAAAGGTTTTAGCAGTCAAAATAAATACTTAGCTGTTTTACTGCTAATAAATTTATGATCAAGTCTATGTTTTGCTAGTAAACATACATGATACAATGCATTCAATTTTACATAAAATCTGTGTAAAATTTACAGAATAAAGAGATTCTGTCAAATTGTTACATATAAAAATTTTAAAAATTGTGGATTTCTTTCACAACAAGATACTTCCTCATGTACAATTTCCTCATAAAAGGTATTAAGTCATTTCAAGGTCTGGCTTACCTATGCTATAGAATCCAGCTTCTGCAAGTTGCTCCTTGTCAACAGGATATATCCAAGATAAAAATGTTTGTAAGCGTTTTCCATATTTTGCCATAGAGGGATTCCTTGGGTGCTGTGCATTGTTCAGACCACTTATGCCATGCTCAGCAGGAATAGATTCACTTGAAATATTTCCAACATCCCGGCCCAGGACAAAAAGGCATTTGGGAAAATGCCTCCTGTGTTCTGACCAAGCTCTGTCAGTGGGTTCCCAGTTCTTCAATTTTCCACCACAACAAAAACATGCCACCTGGTCACCAACACCTGTATAATAAAATCCAGCGTTAGCTAATTCCTGCGGAGTCAACTGGCCACTGAGCGGCCAGTTGTGGAAAGACTTTAACCTTGTTTCTTCACTGCACATAGCAGGGTTTTTAGGATACAAACTATCTGATATATCCACAACCTGCCTAGTTCTCAAAAGGTAATCTGCCTCCACATGAGGGTCATCCAGAGAACATGGGAGGGCTGAATTGCCGGAACCATTTTCAGTTCTGCTCTGGGAGTTCTGGGCAACAGGATCCATGTTAGTTTCCAGAAAAGCAGATTCAGTAATAAACTTGCATTTGGGGGCAAGCTCTTTGTGCCTCTCAGCTGCAGAATCCCCAGGCAGCCATCCTTCAATAGTTGTATGGCAACTGAAGCACTTCACTTTGTCACCTTCTCCAGTATAAACAAAGCCAGCTTGTGCTAGAGCTAACACCGAAACAGGACAGTCCTGTGGAAATCCAACAAAAGTTCCCTGTCGGTCATGTTCCTGTGCCCATTCCTGGGCACTGTCAGTGTGTGCAGAGGCACAAGCTTCTGAGTTCTGTGGGACATTACACGTCATCTCTTCATAAGCACGGTTCTCCTTTAGATTTCCTAAACAAAGAATACAGATTTTCATTTCCCAGACAGAAGGATAGATCAAAACCATTCACAACCCTGGAAGCTGGCTAAATTCAGCTACCATCCTTTATATATTAAAATAACAACTCTTCCTCTTCTCCCTCATTGCACCCTTGCCCGTATTACCTGCTACACAGAGGCAAACACCAAGGTACTAAAACCAAAATAATAAAAAATTTGTGAAGAAAAGCAGAAAAATCAAGATGTCTTAGAGGCCTATAAACATTTACCTGGAGAACACACAGGTTTACAGCTTTAAAAGTATGTTATATTTCTTAATAAAGATTGCAAGAATGAAATCAACAAAATACTTTATTAAAGTTCTGTCCAAAACCCTGCCAAAAGGCTTCTGAACCCAAAATACAAAGTTACTAAATTTAAAATACTGATCTGAACCAGACCATAGTTGCAAGATTTTAGAGGTCAATTCTCAAACACAACTATATATTATCCTCATATGAAGGCCATGACCCCCATGCCCATTACAGGTGGGCAGCAACTGCTAAAACCATCATCAAAAAGAAAAGTTTTTTTTCTTGTGTTATATTGTAAAGACATGCTTCAATTTGTATTTTAGCAAAATATCTTGTGAAATAAACTATCAGATATTTCACTGGGTCATTTTACCAAAGTGCTGGGCATTGCTTTTAAGATCAGTGTGTTGGGACTGCCCAGCACTAGTGTTTATGTCCAGCATATGCTTCCACTTTTCCACACCCTGCCTACACCCTCTACAAAAATTCCTGTGCCTCTGCCACCACCCCAGCTTTTCCTCCCTTCCCTCCATGAAGGAATGCCATTCTTCTTAGCACTTGTCACACATTCCTACCCCTGCCTACACTTTTCCAGGGTGAGTACCAACTACCAGTTCTGCCTCGTGTCCCTTCTGTGCCAGAAAGCTGCTAAGAGCACTCAAAGAAGCCCCTTCTTTGCTGAGGGTGAAACAAAGCAACTTGGCTGCAGCAGGTCCTGTACAAGAATCACAAATTGACAGAGCCATCACCTTCATCCCAACATGGATGAAATCAAAGCACAGTACACATTCAGCTCTGTCCAGACAAGTGCAGTGATACTATTCACTTAAAAAGTCTTGGCTACTCCTGTTACACATCTTAGAGGTAAATTAAATTATAATGAGATTGCCCAAATAAACTTCTTAGCATAAAGCAGTAATAGTTCAGCAATGAGCAAAAGGAAAGGCATGTAAGGAAGAACAGAGTATGTATTTAACTGAACAAGTGTTCTTCTCCATTTTCTATAGGAATCCTGGAATATATCTATTTCCAGTCTATATAAGGTAGGCCAGCACACAAAAATATAGCTTCTTCAGAACCTGCATTAATATTGATTATACATTCTGTAACGTCAATGCAGATGTTACAATGATTACTTCTATAACATCAGATTTAGCTTCTACAAAATCTTTTTTAGGGTCCAGAAAGGGGAGGGGGAAGTTAAAATGCCTATGTATTGCAGGACTGCTGCATCCTCTGCCAAGATGACACAGATAATTAAGCAGGTGGAGAAAACATGACATCAGTCACCTGGTACGGGTGCTTCATGTAATCATGGATACAAGACCTCTGAGCACCAGCTTTTCTTCCGTCTGTCTGTCAGTTCATGACTAATGTAATAACACTAGAAATTATACTGTGGCTTTCTGTTTCAGCTTAGCAAACTCAGAAATAGCATCTGAATAAATTGCATTGACTGACCTACAAATCTGACCTATATGCTTGTTTTGACTCTGAAGGGCAAAAAACCCAAACCAGTAATTACATTTAGTAATATGAAAGCTGTCACAGAACACGTATTCTTTATATACATACATATATTTAAAACAATTATTTTTTATAATGAAATCTTAAAAGCTTTCATGTTTATTGTTCATGTTGATTTCTTTATAAAACCTTACTTTTAAGCCTCTAGAACTGTTCCTGCAAAGATCTCAAGTGACCTTAAGCATCTACCACTACTACATTTGACATAATTGGTATTACTCAAAACCACTTAGCTGCATAGTAATTTTCTTATCTCCATGCCTGAAAGACTTCCTGCAAGAACACAAACAAAACCTACCTCACATCCTTCAGAGACTCCTTCTCAAACTGTCCACTGAAAAACCCCAAACAAACGTTCATGAGTTTTGCTGTATGAATAGCAGTATACCTCTATTTCTATTGTATCTATATAGAAATTATTTCAGAAACAGTGAAAAAAATCTTCCTTTTAAATTTTTTATATTTTAATTTTTTATGTACATTTGTTTGTTCTACAATGCTATGATAGTTCAAAAAATCCTTCTGTTAACATTGTGAACAAAATAGAAATTATGCCCTCCCCATGGTGATAATGAAAATATTTGCCACATTTGGATTCTCTGGAGACAGTCCTCAAAATCAAAACAGTATGAAAAGCATATACCAGGAAAGTAGTAAGTACTGACACAGAAGGTACAATCACAACAGATCAATTCTTTAATATGAACTAGCTTTTTCTAATTGTATCAACCACATAATTTAATCATGGTCACTTGGAGAAGAAAGGTTCAACTATCATTCTAAAAGCCTCTCAAAGCAATGTCTAACAACTGCAACAACAGAAGCAGGACCAGTCCCTCCCAGGTACAAGGCAAGGTTTAACAATATTCCAGCCACACTATGAAGCCCTTCCCTTAAAACAGTCCCTCAAAACATGGCTGGTTTACATTTCACTACAATTTTATCTATGAGAAACATCTTTATCAAACATTGAGGCAAACTCCTTGCCTGTGTAAAGTACTGTTTTATATACAACATTAGTACTGCTTTAAATAAAGTATCATGTTAATTATTTCTATTTCAAACAACTGTTAAAAGCAACTATTCAAAGTGTAAAATTACAGCTAGGTTAGGCAGAGCATTTCTGCACAGGTTTCTTAGCAGTTGCCTAACTCCAGTTAGTTGGAATAACGATTTAGAACACTATCTGGCATCATAACAGCACTCAGACAGCTATTAACTGCAGCAGAAAAATGAGTGAGGGTTAATTTTTGAATAGCTTACAGCTAAGAAACATAAATTCACAAAAATCTGCTACCTAAGATGGGCACACAAGACTTTGCAATATATACCAGTAGCCAACTGGAGGTCAGTATATACTCTATAATGAAATTAAGGCATTTTGCATAGGTTTTAATTAACCACATGTGAATTAAAGGTAGAAGGTCCAGAAATATTAAAGATCATCTTCACTTCTAAAACCCAGATATCTTAACTATTATTGAAGCATTATATATCTTTTTATACAGTGAGTAAACAATGTCTATTTTAGCCTAAAAGGCTTCTTCCAGAAGCTGAGCCAAGCTTAATCCCGGTTTTAAACATCAGAAGGCTATTTGCCACAAGAAACCCCCCTCCTTCAACCTGAATTACCAATTTATATAGCCTATTGATTATGTTTCAGAAGAAAAAGTAGAGACAAAAATATATAGCAAAAATGTTAACTTATTCAAAATGCAAAATTGTACACTGTAGATCTGCAAAACAAACATGTTTAATTCAGCTTTTAAAACATTAACAAGTATTGATTTTATGCAAAAATACATGATCCCATTACCTGGAGCTGAAAAGTATCAAAGGAAAAGTACAAAACTCACTTTTCCCTTTCAAGTATATTTTACTAGATATGATTATTTCCATCCTTAACCCCAAACTCAATTGGCACTATAAGGAGTAATTTTTAATTTTTTTTACATGACTAGCATGGCAGCAACCTCCAAATCAGAAAACTACGTGCACAATCCCATGTTCCTGACCACAGGGTACATGTTAGTGTTTATTGTTGACTGAATTTTGAAATGTGAGTACTGCACCAAGTAAATATCAAACAGAACATACTGTACCAGCTGACACACAGATTATGCATATGTCACTTCAATGAACTTCAGTTGCTGCCTGCTCAGCTACAATTACATCAAGAAAGGTGCATGCTGCTGACTAAAAACGTACTTATAAAGATTAAAATGACCACAAACGTGATATATTTAAACAGTGGTTGCAAATTTCAGCATATATCTACTTATCAATAGCCATTTAAAAAAAAAAAAAAAAAAGTTCTGTTCAGATATTTTTGATTTATTTTAGAAACAGGGTTTGTACAGAATGCCTCCTGATTCAGTGCCAAAGCTTACATAACCCTATCAGCTCAGCTTTATTTGTCTGTTCTTCTAACAGGTCCTACTTAGCCTCCCCTCAGGGTTTGTCATCACAGGAAGTCAGTCAGCTGCTCACAGTTATAGTAGGCTATTACACCCTCCTGATTTTTGACTTAAGTCACAAAGACTTTTATGCTCTCCCTGTCTAAAAAATGTACATAACCAGGCCAACAGAAACATACCATTTTGAGAACTATTTTCACACAGCATTTTTCTTCATGAAAAAGTCATATGGGTATGGAATACAGAAACAAAAAAAGATGGATTCATGGCTGCTAAGGGAGAGAAAAAATCCTTTTTGAGAACTTTCAAGTTAAATGTCATCAGAACTTTAGCCATATGTATCAGAAGGAAGGAGTAAATACCAGCTTCTATAATAAGAACTGGCCTGCTGTATCCCAACTAAAATGCTGCTCCTGTGGCTAAGAAACAGAAAAAAATTACTGAGTCAACAGGGGTTATTAAAAAGAACAGCCAGTACTAAAAAAGCCTATTAAAATCTGCAGTGCCCTGAGATGATCTTTCCTGAGTATGAGCTGTGCTTCAGCTTTTAGGGCTACATTCTTCTTTCAAAAATAATTGAAACTTTTAGTGGAAGAAAAATATGGAAAAAGAGGGTGTTTTTCATCAGGGAGATATTATGATAAGAAACTTCAGCTACAGCAACATGATTCATGCCACAGCAAAACTGCTGAATCTTCTGGATTCCAAGGCAAAGTTGGAGAAGCACTGGACCGGCACCTCCTGCCTCACCCACTGTCAAGGGCATTCCCTGCCCTGCCAGTGCTCCTGCCCACAGCAGCCACGCTGAACTCAACACTCACAGTCACTCAGTGGCATCCTGAGAGAGAATGGCATCCTAATACTTTATGGTGTCACATGAATGTTTCACTATTAAAGAATAGGAAGAATCTGCATATATACATATCTATATATAAGGCATGTGCATTTATACACATACATCCCTCATCATCTTGTAAACTTGGAAATTTCTCCTGGATTATCCTTGATATTTTATTTTTAACTTTGTCAGGAATTGGGGATGACTTGGGAGCTAATTTTAATATTTTACCAAAAACAAAATATGAAAGTTGTTCCTGTTGAAAATACATTCTTGCCTTTCTATTTAATAAGAAACTCTCCAAATCATTAAAGGGGAAGGACAATGATCTGCAAGACATAAGCAGCTTCATTTTACATTTTATATGACAGGCAATTCAAGTTTTGCAGCATGCCTTCTCCATCTCAACAGCCTTTCGGTCTTCACACACAGCTACACTTTTAATATTTAAAGATCTTGTGGTTTCTCAAGCCTGACTTTAAATGGTTATGCTCAGAATATTTTGGATTAGAACTCTGTAAAAAAGATCCATGCTATGAAATAGAAAAAGCAGCAAAGGACTGTACACTCTTAAACAAAACAATACAAAAGGTACTTACAACAATTGTCCCTAAGACATTAGTATCCAATCAGACCAAGTAGAGCAATGGATTAATCTAAGCAGACACTGGTTTTATTGCTATTTTCCACCAATCTTTGGAATAAATTAAAATTTTACATCCCTGTCAGTAGGAAAAAAAAAAAAAAGGTTAAAAGCTTTTTTCACATAACCTTCAGCATTGTTTATGAAGCCACAACTTCAAAGCTATGATCAAAAAAAAAAAAAATTTTAAAATTCTCTCCCTTGGCCAAGAAATCCAAGTTAAAATATAACCTAAAGCTGAAGGAGTCTGAGGTCAGGGAAAGTCTGAAATGTAGATGCTTTACTAAAACTAGCAAGGGATATAAATTGGGGATACTCCAGAACATCCAAACACAACAAAACAAAATCGTACAATTAAAAACTATAGGGCAGAAAAAAGAAGAAAGAACATAAAGTAGACAGATTTAAATCCCACAACACTTCCCCCGCCTGGGAAATTCTGTATCTGATTACAAATTGGATTTCTGGAACTCTTCAGCTCCCTGCAGCTGTACCACCCACCTTGGGAGGACAGCAACAGCTAGAAGTTCTAACACAGGTAAATATGGCCTGAAATGAAATCCATTTTCACACTTCTAAAATTGAAATATGAACACATATTTCCTTACTTTTCCGGTAACAAATGCAAGTCTGCCTCATATCAGCGGAAGAAGTAAAAAAAATGCACAACCAACCATCCTCATCAGCATTCTTTCACTTTTGCTGCTGATTGCAAAGGGCAAGGTCAGGGGAGGTGCAGATCATACACTTATTCCTTTGCCCTTCTTGGCCACTGTTGTAGGTGCCAAGCTTTTCATGAAAGGAAGTAGTTGGGGATTCTTTAAAGGACCTCAAAGAAAACTGCAAACCAATCAAGTAGATAGCAAAAGGAAGCAATTAAGAAAATTAAAAATATCCAGATAAAAGCTTAACCAACCAATCCATCACACAAAGACTTGCTTTCTTAGAGACAATACTTACGCTGTTGGCTTCTCTGTTATGTGGTGATTGACTTCAGGATAAACAATGAGTAGTTAAGTTAATCTACGTCCAGGTATTAGGTTTAAAAAAAGGTATTTGACAAAAAGGTAAAAGAGGGTTTTTTCATGCAGTGGGTTGCTTTTCCCTCAAAATTGGTCTACTGTAAGATCTTGTAGTTTCTACATGTTCATTTAGGAAAATAAATTCTCCCAATTAGCTACATGAAGTATTGGCATTAAAATTGCAATGTAAGACTGTAGCAGTGAAGGGATAATGAAAGTAGTGCTGCAAACCCGTTTGCATTTTGCAACAGATGCAGATGAAAAACAGTGCAAAAATTACCGAAACCAAAATGTGTACTTACACCCATTTAGAGGGCTTTCAGCAGAAGCATCACACAAGTAAGTAAAGAAGCAGAAATACACTCGCTGTTAATGAGAAATATATAAGAATACGATCATAGACATTGTGCAAAGAGAACTGCTTGAACTTAAATTACCGCTGAAAGAAATTACTTTGAGCGAAGTTCTCCCTATAGAATTCTTAATAACTACTGTAATCGAACAAATCTGCATTTTTATTAACAATAAGCAGTTCTAGAAAGTGATAGGTCTAATAAAAATAAAAAAAATAATAATAAAGGAGTGCGCAAGGAGAGACAATACTCAAATATGCCAAAAGAACTACAGAGACCACAGAAGCGCTTATTAGCATAGACAATTTTTCATCCACTTTTGCAAAAAGCAGCATTGAAGGTTCGAGCCGGGGCACGGTTCGGGACAGGGTCTGGGCTCCGCCCGGGCAGCCCCGGCCCGGCCCGGCCGTTCCCGCAGGGGCGGCGCGCCCGTCCCCATGGCAACGCCTCACCGGCCGGGACCTCCTGCCGCCTCCGTCAGCGACCGGGGCCAGCGGCGGCCGCACCGGCCCCCGACATGCCCGGCACAGCCGTGATAGCGGGGGCAGAGCTGAGGGGCCGAGCCCCTCCGCCCCACGCGGAGAGCCGAGCCGAGCCGCCTGGACCAATCCGGACCACCTCCGGGTCCCGCCGCCGCCCCGGTCCCGCCGCTGCCGCGGGCACTCACCGGGCGCATCCCGTCCCATCCGGTCTCCGACGAGGGAGCCGCTCTCGGCAGCGCTGTCCGAGAAGATGGCAGCTCCCGGCAGCCTCAGCGCCACTCGGAAAGGAGCAGCGTCCCCTGGCGGCGCGGTGGGGACACGGCGGGCGGGCTCCCGCCGGCGGAAGGCGGCGCGTGGCGGCAGCGGGCGAGAAATGCAGAGCGGCCCCTCGGTCCCGCTTCTCGTTCCCTTCGTCCCCCTCTGCCCCTTCGGTCCCCACAGCTCCGCTTTTCATCCCCCTCAGCCCCGCTTCTCGTTCCACTAATTCTCCTCTGTTCCCTCGGTCCCCACAGCCCCGCTTCTCTTGCCCCTCAGCCAGCTCAGCCGCCACAGCTCCCTCAGTTTCCTTGGCCCCCTCGGCCCCACTCCTCTATTTCTCCGTCCGTTTAGTGCCTCAGGTCCCGCCGCTCCCGGCTCCGCGCCGGCCTCGCCTCTCTTCCCTCAGCACCTCCAACAGCCCCTTCATGTCACACCACCTTCTCCAGGCGGTTTCATGTCTGGAAAATGCGCATTCCAATGCACTCCCTGCTCTCACCTCTTGTCCCCGCAGAGTTGCAGCTTGCAAACCATAATTTGTTTGGGACTTGAATTTTCCAAATCAGACAGGCTATTTTCTTTGGTAGTTGTAGCCAAAAATCATCATTCTCATGGCTAAGATTAAGATGGTCCTGAACATTAAAATATTCCTTTAACTTTTTTCTCTTTTCTAAAATCTCAGGTGACCTCATTGTTGACCCAGCACATTTAACGTAGCCAGAGTGCTTGGTTGCCTGTCAGGGACCTGCTTCCTGCTATACTCAGGAAAACCCAGCTACTTGGAATAATGTTTTCAAACTTTTTTGGTTTTCCCCTTGTGCATGTCAACAACAGCGACTAACTTTTTTCAGACCACGTATCTCCAAAGACTTGCGGCAGATAGTGTGGACAATTTCAGGAGCAGCGTAATTATACAATGCCTTAGAATATTTGCAGATTCCAGGGCTTACACTGAAAGCCCTTTTGAGTAAGGATTGCTTCTCACTTTGGTTTCCAGCACCTACAAAGACCCCAGTTTGATTCAAAGCTTCTAGTTATTACAAGTAGCTATAGTATACCGTAAGTAATGAAATAGTAACAAACTCACTTTGGTTGATTAGAAAAAAAACATATAAAGGTTATTCAGTAATCATCAACAATACTCAATAACTTAGGATGCAATTCCACATACTACTTGCTCTTCATTCAGAAAATAATGACCTGAAATCTATAACATAATATTTAGTGATGCAGCACAATAGTGATGCTGAGCCTTTAAGAAATAAACAGTTCTATTGCAGTACTGAGTCACATCCATCTAAACTTATTCTACATCAGTCCAAAGCCAAGATCATTTATTTAAGAATCTTTGGCACAATAAGAGATTTGCACCTTAACTCTGCAATGTGAACATGAATATTTAACCTTCTAAGTCCTTGTCATACCACATTATTAATACATTCATTAGCAGTGATTTTCACAAAGGCCCTTGCTCTGCTGAGGTTTGATACTGCTCCAAATGAAGCAGATTGTTTTCAGAGGTCACAAAGTGGTTTTGCAAAGACCCACCTTCAGGTTTAGATGTCTAAATCAAGAACTATGGTAAAAGCTTAAATCGAAAAGTTCTCACCCCTGCAGAAGGTTGGATTAGATTGCCTCCCAATGTCACCATGGCAGCTAGCTTATAGCTGCCAAATAAATTTAGCCATATCAGACCCCAAAACTCAACCAGCCTAGAAGTAGAACAAGTCCCCGGATCAGTTACAGGGGACCCTCAGCCATTCCTATTTGTGATAAATATAACATTGGATAAAAATTCGTGAAAGAGAATAAAGAATTATATGTTATATTTGTAATACTGTAAAGATGCAAAATGTAAAATAATCCAGAGATACCTTCCCAAGTCGGGCAGTAACGACCGGCAGCAACGCTTATCAACACAAAATAAAAAGCAGGACACAAGCAATCAAACCAGACAATGAGAGTGGCTCCGTCGAGATATCCATCTCCTCCGCACCCAAACTGGCCACTCCATTCCGGGAAATGCAATCGGAGGACACTCAGAGCCTCTCACATGTGAAAGGACTCTGCTCCACCGACCATTGACTCAGCTCAACGGATCCGGGAAGTCTATTCAAACTCTCTTGTTGGGCGGTGCTTACTCCGGATTTTGCCCCAGGATACGAAAACCCCTATAAGAACCCCAAACTGCAGTACCTACTTCGTGGATTTGGGTAAATCTGTATCTCTGGGTATAGACCCCTGTCCACCCAGCGCTGCGCTGATTTATTTTATTGTGCTTTTTTTTTTTCTCTCGTTGTTTGTGATTGAAATTGTTTTATAATAAATCGCTTTTTATATTAACCCTATTTTGCCATTGCATTTATAACAGATTTGAGTTCATATCCAAGCACATCACTGGTCAAAGAGCTGGGCAGTGCTAAAGCCTTGACCAATAAGTGATCTAGACCTGGGAGCTTTGAACCGACTGTGTAAGTAGGTTCCAAAGAATAAAACAGGCTGTTTGTCTGATGATCAAGAGAGCACTTGAGTCATGATTTCTGTCTCCCAACCCACGACCCACATGTAACATCCCAGAAACCTTTCCATCAAAAACTATGAGATAAAATAAAACTGAAAAAATCAGATCATACCAAAAGTACAGTCTCTTTGAAATTTTCTTTACACAATCGTGTTAAAAATTTTGGTCAGTTACAACCTGTTTGAGTCAGACAAACATAAACTGGACTTAGTACACAGTTCTTTGACACAAACTGTTTAGTCAACAAGGGGTCAAGAGTCACAGAGGTTCATACGGGAAACTGTGTTTGTTGACATAATCTCTAAGAAATTAATGAAATTTATTTCCTACTCATTTCATTGATTTATCAATTGGACCATTAGTACTAGATTAACAAATGGAGTAAAAACGCTATGCAATGCAGAGCTGGGATTTCAGAGGTGCAGCAAAGGAGAAAATCAAATATGGAAAAATGACAAAATGGCGAACAAGGAACATTTTCTCATGAATATGACAATATAAAATTGAATAACTAATAACTAACAGATGTTGGAAAGCTGCCTTTTCCTTTGAATTATATCTAGTGCTTTCACTACCATTGGAAGAAGAGATGCAGTCATTTGATAGGAAAGCCATGCATTTGTATGATGGTCCACAGAAAATCAAATCTAATTCTCTCTTCCAAAGCAGTAGGACACTCTTTCTCTTTATCCACAGCATTTAGTATTACAGCACATTCTTTCTTTCTTTTTGTTGCAAGCAGGTGATAAACGTCATTCGTGTTACATTTGCATGAAGGCAGTGGAGGAGTCTGAAGGGAAGTTTGAGAAAAATAGAGGCATAATTATAGTACAGAAACAGGAAAAGCTGAAAAAACCTGATGTGCCTTTTCAGCTTCAGCAATGAAATCTTATGCAGGACAAACATTCCTATAACTTCCACATCCATTGTTCATCAGACAATGCAATAAAATACCTTCTGATTAAACCTAAAACAATAAAATAATGGCAACAGCACTGAACTTGATAATACATATATACATGATAATTCCCTGTGGGAAAGTTAGCATCTGAACATGTAAAAATCAAATCTTCCTTTGATGACTTAGTATGCTGCTGCTGAAACTACTTCTAAGTTCACTTCTGTGTCATGTCAAATCAGAGACAAACAGTTTACATTCCTTCACAATCCCCTGAACAGACAAGCTAAGATAAATGCCAGATGAAGAGGAAAATGCAACTAATGATTTATCTTAGTTCTGTTCAAACTGATTAATGCAAGAAATAATTATCTAGAGCTGTGTTATAAATTTGTATTGTGATATTGGCTTTCGCAGATGAATATTATATGTTAAATACTTTTTAGCTATGTATGTACTTTTTTCTTGCTAACAAGTCTTAAGCTTAAAAGAATTTCCTAGGTACAAGGCAAGGAAACCCCAGAGGGCAAGGACAGTGGGGCCCAAGCTGTTATCAGGAGAACAATAGAGGCCAAACTGTTATCAGCGGAAGATATGAAACCCAGCTGACCTCAGGGGAAGGATGACGGCCCCGGACTGTTATCTACCCTGACCATTTGCAAAAAGAAAGGAAACCAAACTCCAGAAAAATGCTGACCAGCAAGAATAATGATGACCAGCAAAAAATATATGTTAACCAGCAGAAAATAAAACTGTGAAGAGCATGATCCAAAAAGGCGGAACCAGGGAGGGGACATGCTTGAATATGCATTAACCCCTCACAGCAGGAGGGGATAAAAAGGGTATCCCTGAGATACCAGGTGTGTTCCTGGCAAGGCGCCAGGGCACCCGGCCGTTTTAACCCTTTGCTTTATTTCTTATGTCTCCTAATTGTCTTTTATTTATATTAAATTCTTTTTATAATTTATTAAGTGAATCTCGTTTTTAAGAGCTGGAACTTTTGACTTAGCAAGCATGTGACATATGACTACATACATGGTTTTCTATTCATAACTCCTTCATGCTGGAATTTTAGTGCTGGCACACAGGTACTATGTAAGTCTGATACAATAAGTAGAAAAATGGCAAGTTCAAGGCAATGCTTGCCTATTTCCTGCATGCTTCCACATGTATGCCCTGACAGGTGAAAAGAGACAGAGAGAAACAAAGAGGAATGCTATGTAACAAACATGTCCCTTTAACTGATCACTTCGGTCATTAATTATCCCCAAATCCTGTTGATAATGTCTGAGAGTTATTATATATGTGGGCAACTCAATATCACCATCCAAATCTTAGCAAAGTAAGCTTATTAAATGCTTTACATTGCTGTAGAAGCTTAAAAAATACATTCTTCACACATCAAAAGCAGGTGTATTTAATTAAGTATCCTCTGACCTTGAACTCACACAAACTATCTGAAAGAGATGAAGCAGCAGAACAAAGAGCAACGGACAAGGTGCCCCAGACTGCTTTCCTGGCTGGGATCAAGAACGAGGAATCCTGACTGAACGTTCCAGAAAAAGCTTCTTTGACTCCTAACAGTTTGCAAACCTCAAGTTTAGGTAGGGGTTTAGAATTTCTCTGACATGATTATCATTAGCCAGACACACTTTCATTTTAACATACCTGGTATCTGGGTAACATAACCCAAACAAGGGTTGGACTGTGTTAGTAAGATCCCGATTTACCAAATTCAGGTTTTACCTTCAAACTTTCATATTCTCTCACTACCAATGCACTAATACTGTTAAGCCCTCAAAATAGACCACCTATGCCAAGGGATAAGTGCCTGCTAACTTCATTAACAGCCAACCAATAGCTCTGTCAAACTGCAAGTACTGTCCACCCACACATAAGTGGTGACTGTTTGCAAATGATGGCTTCCTACATTTCCTGCATCATTAGCACCCAGACAATCCTCTCCAGAGGCTCCACCCACCTGGAGCTTCTCTGCACACAGGCCAGAGGAGAGGGACAGAAGGACAAATTGTAAGCACAGGTTGCAGAGCTGCTGGGACATCAGCATGGACTGCCTGGCTCTCCCAACACTGGGCCGACTTGGACAGGGAGCTTATACAACAAACCCTTTGTCTGTGTGACCACAGGCTTATTACAGACTAAAGTTTCAAAAGGGATTTTGTCAGCAAAGTGCAATAAGCCATCCCATTTTCTGTGAGATATGTGTAATCCAAGAGGTGTAAGGAAACAGAGCCATCCTGAAGAATATCCAGATCTACTAGATCAATGACTGAATGATGAACTGTGAGCCTTACAAGTTGTACTCTACTTTTCTGGATTACTGGACTTCGAAAGCACTACAATATTCCAAATTACACTGCCAGTGATATTGTCACTGCTCAGCTTGCAAAATATGCACAATTCAAAGATTTTTTAATATTTCCACACTTTACACACTCTTACCTTGAAATTCCAGTAATTGACCTTGATATGGCATTTTCAAGGAAGGTGTATTCACTGGAAGACAAAATATTGCTTAATTAATGTATTAATTTTTTATTGTACCATCATTCTTCAGAGCAGGCAAGCAGGAATTGTCAATGCAATGGCTCCAGCACAGGCTGGTAGTAAGGCCCATTAGATCAGCTGTTCTTCATTCTTCAAATAAATCCCAGCAGCAATGGTCTTACTAGATCTCCACTTCTACACCAACATTTTGCCATTTGGTGATACCATGATTAAAGAAGTAATTATCCTGTTCCCTGTTTCTGTAGCTTTCTCTGTTGCTCAAAGTTGCTGCTGCTAAAACAGAGATTGTGTGTGGGGGTCTTTTTGTCTTTCCTTGTCAATGATAATCAGAAAAAACCGAACTGGATTCTTTAGAGCTATATGCTCTGATGGGAGAGAAGTACACACTGAAGGAGTGAAACATATTGTCAAGCAAATAACTGCTGTTCCAATCACATTACTTCAGGCATTGCTTCCAGCACCATTTTTAACAAAGCCCCTTGTTCACAGGCATTATGCAGAAGTTTAATTTAGTCCTTCTGCCCTTCATTATTCATCAGCAGGTTGTGTGAATATACACACAACCAACAAGTTAAGCCTTGACCAGAAATTTGGTCAATGGGACCTGGAAATGGAACCTAAATCTACAGTTGGCTCTTGGCTGTGTTGGCAAGTGGTAAAGAAAAGCAAACAACTCTGTCTGATTTCTGTGAGCTGAAAACAAGCAAAGCTCTCCAAAATGGTGTCATCCTCCATATTCACTGATCTTAACTAAATCTGTGATATTTTATAGCTCAGGATGATACAGTGACATTGAGTTTAGCTATGAAAAAACCCGAAATTTGCAAGTTGTGTTTGACAATCACAGTCTGAGAATGCTTCTCATTCCAGTTGTCCAGATCAATGGAAACAGCCAGAATTAGCTAATGTTTAGGATTCTTCCTTGCCTAAACAGCATTTACCAAATCGAAATCCTCTGAATAATGTGGAATTATGCATCCTTTGTACCTTTATTTCTTCTGTGTGAGAATCTAGGAAATGTCTAGAGAAAAAGAACAGGAGCAATCATGAAACAATTACTGTTACAAAAAAAAAAAAAGGTAATTTAGAACAATTAATTTTTACATGGACATGATGCAAAAGTGCCTGATACAAAAATAATAAAAGACATTTTATTCCAAAGTCATTCTTAATTATCTGTGCAGAAAAAGTAAAGCACTCAGAGCAGATAATAAAGCTGTGCCCTGCCACCTGAATTCCATGGAGTTGGTTAATATAGAGGAAATGAGCTGTTGGATGCTTTACTTCTTCTGATTTTGCTCATTTCCAGGTCTCCAAATGGATGTCTGTAGTATTTATTTAGAAAACCAGGAATAAATATATTTTTATAACATCCAATTACCACTGATATTTTTTTCTAGCTATGTATTTGCTGGGTAATGTACTACACCCTTGAAAACCCTGTATTTACTGTTCAGTTAAATAACTTCCCGCTGCTATCCAGCTGTTACCACAGTGGTGACACAGGCATTTCCTTTAATGTAGCTGGGACAAAGCCTTCAGACTACTTCTTTATTCAGGCAGGAAGCACAGTAGGTGACTTAAGACTATGCTGTGACATATCCTGCCTTTGCAGGCATCATTTTTCCTTCTTTTCAAAATTTTATTTTATTGCATTATTTAGAAAGGTAAATGCCAACCTGTAGAAATAACAGAAGCAAACACAAAACCATCCTGGCTTTTAACAAGGTACTCTGACTCATTTGTACAAATCTTGGGATGCCCAGGGTGCTTTTTCTAGGACACAAAAGCCTCATGAAAAGATGAAGAATAAACTATAAGGGCTGTTTTATAGAACTAAAATATAAGTCTTATTTTTTAACCTAGGAATTCCTCACAATTCAGCTAAAATCAGGTGGTACTGAGCAAGACATTTCACTACATAAAGATGTACACCACAAAAGCAAGGATAAATCAAAACTAAGTATCACTTTATAGCCTGGAACAAAGACTACTCTGTCAAAAATATATTATTCTGAAGAGGAATTGGTACATACTTAAAAGTATTTTGCTTTGCCTAATTTACTTTATTAAAATGCATGACTATGTTTTAGAGCTTATATGTCATATGTATTCTACCACAGATGTTTTGTATAGTACCCTAGAAATATTGTGGAATCAAAGTCTTCTCAGAGTAGATTTTAAAATTGTTTCTGTCATGTATTTCTACATTGCATATACTGTCTTCTATTTTCAGCCTGTCTCAGTCTGTTACTAATATACTTCAAGAAAGAAGTGGTTTAGATTCCTCAAGTAAACTCATGATTTAACCTGTTGTTTCTGTAATGACTTCATGGCTTTATTCTACTGCATTTCTCCATGACTGTCTCCTCCTCTTCATCATGAAGGCAAAATCTCACATTTTTACATTCAGACCTTACATACATCCTTGCACCTAATATATTTTCCTAGATTCTTGTTTTTTATTTATGTGTTTCTTAGGCTTATCTTCTGAATCGACTTACTGTATTTGCTTATAACACCCTCTCATGTTATTCCTTAGGCCAGCAATTCTGTGCCTCTTATCATCTACATATATGGTTTACATATATTTAATTTTTTAAGAAAAAATAACCTATCATAAATAGATTAGGCACTTGCAAACTGAGTGTATCTCCTATCACACTCCATATGCTATGCTTGGAATGTTTTCCTTTAATTTATCTAATTAAAAATATGAGAAGCAGAGAATTTGCCTCCTCTATTACCTGTGTTAGTTCAGAGTTTATGGGCTGTAAGGGATCCCCTTGTAGTAAGTGTTAGTCATAGGGCCCAAGAACAGCAGCATTCTACACAATACACAGCTTGCAGGAGCTGGCTGTGAACAATAATTGAAACAACACTACTTCCTCTCTCAGGTAGAGTTATGTAGATTTGATGAAATGCTAGACTTTCTGATCAGAGCTATTTTGTGAATGCAAAGCTGTTACACCAAGGGCTGGCAAGCTGTATGTTTCAGTTCAGTGCAGGGAACACAGCACAAGGCAGAGAGCACAGCAGTGCTGCCACTGGTACAGGGGCGCTGAGGCCTCACCTTTTGATTTTATTTCGAATTCCCCATTTTCTGAAGTTTCATCAAATTTGTGAAGCAATTTACACTACAGTAGAGGAGGAAGCACGTACAAGACTGAGAACGTAGGTGAAATAAAGACTTGAGGAAAGAGTAATGTCTGGAAAGACCAAAAACATGTGCTGCCTGACCACATGGAGTAGTTTAACCCTTATATCCCAATTAGCAACAGAAAGGAACACAAAACAACTTGCGGAAACTTAATGGAGATGAGCGACATGCAACAAAATAGGCACACGCATTTGGGATGACACTCGGAATATGACATCCATAAGTTGTTTGTCCTAAATGCTTGTATCTGAAAGACCATTTAGATGCGTCACAGTAAGTTTTACACAAATCCTTTTTAACCGTTTATTTATTCAAACGATTTACCGTTCTCGGCATTTCTGCGAGCAGGCGTCTCGCACCTCCGCCGTACGCGGGGCTGGCGGCGCCCAACGCACACGCGCAGGACACGGCGCCCCGCGACTGCGACGCACACGCGACACACGAGGCACCCCACCCCACGCTCTGCTGCGCGCACCATGCTTCCAATACGCGCAGCACAGTACACCGCAGCACGGCTCAAACGCGCGCAGCGTGGCACGGCACGGCACGGCACGGCACGGCTCTAATGGGCGGGGCACGGCTCGGTTCGGTTCGAATACGCAGGGCACGGCTCTAACGCGCAGACGACACACGCACCGCCGCGGCTTTAACGCGCACGCGCGGGAAGCACCGCGCCCCGCCCCGCCATTCTAACGCACACGCGCGGTCGTGGCACCGCCTCGCCGCCCCCGCGCGCAGGCGCAGTCCGCCCCGCCGGCTCTCCGCACGGCGCGGCCGTATCCCGCGGTTTCTCGCGGCTCGTCCGTCCCCTCTGACCCGGCGCCGCCGCTGTTCCATCCGGGCCCTCGGCGCTACACGGGGAAGATGGCGGCGCTGCTCCCAGCCGAGTGGATAAAGAACTGGGAGAAAGGCGGCAAGAATGAGTTGTGAGTGCGGGGCCTGGCCGTGCGGAGGGATGGGGCGGTGCGGCCCGCTGGAGGTTGGCGGGGACGCCTGGGCCTCGCTGGCCTGGAGAGGCTAGGGAACGGCGGAGAGGACATCGGTCGGGGCTGCGTCCTTGCTGCTGGGCGTAGGGTCGAAACCGTGGTTGGGAGGAGGGCCTGGGCCGCTCTCCCATCCGGTTCGGCCGGGTGCTGCCGCCCTCCGCCGACGCTCGGCCCCCGTAGCTGGGCCCAGCTTACCCGGCCCCCCGAGCGCCCCCTTCCACTCTCTGGGCCAGATTGGTCGGGAGTCGGGCTCGTCTTCAGCCGCCCCCTGTGGTAATACGGACCCTGAAGCGTTCCTGTGTCGCTGGCTCTGCAATACTGACCTTTGTGGCAGAGGCCTGAGTCCCCGTTACCACCTTTTTACCGATTCCGGTACGACCGGCTCCGTATTCTTTGATCCAGGCAAAATACGATCACGTAGTCATGCTTGTTTTATTCTACAAAGTAACCTTTGTGCACGGAGAGGTTCGGTTGCAACCTCTTAAATTAATCCAGGTGTGCCAGGAGCTTTCCATTCTGGACCTGTGCCTGTTTTAAGCCATCTTTGTGACAGGTTCACTAAATGTTGTGATTTAGGAGTACATCTCTTCAGGGAGTAATTTACCAGTTTGGTCATTTCATGTTACACCGCTAAACAGGGATGTCCTCTGCACTAACTATATGTTTTTTACATGCTCTTATTGTAATTCTTCTATATGCTTTTGGGTTTTTTTGTAAGTAAGAAATCCTGCAATTTTAAATCTGGATGTTGAAGGGGATCACTTAGAGAAACACTTCTTGATAATCACTCATTTTATTATTTTCTTTTGTTCACGTCTTCTGAAAGGTTGTGCAGCTTTGGCAATGAATCTTCCTTGTGCGTGAAGGAAATGGCAGTGGGTTGGAGATTCGAGAATGTAGAGAATCCCTGCACAAAAACACTGTTCTTTCCAGAGCTACCATTTTGTAGTGAAGGGTGCCCCCTTTATAGTCATGTAATTTTTGGTTTGAGTTATGCTGGAACCATTATCGTGTTAATATGCAAACTGAACGTTTGGAGGGATTGTGTGGAGCTTGCAAGAGGACAGACATTTCATAGCTGATGGTGTAATAGCAACTGTACTGTTCTCACTGGATTCTCAGCACTGAGCTTTGTAAGAGGCAACTTACCTCAGCTTTTGACCATGATAAAACCTTTTAGGATTTTTCTCTCCCCTCAGAGCAGTACTTCTTAAACATGATGGGAAGAAAGTGTTCATCTGCTGTGGGACCAATAAAACAAAATGATTAGCTGGATTCCTGTATTTGTGGTACTCTCACTTCATTTGGAATACATAAATGATGTTCTAGACACGACTTAAAGAGAAGTTTGCAGATGAGGCCGTATGTTTTAAAAGAAATGTAATTGTGTCTGGATCACAGTTGTCAGGTTTCACAGTGGTAGCTTTATAAATCCAAGGATATACATGAACTTACTTTCTAGAATCTAAAGTATATACCTGTTGATATTTAGATAACTTTTAGGAAGCCAGCTTTATTGGGAGAGTCTTCAGTACATGACTTTTTGTTTCTTTTTCCAAAACTTCCTATCTTCTGAATTACTAGAGGAAAACAGAGCTAGGATGCTATCATTTCAGAGTGAAACACATTAAATGTTTTTAAACATTAAAGTAAAAAGGGAATAAATGCAATAACACTACTTATTTTTATTGAATTATTTATCGAATATCAGTATGCTCAAGAAAAAAAATTAGGTCTAGGCCTAAGTTCACTCTTGGTCTTTGTGGGTCAAAGTTAAGATAATGCATTATAGTGATGTTAGAAAAGTGGGAAGGGGAAGGGTGCTGCAGAAGGACAAAATTGATGTTATGAGCAAATAGAAGAATTAAAAAAATTTAGAAAGATTTTTATAGGCATTTAAATGCCTACAAAAATTCTTCATAATTAGTAGAAAAAGATTAGTTTTTATGGAAGAAGATGCTGGAGCATGAAATGGCTTACATGATTTGGCTAGATAAGTTGAGATAGTATTTTGGCAGCTAGTAGTTACCTAAATAAAAACACATTTCTGTGTTTTGGAGGAATATGAAACTATATTGAGAGAAGGAAATGGTTTGTTTTAATTTGGCAATTCAGTTTCTACTGGGATTAATAATGGATACTTAAGATAACTGTTTTTGTTTGTTTTTTTTTAATGGTGTGATATTTTTAATTATATGATCAACTTGTCATGGTTTAACAGTACTAGCCAGAAATCAAAGGTAAGGATTTTGTGTCTCTTAGAGTTATAATGTACTCTAATGTACATATATGACATGAGTAATGCAGTGGTGACCATTTGCTTCCAAGATACTGTTCAAAACAGTACAAACTTTGAATTTAATTAATCAAACTACCGATGTTTAATAATATCTCATAAAAATACATAAATGTGGTAGTTTCAAGTGTATGTACCTGCCAAAACTACATTGGTCAGGATGTGGTCATCTTACATGTTGCTTTTTTGTTGAGATCCATCTCTAATTATGTACATTTATTTGTTACTGCCAGATGCTAGTGTGCAGATGAAATCTGAGGGTGACTACTTATGCTGCTCAGGCTGGACTCTTTGTTGACCTATTTGTGTGTACTATCTCTGTAGGAAAACTGTTCTGTTTTCAACAGCAAGATGCTGGTCTATGGCTGCAGCCCTCATGAACATTTATAATACACATAGTGACTGGCACCTTACCTTGTTTTGTGACAGAGTCAACACAGGAAGGAGCCTTTAGCATGGATGGAGGGCTTTAATAAGTGCCTGCATGGCAGTTCATGCAGTATGTTAAGTCTCAATATAAACTAAAGCCTAATATTTTGCAAATGTGAAATTTTGAGACCTGATCTTTCTGGTACTTCCAGCTTGTTATTTTAACTCAACACTGTAACCTTGGTCGTGCAAGGGAAGGGTTGAGAATCAGCAAAAGTGAGTTTGGTTGTGCCATTCTGACTGCAAAATGCAATTGATTGTACTTTATCTCACCTAAAGAACTACCTGCATCAGTTGAATTATGCATATACATAAAAACTAGTAGGTACATGCACTTTGTGATAATTACTGCTTTAATCCACATGTAGGAGTGAAATGGAGGTTATAGGACATGGTGTATGAATTGGGAGGCCTCATTTCTGGTGCTGCCTCTGCCATGCAGACTTGTTCACACGGCTTCAGAATTTGTGTTTTAAGCAAATCTATCCCATCATAGTCCAAAATAAATTTAATTTTGAAACTGTGGTTTTCAAAGGTGTTTTGGTGTGTTTTTTTAAGAATATTTTTGCTTTCTACGTTATCCTATTTTTTAGTTGTATTCTGTACACATTACACAGTTCTACATTAAGATGAAGAGATGTAGGTTTAAGTAGAGCAGGGAAGTTCTCCATCCTAAGCTTGCAGAAATGAGCTACCAGATCGGAGTAATAAGTCAGGTGAACACTTATCAGATTGTGTCTTGTGAAGGTGCAACTGTTTTGATTTTAATTTCATGCAGTTAGTTGAGACTAGATGAACTAATCTCTGTTTGTTGTTACTGGAAAGGAGTGTTTCTGCCTTGTCTTCAGTCACCAGGGTGCCTCTGTGGCCTCCTGGTAAGTGCTTCAACTTGCAGAGGTGGCTGAAGACTTGGGTTTTGACCAGTTTTCTGCCAGGTTTATTAGCTGCACTGATGTAACTGATGGGAGGACTAAAACTGTTCTGCTGAAAAGGGAGGAAGTGTTTGTGAATGTGTCCCATTTCTGCAGCAGCAAGCCTTTAAATCACTGCAGCTGTACTGCCTGGCAGCACCTACAGGAAAGGTGGTCTTCCTTTGAGAGAATGTCTCTAGAAAAGAGTAGAATCATAAAAAGAAATATTCTTGCGTACTTTTTTTTCCCTCAAATTTAATAATTCTGGGGGGTTCTAATTGCAAATATTAAGCATGTTGTTTTGCAGATTCATCTTAAGAGTTTTATCTATTGATCAGATTTGTGTCTTTAATGTGATGTTGGGGGATTGCTGGAAAGGGAATGGGAAGGGGTTGAAACTCTTGATTTTGTATTAAGATATACTTAAAAGAACTCATCAGTCCAAGTAGACAGGGTTATTGCTCTTGTAACCTGGTTGAGGATACCATCTTAGGACATAGGGGCCAAAGTGTGTATCTCAGGTAATTTTTTTAATCTGATGTTTCACGTTACTGTTATTTGCACACAGAACTTAGAATTGAGTGCTTTTAGGGTACCTTCTTTATGAAGGAGTAATTAAAATTAAAGAAAATTGATATTTTTTGAATTGATATACTCTTTAGGGACAGCTGGAGGAAAAAATCTATTCTAAAAAAAAAGCTTACTTATTAATGAAAAATAATATACCTATTCCCCTGTTTTGCTGTCTGTTCTGGTTATTTCCAAATATATTGCATTCTCTTCAATAGAGTTTAGGACATCTTAGCCATGTCTTTGCTTTTTGCTGAGGTTCTATGCTTCTGCTGATTGTTATGTGTGAAACTCTCTAGTTTCCAGTTATCTAAAGGGTGTGTATACCTTACATTTGCTAATTATAATCCTTTGATTGCTGGAACAGCCATTTAGTCCTGCTAGAGAAGTGGTAATCTATATAGGATGCAAATAGAATGAATAATGGATTGCTACAGAACTATTTTTTACTGTTATTTTTTGTGATAAGTCTCTGCAATAATTGTATATATCTGCCTTGAGACATCTTAAAATGGCTCCCACAGCAAAGTGTAGTCTTGCCATCTTATGCAGGAATGAGACATAGCTCTGATACCCTCTTCAGTTTCTGCACATGAAAGATACTTTGAAAAATATGTGAACTTTTGGTTGAAAATGTGCAAATGTGACAAAAGGTCTTAAAATATGATGTCTGTTACCATAAATCACTGCCCTTTTTAAATACTGTCACTTTTAAATATGAAACTGCTTTTGAAACCTCATGCTGGGGTGACAGTAGTGGTAGAGAAGAGGGAAGATCCTTATATCTTGGAAGCATGTCCATTTCTAAGCTACCAGAGTAGTGAAGAAGCCTTTAAGCATTTATTTTCTAGCACAGGGAACTATTCTAGCTCATGTAACAATCTGCACAGTACTTAGAGTACTTTTTGCATATGGCTGTTTGGTTGAGGGAACCCTGGGAGCAATCAGTGACAATGCAAACATGACAGGTTTTTGCTTCCTATATGGGATTTTTTTAGGGACTAGAATAAAGAAAAATTCTGTCTTACTCTTGGGAAAACATTGCATGAGGAAATCATGCACATAATTTAATCTTAAAAGTTTTTTACAATTAGTAGTTTGAAAACTACTATTGTCGTAGTAATTCTGTGAGAAGCATTTTCTCATTGAATAATGACAGTAGATTATTGCTAGGACTTCCATGCTTCTGCATTGCCTCGTGTTCTCACTTTTCTCAAGGAGACGTAATATTAAGAAGAATATTTATATGAATATGAGATCTATTGGGAATCTTGTGTTTCTTTGCTGTTCTAACTTCTCTGAATAAAGGTTTACTTTGGAAAAATTAAAATGTCATCATCCATTTAAACTGCCCAAATCTAAAGCTCTTAGCCAGAGCACCAACCAAAAAAGAACCCCAAAACATTTATATGCTAATATCTAATGATTTAAAAAAAAAAAAAAATTTGTTTTATTTTAGTGTGCAGTTGTGTCGTGCTCTCAGTGAAAACAAAAACCATGATGTGGGTTTCAGAGGTAAGTCACATGGTTTATTTGTTGTTTTTAGTTACATAAAAAACAAGCCTGGAAACAGTTTATTATGGTACCTTTGCATGCTTGGAACATTCATGTGTGGTGACCATTAGTGTGTGCTAAAGCTGAATACTACAAATACTAACATCCACTACAAGGATTGCTTTCAGACATCCAGAGCTTTCTTTGTTGTGGGTCGTGGCAGCATCGTCCAGTATTTGATCTGTGCTGTAGAAAATGGAATTCCATTTTGCAAACTCAACATACAGCTAGGTTTTATTTTAAAAGTTAAACATATGAACCCTAATTTATGAAAGTGTGAAATCATCCTATCTATTTAAATAATAAATTATTTTAATTTACCCACAGTGGTCTGTAGTCACCACATTACTGGCTACATGATTTAAGGCATTAAGATCTATATAACTTGTTATTGAATATAGTTTATTGAGCAATCCATGTGGTAAAAGTGCAGGGTGAAAGCATTTCATTACTTTTCATGTAGTAAAAACACAACGTTTTTGTGTATTGTTTAAGACCCTTACAGGTTTCTCACAGCTGGTTTTACAACCACCATGTTTACATTGCAAGGTTTTTCTCAAATGGAATACCTCTGTTCAGTGCTTCAGCTTATTACAAGCATTTGTAAGATTGCATTCTTGAGTTATAGGGGACTTTCCTTTAAAAAATGAAATAAAAAATAATCCTCATCAAGCATTTTTTCTTCCAATTAAATTTTATTTTCTTCTAGAGAAATGGTTTTTGAGAGCATATCTATGAGACATGACTAGGAAAGTTCTGTAATGTTTTCTATGTATGTATAATATGATATTTATGTGAATTAGAAGGTAAAGGTGTCTTTGTTAAGCCAACTGTCAAGACTCAGGTTACTATATGCAGGATGGTAATTTTTCTTCCCATTTTACTGTTATTCCATGAACTGTCCAGAGAAAGTGGATCATCACTCACTTTATGCTTGTGTGAAATCCTAGATATTGATGATCAATTTTAATCTGTCAGCAATAACAAAGTAATCCCCTTTATTGGTAAGGGAAGCATATCCCCTTTACTTGTCTGTTGTCTGAAGTCTGCAGCATTACTGTAAACATTGCTTTTACAGTTAGACAAAGGATTAGCTGATATGTTTTCTGTCATCTCTTGTCTTTCAACAGATATTCAGCAGGCTTTGTATGAGCTTGCTTATCACGTTGTTAGAGGAAACTTAAAGCATGATCAAGCTTCTAATGTTCTTGGTGATGTCATAGTAAGTATATATTTGTAATTGCATACTTACTAAAATCTTTCTTACAAAAGCCCAAACAAAATCCAAGGAGGAGAATATTCAAGGGATTTTTCTTTGACATGTCTAAACAGTCATTCTTATCAAATTCTTCATTTGTGTATACTTGATACGTATGTAGACTGGCAGGGTTTCATTTTTTCCCTCTACTTTTCATGGTGAGGAATAGGTGTTTCAGCATAAATCAAAAATTAAGTCACTTTTTGAGGGCACATGAAGACTGAAGTTGTTAATAAATAAGTTGTTAATATATACTAGAAATAAATGTCACTTCCTGATGCAGCACATCTGTGATGCCACCTGCTGTTTTTAACAGTGTGACAGTGTACCTGCCATTTTACTGTTGGGATGTCCAAGTTCTTGAAATAATGCATTAGACTTATTTTTTGTTTGAAAAAGGTTTTTCTTAAAACACTTCGAATAAGTAGAGAAAATAGGGAAAAGAGTAATTTCCTCTAAACTTCCAAGCTTACCAAATATTGCTGTTCCTTAAAAAGCAAACTAGGAAAAATACATTAAAAAATCTTTAAGAAATGATTTCTTATTTTTGGTAAGTTGCTGTTTTGACGTGTATGGAACGTTAAGGAAAAATGTGTTGTGATATTCTAGTGTAACCTTTTTAGTTTTTTTGAACTTGAGCATTGGTGTTGAGGGAAGGCATGGCTGTAGGGCACCTTGCTGTTGGAGTGTTGTGTGAAATGTTGGGTCTTGTAGAGGATTATCATCTGTTTGGTGCCTGAGAAACTGCAGGTCACTTTCTGGGCTCCTGCTCCTCACTCAGGGCTAAAAAGCCATGGGCTATAGAGGTGGAAGGACTAACCAGGGGGTTTTGTCCTTGGTCACAAATACACTTAATTATATTTCATTAATTACATTAAAATTAATTATATTTCAAGGTTATGTGATTTCACTATGTATAAATAATTAGTACAGCACTTATATTAGAGATTAGTCAGTAATTAAGCATCTTCATTATTAATATGAATTATTAGTAACATAAATAATGTGCATTACTAATTAATCTGAACTTTATGATGACACATTGTTTTATATAATGCAAAAATTTTCTAAGCAATGCATATTGGAATTTTTATGTTCATTAAATGAGATGTTGTTTCTTCTTAGGAATTCCGAGAAGACATGCCTTCTATCCTAGCTGATGTATTCTGCATATTAGGTAAGTTGAGTTCCCTTCCTTTCAGCCTTGCAATAGATTTGGAGAAATTAATGTTTTGTGTCTGCTTGCTTACTTCTTCAGGAAAATTCATTGGATCTGTAAAGCATGATTTCTCTTTACAAAACATGTGTTGATTCTTCCTCAGTGTATCTGTACCTCACTTGTTAATGTCTTTTCATTCTGCTTTGTTCTGTTATAGTTTCCAGAAGTTTGCCTATTAAAGGCAGTGGAAGTTGATCTGCCAAGAATAGTTAAAGGAGCTAGCTTGTAAGAATGTTGGATGTTAGCTAATGGAATCAGTGACTTAGTGCTGTTATCATTCTTAAATATTTTAAATAAAAGTTGACTTCCTGGTAGGTAGATACTTTCTCCTCAGAATGTGTTCTGTAAACATTATTGTCTGTACAGTCACTGTTAGTGAAATGGAGCTTATGCTAATTGTCCAGAAATCTAAAGGCAAATGGCATTGAGTCACTTATCTGCCAGCTGAGCAGGCTTTAAAGATGTGCATGTCTTATCCTGGTGATAACTTCTGGATTTTTAAGTTGTAATATTGATCTAAAGCTGTTGCTGTCATGTCTTCCAGCTTTCAGTGCCTGCAGTTTCTGTCTTGCTCCATGTCTGTGTTTTTCAACAAATTTCAGAAAATTCTTTTGTTGGTCTGCTCATAACACGTATCTTGTGTGTTCTGTGTATTGAAGGAGCAATGCATCTTCTGTGATGTGGTTGCCTGTAAAGAGAGGCACCTCATTAAGTTTGCATGTGCAGCCTTAGTTTTATACATCTGAATGATAACTTGACTTCATTTTATTCATACTGTTTCATTCTATGTACTTGTATCATAATTTTGTAGTAACTAGTTTTCATAATGCAGTATTACACTGATGTCCTTTTCCTTTTTTATCTGCAGTAGAAGGCTTGAATTACCAACTTCTTGAACTACTTGAATAACTGAAACTAGTTATTCATTCATATTTATTCACTTCTGTAACAGAAGCTAGTGTATCTGTCTGCCTTTTTCTATTTATCTTTTCCCTCTTTCCTTTAAATTAGTGTGTAGCCAAATGCCATGCTTTCACTAGGAGCAGAGAATAGTATGGCCAAGGAGCTAGGTTTCAAACTTTGGAAAAAGGACGTTTGACAATTTCTTGCATGTTTCCTCTAACCCTTTTATTACTCTAATCAATATTTGCTACTATCAGGATTTTTTTCCCAATTGTTTGTGTTTCAATATATCTGAGAATTTTGATTTGTCCATTCATCCACATATCCTGGAAAAATTTTTTACTACAGCTTGTTCTTTGGCTGAGAGTCTTGGCTGCGAAGGTCCAGGCTGATCTGGCTGGTCTATTGCCTTCACTTCTACCCTGCTACATCACTGGTCTTCAGTTTCTCTAGGGTCTTCTTTCTCACATTTTTGTTGCTGATCTCTGTGGGTCTGATTTTACTGTGTGGTGGGTTTTTTGTTTGTTTATTGTAATGTCTGTCTTGCATTCTTTTACAGAGTTTTCTACTCCTTTTACAGCTCCTCACTTCCTGTAATGATGTGCTTTTTTAAAACTGCTTTACCAGGTTTTCATCCCTGTCCAGTGTTCCATAGTCTGTCTTCCCATAGGAGCAAATTGCTTTCAGTAGTTGACAATACAGAAGAAATTAATGGTAATACAGAACCATAGCTGCTAAAAGACTGCAGACAGAGTAAATGGTAGTTCTCTGAAGCCACAGGGAAAAAGATTAGAACATTACCTTAAGGCCAGGATCATGCAGTTCTCTTCAGTGGTTTGTATTTCTGGTTTTGTGCTTATTGTTGATCTTCAATGCTTGCCATAATCATTATTGCAACAAAGAGAATGGCAAGAAAAATTATTGCAGCATTCGTCTGGTTTCTGTTTTACCTTTTCGTGAGACTTGTGGATGTGAGAATTGTCATCAAAATATTATGTGAACCCCATGGGGGATGAGTGGGTGGGAAGTAGCAAGAAACTGCCATGTTATCAGTGAGTTTCTTTCCCTTGTGTTATCATTAGCATTTATCAGAATAGCTATAAAAGAAGAAACTCTCAAAATTTCTTCAGTAAAAATTGCTTTTTTACCCCCATCTTCTTTTGTAGATATTGAAACAAGTTGTTTAGAAGAAAAAAATAAGAGGGATCATTTTACACAACTGGTATTGGCCTGTTTGGTAAGTTACACTTAGGATGTCTTTTTGGCAAAATTGCATGTCAAAATTTGACAAGAAAAATAAGAGTGTTGAAGCTTGGTTTTTCTTTTTTCCCCAGAGAAGACTATGATTGTTTTCCAAATGCCCAAATAATTAAAAAATTTATCTCCAAAATGTTGTGATAGAAAAATATAGTACAGCTCCCTGTTGAGTTCTTTAATGAGTTTTGAGAACTTAAATTTTTCCACCAGCGAGTTCACCAGAAATTTTGCTTCTGAAGTATGCTTTGAGTTGCACTTCTTTATGTAACCTCCTCTTGTGTTTAGAAGTAGCATTCCTAAACGCATGGAATAAGCTTGATTTGTAGGAAAGTTCAGCATATGAAAATAAGACTTTTTAAAAAATGTAGAATACGCTTTGTAAATATGCAGTTCCTGATAGTAATGTCCCTGGGTGCTATGCAATGTATACTTGGTAACCAGGAATTAGACTCTAGGACTTGCTTCTTCAAGAAATTTGCTCTTGAAGAAATTTGAATTGTATATAAAATCTACCAGTCTGAAATTCCAGTTTCAGTTAATAGTGTAAGTTTTGTATGCTCCTGTGTTTGAAGCAAAATGCAAACATTTTTCTGTTGTCAGGATGCACATGTAACATAAATTAATAATTGTGTGGTTTCTAGGTCTTTGTAATTTACAAATTTGGTGTGTGTTTTTGGTGTTTTTTAGTATCTTGTATCTGACACTGTCCTAAAGGAGCGTTTAGATCCAGAGACGCTGGAGTCATTGGGACTCATCAAGCAGTCTCAACAGTTCAATCAAAAATCTGTTAAAATAAAGACAAAACTATTGTAAGTTTTGGGGCAGGGGTTGTTTGGGGAGTGGGTGGGGAGGGGCAATGATGATTAGTCTGGTAACAATGTTTTCTACCAGGTACTCAGTTTTCTTTGGGAAATATGTTTTGTTGCACTTTAACTTGCTAATGACAAAAGAATTTCGTTAGCCCTTAGTTTTCAAATTCCTGAGAAGTACAAAATCTTTCTCGTGTTAGCTGTGGCTTTTGCTGCAGGGATTCTATATACACAGATTAATTAATATTCATTGGTGATATATGAATTTATTAAGTATAACAAAATTAATTATTGTTCTTGCATCAGTTAAGAATAGGTTTTGTTTTCATAACTAGGCAAGCATAGTTATTTTAGTTTGGTCAATGTGGGTTATGGTTTTTTTTGGTATATGTTTGGTTTCTGTCTCGGCATTGAGTGTTTCAGTGTCAAAGAACATCACTTGAAACAAGAGTAGGTTCTTAAGCATGGACTGCCACAGAGCAGTTCTCCAGAGCAGTTTGTAGAACAAACTTTCCTGTTTAGTGTAAGTCTAATCTTTAATTATCTGCATTTGAAATAAGAGCTGGATTTGTTTGGAGAGTGCTTGCTACCCTACTGGTATTCATATGCTGCATTTAATAGTTTTTGAAACAACTCAGATAAATAATGAGTTCTTAAAAATGTGTTCAGAATTAGCTTTTTGTATAACAAATTGCTAAGAGCATAAATAATCTTCACTGGATGAATGTTACACAACAGTATTTAATTTCTCTTCATTTGCAGTTACAAGCAACAGAAGTTTAATTTGCTAAGAGAGGAGAATGAAGGTTATGCAAAGCTCATTGCAGAGCTGGGTCAAGACTTATCCGGAAATATCACTAGTGATTTAATCCTTGAAAATATCAAATCTTTAATAGGTAAGGAATTTACTGAAAGAATATTATGGGCATTGGTTTTCCTATATGATCTTATGACTACAGAAGGTAGATCATCTTGAATAGAAGAATTAGGGTGTCTTGAAGGTCCTGTTTCTGGAAAAATTAATTTAGGGAATATTGTGTAAGTGTACTTAAATACTGAATTTATTGTGTAGCCTCAGATATGCATGCTGTGATTTTAACATATTTTGAAGATGTGCTTGTCAGACAGATTGGAGCATAACAAAGTAATGCTTCTTGTTATTGAATGTATTAATTCAGTGCATGAACATCCTTTTATTCTTGAAGCTATTGAATGAGTGATTCCTTGTGAAGAGAAATGAGAAGTAGTAAATGTTCTTCCTTTATCTAGTTCTTCTAGTGATTTTTCCATATTTCTAAGTTGAGTCGTGATGAGAATCTCAGTCAAAGTGGAAAATGTTAAAAACAGGAAATACCTGTAATTACCCTTGGTTTACACTTCCTTTTTGAACAAAGAATTTTGTACAATATATTGATGTTTGTGCCAGTGCCTGTCTCATGTGGTGCCAGTGCAGTAACGGGTAAAAAGCTGTGCTGCCATTTTATAAAAAAACTAATTTTTAATATTTCAAAGTGTTTTGCCTGAGTGTCAAATTCCTCTAGCAATAATACTTATTTTGGGAGAGATAAAGAGAATAGAATAGTTTTTCTGCTTATTACAGTGAAAAAATACACCCATTTTGAAGCATTTTGTGATAAAATATTTTTCTTTCTGGAATTTTAGGAATTGCAAATAGGCTTCCTACAATATGTCAATTCTTTTGAAGTACTAACTTAGAGCAGGTTCTGGTGTAAAGGAAGCGGCTTTTGGTAAAGAAAGACTCATGCAGTTATATATCTGCATAGTGGATGTGCCTGGATAAAATGTGTCATGGCACAATGAGGAAAATAGTCTAGATGCATATTTTTTGGATAAAAGTAATATTTCTGCCTCAAGTATGTTTCCTGGAGTTTTGGTGGAAAGTTTATATAGTAAATTAGAAGTATGATTTCAGCATTAGCTTACCTGATCTGTATCTTTGCTTCTGCTCCCCTTCAAATAAAGGAACTGTTCCCTCTTCTGCTGGCAATAATGCTGAATTAATAGAACAGTACCACCAGGAGGATCAGGGTCTAGCTCAAACCATAACAGCTTTTGGGGTGTAATATAATTCTTAGCTGGCTGATTTGTATGACTGAATGAATATCTGTGGCATCATAAGGGGAGAAGCAGCAGCTCATGTCTTTTGCTGACCCTGTGGTGTTGGTGAGGTCAGGTTTTTAACTATTAAATGCTCCCTTTAAGGTGTTAATTTCTACTTTTTCTGTAACCTGGGTTGGAAGTCCTGTTCAGTATTTTTGTGTAGTTCAGTATTCAACAAATCAAAATGATCACGGGAGATGAAAATTAGCAATGTTAAACTTTTCTGCTCTGTCCTTCTCCACCAGGATGTTTCAATCTTGATCCTAACAGAGTTTTGGATATCATCCTAGAAGTCTATGAGTGCAGGCCTGAGTATGATGATTTCTTTGTACCACTGATAGAGTCTTACATGTACATGTGTGAACCTCAAACTCTATGCCATATCCTTGGGTTCAAATTCAAGTTTTATCAGGTAATGTATTTCCACTCTTAATTTTTGGGTTTTGTGGTTGGTGGTTGAACTGCAGTCAGTAATAAGAGATTTTCTGCAGGTTTTTTTTTTTTCTTTTTTTTGGTTGGTTGGGGGTTTTTGGGTTTTTGTTTGGTTTTGGGTGGGGTTTTTTTTCGGTTTTTGTATTGGTTTTGTGGTTTTTTATGACTTTTTTGTTTTTTAAACATAGAAATTAGTTTTTAAGTTGTAAAATTCTGGTATTAAAAGCAATAATTTCATTATTTGAGTGGGAGTCTCTTACTGTATTTTACAGGAGAATGCTTAATGTTCTCTTAAAAGAGCTGAAAAATCTTGATACCTTCCACTTGAACTTGTAGAGTTATGTAAGGACTGGCATGAACAAAGAGACTGTACATTATAAGTGAGACTTATCCCCAGGAGTGAGGAGCATGTTTGCAGGGGAGTCATGGTTGATACTTGATAATATAGTCACAGGTTTTTTTTAAAATGTAGTTAGGAATTGCATACAACAACCACAGGGTGCAAAGCTAAAGTTTTTGTTTCTGAAGATACAGAATGTGTATTGCATTTAAATCTAGTGACTTGGAAGTAATAGCAGTTAAATAACATGGTAACAAGGAGACTTGTGGGTTAATATGTTTTATCTGAACAGGAATTGAGTGGTTCCTGTTTCATAACCTTCTGCTATGGTCTGTTTGCTTTTTTCTTAAATTTCCAATGTCCATTTTAGGATCCAAGTGGTGAGACCCCTTCCTCCTTATACAGAGTTGCTGCTGTCCTTTTGCAACATAATCTCATAGATTTGGAAGATCTTTATGTTCATGTAAGTGACAGTATTACTCTGATAGATGCCAAAGCTAAGGACATTTAAAAAAATGAAAATCAGATACTTAACCCTTCTAAATTTTCAGCTTCATGACATTGTGTAACAGACATTCTGTGTATTGTAGGTGTACAATATTTAGTGACCCTTAAAGTTTTCAGTGCTTTTTTAATGTGACATATTCAAATAAGCACACATTGAAATATGAATGCCGATAAACTTCTTTTGAATTATCAGTAACATCCTCCAGATTGTTTACCTTCTGGCAGAGTAGGAAGTTGGAGGTAAATGTCTAAGTAATCTTCCCTTAAGAGTTAGACCTGTTGAGTTTTGCTTTACAAGATCAGTTTTTGAGAAAAGTGGTAGGACAGTGTCAGCTCCATTCTTTTAGTTAAATAGTAGGGTTATTTTATTTAAATACTTGCATGGTCCTGAATAGGCCTCTCATTCTTTACCAGAATTCTGACCATTTGTTATGTTGAAGGAAAGAAATGGACTTATGTGTTCAGATCTAATCAGATACTTACTCTCTGCAGTCTGACAGGCTTATCAACCAGCCAACATTCCAGTTTGATGAATGGTTAACAGAATGTTGTAGTTATCAACTTAATTTTACATTATACAAGAATTTTTAATTTCAGAATATCCATGGATAGTCTTAAGAAATTTTAAGAGTCACCTCTTCCACTGAAATAAAGAGTTCTAGTTACATCTGTGGAAGGTTTGGAAGGTAGTCCTGCCATTCATTTGTGTGGCATTTCATAGCCTTAGTCACAATCTCATCAATATTAACTTGTCAATAACTGTCCCTGGGTTCACAGGAGTATTTTGGCTGAAAATGTGGGGTGGAGCAAGAGTAGGACTGTATGTCTCAGATAAATGGTGTGGAGTGAGGAATGTGTGACGATAATGCTTGTTTTTAAGATAATGTTTGTAAGCTTACAAAACATGCTCAGACTTGTGCTTACAGTGGCTTGTGTAATCTCAGTGCAAACTTGTGCAGGTATGGCTATGTTTTCTGCCAGTCTCACAGCTTGAGGGTCCCTGCAGACATTTGCACTGTTCACCTGCATGATGATGATTCTCAATCTCATTCCAGAATCTGCCAGTCTCTCTGTCTTCACATGTTTAGGATGGTATATTTTTTTAATCTCTTTTCAGTTCAGGCTTAATTTAACTTGCTGTGAAAGTTTCTATCAAATAATTAGCATGTAGGTGTTCAGTCTGGAGGGATGTTCATTGTGTTGCTCCCATATGAGAGCACTGCCAGCATTATTGCTCATATTAAGAGTGTTCTCCCCACCTCTGCCCTCCCTGCCCTTTGATGCTGGTAAAAACTGTTCTCAATTAATGTGTGTATACACACAGCCATATAGAAAGAAAGTATGGCATCCTAAAGATACAGTTTACCCATTGAAATTTCACACTAGGTACTTCTTGTTGAAGCTTAGTAGTTTTCCTTTTTTTTCCTTTTTTTTTAGTTCATTTTTCAAATGAGAAAAATGCAGCTCCTTAAACCTTCTGCCTTTCCGAGTGTGATTTGTTCTTCCCCAGATTTCTGTGAAATGGAGTAATTCTTTCTTCTTTCAATGATCACTTTGAGCAAAGAAAAAACAATAAAAATATTCTCTTGTTAAAATATTAGAAAGAAAGATGAGTGTATCAAAGAGGTCATGACACTGCAAGAAGTTTTGATTGCTTACTTGCAGCAAAGTGTGATCTTGGTTTCAGGAGCTGAGTTGAAGTTTGGCTTTGTCAGAAAAAGAGCTTTTCATTTGCCTCACAACTTGACCTTTTAATTTCTGAGTGTAGGTTTATATTCCTCACCCTGATTATTCACAAGTACAAAACTATGCTGAGTTTCTTTTTCATACTAGGTACTTTATCTAAGTTAGTTTCCAAAGAACATATGTTACATATGTTTAACCTACCTTGCTCATAAATAAAAAATTTGGTAAGCTTTAAATGGTATTTCTTTAAAATAAAGGTGCAATCAAAGTGTGTGGCTAAGTAGGTTACCTAGTTTTCCTTGGTGATTAAATTTTTCTTCTCTTTAGATGAGCAGTATTTTGAATATTCACTTGGATTAGAGGCACTGAGTTGTGTTAATGTTATGGAGTATGTGTGTAATTTTTGCCATAAAGATGAATCAGTAAAATTGAAGAATGGTAAATTGGAAGGCAATAGACAACAAATGGTTGTGAAGAAGTAGTGTGGTATTATTTCTCATGAGTCCTTGATTTCAGAATGGTCAACTATTAGTGCAATTCCCTGTTTGGGATGATTGCAGCAAGGAAAAGAAATTGATTTCCTGAAAGACTGTCAGATTAGTAGCAAGAAAGGAAAAAGTTCTTCTCCAAGCTCAGGTGATCCACGGTAGCAGTTGACCACTTCAGTTTTCAGATATGTTCTGGTTTTTCAGCTTCTACCAGGGGATAATGCCATCATTGAGGAACACAAGCGAGAGATAGTGGAAGCTAAACAAATTGTCAGAAAACTTACAATGGTCGTCTTATCATCTGAAAAGACTGAGGAAAAGGAGAAAGAAAAGGAAAAAGAGGAGGAGAAAACTGAAAAGGTATGACTGAGTAGCTTTCTTTTAAGCAAAATTATTTGAATGACATTAAACAAAACAATTGTTATAAAAACATACTTGTATTTATTTAAAAAGCAGTTACGTACTTCTTGGATGACTTGTATTTGTCTTCTGACTGCACTTCTGTTATATTGAATGTGCAAAAGTGCATGGTTTGGGGTTTATTCTGGATTTCTGTATGTAAAATATTCTTGGTTCAATAGCTAATTGATTTCTTCCCTCTCTTTTTGTTGTATTGGCTCCAGTAAGTAGGCCCCAGCATTTATACACTTCACAGCCTTTAACAACTGTACTTCTAGGCTTCATGATAGTATAATTCTAGTTGATTTCATAAAAATAAAAGGTTGTCTCAATCAAGAATTGGGACAATAAAGAATTGCCAGACTTAGGAATATTGGTATAATTATCCTCCATAGTAGAAAAAGGTTATGAATGAAGATTTTTGGTTGTAACTGCTCACTGTACTTTCCTTTAAGCCTGTATCTCCATACGTGTAAATTTATACTCTTCTTTAAAGTTCCTACTATGTCAGATTCATGTTGCTCTAGGTCTAATTTGATTTAGTGTGTCCAAGCCTTATTTTAGAAACAAAATTATTTGATCTCTTAGAGGCCATTTTGTTGTCATCTTCATTTGAGTGCTTAATTTCTTCTTAAACACTATATTTAAAACAAAAAGGAAAAAAGAAAAATAAATGCTTGATATATGCATTTTTAAGTTGCATGCTTAGGGGGAGTATGGAGAGGGATTCATCAGTCTTGATGGTTTCTGTTTTTGAATTTCTGTGTCCTGCTGGATTCCTTATCAATCTGGTTTGTCTACCTATTCCTGCTTCTTCTACTCCCCCTTGATTCTGTTAATCTCTGACCTTCCTTCTGCTTTCCATTTTTCTTTCCTAGCTTGAAAAATCTTAATTCCATTTTCTTCCCTCCAGCACCTGATACAGTCACTGTCCTCTGGCTCTCAATTGTAGCCACAGCTGCTGCTTAAACAGATTCCTTTCACTCATTTTAAATTTCGAATCCCCCTACCTCCTGCTTGCACCACAGTGCTTTGGTCCATTTTCTCTGCTGTCAGATGGGCCTACCCAGAATTTTCTGAAGTCTGCTTGTCACCCTGTTCTAATGGAAAAATAAACTCTTGATAGGACATGGGGAGTGTATGCATTGCAAGTAATGTCAGAAGAATTAAGACAGCTTTCATGGCTAAGCTTTAGAATTAAGAGCTAGGGAATTTTAAGCTAGCAGAAACTGCAGCATTTTTCTGAAGGATTAAAATGACAACATCTGAGCCTATATGATGGGAAAAATAAGAGCTGTTCTTAACAGAAACCTATTTCTGTTACTGCACACACTGTTATGCAATCTGTGCTGTTTCTTGAAAAGCTTGTTTCTGTATTAGAAGTATTTTTATATGTGCTTAGCTGGGCAGTTCATAGCAGTTATGGGAGTAACTACACGTGAAAGCTGTTGTCAGCCTAAGTTTAGGCACATTGTATCCAGCGTGTCATTTTAATGTACTAGTTTTGCTACAGTATCATGGAATAAATGCCTGTGTAAACAAAGCAATGTTTAAAAGTTATTGACCTGACTTTTCTTTTAAATCTAAAAAGTGCTTATTTTGTGTGGTTAAAATTCATTATTATCTCATAACGCTAATATGGAGAATTTAGTCTTGACAAATGTGCTGTAGACTTTTGCCTTTTAAGATGCATTTACCATAACTCTGTGACAGGACATCCAGACAGGTCAGAGTATGGGCAGCAGGAATGGGTTTGACAGGAGTTCCAGACTGATCCCTCTGTGCCAGACATGTCTTGGCTTTTGGAGAGCTCATGTCAGAACTTGCTTACCCAAAAGTCAAGCAGCATGTGAGCACCGTAAGTTCAGCATGAATAGAGAGACCTTACTTGTTTTTCCTCTGCATATTACCATGTGCTATTCAGTTTTCTATTTTCAAAACTATCAGAAAAATATTTGCCAGTGTTAAAGTTTTAAACGGGGGAAAAAAAAACCCCAAACCACTAAAACAACCAAACAGTAGAACCACAGGAGTGTCTGTTTTATAATTAATTATTGTTTTTGTCAGTAGGCCTTCTCTGCTTTTGTGGTTTAACTAAAATAATATTTTGCTTTAAAATAATAAAAATACTTTGTCCTAGACTTACAATCTTCCTTCCCGGGGTGTAAACTTAATCTTAGGCTTGTAGCTACTTACAGCTAGTTTTCCTTAGTTAGTCACTTCAGAATAGACTTACTGTGGGAGCCAGGGAAAACTGAGGTATAACAATAAAATATATCATTACCATGCCCCTGAAAAAGTGCTTCAAGTCATGACCTTAATTGTAGAGTCCTGTTTCCTCTTATGCCTGTATTGCAAAGGGAATTTTTGGAAAACTTTGTATAGACTTGCACTTAAGTCTAGATAATTTCCTAGAATAGATGCTAATGTGAAACTTGTCATACAGGCACACTAGGACAGAGAAAGGGTTTGAGCATGGCCTAGCTATTTTTTTATTCTAATCTGATTTTGCAAAAGAAGTTTGTGCTTTTAAAACCAGAAAAACACACAGCATAAAGGATTCTTAAGTACTTGCATTGTTCTTAAAGTGTTCTGTAAGGAAATGAGCTGCAATAGATTGTGACAGTTTGAAAAATACGTGATCAGATCAAATATGTATCTGATATACATCAGACAACTTGATAAATTTCTGTTTTATTTTTAACTTTTTCTTTGATCCAGATGTTAAGTTCTACATGGACTGGTGTATAATTTCTTTTGAAGTTTGCATATTGTCTAAATGTCTAGCTAAATTTTATTTTGCATATGTTTTTATTACATGGTTAATATACAAAGCTTTTTTTCTCTAGCTGTGGATTGCAACTGATTAAGAAGTATTGAGGAGACTTAATGAACACACTTATTCTTTATTGTCTTGCAGCCTCCTGATAATCAAAAACTTGGCTTATTGGAAGCCTTATTAAAAATTGGTGATTGGCACCATGCACAAAGTATTATGGATCAGATGCCTCCATTTTACTCTACTTCACACAAGCCGATTGCAATTGCACTTTGCCAGCTTGTCCATGTGACAATTGAGCCTCTGTACCGCAGGTAAAGTGACAGCCACGATTCTGCTGCTACACAGGGGAAAAACAATTTCTTTTCAGCATGAATTCACTAATAAGCCTAATTATAGATACATTTCTGAAGTTTTGAGTTCTGTTTCATGTGAAATGCTGCACATTCTATTTTTCAGAGTTGGTGTACCTAAAGGAGCTAAAGGGTCACCTGTTTCCTCTTTGCCAAACAAGAGAGCACCAAAACAAGCAGAGAGCTTTGAGGAATTGAGAAAGGAAGTGTTCAACATGCTTTGTTACCTTGGTCCTCATCTGTCCCATGATCCCATTTTATTTGCAAAAGTAGTGCGCCTTGGAAAAGCATTTATGAAAGAGGTTGGTATGACACAACAGCTGGTCAAAACGTAAAAAATAGCAATTATTCTGGTGTCAAAGAATGCTTGTCCTGCTAATTGTATGATATTCAAATGCTGAAACAAAAGTTTTGACTCGGGACAAACAAAAATTAATTTTTTTATTAATTTTATGGTCTATAAACATCTTTATCAACAACTTAATACACTGTAGGTTTATAACTATGGGTATTTAGTGACATCTAATTTCCCATTATGGTATTCATATTTTAAAATATTATCTATGTGTGTACAGTTAAAAAACCCAACAGACATATTGTACAGACTGCCTGGAAGCTTCTACATTATTACAGCACCAATGTAGTCAACGAGGATTGAGAGCCTAATACACGTGCAGTACAAATAATTTCACCTTTCTATTCCAGCTGTTAGGTTACTTGGGAAGCAGAGGATGTTGCATCCTTCACGATTTTTCCCCATTCTGCCTAGTTAAAATGCTGCTGCTGTTGATTTTGTGTCAGTGACAAACCTTTGGATTCTTCTAAGGATGAGTTCAATGTGGCAATTGCTTCAAGTTGCCGACTTCAGAAATTAACTGATCTCTTGAGATGGGTTACTGTCTAGTGACCATATCTTTACCATGTGTCTACTGAAGGATTGGCAGTGTGACCTGTTTTAAAAGGCTGCAAGTTGCATTTATATTCTGAACTCCCTTAAAATATATTCAGTTCAGATTGAGGCTTATGATTACTTTTGCTGCTTTTCTGGCATTTTGCTATTTAACTAGCAGTTTCTGGTTTATTCTCAAGTTAACAATAGGTGTTTTAATTTTTTTTTTCTAACAGCAGCTCAAAGAAACTTTGGAATAAATAATTTTGAAATTGCTATTATCAATGAACAACCAGTCCACCTCCCCAAAACTTAAAAATCATGGATGGTGTTACCCAGCATTTTATTTTAACTTGTGACAGAAAATTTGAGAGGTTGATTGATCTCAGTGGTACTGGAGGGGAAATTTTCAGTTTTATAACTTTTTTTTCCTTAAAAGTATTTTTATTTCCACTGAAACTAACAAATATTGGAATGCTCATAATTTGTATACTGCCTGAGAGGAGGCTTTCATGTCCAACTATACCTGATGATGCAGAGCTAAGAGCAGAGATAATTACTGGGATTGAAGATCTTTTTGCTCAAAATATCAGATTTTGTCAAGAAAATTTATTCTTGTTAGGTTCCAAGATGCAGTGATAAGTGAAAGACCTAAAATAACTTTGGGTTCCATATAGTCTTTGTAATAAAATAATGGGAACTTCAATTATTTCCCTACTTCCAAATCTTTATAATTTCTTCTCGTCTAGAATGGTGAGATTTCCCAGTGGTAAATACTCTGACTTTATAGTATGCTTATTTCTTGTGGCCAGTGAGAAGACTGATTTCACTTCAGTGATATTTTGCAATGACAGTGCAGTTAAGCTGGAAATTATAATTTTAAGGGACTAATGCATTTTATTGCTGTCAGCAGACTATTAGGACTGCTTTGTAATTGAAGTGTTGAACATTTGTGAGAAAGCCCTGTTTCTGATGGTATGTACAGTGAAATGGAGATTACTTGGTTATAGGAATCTCTTGTGCAGCTTTATTGTAAATATATAACAGTTTTAATGTGCTTCTGACAAGAATGAGCAACATTTTAGCTATTTGCTCTAGGCTGGAACTGTGAAGAAATTCGTCAGTGACAGAGTGGTTAAGGTAACACAGGGAAAGTTATTTCTAATGCATTGTTGCCATCAGCATGTTCTAGTTGTGAAACTACATTTAACACAGTAGATATATTGTAACTGAAGGTAATTTAACTCCTAAGTTAACCCATACAGTAGTTTAAAAGTTAGAATACTAACATTGTACTGCAGCTTTCATGCTAAAGTGTACCTTTAAAATAATTGTGGACTTACTGGTGTGATAGCTTAATATGCTTTTCATAGTGAATGGAACAAGCAGAGAGAAAAAGTAATGTGATAATGAAGACGAAAAGCTTAAGAAGGTGTTATTGTGAGACAAAGATGGGGACATAGTCTATGGCTGTTGATAGCTGCATTGGAAGTCCTCAGATTTTTTAGGTAGAAGGTGAATGCTTAGGCATTTTTTTCCTTTCCAGTAAGAAAATTCAATATTTCATATGTAATAGCAAGTTTCCTTGTACCTTTAGCTATTATTTCTTTTTGGACAAAATTGCACAAAGCCTCTCTATATGTAAGGAATGCATTTCATCCGTGCATTTGAATTTCTGTTTAAAAATACTTTAATGCTGACAGATGTGGCAAATTAAACATTTAAATGATGCTTGGCCTGTCAGGTTTATGCTTTTGCTGAGATAGCCCTGCTGAAGCTGTTACATTAACTGTACTATAATTAACATGGTTGTCTTTGTTATAGTTTCAGTCTGATGGAAGCAAACAGGAAGATAAAGAGAAAATGGTGAGTTTATTTTGGAGGAAGGTGTTTTTGTGCAAGATTGTAATGGCGACCAAATGTGCAATTTACTTCTTATTTGCTTGGAATCAGCTAGAATCCTCCAGCTACTTATTCTATAAATACACTTCATGGTGGGGAAAAGCATGAAGACAAATTTGACATAGTGGGAGATGTTTATTGGTACAGTGATTTTTTTAAAATTTCTAAATTTATTTACTTCAAAATTTTCTAATTTATTATCAAGATTGTTTACAATGAAATCCAGATGTTTAGTTGAAATCTAACTTAAAAAACAAGTGGTGGTTTTTTTATTTTTTAATCAATAAGTTTTCAGTATGAAGTTTCTGCAGTTTTCATTGTTATGTATTCCTTTCTCACTTACCCTGATTTCCTGAATCATTGTAGAAAAAAATCTTTTCTGGGTTTTTTTTTTCTTTTTTTCTTTTTTTCTTTTTTTTTTTTTTAATTGCTGTTGCTGCTAGTTATTCTAGAATAGCTCAGTGGAAAGGAGAAATGTTTAAGAAAGGGTCAGGATAGGATACTGAAAACATGGAAATTGGAAATGTGTCTTGCAAACATCTATAACGTTTTCAGATTTTTATCTGAAATTTGAAAATGGAAGTAAAGATAAGGAATACCTTAATACATTGAAAACAGTTGCCAAAATGAACTTTTTCCCATGTTGTTGCACTTCATGCAAGTCCACACAATATCCATTTTTTAATGGGTTGTTTGATTCGAAAATGAGTGCAACCTACTGAAGATTGCATTAGCTTTGTTCTAGTATCTTATATAGGCAGATAAAATATTGACAATATATATAGCCCATAAATTATATACAAAATTATTTATGATGATAGATACTTCTAGGTACTATTTAGATTTTTGTTCTGGAAGTCTTAATCTTGTGGTGTACTTGTTTTATAATCAAATTTTCCATTCATGCATTTGTGCATTGCATGTACAACATTGCTTCTAAGATAGTTACCTTGGGGTTTTGTCTTTATCCCAGGAGACACTGTTCAGCTGTTTGTTGAGTATTACTGATCAAGTCTTGCTTCCATCTCTTTCCTTGATGGACTGCAATGCATGCATGTCTGAGGAATTATGGGGAATGTTCAAAACCTTTCCATACCAGTACCGGTGAGTAGAATGATTTGCTTCCATCCTTTGGAATGGGCTGTTCAAATGTCAGTTCTGAAATTCCTTTTCCTGTATAACTTTTCCAGGTACCGTCTCTATGGGCAATGGAAGAATGAAACGTATAACAGTCACCCACTTCTTGTGAAAGTTAAAGCTCAAACCATAGACCGAGCCAAATACATTATGAAGTAAGTGGTCTATTCCCATAAATAATAATGAACTGTAATACAGTGTATTGCATATTACCAGCTGGAGAAAAAAAAAAGCTTGACAAATACATTCCCTGACTAATGACTTACTAATTTCTCAAATAGTCCTTGTTTAATGTAATATTTAATTATTTTACATTATATATAATGTCAAATTATAATTAATATTTAATGTATTGTGGTTAAAAACCATCAAATAAGCAAGGATACAGGCAAATTTGTCACCAATAAGCATATATAATCTCTGAAAAATGTCCCATTAAATGAGGTAAAACCTTTTCCATGGGTAAAGGTGGAGACTTTGCTCCAAAGAGTCTCAAGAATCTTGTCATGTTCTCTGTAGATTTAAATGTATGGCAGTAAGTTGAACAGAATGATTTATTCTCATCCTCAAGTGGGCTCACAGCAATTTCAGATTTACCTCACATTTGATGTCACTGTCAGGGAATTTAGGGTTTCCATTTGCCAAAAGCAAATGGTGTGGTGTTATAATATGGATAATCAGAATCTTTCCATGTAGGCAAGACAGTAATTATTTCTGGATAAGACTTTGGACTTACAGCTGTGAAAGCTAGGAACAATTGTTTTGATTCCCTTCAGCCTTGCTACATACACCATAAACCTTTCCTCCCTTCCCCTGTGCAATGGATTTCAGTTGTGCAGGTGAACCACAGTGCTGTCAGTCGTTAAAGATTGCTCTGTGTATAATTTACTGTCAACTTCAAGTTTCAGGTTGAGCTCAGATCTTCAGTAGGAAATTCTGTGGAACTATAACACGAAGAAAGAAATACTGTTTTTCAATGAACAGAATGCAACAAAAAATGACTGATCTGTGCCTAAGTTAAATTTCCAGGAGCAACTAACAGCATCACATGGTAGTTTGGTGTATGTGGTACAGATTTCACTGACAAATTCTGAAAGCAAAATGTTCAAAGTTGAAGCTAGAATATGGTCCATAGTAATAGACAACTGGATTAGTTGTTCTGTCTGCATCTTGGAGGATTTCTCAATTTCCATTTCTCAACGGTTTAGTATTTCTATGCTGAGATGTCTTGAAAACACATTTGCTAGTGAGAATTTAGTCTCTGAGACTAAAAGATGTTTCTTCAATGAAACTAACCTGTTGTTTTAATATTCTTCTAGCTTGTCTTTTGTAATAAAATATGTCCTTATTTACAGGCGCTTAACTAAGGAAAATGTGAAACCCTCTGGAAGACAAATTGGGAAGCTCAGCCACAGCAATCCTACAATTTTATTTGACTATGTATGTTGTTACATGTATTTGAGTGCTGTTTCATCCTGACAACAGATAATTGAAGTTCAGGAAGGGACCTGCAGTTCAAATATCATTATTTTTTACTTTTGATACAAATTTTAAAATACAGTAATTTTTTAGTAGTGCACATAGTAAGGTACTAAATATGACTTATTAAAACTTAGATATTAAATATAAAAATCTCTTGAATAACTAACTGCAGAAAAAGTTTTAATTTCAGAGAGCAGAGGTGGGTCTCAGGTACAGGTTATGCAGAATGTGAATTCAGGTTAAGTTACTCTGACAGTTGTCTATGAATGGGGTGGAGATGGATCAGGGTCATTAGAAGAAAATGTAAAGCTTTGAAGTCTGAAATGCACCTATGAAGTTGGGAAGGATTTTTAAGATTACTTGGTGCTGCAGAGTGCTGGAGAGGTGTTAAAATGTGTTGATGGGCCTCCATCTTAGTCACAACAGCGACCTAAGGGTATTGACTTACCAGCTTTTAGATTTTACTTGAAGAAATTACTGCTGCAATATACGCTTGTGTGTCATGTACCAAAGAGAACATCCTGGAAATTGATTAATACAGTTTACTTGTAGTCTTTCATGACCTAGCTTCATGGTTTCAGGGTTTTTTTTTTAAATAGTCTTGTATTACAACTACTTGTTGTAGCAACAGGAAATCCTGCTGATAAGGTTTAGGATTCTTAAAAAATAGTAGGAAAAAAATGTTTTCGTTATTTTATTTGCTGATAATTGAAAAGAGAAAATATACAGAATGGTTTTTACATGTTAGAGACATGTTTCACTGATATCTTTAAAGTACTAGATAGATTAATGAGATTACCTGTTTACTTTGACAGTTGTTTAGGACCTTAGAAAAATTAATTTTAAGCACGTTTTGTGTAGGTTTTGAAGGCCAGTTTGTTAAAAGCCCCTGTTCAGCTGAATGTCTGTTGTAACTTGCAGATTTTATCGCAAATACAAAAATATGATAACTTGATAACTCCGGTTGTTGATTCGCTGAAATACCTCACTTCCCTGAACTATGATGTCTTGGCATGTATCCTTTGATGTAAATAACTACATCTCTTATTGATAAAGCTGCAGTTGTAGCCAGATTAAATCTGTTATCTGTGAGTAAATATTGTGTTTTCTCTTCTTGTTGCTTTTTGCTGGAAATTTTAGTGAAGTTTGCAAATACCTTTGCATTTGTAGTGGGTTATGGAATCCTCTCTTAATTATTTCACACTATGAAAATTATTATTGTTTTTACTACTTTCACTCTTGAAAGCATAGTGATCTTGTAAATAGTGAGGTAATACTGCTTTTAGGTTACTTTTTTGTGTTTTTTAATTTTTTTAAAACCACAGCTATGTTGATGCTTACTGTACTTATATATCATGTTCATATATTACAAAAGCCAGAAAAAAAAGTCTGTAACTTTTGTGCTTGTAAGTAGAGGAGAAATGCTCTCTTTAACTCCATTAAAGATTGTATCATTGAGGCACTGGCAAACCCTGAGAAGGAGAGAATGAAGCATGATGACACTACAATCTCAAGCTGGCTGCAGAGTTAGTATTCTTGTTTCATTTATTACAATATGTTTAAAATACTTCACACACACCCCCGCCCCCCATGATCTATTGAACCATTGACCATTATGATCAATATTTCACTTGCACCTACTGGTTAATATTTTCAACAAAATGGAGAGCTGGCAAGTTTAATCAATAGGATTTTTTTTCCCCTTTGTATTCCGGAAATGCATGTATTGCTAAGATGCCATGTGCACTTTGTTTATGTTTATGTAATAAAGAGGTGAAGTCACAGCTGTTTCTCTTTGCTCTAGGTCTGGCAAGTTTTTGTGGTGCCATTTTCCGAAAATACCCAATTGAACTTGCAGGCCTCCTGCAGTATGTGGCCAACCAGCTGAAAGCTGGCAAAAGGCAAGTATTGCACAATGGATCCTTATAAACTCAGTTTTTATAAAGTGCTATTTAGGTGTTTGCCGATATACAGACATCTGATGTAGTTGTTGCTCTAGCACTCGTCAACTCTGTTCATAGCACTGGGAAGGTTAATTAGCAGAAAGAAAGAATGATATACTCTCTAGTACATTACCTTTCCTCTAATTGTATCGCTGTGACATTCTTGAAACAGTGATTTTTCATCTTTAATTTATTTTAATAGTTTTCTTAACAGCTAACCAGACAGGGGAAAAAAACCTGCCAGTGTGTAATTACATCACAGAAGTTATTGTACATTATTTAAAAAATACTATCCATTATATAAAGCAGTGTGACTGTTACAGTTTGTTTTTCTTTTCTCATGTCTTCCCTGCAGGAATGGCTCTTAACATTTTAATATTATTTAAATACTTTATCCAATTAATTTAGTGGTAGTTTAATTGCTTCTTCATGTGTCAATGTCAATCATAACTCAAAACAAGTTTTCCAATTTGACTTTTCCTTTTGTCTGTCCATTGTCATCACTTTAGTAGTATTGTTTCATTTACTTACCTAATTTTAATGTTACCACATAGGTGAGTATCAGCTTCTTTTTATTAGAAATCCCCATATGGTTGTTGAGTGGCAGCTTACCAATGGTTATAACACAGCATGTTATTTTAGGGCAGTTATGTTGAGAAATGTAGTTTTTTCCCCTTCCTTGCAACATAGACATTCAGTCTCATACGCTCCTCTGTCCCTACTTTTTGTTCTGATGATGGCAATCACATTGAGCTACAGAGGAAGGGTAAGTAATGTTTATTGTTTTTTCCCAAAATTATAACTGAAACTATTTTGGGAAAAAAAAAGTCAGTTTAGTACTTGGGGATCATAAAAATAAAATTGATTTACCTGTATTACCAGTTTCACAGGACTACAATATTCAGGTATTTGAATTGGAGCTTATGCTGGTATTGCACAGTTCGTAGAAAGAAAAGCTACTTATGGTTGGAACAGCAAACAAAAATACAAGCTGTATGATTTATTTAAAGATGACACTTTGTTTTGGAAGGCATGGGTTAATGCTTTTCATAAGAAAGTCACAGAAATTTCTGAAGTTAACTGGAAAACATTGTTTTGTGTGATTGGGATACAATTTACTATACTTCTGTCAAAGAAAAGTCATTGTCCTTATGGAATTCAGGAAGTAAAACCTAGTCTCTGGGCAGGATGGTTATTACAATATTTTATATATTGTGTTTCAAGTAAAAATAAGATGTTTTTCATGTATTTAAGTACCTCTCCAGACTACCTTTGCCAATGCATTTCTAAGGCTGTGTACTATTCTAGAAACTCTTAACAAAATATAAAATATTCCACATTCATTAAATAACTGTGTAGATACAGTTTGAAACATGGAAAGCAACAAAAGGGAGCAATAAACTTTGATTCATTTGCTGATACTTAATAGCACCACATTCACTACCATCTTCATAAAAAATTAAGTTGTTCTGCAGGGGTTCTGAAATCCATCTGTGGAATGACTACATTGCTTTTAAGTACAAGATTTTTTCTTGGAATTAAGAAATCCTTGTGCTTGACATACCAGTTTCTTCTTGAAAAAAGAATGAGAATGTTGTTTAACATGCACTGTAGTGCTGCTATGTAATATATATTGAGTGTCATAGCGTCCAGTTCTTAAACAAATTGTCTTGTTTTTACTCCACTTGTCTGTTTTCTTTGCAGCTTTGATTTGCTTATTTTAAAAGAGGTAGTGCAGAAAATGGCAGGGATAGAAATTACTGAAGAAATGACGATGGAACAATTGGAAGCCATGACTGGTGGAGAACAACTGAAAGCTGAGGTGTGTTTGTGTTAAATTTAATAATAACTATTGCTTTTTATTTGTGGTTCTAAAGACTCTGGTTCAAGAACTCTGGCAGCATAGCTGAGAAAAGTGTGTGCCTTCTTGGAATTGCTGCCTCTTTTGAGCTTACAGACCTTGAGATAGGCAGCCAGTGCAGTGTAGATGTGAACCTTCATTCTTGTGCATCACAGCATCTCATTTTCAGGAGAGAGTGTTACATGACAGACCTGTGCATTCCAGCAGCCACTAAGCTTGGATGTGGTGTAGTTCTGCTGGCTCAGCCTTGCTCGGGGGGAGTAGCAAAAACTATTTAAAACATACAAGACTAGTTAGTTTGATTCTTCTATGCATACATTGCAGTTCAGTATCCAGAGAGTTTGACTGATGGACAGGAAACTATTGCTGTTAATTCATCAGTATTTCTGCAGTCAGCATACAAAGATTCTGTTTGTGATGCACTATTTTCCAACTTGAGTAACTTCTTCTGTACTGTGCAGGGTGGATACTTTGGTCAAATCAGGAATACAAAGAAGTCATCGCAGAGATTAAAAGATGCTTTATTGGACCATGATCTTGCCCTCCCACTGTGCCTGCTTATGGCTCAACAGAGAAATGGTGTTGTCTTTCAAGAAGGAGGGGAAAAACATTTGAAGCTGGTGGGAAAGCTGTATGATCAGGCAAGTAAAAACACCTGTTTTAATGAGATCCCCTCCTTTTTGTTAACTTCTAGTTTATCAGCACAGTATGTAAGGATTCAGCACATAAAAAACAAAAATGTATAGAATTATATATAAGAATACAGTACAATAAATACAAATACATAGGAATTTTAAAACTAATTGCAGGGTTGCTCTGTTTTAATATATGGGTGTATTGAAAGTATATTACATTAAAAAGTGACCTCTGAGTAAAAGAGCAAAGCATCCAATATCATAAAAAGTTAAATTCTTATTTTTTAAGTGTCCATCGTGTTTTTCTAATTTTACTTTGGTAAGTGAAACTTCCTTCCTTTAAAAAAAATACTGCCTCAGGCAGTAGGAACTAGTTGCATTCCATTCTGGTAGATTAGAATGCTCTTGAGTTGTGCTGGCTTTTCTAGGTGGGGTTTCTTATTTTATTATTCTTCCCCCATTAGAATTTTTTTTCTCTACTATTTGGTGTTAGCATTTTTAACAAGAAGCAAAAAATTTTTAAAAAGCAAGCTTTGAGGCTCTCCATAACTTAATTGTTGAACAAAATAATAATGTTTGCTAACTTTTTGTATTTTTAACTTGTAGTGCCATGACACCTTGGTACAATTTGGTGGGTTTTTAGCATCCAATCTAAGCACAGAGGATTACATTAAGCGAGTGCCTTCTATTGATGTTCTCTGTAATGAGTTTCACACACCTCACGATGCTGCATTTTTCCTCTCAAGACCCATGTATGCACACCACATTTCAGTGAGTACAACTCTTCCATTTGTCTGCTCACAGTGCTGCTCTGATACCTGTTACCAGTACATGTGGTAGGTTCCAGATAAAAATTGTTTGCTAAATAGAACTTGCAAAGTTCTGTGAGTAGAATTAGAAATAGAAACTTTGGGCTGGAACAGGTTATCCTTAATCATCTTAGAAAATATGACCCATGTGTCAACTTTCACACAACTGACAGAAGTAGCTAATGAAGTCACCTCTTTGGATGTCTTGGGTTATCAAGAGGAATTCTCTCCCTCCCTATTCCCTCAAAGGTGTAAGTTCTTCTGCAGGTATGTTAGATGGATTTTTGCTGTGGAGGAAAGTGTTGCAGCTGGCAAATGGTGTGCTATCTCAGGAAGTGTCAGATATTAATTTGTTCCTGCATCTAAAAAATTCAATATGGAGAGCAGTTTTTACTTGGTGTAGTATAGTATGTTACTGTAACAGGTAGCAGCATCAGTGAAGAACAATAAATCCATCCAATAGGGATGAAGACTAAAGGTTCTGTATAAGGTTCTTCAGTGCTTTATGTACTGACATTTCACAAGTAAATGTTGTGCAGAAAAGTTTTTCAGGAAAGTTAAATTATTCTATTAAGTTTAATTTTTGTATTTGTAGATTACAGTTTTTTATTTATTTTATTTTTTTATCCACAGTCAAAGTATGATGAACTAAAGAAAGCTGAGAAGGGAAATAAACAGCAGCACAAAGTTCACAAATACATTACATCATGTGAGCTGGTGATGGCTCCTGTTCACGAAGCTGTGATTTCTCTGCACCTCCCTAAAGTATGGGATGACATCAGCCCTCAGTTCTATGCTACATTCTGGTCTTTAACAATGTATGACCTTGCCGTGCCACACAGCAGCTATGACAGAGAAGTCAATAAACTTAAAGTCCAGATGAAAGCCATAGATGACAATCAGGAAATGGTATGTTGATATCATTTTGTGGTTCAGTTTAAACTTTTCTAGCCTTGCAGGAGTTTCTTTTCATGAAGTATTATATTAAGGTTGTTTAGATCTATGAAGTTTTGTCCCCTGGTTCATCCATTCTGATTTGCCACGTTAAACTAATTTGGATTGACTTTCCTTCATAATTTCCATTTTAAAAGTACTAGTGACTCCACTAAGTGAAAATTACTGGAAAATCAGTTTCAGAAAGCAGGTCTTGACACCTGTATCTATGGTTTGTCTGTTCACTCTTGTCTTAACTAAAGTCAGCCAGTGTTCATAAAATCAGTTGATTATTAAAGCAGAACATTTTTGAGTGAGAAGTTTTTTAAGTATTCTTTAGTATTACCAGGAACTTATTGCTCTGTCTATAGCAAGTTTTAGTATAATACTAAATTAGTTACATTGACATTTTATAGCCTCCAAATAAAAAGAAAAAAGAAAAAGAACGTTGCACAGCTTTGCAGGACAAGCTCCTTGAAGAGGAGAAGAAGCAGTTGGAGCATGTGCAGAGGGTTCTGCAGAGACTGAAACTAGAGAAAGATAACTGGCTTCTGGCAAGTAAGTGTGTCTAAGGGAAATGCTGTGGATGTTTTTGTAGTCATCACTGTCTCCAGAACTTCCTTGCAATAATACTGTTAATGTTAATTTGAAAATTTGATCTCTATATGATGAGGTCTGTTAGTGAGGTAAATTTTTAGTTAGAATGTAATGTGTCTTTGAAAATGCTGAGTCATTGGTTTTCATAGAGAAGTTTTGTTTCTTGCAATGTCAAGACTTTTTGAATTTTGCCCTAATTTAGAAAATAAGTTAGAGATTGACCAGTTCAGTGGAAACTTATAATTGCAAGCTGGCTTGTACTTGCTAACTGCAGTTAGAATGCTGCAGTTAGAATGCTGCTAAGTTAGTATAATTGCTACAGGACAAAAAGTAGGCATGTAAAGTCTCAATGACTGGTTTGGGTTAACTTACTTTGTTTGAGTTCTGTGATTAGGAGCAATATACCAGAATTTGGGTGGTGGCATAAACCGTGTTCCAATGACAAGATAAGTGTTGTGCCAGCCTAACAGCCCCATTCAGTGAGACAGCATGGACATGTTTTATAGAGCAGATATGCAGCAAGCAGAATCAAGTTTTTTCTCCTACAAAACATCTGTAATGTTTCATGTTGCTTGTGAACTCTGCTGGAATGGTTAATCTGAAATGTTTTTCTCTGGTCAGTTTTCTTCTCTGGAGGAACTTTGAGTTTGTAACTGGAAGTAGTAGTTCGTCTGTCCCAAGAAGCCTAGCATAATCCAGTGGAAAAGAGTTTTGTTGTCCAACTCATGTAAGATCCATCCAACTGGTTTAATGAAGAAACACTGTTCCCTATAAATATTTAATGTACTGTAGTAAATTAACTACAATAAATTACTGGTTGAAAAATTACTGGTTGATTAAAACTTGGTATAAAGGTGACTTTGTAAATTTGTCTATGTAAAGAACCACCCAAAAGTGTGTAGAAAATAGTTTGCATAGATATACACATAACTCTTTGTGGGATACTGGGAATAGCTTATTGTAGGCTCTTGTGCTCAGGCTTCAGTTGAATGAAGTTTCCCAGCATTGTATCCAGAGGCAAACTTACAGTTTCAGCAGTTTGCTCATTAAAATAAATAATCTGTAATTGTACCACATGAGGAAGTAGAACAGCATATCCACTGTAGTAGTGGGCTTTATTATTTTTATTTTTTATTATTTTTAAAATTATTTATATTTAATTAATTTTTTTTAAGACTGCCATCCTGTCTACAGACTTTCGATAGTGTTTGTACCCTTATGAATAGGTTAATTTTTGGTAGAGTAGACAGGTAGCTTTAGCAATCAGAGACTACTTATTCTGACTGGCCGTTCACTTGCTTTGTTTGTACACTTCTGAAGCAACACATTGTCCTATGAACTGTGATTCCCTTGGTAGATTTTTCCTTTTTGTTAGTTATCAAATGTTTGTTATAACCTTTGAGGGATAGATACTAAAATTAAGCAAAGTCAGTATAAAGTTTTTAGTTAAGTAAAAGTTTGACAGTCCTTTCTTGAGCAAGCTTTATTCTGTGAGCATTGCGAAATTGAAGCAAGTAAACCCTGGGAATTATGAATTACTGTGGCCTGTGCAAAACCACCAGTGGTCCTTGTAAGGATCATGACTGTTCTTCCTTTGAAGGCATCCACTTAGTCTTGAATTCTGTACTTCCTCTGACCTCGCTTTCATGCTGTAAATTCCTCTCAGCTTGTTTTTATGTTCCTTATTGCCATGGGACCAGTTTGGCTATGTGTTGGGCTGTTGAGTTTACCAACCTGTGCTTGATCAAACAGAAACAGGTAACTTGAACTTGATACAGTGCAGTCGTTTACTCAGTGGTAGAGCGAAACTTCCACAAAATGGGTTTGTATTGGCGTAGTGGTTTACTGAAGGCTGTTCTTTAAATTCCTCTATGTGTTTGATTAATTGGAAAAATGATTATTAACGGACTCTGTAGAGACAATATGTTCTTCAGTTTCGAAGGAAACCAAACTGAAAGTCAGCCCAGTGTAGAAAGATGAAAGTAAGTGTTCTAGGGAAATAGCAGGTGGCATTTGCTTTGCTGATGTACACATTTTGAGCAGGTGGAGAAGTTTACTGAAGCTTTCCCAGAACCTGTTTTTAGCCTTGTGTGAAAGAAGAATTTTACCAGTAAGATATAAGCATTTGCTACATCCACCCTGCTATTCTATCTCCACCCTCAAACAGTTGCACTTATATTGACTTTTCTGATCAGTGCCAAAGATATGTCTGAAATACAAGTGGCCAAATGTGCAAACACCAGAATATGGATCTGTCATACTGAACTTCTTGGGAAGAGAGTAGTTTAATGATAAGCCATTAATTTACTTAATTTTTCTTTTCTTTTTTCCCCTCTCAACTTTTGTTTTTTGAAGAATCTACCAAAAACGAGACTATCACCAAATTTTTACAGTTGTGTATATTTCCTCGATGCATTTTTTCGGCAATTGATGCAGTTTACTGTGCTCACTTTGTTGAACTGGTGCATCAGCAGAAAACACCCAATTTCTCCACACTTCTCTGCTATGACCGAGTAAGTAGCTAAAACTGTGTGTATGTACATCATTACCACTATGAACATCCCAAACTAGTGTCCCCCCTGCCTCCCAAGAGAGGTAAACAGGATCAGTTTGAAACTTGTGTTTCATTCTAGAATCTGTGACAATCAGAAGTTCACTTTTATGTTTCAGATCTTATGATCAAAGTTTTCTTAAAGCTTGAGGGGTTTATTTTCAATAAATCTTGTTTGTGTTTTACCCTAGTGAGTCTGGAATTTCAGAGCAAAGTCATTAGCTGTCTTAGGAGTTGTTTTCAGGTTTTGTAACCTTTAAGTAATCAGTATTTCCATGGCCTGCTCTCACCTTCCCATTTTAGCTGTGTGTGCCATTTTCTTATTGTCCATCACCAGCAACAAAAAACTCTTTTGCATCAGCTTGGCTAGATGTTTACTTATACCAGCTCAAATCATTATTAATTTGAAAATAAAACAATTACATCAGTGAAGACACTTGAACTGTTGAACAGTATGTCAGCAGCAGCTATATGCTTGGATTCTGGCTAAGTGTGAAGGATCAGCAGTTGGGGAAACAAACAATATTTTATAATTTATAATTTTATATTTTATAAGAAGTCTCTATTGTATTTGGAAACCAGCTTAATGGTGGTTTAGATGAGAGAAATGTATAATTTTTGTTAGTTTTTTTGCTTTTGTAATTCAGTAAGGTCATAGTAACGTTTTCTTGCTCTATTCACAGGTTTTCTCTGATATTATATATACAGTTGCAAGTTGCACAGAAAATGAAGCCAGTAGATATGGCAGGTTTTTATGCTGTATGCTGGAGACCGTGACCAGATGGCACAGTGACAGAGTCATATATGAAAAGGTATAGGAAACTACTAAAATAAGTTTGCTCATTAGAATACGTGCTAACCATTTGTGTAATTCAGCCCAATAAAAATGGATTTAGTGAAACTGTTAAAGACAATGCAATTGAATTTTTCTGATGGCATGATCATAAAATCAACTTGTATATTACTATAATTCATGTAGTTTTGATAGAAGTAATTTTGTATGGTGTTAAAAGATATGTTTGCTAAAAAAACACTTCCATTTCTGATTTTCACATGGCTTACCTCGAAGATAATTTAGGGAGCATATGGAAACTCACTTTATACTCCTTGCACAACCTAGTTAAATTATGAATAATCTTTTGTCTCACCCACTACTTAAATTTCAATTAAATTAGCTTCAAAAAAATGTGAGTCAAAAAAAAAAGTTAAGTGTGATCGTGTCTCATTCTTTAGAGCTTAGGTTTTAGAATTACTGGTTTTGTTTCCTGAAAAATAATTTTTTCCTATTTGATGTGCATGTAGGAATGTGGCAACTATCCAGGCTTCCTAACTATATTACGAGCAACTGGATTTGATGGTGGAAATAAGGCTGATCAGTTGGATTATGAGAATTTTAGACACGTGGTACACAAGTGGCACTATAAATTAACTAAGGTAAATAGAGATGCCAAAAACCTTACATTTTTGAATGCTTTAAAAAAAAAAACAAAAAACAACTTCATTAGATTTAATTTATGTTTTAGGCTTCTGTGCACTGTCTGGAAACAGGTGAATATACACATATCAGAAACATCCTGATTGTGCTGACCAAAATCCTTCCATGGTATCCAAAAGTGCTGAATCTGGGTCAAGCCTTGGAAAGAAGAGTACACAAGATATGTCAGGAAGAGAAAGAGAAGAGACCTGATCTATATGCATTGGCTATGGGGTAACAACAACTTATTTAAGAAAGTGGTTAAAAGTGGATCATGAAAGGCATCTAAAGACTCGGAACTGTTACAGTCCTAACATTTGATTTTTACCTTATCACAGAAGATTTCGCTATCCTGCATCTTGGTGCTGGCAGTGTGAATGAAAACATTCATTTTATGCTGGATGATCACTAATTTCCTTTACAAGACTCTAGTAAAACACTTAAAATAGTAAAGATTTCTACTCAGAAGAGCATAGCTTAATTTTAGAGAAATAATATAGCAGCAAGGAGATAGGAGGTATAGTAAAAGGAAGAATGCAAAGGGCTATTTCTGCAAGACTGGTTAGATATTGAAAGTGCATATGATTCTAAAATGCTTAGTTACATGTTACATCTTCCTGTGGTGAATGTGAAATCATCCTTGTATGCCTGAGGGGCAGTTCAGGTTGCCCTAACAGTTTGAAGTTTTGTCAGTAGTCAGTTTGTTCTGTGTGTTTGCCCAGGGGTGTGTGTGTGTGTGATGGTGAGGAAGAGGGTGTGGAAGTAGGGCTGCTTCTTGCGTCTAGTGGGTTTGTTTGTTTTTCTTTTTCTTTTGAGCTCATCGATACAGGGGGAAGAAACTGCGTATCAGTTAGGAAAAACTGTGAAATAAATAACAGATGAACTGTTAGATTAGATCCACATTTAAGATTCAATCCATGTTTTGCTTTATGTTTGTGCATATTTAACAATCTGTGCGACTTGCAGCTATTCTGGACAATTGAAAAGTAGGAAGCCTTTCATGATACCTGAAAATGAGTTTCACCACAAAGACCCACCTGCCAGGAATGCTGTACCTGCAACAGTACAAAATGGGCCAGGTGGTGCTGGGATGCCTACGTCTCTTGCAATAAATACAGTTAGACTGGAAGAGGGCACTACTGAGGAGACTGGTAAATACACCTATGATTATTATATGGGTTTTTTTTAGTAGAATTTTTTGGACATTACAGGCTTCTCTCAAAATTTGCCTCATTAAGCTAAAAAGAAAAAGTATAAATTTTATGCTAAATAGCATCAGTGCGTGTTCTTTATTTTCACTTGGTTTTGGGAGAGAGTGATCTGCTGCCTATTTCACCTGTTAGCTACGCATGACCTGACATGAGTATGCTCAGCTACTTGTTGTATATTAACCAACAAGAGATTAACTACTTGAAATAGAGCTGTTCTCTTTCTTTTTTTAAGCAGATAAACTAAAGGAGAAGTCTCAGGGTGTGGTGAAAGTTATTAATAAAACTGTCAACGCTACACCGAAGGTGACAACAAGCAACGGAAACAGTGCATCTAATAGGTGAGAAAACCTATTCTTATACATTCTCTATTTTCTTCCTTCCAAGCCATAGAAATACACTTGAAAATGACCTGTGTTTTATTTTTACTTCGGGATTCTGTGTAAATAGTTTCCATTTCTTTAAAGTTTAAAAAATGACATTTCTTTCAAAATACACCGTTTTACTGGTAAATGCATTTCATTTTAGTTACAAAGGACAAATAAGAACATTTGCTTGTTGTTGTACTGACAAAAAAACAGCAAATCTGAAATCTTAGAGTGTCTGCTCCAGGAAAATTCTGTCAAACATTCAGAAGTGAAACTTCTGTGATAAAGCTAGAGCTAGAGCTTTATGTTTCTGTATATGCTAATTGGCCATTTTATTTTTGATGCAGCAAAATTATTAAAGAGAAAGATGATAAAGAAAAAAGTGGGAAGGAAAAAGATAAAGAAAAAAAAGACAAGACTCCAGCTGCCACTCCGGAGATGAAGGCACTTGGGAAAGATGGGAAAGATAAACCGAAGGAAGAACGGGCAAACAAAGACGAGAAAGCAAGAGAGATCAAGGAGAAAACGCCAAAATCTGACAAAGAAAAGGAAAAAGTGAAGAAAGAAGAAAAAGCTTCAAAAGAAGAAAAGTCCAAGATGGTTGTTACCATCATTGAGTCAAAGTCAACTGCAGAAAAGGAGAGAGAAAAGGAGCCATCCAGAGAAAGAGATCTAGCAAAGGAAATGAAATCCAAGGAAAATGCTAAAGGAGGAGAAAAGGTGCCAGTAGCTGGGTCCTTGAAGTCACCTGTTCCCAGATCAGAAACATCAGAATCTGAAAGGGGTAAGTTTGAATATTTAGTTTCTGTTCTTGTCTAGAAAAATAGAATGTATCACTTGAAAATCACTGAGTGTCAAAACATGACAGAGAAGTTGAGAGAGAATCTCTACATAATAAGTGAGATGTTGACTAGCTTTTCAATACAGTTACTATTTAAAGGAGGTGGTCAGAATATCTTCAAAAGGCAAGCTATGTGAATGTGTGAACTTGACACATCTCCAGTGAATGCTTGTTCTCACAAACCCTGCCATTTTTTAAATGTAAGTCTAAATGGTCTTTTATTATAATGTATAACTTTGACCATGCAAGTTTTGCAAAAGTATAATGAAAAAAATGAAAAAACTTTGTGCGTTCTTTGAGAGCTTCATGACAACCTTTGAATTAGAAGAAAACAGGGAAAGTGAAAGATATAGGCCTTTGCATCCTTCAGAAGGATGCAGGACTCTTTATCAGTCCCTTCTTATATTAGGGGTTAGCAAATCCTTATGTTATTACCTGAGGCTGATGTTGAGTTTTATATTTGTGTTGCTTAAGGCAAAACCACATAAGGGAGGGCTATAGTGTTTTCCATTGGGTTCACCTGTTCAGGGTCTTCATAGCAATTCTGAAATTCAGATACTGACTTCCATAAAATAGAAATTTGGAGTGAGCATAATTTTGCAGCAGTTTGTTCACAGTACACTTCTGCTGCAAACTTTCATAAAGATGGTCGAGGTATGCTGCTAACTTTAGATAGCTTAAGGAAAATGAAATTCACACAGCAGTAAGAAATCTAGCTGTAATTATGTTGGTACTTCAGAAAGTGATGATATTTGATTCTCCTCTTTGAACTGTGTTTTAATAATGCCATTGTTCTGTTCTTTCCTCAGAACAAAAACGACGCAAAGTTGATACACATTCTTCTCCATCACATTCCTCAACAGTAAAGGTTAGTATAGCCTGAGGAAGGCAGCACCCATGTTAGGCTCACAAGTTTGGGATGCCAGTATTCGACTTCCTTCAAGTTTTGTGCCAAGTATATCACTGGAACCACTGGAGGTTTTATGTTGCATTAGAAAATGCATTCCTTTTCTTTATTGGCGGACTGTCTTTTTTTCTATAAAAATATTTTTTAATTAACCAAAATAATGCTTCAAGGACCTAGCACAAATTTTGTAAAATAGTGTTTGGAAATTTCAAGAGAATTTTTACACAGAAGTGCCTCATTGCTTTAAGCAGTCAGTTTTTTTGGAGTGCAATGGTAGCTACAAGCAAATGAGTCTTTGCAACAGAGTGGAGCATATTTTTCTGCACTTCTTTGAAGAATCTGTAGCACTGAAGATTCCTGGATGATACGGGATGTACGATACCTCTGAATTCATCAGGCTTCTTGATGAGCATCATACCGATATGTGCCTTCTAAGGAGGAGTCTTGAAAGGAGTTCCATTTTAAAGTCTCCTTGGTGATCAGTTCTCCTGTAGTTGTGTATATTCAGTGCGCATGCAGCTTCTGTTGTACCTTCCCTTCGAGGTTTGTTTATTTCCAATGGGTTCCCACCATGTTGAGCCCTGCGTTACGATAAAACCAGATGTGGCCACCAAGCCTCCTATCCAGCAAAGAGAAACCCCAAGCACTCAAGCGCAGCACAAAACCATGGGCGTAGCCTACTTGAAGACTCAGGGTAGCCATTCCTTGCTCCATATTTATATTTTTCTAAACCATCTATGTTCATGGAATCTTTGAATTTGCAGTACGTTGAACATTTAAAACTGTAAGTTACCAATACTTCATCAAGAGCACTGTGATGGATTATGTGGGTCTTTAAACTTCATCATCTTACCGACTTTAGAACAAGCTCTTCTCTTTTTTCTGTTTTTTCAAAGTACATCTTTTTCTATGTAAGACAGAAAAAAATCTTTCATTTACTGGAAAGATTTAATTTAGTTTTGGAGAATTCAAATAGGTTTTACTAGTTTTGAGGAAACAGGTGACAGTGATAAGTACTCAGTGATGCAGTTTTATATAAATTGCAATATAAGGTCATTCTAGAGTAACTTCTACCACATTTAAATGAAAGTGGAGAAGATACAGGTTTAAAAGTATTTTAAACTTGTTTCACCTCTTGTTCAGCCATATTTAGAGTTAAGACTACTTTTTCTTTATATTTTTGTCTAGGCAGGAGAGTGTGTTTCACTGCTTTAGGAAGAATTAGATATAGACTTAATTTTGTAGTTTATTTAATAGCGGAGTCTAGAGAATAGATAATGACTGTCTTTTTTCACCCCCTACTTTCTTTTTAAAAAGTTTTTCAGTTTCTAGCTTTATTCAGAGTATGGTATTAACATAAGATTTATTCCAGAAGCAGTAGCTGTTTTTTGTTTCAAGGGCACGGCCGTGCTTCCCAAAGTCCCTCTGGTTTCTGAAAACTATTCCAGCTCACGTATCATCTCCGTTCATTTTCTACAGGACAACCTCAACGAACTCAAGGACTCTTCAGCAAAGGTTTGAATCTTTTAGAAACCAGCCAAGTTTATTTTCATGTTTTGTTACAGAGAGAAGTTAACTTTTGCTCTAGTGGCAAGCTCACATTGGAAATTCAAGTACCATTCCTGGAAATACTAGCATAGTAATAGAGGGATGAGGTTTTTTTGGTCCAGGTGTCTAAATCTTCTGTACAGGAGACATGGTTGATAATGTAGAAGCAACATTACAAAAATCCCCTGAATTTACCTTTCTGTCAATATTTTGAAGGGATGGCTCTTCCATTCCCCTCTAAAACGTGTGAATACGCAGTAATATCCTTATGATTAAGCCATTGGTTTGATTGAAAAGCTAATAGAACAGCTAAAATAGTTCTTAGAATTATTTGAGGGGTTTTGAATATACCAGTTAAAGAACAGTAGTTAGTTAAAGAATATTTGAGACATCTCTGGAATATTGATACCCTTTCCCCTTACAACTGTATTCATGTTCTATGAATAGTACTAGTGCTATAATATTGTGTTTCTAAGCATCAGAGACAGCCTCCTGAATTATCATCTTTGTGTATTTGCTTCCTGTAAATACACTTCAGTTTCAGTATCTTAGGAGAAGGGATACTAAAGAATGATCTCAGGAGTTCATAGAATCAGAATCCCAGGTTGGAAGGGACTTCAAGGATCAGCTGGTCCAGCCTTTTTGGCAAAAATGTGGTGTAGGCAAGATGGCCAGGCACCCTCTCTAGCCAGCTCTTACAAATGTCCAATGTTGGGGAATCCATCACTTCCCTGATGAGATACTCCAGTGACTGATCGTTCTTGGTGTGAAGTGTTTCCCTCTTGTTTCCAAGTGGAATCTTCCCAGGAGTAATTTATATCCATTACCCATTATTTTTCCATGTGACTCCTTGTTAAAAGGGCATCTCCCCTGGTAGCCACCCGGTGCTAAGGTCTCCCCCAAGTCTCCTGTTCTCATGGCTGATCATAACCTGTTCACCCTGCCTTCCCTCTCATGTCAGGCCTCCCAAGCCTTGGATCAGCCTTTGTGGCCCTTCTGCACCATCTCTGGCCTGTCCACTTCCTTTTTGTATAGTAGGGACCAAAACTGAGTGCAGTGTTCTGGGTGTGGCCTAACAAGCACGGGGAGCATTGTATTTTAGGCAGATTCTGTAACTATTTTGTTGCTTTTTAAAAACTCAAGCACGTTGTAACTGTTGTACAGTAACAGTCAGCCACTGCTCACCTGCTGACAGATCAGGGGATCTATGTGACTGACAGGAAATGGATCAAATCTTCTAAAGGTTGCTGTTAAGGTTTTTGATTACACAGTCAGTACCACATGCAGTACCTGAACTGCACGAAAGTTTATCACTTGGAAAATGCTGACCATTTGGACTTTTTTGGATGCTTTCTGGGTTTACCTGGGATTATTTATATTCACTTAATTTACAAATGTGTTACGGATTTCCATTTTCTGTTCTGTATTTACAGTATTGTTTTAGTTGTAGTTATCTTTATGCAAAGTGTTTAGAACACTTTGTATGTTTTTAATCAAAATAGCTGTGATTCTGTAATGGACACTTGCTGGTGGATTATTTTTTTTTTTTTATTGAATTTTTCCAATATCAACTGTATCTCATTATAGGGAGAGTGTATACAGGAAACATCCTTTAGTCTTGCCATTGATGAAACTACAGTGTCTGTAGGTTGAATCCAGATACTTTTATAAATCACCATCATATCTTGTATATTTAATTTTTTTAAATTCGGAAACTGTAGTATTTGTCATATAGCTACCTTTGCCTGAAGGGTGGTATATGGGAGTCTGTAAAATCTCCCTTTTCCCGTCCTTATGGTATGAGTCAAAATTTAGCTGGTTAATTGAAATGTTGCTTACATTTTCATTACTTTAAAGTTTATTTAAAAATATTTATTTTACTTATTAGCACATTGATTTAATTAAGGACACAGTGGAAGTCTTTGTAATTAAATTAACAGCAAACAGCTTTATTTTTCTAGTTAATTTGAAAAGTTATGTTTTAGAATTAACTGTAATGTGTTTGCATAGACTTAGCTGGAAGTGTATTGCAGTTGTGTGACCTTTTAATGGATTTATTCTTTAGGTATTTGGGGAATGGGGGGTCTCAAACCCATTCCTTCCTTTTCCAAATGTTCTTTTCTAATCTTTCTCACTTAATGAACTAATCTTCACTCTTCAGTGCCGTTCTAACAGACTTAAAGCACTTCATGACAGTGTTCCCTGTACATGGTGTAAGACAAGTTAAATGTTCTTTACTTCCATGTACTTATTTGGGGAAGTGATGGGATATTCAGAAGCCTGTAAGTTTTATGAGTTCGGCTTCTACTGAAAGTTAAAAGTCTAGTGTTGTTGTCTGCTTACAGATTTTCTTTGTTCCTGACTTGGCTCAGTCTCTGGAGCCAGACAATGAAAATATTGGTTTACACTGCAGGTTATAAAATAAATGGTGCCAGACTTGAGTTAGGTTTTTTCCTTGCTTCGGCATTTGTCCACACTGAAGCACCCAAAATTTGATGTGTCGTCAGTTGGCAGCATTTCTAGAAGCAAGCTGATAAAGTCTTTTTGGTAAAGGTGGAGGATGGAGGTAGTTTTCCAAAACTCTGAATTGGAATGGTAGAGGAGCAGTGGAATCTGTCATAATTAGCCATGAGAACACAAGAAATGGAATAGGAGAAAGCAGAGCTATGAGTTTGCTTTCTCCTGTGGAAAGCAGCTCTAGGAGACAACTGAATGGGGCTGTTTAGAGAAAACATATTTGCGTGTCATTGTCAGCAAAGAAGAGAGCAGGGATAAATTTACTTGTGGAATGGTGTGGTAGGAAATGGAACAAGAAAAGAGGAGTGAGGGAAAAGAGCAAAAAGAAATACCTAGTGAAAGAAGTATTGAAGGTTCAGTATCTCTTGTAGGATAATAAAATTCCAGTGAAGTAGTAAAAGGCAAGAGACCTAAATTTGGTTAGTGTGACTTCTAGCATAGGATCACTAACATCAGGTTTTGGTAAGTTAAGCATTTACTACTGAAACTGGGGAAGGACAGAACTGCTTTAATTTTGAAAGTTGTTTGAAACACTAATTGGTTTGCTTCAAGTGATACATTGATTGTTTTAAACTAATCTTCCACTTACCTTTTTATTGGTGTCCTTTTAAGTAAGGTGTCTCTCAAAAAAGAAATACAGAGAACATTTTAATAAAGATATTTTAGTCCCCAAATGAAATTGTTAACTTGCGGAACTGGGGAAAGATTGAAGTATACTGATTTAAATTTGTGTGCTGGTGTAATTTAAATACCGAGGGAAATGGTTTTAATTTAAAATATGCTCTTAATATTTCTTAGATCTAACTGTATAATTGCTTTAAATAAGACAGATATAATTATTGTAATGTATCCATATTTATATAACACATGCGCTGCCTGTTTTATGGAGCTTACCAGAATTGGTTAGAAGAGATAGTGGAATAACAACCTAGAACACATTACAGAAAAAAACAATTCTTTTCTATGTTCAGCTGTTTTTCTCATTTGAAGGTTAGAAATTAGATTAAAAGACATTATTCAAAGTATTGTCTTAAATACTTCGTTGATAAAGGTTATTCTTTAAAAAGAAATTATAACTTGTTTAAACAAGTTTAAAAATTCCATTCCTTCGTTCCAGGCAAGATTGTAGGTATTATTATTGCAGGTGTTACTGAGTCCAGTAACCTTCATATCCTGTTTTTGTAGCCCTATGTCTGATTTGTCTTCCTGCATCCAACAGTCATGGTGAACAGTGTTGTGTGTATTTAATATAAATGTTTCAGTTAAGAGAAAATATTCTTGAACTGAGTAAATAAGCTGTAGGTTTCATTATAGATTACGAGTTCGAACATGTCTTCAATCACTCTTGGTTTTGCTAATAAAGCATTTATGTTTAATATTCGAGCTAGATCTGATATGTTAAAATAAGACTTTTTTTATTTACACGTCTAGGAATACATGTTAATATTTGGTGATGTTGCCTTAATTTAACAGCACTACATAAACCACACTACTCCAACACTGTCCAAGAGTAAGGAGAGAGAAGTGGAGAAGAAAGATTTGGACAAGTCAAGGGAAAGATCCAGAGAGAGAGAGAAGAAAGATGAAAAGGACAGGAAAGATCGAAAAAGGGTTGGTGGCATTTTTAATGAACTAGTTTAGACAGTTGGTATGTGCTTGGAAAACTTTCTATTCCAAGGCCTTCCAGTAATAATTGGCTGTACAGCCCATCTGAGCAGAAGTTTTCTGTATCTGAGGTGGCTTTTTTGTTCTGTTACTCTTTCAAAGGTCGGTTTGCAGTAATATATTCAAACCTCTTCTCCCTCCAAACCGATCTCCAGAAACTTCACATGAGATGTAACACCTCAGTTACATTCTAAGGATTCAAAAATTACTACTCCAAAATAAGAATACAAGCAGGTGCTTCTTCAGGAGTGTGTTTTAGTCTGCTAACATCTGCATAATTGTATTTGGTGCCAGGATCATTCAAACAGTGACCGAGAGGTACCGCAGGATTCAACTAAAAGACGCAAAGAGGAAAATGGCACAAGTATGTATTTTACTTTTTTGTGTGTGTTTGTCTGGCTTTTACTTGTTGTGAATTACAACTTTCTGTTCTGTTTTTAGCTGGTTCTTCAAAACACAGCAAAAGTGAAAGTCCTTCTGATTCCCCTCGATTAAATGAAAAAGAGAAGGAGAAAAACAAATCAAAATCTTCAGGAAAAGACAAAGGTGACTCAATCAAGGCAGAAAAGATGGAGAAGAGCTCCTCTGGTAGCAAAAAGGTAAAATAAGCTGTTCTCTTGTTTATTTGTTGTTGTTGCTGACAGAACAAGCTGATATTCTTTTCCTAAAATTTATTGCTGCTTTATAGCCTAAATTAGAAGGATGTGCTGCGAATGTGAAGAAAATGCTTCTGAAACTTCTGGTATCTTGTGGCTTAAAATATCTCATCAGTCACTCTTGGCAGGAGGAGGCTGGTTTGAAGGACTAGTTCATTTTGGCAGTAGCCAGGAAAATTCAGAACTTATACATTAGGTTCTGAATAATCTAAAATATTTACAGACTGCTTTGGTAAGCAAGTAGATGAAAAGAGGCTTAACATACGCATGAACTAGTCTGCAATTAAGATTTCCATGGGCATGTATCAGCACAGCTTCTTCTGGTGAAAGCAGAGGTATGTTGCAGTTATATTAGTGTTCACCCAACAGTGGCTCCCAATTGCAGCTCTGCTGCTGGCGCTTGTCAGAGAATTGGATGAGAAAGATAAAATAATCTTAGAAATAATAGAAGCTGAGTACTGTCATTTTGAGTGATGATTTTTTTAAGCTATGTCCAATTATAATGTTAAATGTTACAGTCCTCCTAAATGTCCTGTACAATAGGTACCATAATAAGCTATTACCCATATATGTATTTTTAAAGGAATCAAGACATGATAAAGAAAAAACAGAGAAGAAAGAAAAACGAGACAGTACTGGGGGGAAAGAAGAAAAGAAACAATATCCTTTTGAACACTGATATTTCAGAAAATTTCCACAAATGAGCTTCCCTTTTTTATATGTAGCAAAATGTGTCTTTTTCCTTAACACTGCATTTACTCATAAATCTTCAGACAAGCATAGATAATGAAGATTCTTTCAGGCAAGGTAAAAATGTTTCTTACTTAATTTGTTTGATTTGGTATCTCCTGTGGGTCCTGTTGACTGGTAATGGATATACAGACAAACCAGCCTGAAGTCACTCAGGGTGGCAGGGTGGTGTTTTGGGGGTTTTTAGTTGTTTTGTGGGTTTTTTTTTTTTTTTTTTTTTTTTATTGATGATGTTTCATGTTCGGGCGTTTTATGGGTATGTGTGGTTTTGGGTGGGTTAGATTTGTTTTAATATTACTATGCTTATTTTTATAATACTATTACTTTTATTATTTGTAATTCTTTATTACTACCCCTGGGGAAAAATATTTCCTCATCATCATCACAGAGATTATGTAGATGCTCAGATTTTTTTGGGGGGGGAAAAAAAGAAGAGGCAGGGAATATAGCATGTCTGCAGTGCTTGGTGGAGTTGCATCTTTCTTATTTTTTCCAAGAAAAGTTGTCATACAAAAGCAGAGGTGGATTCATGTCGTTCTGTTAGTCATCACTCTTGATAATCTACGTGTTACTTAACAATGTCTTGCCTAATATAAAACTTGAGTTTTGTATCTTCGTCAACAAAAGCAGTTGCTTTTGAACCACAGTGCTGCATGGGGCAGTTGATCAGCTCAGTGCCTCTGCATAACCTTTCATCTGGTCTGATTTGAGGAGGAAGAAGATAAAGGGAAACTTTGGCATGGAAACATGGACTATTTAAAGAAAGAAAATAAAGTTTAGGGTATTTTGAGTAACCCTTATTCAGATTGGATCTTCTGGAAAAATAGCTTGTTCTTTGAAGTTGATGAAGTTCTAAATGGTTTGGGGTTTTTTTCAGACATGCAGCTATGTGGACATTTAAATTTTGTTTTATGGTTATGAGGCTGGGAGCTTTTTCTCCTCTACACTGAGCCATTTTAAGAGTCTTGAAATGTTTTGTTTTCAGTTATTTGAGAAGTGTCCCAGTGAACTTAAATTACTTCATCTGATCTATCCAACTTTAGTCACAGAGTGCTCTATTATCTTTATACATAAGGCAGTGTACATTACATTTACATTTTAAGGAAGAAAAAAAAAGAAAAAACAAAATCCGAATGTCTGAGAAAAGTTTCCACTCATTGTGACCTCAGAGCAGAAGGGGCTTATTTCAAAAAGGATCTTGTGTTCCATTTGGTGTTAAGGCTCATTCAGCCATGGTAGCTGAGGGCACATAAGTGAAGGGGTTTGGGTAACAAAGCTTATGCTGGTACTAGGTGCTGTTTGGTGGTAAAAAGATGTGAGTTCAGGTTATTGCTTCTTAGTACTATTTCTTTTTAACTTCTTGAAATAATGAAAGATACTTCTGTGAATAGTCCCCAAACTGAAAATTACGAGCATTCTCTGCAAAGAATTTGCTGGAATTTTCTTGACTCTTTGTCCTTCATAGCTGTTATTGTCTGATCACTGTAGAGGAATCACAGCTTTTTCCCTATTCTTTTAAATGCTACTTGGGAACAAAAGAAAAAAGGCAGTCTTGGTAGATCAAGTTCACTACTGAGCACTTACAGCTTCTTGAATAATAAAATATAAAGTTTTGTCTTTGACTAGCAATTCAATGTAAAGTGAGGATTGTCATTAGTTAAAAAAGCACAACTGTGTTCTGCTGACTGTAAGTAGCAAGTGCTCAGGTAAATGTCAGTTGTACTGTGGAATTCACATCCAGCTGTGTAATGTGCTAAACTGGAGCTTTTGGCCTGGAACACTGACAGTACCCCACTGTGTGCATAGTGAAGTATGAAAAAGTGCTTTGTATAGCAACACAGTTGTGGAATCTCATCCTGTGCTCCTGTTAAATCTTTGGTATCGTTCTTCCTAATGTACAATGTCTGATTGACTGCATTTATTTCTTGCCTAGTTTAGAGACAGTAAGATTTTGAAAGGGTTGCACTTCTAAAGGAGTTTATACCCTCACAAATGACTGTTTGTTTCCTATTTGTATGTTTAAATTAGCATTCACTACTTACAGTGCAGTGGTCAGAGTTATGTAGTTCTTGCTGTGGAATAAGCTAGAGTTAGGGACTGATAAAAACAATTTTATTTCCCCCCTCATTCTTTGAGCTGTGAATGGAATGAAATGTGAAGTTGTGAGATCAGTGTTCATTTGAATGTCTAATTCTAATTATGTACACCTTTTGTTGCAGGTGACATTGAAATGGGAAGATATCCAGCTGTGACCAGAAATGTATTTTCCAGAGTATAGATTGCACAGAAAATTGTGAATGAAGAGGACCCATCTGCATCTCCTTAAATTATTCAATTCTCTGCTTTATTTCCCCATGCTAAGGACTTAATTGTTAAGTTGTACATTACTGTATTTTTAACTTGTTGCTTAGTTTCTTATACATTTATTTTCAGTACCTGGCTGAAAGTGTTACCTATTCCATATTTTAGCACAATGTGCTGCAAACAAACAGTTGCCATAGTGCAAATGAGGTTTCATGTGTACATAGTTCCACTTTAGTTTGTCGAAAATACTGCCTGAGTTTAGTAATTCTTTCAGTTTGAAATTGCATTCTTTTAGATGTTTGGAAACCACAAATAAACAGTTATTGAACCTTTTTGGATTTACCTCATTTAAACTCAGTTTTTATTTATTACTTGGCCTGTTTTTAATATCGGTAACTAAAAAAAAAAAGTTAAGTGGGAGCACTGTTTTCATGCAATGCTTAGGGATTATTTGTATATTGTGTATAACGTTGACTTGTTTAAAAAAACAATGAATGAACTCTGTCCCAACCCAATCTAAACCTGTGCTCAGTTGTCCCGTCACACCTTTTGTTTGTCATGTTGTTTTTAGATTGATTGGAAATGCTCTCTTCAAAACTGAAATAAATTAAGTTTCAGTTACAGCTACAGGAGCTTTCTATTGCTGAACTTTAGTCTGAAAATTTCACAATGACATTTTTAAAAAAAAAAAAAATTTTTTATCTGCTAAATTCTACCAGTGTAACCTTTTTTCTAAATAAACAATAGTTTTCTCAATGGGTCGTAAATCATTCTCTGTGTGGTCACTTTATTGCTTCTATGGGTGGTTATGAAAAATGGATGTTGGAATCATGGTGGGGGTGGTTCCTGTCTTTGCTGAGGAGCCCTCTGTACCTGCCTTGTTTTAGATGCCAAGGGCTGGTTACAGAGTGTGGTGCCTGCTGTGCAGTGACAGATGTGCTGCCCTTCTCCAGCAGTTTCCGGGAGCTCGGGGTTTGCCTACCTGCATTCAATGAGTTTCTTTTAAGCCATTTGTCCCTTGTCCAAACACCATTAAAATCTTGGTTTTGTATCAAATATTAATACTATTAAACACAGGGACTTGTCTCTTAAATATTTGGGGGTTTTCATTTGTTGGGGTTTTGGTAAGATTTTCTTTTTTTTTTTTAATACAGTATAAACGGAATTTTGATCAAAACCTGAGCATCCTTGGTGCTGTATGCTTTCAGTAACCTGGGATTTGGAACAGAAGCATGTTGTCTTGATGCATGTATTCAAAATACTAAATATTAAGAAATTGTAGTACATCTAGACTTGTAAAACAGTCTGTAGACAGTAAAACTCTCCTGATTAGCTTTTTTCTGATTACTAAGTAAATCATAGAAGATTACAAATCCTGGCCCTGCAGTGGAAGAAAGACACAGACAAATTGGGAAGAGAATTGGGTAAGAGTTATCCAGCTAATTAGAGATGAGAAAGAATTACTAGAAAGAAGACTAACTACGCTAAATACTCAGGTCTTTTTAATGACCTCATTAGGGCAGTCTAAAATGAAACACTTGTATCAAAGTCACTCCAGTCCTTGGGCTTTACTGGAATACGAATGAGGCGAGGCTTTGCGCAGGGCTGCAGCCACCAGCCTCCCCTGAGCTCAGAGCTGCCACACCAAGGTGGGTGAAGAAGGCCACCATGGAGGTTTCTGAATACAGTGTAATCTCCAAAAACCAGGAGACCATCTGTCATCCCAGACACTGACAGGGAAGTTGAAACAATAATTTAGAATTCAGCTTGGAGGAAGTGTGGACCCACTCCTGGCAGGAAGGTTTGTCCTCACCTGTGATGCCGTGATGGCAGGAGCAGTGGTGTTTACACATCCCTGGAAGCAGTAGTGGGGAGAAGGGATGTGGGATTTTACACTGACCCTATCATGGGTTTGGCAAGTGCAGACACACCCCCAGCAAACTGCAGCAGTCAAAAGAGAGTGATTAAACTTTGTGAAAGCATTTTGTGTTGTGGCTGCGATAACTTGGATGTGCTCTGCAATGTCCTCATTTCCTGAGAGGGACCACAGGAACAGTTTCTGGCGAAGTTCATGCCTGTTGGGAGGGTTTCCTTCCCCAGACACATTGCAAAATACAGCTGGTCCTTCTGAGCCTTCTTCCTTGTGTGGTTGTCTGCAGGGACTCAGGTGCACTTGTGGAGACAGCAGTGAGAGTTTGGTGGTGGGAGTTGTATACAGGGTACAGCCAAGGGGAATCGGTGAGTCCCAGAGGGCTGGAGAAAGCATGGAGCTGGCCAGGTTGTGGCTGTAAAGTTTCTGAAGGGTTGATCAGGCATTGGAACAGGCTGTCCAGGGCAGTGGTGAAACCACCATCCCTGGAAGTGTTCAAAAGATGTGTGACTGTGACACTTAAGGCCATGGATTAGTGGTGATCATGGCAGCGCTGGGTTAAGGGTTGAACTCAATGGGTAAGTCTTTCCCAGTTTTTATGATTTTAGATGATTGTGGGGAAGAACATACAGGGCAGGGAGTGTGGGCAAGCAGCCCGCTCTGCTGCAGGGACCAAGCGGTCCTGGCCCACGGTCCTGGGGGAAAACCCAGTACCCAGAACCCATTAATTAAGCACTAATGTGATGTTCTAATTGCTGTGTATAATCTGCAGCATCTGTGATAGGTCACAGCTTCAGCTGTTTCATAATAAGGTGTTTTCCCTCAACACTGGCAAGCGTCCCTTGTTTAAAGGGCAAGAGAATATTAAATAAACACCATTTATATTTATTTGCCTTGGATCAAACTAAAGCTCTTACATTAATTTTGGAGGATTTTTTTGGCAATTAGCCTGCTCAGGCCATATTTGGAAATGAAATGCAGTATTTGTCAAAAGGCTTGGAATGATATTAAAAATCTGCTTCACCAGAGAACAGGGGAAGGAGGATGCTCAGGCTCGCGGTGCTCGCCTGGGGCCGGGCCGCTGCGACCCGGGGCCGCCGAAGGGTCTGGTGGAGGCGGGCACAGAAAGCGGCGTTCCCCCCGTCCCGACCGCTGCATGGCAGTGTTGCGCCGAGCACGGCATCTCACGGATTCCACCCCCCCCCGCTTCCCGAATCCATGGCTTCCTGATGTTACAGATCTGCAGAACGCTTTGGGTTGGATGGGACCTTGAAGATCGCCCCGTTCCAACCCTCTATCGTGGTAGGGATGCTGTCCACTAGACCAGGTTGCTCTGAGACTTGAATGCTTCCAGGGATGGGGCAGCCACAGCCGCTCTGGGCAACCTGTGCAAGTGCCTCAGCACCTTCACAGGGAAGAATTTTTCCCACATACCCAATCTAAACCTACCCTCCTCCACTTTAAAGCCACTCACCCTTGTCCTATCACTCCATGACTTTTTACAAGTCCTTCTCCAGCTCTCTTGTAGCCCCTTAAGGTACTGGAAGGTGCTCTGAGGTCTTACCAGAGCCTTCTTTTCTGTGGGATGAACAGCTCCAACTCTGGGGCTGTTTCCAGAGGAGAGGGGCTCCAGCCCTCTGAGTTTCTTTGTGGCCTCCCCTGGACTCACTCCAGCAGGTCCCTGCCCTTATTTTGTGGCCCCCAAAACTGGACACTGCTACAGGTGGGATCTCAGAAGAACAGAATAGAGTACAAGAATCTGCATCAACCTGCTGACCATGCTTCTTGTGATGCTGCCCAGGATATGGTTGGTTTTCTGGGCTGTAAGTGTATAGAAGTTATCCCACAGTTTTCCCCTTTTCCCCATGGCCCTTCAGGCCCCCCTCTGCTCCTGGAACAGGCACCAAGCCCTTGTCTCCTCTCCCTGCTCTTGTGGCCCTGCCCCCAAACCTGCCCACATCAACTGGCCCAGGGCCCAGGCACTGCTCTCCCACACTCTGCTCTGCTTCTGTATTCCTTTAATCAATTTCTGGTGTTACATCATACCCTTCCCTACTTGTTACAGCATATCAAGCATCTGCCACATGCTCATTAATTGGCCAATTACTTTATTTATGTGCTAAACATTATCTAAGGCACCAGTCATTACCAGCATCATGGCTTTGGTTTGTGTTGTGCATCTTTTACAGGTTTTAAGTTGCCATCAAGGCTGGGGTGCGTGCCTGCACCCCTGTAAACCCTTTGTGGTCCAGTCAGTCACTAGCTCAATCCCATTTCTGAGCCCTGTGCTGGTCCCCACTCTGAGAGGGAAGGTCAGTAATCACTGCCAAGTTACCCAGCCCTTCCTCAGAGCCATTTTTCTTTGGATTTATCTTGTTTTCTACTGCTGCCTTCAACTCCTCCCTGCCTGAAATTAGGACGAAGTAACAAAACCCTGGAACCACAGAAATGATGGGAGAATCCCCCATAACTGTCTGCTGGGGCAGGTGAGGTGCCACCACACATCCTGGTTTTGATCCTCATCTGCTGCTAAAAATCAGCTCCAAGTTCACCCTGAGGTGTCAGCTCTGCCCATTTGCTGGGAGGTGCCAGCAGCCTCCTCAGCAGGGGGGAAATTGCTGCAGAGTAGGGTCTTGCCCTCTTGCTCTGCTGTAAGATGTCCTGTCATCCTCAAAATGCCACAATAGCATAAGTAATTTAAGGCTATAACACTTCAGTGATAGAAACACCAATAAATAAACACTTGGTGTGTGCACCAAGGTTTCATTATCCCGCCCCTTGTGTCAGCCACACACCACCACCATCCAACACATCAGTCAGCCAGCTGTGGTGTCCAGCAAAACCAGCGCTGCAGGTGCTTCCAGTGGGTTTTACCAGCTGCACCAGGGAAGGGCAGAGGTTTTAGTGCTGCACTGGCTCTGTGTATGGCAGCTCCTGTGCTCAGACTCCTCTCTGGGTACTGGTGTGCTGTCTGGCTGCTCCTTGCCTGGTGGGGCAGCTGCTGCCAGTGCCTGTGCCCAGCGGAAGCTGTTTTTGTTGATGCTGTTGCAGTGGTGGTGCCTATTACAAATTTCTCTGTTAACTGATGAAATAAAGACAAGAAAGCCCAAGCACAGAGTCAGAGCAGGACTGGGATATTGATGGGCAGCTTTTGGCCAAACCTGCCTACCACAGGGCACACAAAAGAGGGGCATCCCAATGTGGTGCTGGGGCTGCAGCCTGGAGCTGCTGGGCTGGGAGAGATGCAGCAGTGGGTGCTCTGGCCCCGCTGGTGTTGTCCCATGGTGTAATGCCAGCCTGGGCCCTTCCTGCAGCTGCAGTGCCACAGAGGCACCATGCTGCTGCTCCTGGGGACTCTGTCCTCCCTGATACCAATTTCAGATACATTATATTCTTAGTAAATGCTACTATGAAATTTATAATATCCATGCAAATATTATCTCTGTATTTGAATCCTTTAGGTTAATTGAATAGAGCTATCATTATTCAGATCTTGTTTATGTATTGCTGCCTGCAAAATAAGAGCAAATTTTCCAGACTGAAATGATGAATACGGGCACCAAAGACATTTCGTAATTTAATTTTAATATCCATGACATATTAATATTTTTATAACCATAAAGAATAATTATTTAAAAAAAATAAATGTTGCAGTGCTTTCCACAAAACATTGGAAGGAAAATCTATGCCACAAAGACACAGTATTTATTTTATTTTGTTGTTAGGTGTGGTGTGCCATGGGAAGGAGCTCCTATTGGTTTGGATTTTTAGGCTCAGACTTGAACACTGTTGAGGTCCATTTGCTGCCATTGATGGCTCTTGGAATTTGATGCATTACTCTGAATTTTTCCTATTTATTCTCCACCTGCAGAAGTCTAGAGACAAGGTCATGCTGGGGTGTGTTGGAGCTCAGCATTCCAGGGGTGCCATGCAACCCTGCTGCCATTGCTGGAGTCTGTGTAGCAAGTGCAGGTTTTGGTTCACTGCCCTTGTGGCCCAGGGTGGTTCCAGACTGGACCATCTCCTGGCTCTCATCCCCGTGGTATGTGAGGCCATCCCCCACCCCATCCCAGCTGGCCAGGCTCTCCCAGCTCACTGAGTGCAGCTGTGCCACTTCACCACAGCCCTAACTGCTCTGTTTCATCTGACACATATTTATTAGAAAAACTTAACACCCATTGTGCAGGATCTGGCGAGCCCCTGGTAGGGCAGCGCTGCAGTGACTGCTCACTCAGGGCAGGGTTGGCATCAGCCTGGCACTGGCCTCTGCTGGGGCTCAGTGGGCACACTGAGCCCTGCTTGCAGACACATTTTGGCAGGTCTGGAAGAAGGGAGCATAACTCACCCCCGTGGCTGTGTGTGGCTGTCAGGCAGCAGGGAGTGGGTCAAGACAGCTCTCTAGAAAAATGCAGCCCACCCACGTTGGCCTGGATGTTGAGCATGAAATGAAAGCTGAAGGACAGAACAATATTTTTTCCATGCCTCCCTGTGTTCATTGTGTGGGCACTTTACACATAAATAGGCTCATTCAGTGAGGCCTCCCTGTGCCCTGCGGGAAGGGTGGTCCCATAAGGAGCCCAGTGTGCTCAGCACAGAACCCTGCTTACGCCCAGGACAACCTGAAACCTTCATCCACATAAGGTGGTTTAGAGTTGAGTAATTGTTATTTATTGCTCTGATTTAGTCCTTGCTTATCCCAGGGCTTATCTGCAGTTGCTGAAGCCTCAGCTGAAGACACAGGGTGTGCTCAGCATGTGTTCTCCCCCTGCACTCATGTACAAGGAGTGCCAGTGGCAGCTCAACAGGGATTGAGGCTAGGCTCAAGCAGCTTCATGTTTGGGACTCACTGCCAGGCACCAGGTGCTGAGCTGGGAAAAGTACCAGTGACTGCAAATACATTTTTCCCATTTCCCCCACAGCCAGAGGCAGTGCCACAGGGACACTCCAGGCATCTCCTGTTTTGCCCAAACCACTCAGGTCCATGCCCACCTGCTCTGCAGTGGCACTGCTGCCCAAGACCTCCACTGGTGGCTTTTTATTATTTTTCAGAAGCTGATCTTTTCATCTCCAGTCATTCAAGAGAAGCCTGGTGCTGCTCCAGCTCAGCCCCAGAGGCCCTGGGTGCTAACAGTAGTGTCACCCTCAGTGGTCCCTGGAAGAAGCCCAGGAAACTGGTTCCTGATGGGGACCACGAGGCTCATGTGGCCAGGGGTAGGCCCAGAGAGGCTGGCCCTGCTGGGGTGTGGTTTGGGTACACACCAGCTCTTTAATACCAGGATTACTCCCCACAGTTCATAGTTTGTGGTGATTTGGAAAAACCACACTGTGGGTGACGTAAACTCAAAAAATTGGTGCTGAGATTAGCTGCAATGTTGGTTGAAAAGTTTTTTTTCCTTAAAGAAGCATTGCTGAAAAGCTGAGAATTGCAGGAAAATACATCTGCTTAGTAAACATTTAAGGAACTTATTTACCCATGCTGCTGCCCACTGCAGTGGCAGGGCAGAGCATCTCCCACCCTGGCTGGAGCCCTGAGGCTTCTCCCCAGCTCCTTCCCTGCTCCTCACAGGGTACTCCTTGTACCTCACACCTTGCAGGATCAACTTCCGTCAGCAAGAAAATAAAAAATTAGGTGGTTTGGAGGTTAGCAAACCAGAAATACACATTTCCCAGCAGCGTCCTCAGTTCAGTGTGGGGGCCCCTAAACTGGTCAGACTAGAAAGGCTTTGAGCAACCTGGTCTAGAGAAAGGTGCTCCTGACCTTGGTGGGGCTGCTGGAACTGGGTGATTCTTCAAAGAGAAATCTTTCCAGGATTCTGTGGTAAACATCTGAGGAGAATCCCAGACTGGCCAAATGGAGAGCAGTAGGGATGGATTCTTTCTCCCCTGAAGAAAAGCAAGCTTTTTAATTTTTTTTTTCTTTACAGTTTTATTTACAAAATGTATTAAAACTCTTTGTACAACACCTCATCAAAATGAGGCTCAGTAATTGATGCCCACACATGCAATTTATGCTTTTACAGCCATTAGTTTGCTTGGCAATTTTTCTGTTCACTCAAGTGCAGTTTCAACGACCAAAAATAGGAACTTAAATTACAAAAAAAAAAAAAAAAAAAAAAAGGAGGAGGAAAAAAATGAGAAAGGAAAGAACCCCCAAAGCCCCCGAAGCAAAACAAATTAAAAAAATATACCAAAACAAATCATTATGACACTACTGCCAAACTTCTGATAGCCTGAAGTTGGTAGCCAGAATTGGTAAGCACTCAACACATTTTAGATTTACATGCAAGTCTAAAAAATATCGAACCATTTACCAAACTCCCTTCACTGGTGTGAAGCCTCCACTCTTAAAAATTGATTTGATAAACATACATCTTTTATACATCTTTTAAGAAAAACATTTGTTTTAAATACAACTCATAACTGCACAGCTTTAGCTCACCCTTGCTGGGGATGTGATTGTGTTCAGAAGTTGAAAAAAATGAAAAGAAAATGAAAACAAAACAATTTTTTTGTCAATATCTTGTTAAAAACTTGAACAATAAATTATTCTCCTATGAGCTTTTAAAATGATTTTATATTACATTTTGTTGGAAATACATATTTTTAACAAGACTTTATTTTTTTGTTGTTTTTTGTGTTTTTTTTGTTTTGTGTTTAAATCCTATTAAAAGTTCAAATCTATCATCAGCAAACTAAACGCCTAAGGGTCAGACTGATTTAAATGAGTTTCTTTTTCATTGTATGTTATTGATGAAATAAAACTCTATCATAAACTACGGAAAATACATATTGTCGATTAGAGGTAATTAGTATGCAGATATTCCATTAAACATTTTCCATGTGATTGACAATATGTTTAAAGTTTTGTGTTTTGTTGTTTTTTTTTCTTTTTCTTTTTTTTTTTTTGTGATTTTTATTTTTAGACATGAAGTTAAGTAGTTTCCAGGCAGAGGTTCAAGGCTGGAATGCTGCTGCTGTCTAAGACGTTGGATGTGAGTAATAGTGAGCTCGTCCTGGAGCAGAGGTGGCCGGAGCGTGGTGTCCTCCTCACAGAGAGGCAGGGACAGGAGCATCCTTCACCAGGCATGAAACAAGAGTTGGCAGGAGCTGATATAATATAACAGTACTAGCAGGAGTCATGTAAGATTGCTTACTATTACTCTGGAACTGCAGTTCTAACTGGAGTTACTATCCTCTTTCCTTGCTTCTGTTTTACAAGGACCATTACTGAGAAGCATTAGCTGAGCACGGTGCTTGGTGGGAGAGAACTGGGGAGAAGCAGAAGCAGGCCTAGGAAAAACTAACCTGCCCTTCTCTTGCTTCATTGCTTGATATTAAACAGTGAATTTAAATGCAAATGCACAGCAAGAAAAGAGATATATGGTCTAAACTTAAACAGCAAGTGGCTCTTCCTTTTTTTTTAAATAATTTTAAAAGCCACCCAATGACATATTAATAAAGCACCTGTAGGTATGCTTGATGATAGAACAAAAAAAAGGAACGCAATATTTTCTGCCTGCACTTTAGCTACCTTGTCAAGAAATTAATTTACTAATCTGGAAGCAAGACATGCAGTTCCACAAATTATTTTTGGATTTACAGGTTCACAGTCAAACCTTAATTGGTTTGAACGCATGGATTCTTTCCTTCAGGTGTTACACCTTTTGCTGCTATACAGAATTGCTCAAATTAGCTGGAAAGGTTAAAGTGGCTCAGAAAAAAAAATAAAATCACACCACTGTAAGTAAATACAGAAACATCTTGACATCAGCTCATACAAGCAGTGGCAGGCCAGTCCACGTTTGCACGCAGCAGATTTCTGAGGCTTTGTGTCAGGAGGAGTTTCACAATTTGATACGACTGGGGTGGCTGATGAAACCAGCTGCGGTTGCTTTCAGGACACAAGTTCAGTTACTGTGCAGTGGTATCAAAGAATGGCTTTTGTTGCACTGGTCTTTTTTACAAGAATTATTTTATTTTTCACATACCAATATCTTGTTACTGGACCTTTCCTTTTTCCCTTTCATATGTTTTTTCTTTTTTTCTTTTCCTTTTCTTTTCTTTTCTTTTCTTTTCTTTTCTTTTCTTTTCTTTTCTTTTCTTTTCTTTTCTTTTCTTTTCTTTTCTTTTCTTTTCTTTTCTTTTCTTTTCTTTTCTTTTCTTTTCTTTTCTTTTCTTTTCTTTTCTTTTCTTTTCTTTTCTTTTCTGTTCTTTTCCTTTTTCTTTTCCTTTTCCTTTTATTTTCCTTTTTCTTTTATTTTCTTTTTCCTTTCCTTTCCTTTTCTTCTCTTCTTTTACTTTTACTTCTTTGAAGCAAAGCAAGAATATTTCAGTGATGGTTTGCATTGTTGTGAGTCTCAGAGTCTTCCATAAGGCACTGAAGGAAAAAATACCAGTTTTTCCTATTAAAAGTACATTGCACCATCATCAATGCGTGTCATGCCTGACACCTCGGAGAGAGTACAACTGGCTCAGATGGTCCAAATCCATGAAGCAGCCACATTCTCTGCTGCTTTTTTGTCTTGCATGCTGTCAGGGTGAAGATCTGAAATAAAACCAGAAAGATTTAATCACTGCCTGGCAATGAGGGGCAGGGGAGTTCAGCCTATGGAGGGGAACAGACTGTGGGCAAGAGGCTAACCAGGCCTTTTCAGAATCATTTGTCAGCAATTCAGCTCACTTTTCCTGCTTTAGAAATCATGAATTCTAGTGCAGAAGGTTTGGTTCTATTGCAAGTTCTTTGGAAACTTCCTAAAAGCACTTACCTGACCTTATAATCATAGCTTACAAAACAAAGAGGAAGAGATCAGCAACAAGAGAGATGAGAATTCCGATTATAGTGATTTTTAAAGCAATTAACAAAATACTTTCATTTGAACTAGCACGATGCTAGACAGATGAGTTGCTCACTTCTTCACAAAGCCAGCTACCTCTGTGTGTAAAACAGAATGGCACCTTTCTGATCCTACTTCTGATTAGGGAAGAAATTTAAATGACTGACACTTAAAAACTACCACAAGATGGTGTTTCAAAAGCCTCTTGCAGCAGCCCCCTGGTGCACACAACAGGATAGCATGGACAGCTAATAAATGAAAGAAGAAAACCCAGGGGGTTTATTCCTGGCCCGCAGCCGTACCCCTAGATTTTCACACTTTCTGTGCCGTACACGTTGTAGCCTTCTCTGTAGGTAGCGTAATTCTGGGTGTTGGTGGTGGGAGCAGGTTTGAAGTTCTGCGTGTTCTTGGTGAGTTTCATTCGCTTGGACTCAGCCCGAGACTTGTAGCAGAACTCAATCAGTGCCACCATCATGGCCAGCCCCAGGCCTCCCACAAGGATATAGAACACGCCAGCAACATTGCTCAGGCTCAGAGCGCTTGTCTTGTCCTAAGAGAAACGAGCCACGCCGTTAGTTCTGCTGTGAGGAGCAGACAGACAGACAGACAGACAACAGGCTACTTTGCATTAGCCCTAGCTGGAATAGCTACACTCACGGTGTTCAGTGTCTGGCCCATGGACCAGTGCTGTCCCCCCATCCCCACAGCCTGGGGCTGCACAGCAGTGACTGCTCTGTCCTCCACCCTGTAGTGGGTGAAACCCTGGCTGACTCCAAGGCAATGAGGTTTTTTTGGCCACTGACTTCCCCAGGCCTTCGGTGTCCCAGAGCAAGATTGCCTACAGCCAAGCATCCCTGGTAGCAAAGGCACTGGGGGAAAGTTTGCCGGTGGCTGCATAAAACAGCAGGATTTACAGAAGGCCATGTCAAAACTAGAAAAGAAAAAGCCAAACCACTACAGACTTGGGTTTGGCCAATGTAGGTAAAATTCTTGAGATGCTGCTAAACTTAACTACCTTTTTACAACAGTTAAGGAAAAAAGCCCACCATAGAAAGATGGTCAGTTACTTAGAGGTCAAATAGCAGAGCCCTGAGCTAAATAAACTAGCACCTTCTGTAGAGTGAGTTATTGAATGAAACCAGATATTGTGACACAAAAATCACTGGTCAGGGTTTATGTTCCTTCAATACATGTCAGATGGGGAGAAGCTTGCATTTTTTAGAACAGGGTTCTGGAATGGGATTAAGTAGAGCTGCAACCCTTCTGCTGCTGCATGGGTGGGTGGCTGTGGGGAGGAACAGCTCCTGGCTGGCACAGCTGGCTGGGCTGCCACGCCACACTGGCTGGGTGGATGGGCAGGTGCCAGAGAAATTTGTCTGTGCCCAGAGAAGACGCTGCTGACACAGCTTGGTTAACGAATCTCTCTAGGGAGAGCTAAATTTGCATATAATCAGAGTAAAACATCATCTACCTGGTATGCGTGTTTCACAAGCAGTTTGGTATGTGTGGTTGTAGCAAACAACCTGCCATTTAAACTAAAGATCTTAATCATTTATACGTCTTTTCAATCACAGTTCCTCTGGCAGCTTCTGTGTGTTCAGATATCCCATGATCCCAAATTTATCTACTACGACAGCTACTGGGTTGTGCCCTAAGCAACTTCCAGCCCTACTGAAATCAATGAAATTTTATTATTGGCTTCACTGAATCTTGATGTCCTCTGACACTGAAAGGGTGCTTTGAAATTATAGTTTTCTGTCTGAATGATTACAGAGAGCACTTCCAAAGGCACCAAGGGAGTTAGGCACTCAACTGCGACCGATTTCAGCTGGAACTGGATTCCTCCTCCTCTTGGTGCCTTTGAAAATGTCCTTCACTTCAACAAGCCCAGCATTTTACAGAGTTTTTCTCCCCAGTGGGTCTATAAGCATAAAAAAAAAAAAATCCTCCTTTTGACTGAATGGTGTAAATAAATATTCCCTACAATTTAAGTGTGCAGCTACTGGGCCAATTGACCTCAGGGGTGGGACCTGCCCTAGGGTCTACAGTGGTCCTGCATGAGGCTGGGCAGCCCCATAGCATGACTGGTGGACGACAGGACAGTACAGCAGCAAAATGGTTCAAAGCAGTATAAAAAGGAATATACAATATTTAGGTAATGATTAACCATTAGTATTTCTAGATTTTTTTTTTTTTTAATCCAACCAATTTCAAAATGAATTGGCAATTAGGGCAGGAAAGGCACTTTTTCCTTATCAGCTGTCTGTCCTGAAAATTTGTGCCCTTAGCAAGCATGTGACTGTTTCCCAAACTGACATGTAGAGAACCTAAGTAATAATTTTGAAACAAAAATGTGTTTTTTCAATAAAAATAAGAAAATATGCTGGCCTGAATAATAGACAGTGACTGTGCTGAAACTTGCACATTTAAATGAAGACACCAGCTTGAAAGGCTTTGGGGGCTTCTCTTAGCATGTTTCTAGCAAAATACTCACACAGTGAAACATACTTACAACTACAGCCTGTTACTGCATATAAGAAATATGCTGTCATGTTCTGAGACTTACTTATTTTTTTCTATTCTTTTCTTTCATCCTTCAAAATGTAAATAGCAATTTTTGAAAGTCATTCTTGGTATAAACAAACAGTGGGTCAAAATGTGATTGCTAATCAGTACAAAAAGACCTTCAGTGACTGACCTTACTTCCGGAGTCCTTGGCTCCACATTCACCCTTATCGTACCACCATTTGTTTTTCAGCTTGTCTAAGATGCCTTGTTCACTGAGTTTCAATACTGCAAGGTTTACAGGAGTTCTTCACGTGGGAAATAACATAAATAACATTATATTATGTTATTTTATGTTATTCAATCTTTAAACTACTTCAAAACTATACAAAGCGATAAAGCAGGGTTCCTGGCCACAAAGTATTTACACTGCAGGCAACTGGATCATCCCCTTAAAGTTAAAACTAGAGCATCTCTACATTACCAGGTCCTGCCCATATCGCTTTGAGTAATCGGCACTCACTGTTAAATGAAGGCAGTAGAAACAAAGCAAGGCCAATCTCCCACTTTGGTGCCCCACAGGCACTTGCAGTAGCTTTACAGATTTGTGTGGGTTTGATCCAGCAGTACCCCCCTATTGCACTAACAGACCAGCCACTGTGACTTCTCACGGCCGAACAATGCTTGTAGCCCCTGATCCCTGGCAGCCCCCATGCCTGGCGAGTTTCTGCACAACTGAAAAGCAAAAACCCCCAGGCTGGATCCATGGAGGGGGATTTTGCCAGCTGTCACAGCCACTTCCCTGCTGGCACTGGCTTCTCCAGCTCTCATGGCTGGCGCTGCAGGGGTTGTGCTCAGAGGCATCGTGCTCGGCTGCACACCCCAGAGCTGCTGCATCTCCAACTCCCCCAGTCCAGGGAACTGCAGCAGAAAAGAAGCAAATGCAGACCTCTACGAAGCAAATTAATGAATATGGGAACGCTGGCTGAAAGTGCCCAGGGTGGGAAATGTTGGCAGGATAAATGGAGTTGCTGACTGGTGCTGCCAAGAGCCCACAGCCCGAGAAGCTGAGCTCATCTGCCCCTTCCGCATGGGAAGCAGCACCTGAGGAGCTCTCAGTTAGGCTTTGTCATTTCCACTTCCTCCTTATGTGATGATTTGATTTTTTTTTCCTTCCTGTTTCCATGAGACAGGCTCCTTGTGTAAGGAACATCTTCAGTTCCAGCTCCTGCTTGAACAGCTCCTGCTCCACGGCCACACAGGGCTGTGTCCTTATCCTCAGCAAAGCTCTGCCACTTTGCACAGGATGACACCAGGCAGACACATGCACAGCCTGCTCTGGGTCCATTCAAGGCCTGTTGTCAGCAGAGGAGACGCAGGAGCTCAGCCCATGTCTGCCTCATGTCTGGCACTTGCTGCTCCCTGCCTCCTACCCCTGCCCTAAGTGCCTGACTGTCTGCAGAGCAGAAGAGACTCAGGAGAAAGAGGAGTAAGACCTATACAAAACATCTTAAAGATAAGCTAAATTGCACAGTGTCATTTAGGGAAACATCCCCAGACTGGGAGGGCTCACAACTCTGAGCAACAGGAATGACTGAGCGCTGCTATGTCTGCGGCAGGGCAAGATGCTGGAAGAAGTAGCTGGTAAAGAAAAGCCCTGTTCCCTCATCTGCCAAAAAGCTGCTTTTGAGGTGGCTGTGGGACTGTTGCTGGCTGATGTTGGGAAGAGCTCTCAGAGATGCTCCGTGTCCTTTGGCAGGAGAGTGGCAGGTGAGCCCAGGAAGCTCATGGGGTATCATGAGAAAAATCGTATTCAAGAACTCCTGAGCTGAATGCTCTACAGGCTGCTCCGACATGACCCTATGTAGTGTTACCCAGGCCAGCAGGGAGGCAAGAGCAGAGAAAAGCCACCCAGGTGGGGACAACCACTGGTCCCAGCAACAGCACTGCCAGCACTGCCTCTCAGCTGTCCAAGCAGAGACAGCACCACTTACTCCTGGCCTGCACAAGGCTCAGTTTGACACCAGCCAAGACTTTATTTTTATAAAATGGCTTTTTTAAAGCGGCAGCTGTAATCTAATTAAGTATCAATCAGGGCTGGTTGTACACACTCAGCTGGACACAGCCAATGGATGGCAGTGACAAACCACATGAGACAGACTGTGTTTGCAGGCCCAGCACTGGCAATAGGCAGAGCTCCTCCACCAGGAGCCAGGGGCATCCTAAAAAGCCAACTGTGCTGCAGCTGCACCTGCATCCTCGTACAGGTAGGGCTGTAAAACATTAACGAGATCAAAGCACGATCCAAGACACTGCCAACACCCTGGGGGTGCAGGTAACGCACCTGCCCCACTCAGTTACACCAACAGGGAGCAGCCAGGTCCTGGCCAAGCCACCATCATGGACCCTCTTGGGCTGCTGGGCTGTGCCAAGACCTCCGGTGACCCCCAGACGAACACGCTACGAGCAGCCATGCACGCCTGCAAAGCCAGCCAGTGAAAGCTCAGTGCCTTTACCTTCCCGTTACAAGCCCCAGTAGAGAGCAGGGTGAATTACTGCTCAGAGAACAGTACTCTCATTTTAAATTTCATTTAAAAACTATTCAGTTTGGAGAGATTTTATGTAATACATCTCTCAGCTTTGAAAAGCATTGTGCAGCTGAGAATACACAAACAATAGGAAGAAGGTTATAAACACCTTTCCTCCTACCTGCATATTTTATTGTGCAAATTTTCCCCTCCCCCCAGTCCTATTTCAAACACTATTTTTAATTTGCATGCCTTTGTAAACCCTATCCGGAGTACTGAGAATTTGCATAACATCCAATACATTATAGATTAGCTTTCACAACATTATACAGTATTGGGAAATGAGGAGGCTTAATATGCTAATTAGGGTGCTTTATTTTTTTTTTTTTAAGTCAAGATTGCAGCTAATTGTGCACACACAACTGCCAAAAAGAAAAAAAAAAGTAGTAAACTAAAATTATCTTAACTAAACAGACGGGAATTTGCCTAAACTGGGGTTTTCATTATCATTTGTCACAGCCCTGTTTTCCAGGTGAGGTACCACACTCCCTCAGCCTGGGAAGAAGAGAGGTGATTTGGTGCACTATGTGTCCTAGCACAAGGGGCTGAGTGGGATGGGCAGACAGGTGCCAAGAAGTCACTCCTTGCTTCAGACTCACTTGGGCGATGCTGGTGGAACTGTCACCATGTCAGGGTGCTCTCTGATGCTGGGGCTGTCCCCATCCTGCCAGGCACAGGTGCTGAGCATGTGGCTGGTACCAGAGGGTCAGGTCATGTATGGAGGGAGCAGGGCAGGCAAGTCAGACATGAAAGAGTAGCTGGTGGCTGACTCTCCCTACCTTGGACTGTCCTGTACCCCCAGCACACAGATGACCTGAAGAACTGCCTGAGCAAGTTCCCAGCCTCCCTTGGCTCAGCTACTTCACTGGGCAGGACACCTTGTACCTGAGCAAGGACACCCCCTCAATTTGCAAGAAAAGGTACCAATTTGTGAAGCATTAAATACTGCTTGTTTCATCAAAGTCCTCAGGAACAATTTTGCCTGGTTCCAGAAAATTCCCAAAACCTCCTAATGCATGAGCTGCTTCCTCTGCACCAGGATTTGAGAAACCTTATGGTGGGAGAAGGCATGATGCCTCTGCAACACCTGGTCCAGCATTTCAGGAATGCAGTATGAGCTGGTGCAGGATGGACTCCTCAAATCCCAAATTCCCAAGGTAAGTAGGTATGTTGGAAAGTGAGCCTGGTTGTTGATGCATTTTCCCACTGCTCATCTCTGAGTAGCTGTTTAGCCTGGTTCAATTCAACAGTCAGAGTCAGTCATGGCTTTGGCCAAGATCCTGATGGAAGTGCAGAGAGCCATGTCTGGATCCCGGTATTTTTCATTGAGTACTGAATAGTGCCCAAAGAACACAAATCCTCTGTGTCACCCCTCAGCTTACACCCAGCCAGTCCCAACAAGGTTCCGTGGGCAGTACCAGTGCCATGCCTGTGCCAGCCAGCCTAAGGCCACCAAGATGCAAAGTGTTCTGTTGGTTGTTGCAGAGGGAACTGCAGAGTTCTTCTAGGAGCAATGGCTGCTGGGTCAAGGAAGGGGATTTTTCATAGCTTGCCCTGGCACTGGTTGACTGAGGGGGGATTTTTAGAATTGTCTTAGAGGCAGAGGAATGGAAACACTAAATTACTTGTCTGGGTCCCATGGGAAGGCTGTGTCACCAGACACCTGCTTCTCTTGCTGTCTACCTCAGAGGATCATTTCCACATTTTCTGGAGCTCTGTCTCAAAAGAATTCCATTTCCTTGTAGTTTTCTTGAGATACTTTTGTGCTTTCCAGTTGTTTTAATTATGTTGTTGTTGGGCTGTATGGGATATCCTATGAAGTCCTCAGCCCTTTCCTAGGTGGCTTTCATTATTTTGCCATGTTTTAATTTATGATGGGATTCTTTTTCATCTCCCCTGTGTGGTTTCCAGACCTTTCTCTCTGTTTGGTTGCTTTGATAAAAGTAAAATGTTCAGAGGTTTGAGAGCTTGCATTCTCTTGTTGTGCTCTGTAGGCTAAGAAAACGAGATGAGGCCATTTAGACCAGGATGTCAGCATTTTGGATTCCACAGCATGGTATTCTTGTCCAGAAACTTGCAGTGTTTTTCTTCCTTCCCATAACTGAAGGATTTTGTTGTTTCCTTGCTTTTGCTTTTCATCCAATGTATCTGAATCATCCAGGCTTAAACCTGTGAGGTTGGTTCTCTTGGGCAGCTCTACCAAACCCTGCTAAAATTTTTTCCTACAAATGACTGGAAGACTTGAATTTAGAGAAACAAAACCAGGAGCCTCGTATGGGATAGTACTGCCCTCAGAGGGGAATTAAGCCATCTGCTATGGTTGTTTTTTTTTTAAGAGAGGCATGACTGTAAGATCAATGCCCACCTGTTTTATAGGCTTTACAGAAACTGCCATAAACGCGATTTTATACCTTGACAGAAGTGTGCTTTATTGGTGTTTCAGCTGTTTCGTTTCTCTGCCACCCTGTTAGGAGACTCTGTTCAGGTGCTGACAGCATAACCTTCCCCTCTTCAGCCATCAGCTACTGCTAGAAAACAAGCTGTGCCAGACTTTTTCTGGATTTAATAGGACATCATCCCAAAGGGAACCTCCTTTTCCTTTTGCTGTGTGGCCCTGGGGTTTCCTCTCTGTTGCACTTCAGCCCATCTGGGTGCAGGACACCAGACCCAGAACTTTTGCACCCTTTCCTGCTAGTGGACCCAGATGAAAAGATAATACTGATAGAGTGAACTGATTTTTGAAAAACAAACTCATTAAAATCTCACTCCTAAGCTGGGTCCTCAAAGCTTCAGGTTCAATTAAAAAACTTTGTCCACCTCTCTCTCAAATTCAGGAAGTGCTACAGCAATTTGTCATGCAAGTTGATCCTGTATAAAACATGGCACTGTTTCCAGGCTGAGTATGTTCACCATGATCATGCTCCTTCTCAGAAGAAGGAGCTGCTATATGCTCTTTGCAGAGCATTTATTACACTTGTATTCCATTATTACCCATCTTCCATTCATGCAATTATTATGGAAAGGAGGGAACACCATGACTCAAAGGCCATCTGTTCTCTTCTCTTTGAGATAGTCTTACCTGTCTGAGGGATTTCTTGCCTTGTCTCCTCTTACCAAAGCCCCAGTTTCAGGTTAGTTGCAGTAAATTTTATCTCCACTGAGAAAACTAGTGGTATAATATTTCTTTCCATTCTTCCTGGCCAGAACAAGGTTGAAGACAAGTAAATTAATCATCCAAGAAGTAGATCCTTATTAGTCCCAAAAGTGGGAAGGTAGAACTTCCGACCCTCTCAAATCATAACAGGTTTTTAGTGGTGTGATTAATGGCCTTTTAGGTTAACTGTCATGATTTCACCTGCACCTATTTAAAGAAGATAACCCCAAACCAGATGTTCTACCTACTGCCATCACTAACTTCTACCAGATTAAGACACACGCCCAGCCGGCTGCAGTCCCGCATATGATTGCAAAAGCTGGCCAGGCTGCTCCTTGTGGCAGTTGGGTTCCAGTTACTGGCCATCATGTTTGTGCGCTAGTGCTGAAAACAGGACCCTTTCCTGAACAAACTTGGACTGCAGTGAGGAGTCTGAGCAGTTTCTTGGAAAAGTGCTGTTAATTTATGAAAAGAACATTGCGATCTTGCCAGAAAAAGGGCATTTTCCAGGAAAGATGCCAGTGCTTTTGTATCCAGTGTTTGGGTTGGTCCTCACAAGTTGCAGCAGGCGATGCAAGGAGTTTGTGACCAGTAGAGGTGAGAACTGGAAACAGAAGTCACTTTAGGACATGAACATCTCACCCAATAACCTGCAGACTTTTTTCAGCTCTAACTGGTGTCTGAGTGGCATGAAGTCTCAGCAACACTGTAGCTATGTTTATTACTTGCAATCTGTAAAGATTTAAGTGATGATTGGAACAGCTCTGGATAATTCACATCCCATTCTATGCTCTAATAGATGTAATATAAATGTTATATCCAAACCAAATCACTGCCAAGGAGAGTGAATGAACTCGGCAGACAGCACACTGTTCCTTTCAAACCAGATGAACCATTGCTCAGAATTCATTTAGAATTTTTAGATGCAACCTTTCAGAATAGCAAAGTAAAAGGTGTAACAAGCAAGGCGCTTCAAAGCAACAACTGAAGGGCGTCCTCAGGGTGGCACAGGATGGGGAGGGGAGGGCAGTGCATGGGCTGCACTGAATCTCCCGGGCCATGGGATGACTACCCATGGGCTGCCCTGGCACCTCTCACTACCTGGGTTTTACAGCTGCAAATGTTCCCTCACCCACCATCAGCTGATTCCCAATTTTCTGTAGAGTGTCCAGTGTGCAGGGTACAGTGTGGCATTTTCACAACAGTGTTACTTGCAGCATCTTAAGAGTCCAAATATAGCTTTTTTGGGAGGTTAAGGGTAAAGAAATCACCCACAAACTTGAAGGAAGACCAGAATAACATCCAGCATTGAGAGTTCCTCTATGGTCTTGAAAGCATCCCTTCTTCATATGTGCCTGGGGCTGTGGCTCAGGATAGCAGAGCACAAGCTGCAGCAGACCTGATCAGCACTTCAGCCATGGAGGGATGCCCTGCTGGCTCAGAAGATGTCAAATGCCAGGCAAGAACTCCAACCACTGCAGCTTCACTGCTCATAAGTGGCCCCTGCACAGGAGAGCTCCACAGGCTTCTGCAGGGCTACTTGGCCAGGACATCCATGTCCCCAGCAGCACCAGGGAGGGACATGGGCCATCTCACCCAGCAATACAGAGCTCATTTAGAGGTGAAGTTAAGAAATTTAAGGCCAATGGCAGTGTGAGTCCTTCTCACAAAAGCAGATGGGTGCTGGCTCCAAACATACAGCAAATATGGTCATCAGGAGAACTGTCCTTTGCTAACAGACCTCCCTGTGTACTTAATACTGCAGCTACCACAATGCACAATCCTGTGTGGTCACCAACAGGCCCTTGTTCATTTTTCCCAGCAGTACAACAGCAGACAACAAATTCTTCTGGCTGGAGAAGTGTTGTGGAAATGCAGGCACAAATGACTTGGGATGCAGCACTTTCAGCAAAGCTGTTCGTGATTCCCCGTATCTTGGTACTGGCCGTTGGGGTGCACAGGAGAAGGTGAAATCACAGTGTCGAAGACAACCCTGGGCTCTGGCTGTGTCACAGTGCATGGCATAGAACAGCTGTAAATCTGGTCCAGTATCTGGCTAGGCCAGGTTTATTTCTGATTTGTGTCATTAGAGCAACAGACAGCCACATGAGGCTTCTGGCAAATCTGTCCCGCCTAAGAGTGCAAATCTGTTCCTCCTAATGAAATGTGACACCCTCTGTGTGAGAGTGCTGCCCCCACCAAGCCCCATGGTCAGAACAAGGGTTTGGCCTCAGCAAAGGGCTCGTTGCCCTCCTGGCTAAATCTCAGTGATGTGAAGGAGGTGAGAGTCCATGGTGGTACCAGGTCCTGGTTAGTACATTATAGAGTGGCTTTTGACTTGTTTTATCATTAAATAATAATAAACTTGTTTTATAATTAAATAATCCCTGCTGGTTTTGCCTAATACTTTTAATTTAGGAATCTGACATATTTAGAGCACTCTCACTTCTACAGCAAGAAATGTTTCCTTTGTTCCTTATGACCAGAGCTGTCCTTGCTGGAACGTCCCCGGGATTGCAGACATCAGCACAACCCAACTAAAACCATTATAACATCAAAGAATTCAGATGTTAAACACTTGGGTTTCTAAAATCCACCTCACAGTGTCAGAGAAAGGCAAGTGGAATAAGGTGCAAACAAATAAGCATTTTCAAAATCCAAAATTCTTCCTAAAATCCTCTTGGGTAAAACTACTGAAAACACTGAAGTAATTGTTCCTGTTGGTGTCACTGGCTAATCCCCTCTAACTTCAGGGGAAGCACAGAGGGCAGCTTGCTGCAGACATGTGAGACACGTCATATTTACCATGCTCTGAGAGGCAAATACCTGAGATTACAGAAAAACAGAATATTCTGAGCTGGAAGGGACCAACAAGGACCATTGAATCCATAAGTGAAAGGCCCATACAGGGATTGAACCCATAACCTCAGTGTTATCAGCCCCCTGCTCTGATCAGCTGAGCTACCCTCTGTGACCCTGAACAATGGCACCACTGCCTGGCACTGCATCAAGCCATGCCGAGAAATCCATCACTGCCACACATCACACAGAACCATCAGCCTTCCCCACCCTGCTGGCAGAAGGAGGGGAGGTGATGCTGAATGGGGCCTCCAGTCCTGTTGACTGGTGCTGAGTGGGCCAGAAGGCAAGTGGCCACTGCTGTATCCCTGAGCCAGCCCACACAGGCACACAGCTGGGCTGGGACTGACAAAGGCAGAAATCAAGCCCAGGATTTTAAGCCTCTGCTTAATTTGACAGGATACCATAAAAAACTCACTAGCAACCATATTGGTATCATTAAAATATAAAGATAGAAACAATCTAGGAAGACACACCAAATCCAGCACTACTCTGTAGAGGGCACCACTTGAGGTTAAAGACCCCTCTAAATCAAATAAGGCATTTTATTCCCCCAAACTGTATAAATCCCAGCCTGATCTGTAACTATTGAATGGACTTTTTGTCAGATCTTGTTACTGAAACAACTTCTGAATAGATACAAAACCTGCGGGTGAATACATTGTCCAAGGGCTCTGCTCTTGCTCAGATCAGATCATCCATCTGCCTGTTGCAATTTACCAGTTTAGCAATGTTTCTGTGCCATGATTTCATGCTTTGCAACACACCCACACGTGAGGGATGGGGAAGACTTTGTTTGGAGATGGGCTTGTTATCCAAACCCACTGTGTTTGTTTAAAGACTACAGTTGCCTGGTACTTCAAGCAGGAGTGAAGAGCCCTGAAAATACAGGCATAAACCCATATGGTCAATCCCAGTTCCTTCTTGTCAATCACTACTTCCTACCTTCTGTCTCAGAAAGTGATCTTTGGTATTCCACACTGAGCATTCAATATTCAATAAAAAAATGCAAAAAGCACTGAGCATTTATTTTTTGAATAATAAGCCCTTGGTTGCTCTTTGCTACCGTTTCAGACCCACACCACTTTTTCCTTGCCCTGTGTTGCCAGCAGTTGCACATCTCCAAGATTTAACATTTGAGGGATTGAAATGCTTTATGAGTGGGCAGAGGAAGGGATAAAAGCGAAAGCCATCTAGTTTGGAAAGACAAAGAGCTTGCAAAATTAGAAAATTAAAACTCAGCACCTCAAGCTCTATATATCCCCCAGCCACCTAAGAAATATGCTGCATGTTGATGGCTGGGGTAGTGCCTGGAGGCAGAGAGATAAATCCCCTGGCAGAGGATATTGTTTTTCCTCAATGGCAGAGCCAACAGCAGTTCCCTTTGCTCAAGGCCCTGGAGCCCTGAGTGATGGTGAGGAGCATCCTGGGGCTGCAGCTCCCTGGCTGCCAGGGGATGGGTTTAGCTCCTGATGAGCACGCAGTAACTGCAGTAGTTCTCCATAACAGAACTTGGTTATAGTCTCTCCATTATTGGGCAGAAGTAACCTGCCATTACAGGTTGGAGCATCCAGTTCATCCTTGTGGAATCTGAAGCTTTTTTCCTTTGGTCACAAGGTATGCATTTTAAATTCGGGTGTTTGAATGAGCTCATGATGTCATTGCATAATCTATAAACATTCTGTGCACATCTCTACAGAGCCTAATATGTTACCAGCTGAGGCTGCAAGTTCCTCTGCTCTCTGCAGAGTTTGTAGCCTGTGTTTGGCAACATAAGTTATCTACATGAAAGAATATTTACATGTGTCACAAATGTAGCTCAAACAAATTAAACTCTGTACTAATAGGATCATAATTTAAGAAAAATGCCAAGTGCTAATGCAATAATACATGCTGACTGGATTAGGAAATACAATCCATAACAAGTCACTGTAGCTCATTCACAGCAGTGCCAGAGACACTTGAGGTACGGATGTGGTGAGAGGGTGGAAGGAAGAGCAAAGGAGGGCAGGTGCCCAAACCTATGCCTGAAAGAGCGGCATGGACCTTTCCTGCCATTGCTTCGGTCCTTTCTGACCTGGATGGGTAGGAGCAAGAGACTCAACTTACCTTGTATGCCGGCTATCCCCTCACCTTCTCTTTCTCTTGTCTCTAGGCACATCCATTTTCCCCCCCATCTTTATTTTCCTCTTGAAACGGCTTCTTCTGTGACTCCTGCTCTTGGCTCCTCAGTAGGCTGCAGATAGATGCTGCTTAGTCCAAAGGCTACACAAGACATTCAAAGAACAGCTAAGTTGTGATCGTGTGTACAAAAGCTAGAGGCATTTGGCCCACAGTTACAGTGCTGGTGAGCACAGAGAAATCCACAGAGCAGCATCAGTGCCTTCGTCCACATGAGCCCAATGCTGAAACACTAGTCACTTTGAAGAAGAAGAAAGGCATTTACTTTTCCCTTTGTATATTAAATGGCAGCAGTTACTATTAAAGAGAAACAACCAAGCACAGACCCCCAGGGAGACATTCAAAGGAAGGGCCCTGCTCCTGCTGCTGGGAGTTCCACTTCCATCTGCTGGTTTTCCTTTCTTCCTTTTCCGGTATCACAGAGCCTTCAGCCTTGACTTCTCCCATACTGATACTTACAGTGCAGGATAAATGACTCATGTAAGCAATCTATGGAAATTAACCTTTAAGCACCACAGATATTATCAAAAGGAGTGCACAATTAACAAGTCTTTAAGGTTTCTTGCAGCCATAAAGGGAGGACTTGCCATCCCTGCATGAGCCCCAGGTCTGCCACAATTAATGCTGCACAAACACGTGTCTCCTTGCACACTCAGGTCTTGAGTTGGCTTTGGCAAGGCAGCAAAGCCCTAAAGGTTATACTGACAAAACTAAACCATTCCCAATTCTTGGATACCACCAGAACTGACTCCACCAACTCCTTCCTAGCACAGGCAAACTACTCTTCCCAAATTATGGTGCTGCTTCTCCCAGTTCCATTTCTAGGAAAATATCTTCAAGAATCTGTACAACAGCACTGTCATTTCTGCAAACCAGAGCAGGCTTTCAGCCCTTCTTGGCACTGCTCTGAGATGCTCCAATGAACTTCTAAAGCATTAAGACTTCATCACTGGCACAAAACAGTATTATTTCCTAATATGATATAAAGTAATAGCTGTCAATTAAACCAATATTCTGGTGTCTTCCTTTTAAAGCATTATTTTGCTTTGTCACTAATTTGCACAATACAGTAATTTCATATTACTTTCCCAGCTCTGAGCATGAATTAGCTCTGTGTTACTGTCACTGGCTCTGATCAGCCATTTTATCTTTTTCCAGCTCATAACACAGGCCTATAGAATGGATGACAAGGAAATTCACGCTGATGAATATAATTTCAAACAAATTACTCAAATAAATCGTGCTGCATCTTTTTAAGATAGCCATTTCCCCAAATGTTCTCTCTTATGCACGATGTGTTTGGCAGTGGTGCTCTTTAGGCATCAGGTATCATCTAAAATAAAGCATAACAGATTTCTTCTAAAAATATGCCACTTAAAAAAATTATGCTGCAAATGTTAACGGCTGTGCTGAAAATGTATCAAAGCAAATCAGCACACAGACAAGGGGGAACAGATTCCATCTGCTAATGGCCACATTCACAATTCCAAAAGTCTTGGGAATGGGATATTGTATGGAGCACAGCTCTGAGGGCAGAACCCAACTAGCACACTGGAAAAGTAATTCTATGATTAAAAAGAAACAATTGGAAAATGAAATAATATTACATTGCATGTCATTTCTCTGATGTACTCCAAAAGAGGTATCAGCCTAAAAAAGAATATATTAAAGAAATTAAGTCAAATAATTAGCAAGGAATCTTAGCTTGTGAAGCTGGTGAGCAGCTGCATTCAAACATTCTCCTTCCATGTTGGCTGTCATTAAATGTTACCATGAAGGTATAAGAATACAAGAAATTTATCAACAGCAGAACTATAGAAATTTATCTTAGCGGAAAACTGTTCCTATGCAACTGAATAATTAGTTTCACATAAGTCACTCAGCCTGTGACTGCTGTCTTGATCCCCTTTTGTCTAATTCTTGTTAAATCCCTATTCAGCCATCACTCAGCTCCAAGATTATAGGATTGCATAATAAACAAAATAACTAGTTTCCAAACTAGTAATACACCAAAACATATTTCCTGGAATATGCTTTTTTACAACTTCTATTTTGTATTCTCTCATGACTGAGAACTCAGCTTGCATGTATAAGAGCATTTGAAGAGAGGGTAATTTTATAAAACTAAATTCATGCTCATTTAGAAGGGCTAAATGAACAAGTTTTGATGCATATACCAGAATGTCTGCATCAGCTAAGTCAGTCCATTTGTACTGACATGCATCCCAGAAAAATTACATATAGGTGGAACATATTATCCTTCAGACTTGTTAAATAAGGACCACTACTGAAATGGGGTAATTCCCTTTGGCAGGGCACCTAAGGCACTGCAGAGCACACTGGCACTCTCTGCTCCACACCAGCACTGGCACAGACTGGTAGCACTGAAAACAAGACACATGTCAGCTGAGGCCTTTAAAACAAACTCATTAAAATGGCACAATCTCTTTAGTCTTGAATTATGAATCAGGAGCACAGAATGCCCACAGGCCTAACCTTACATTCTCTGTAAACCAACAGATTCAAAACCTGCAGAAAGCCAATTTAATACCTTTTCTTTTTCCTGCTGCAAGATTCAAAATCCTTGTGAAAATGGCAGTCACTGTTTAATTTTCCAGAGGTAATGAAGATATAGTAACAAGAGACGAACTCACAACTCAGAATCATTCCTCTCCAAGCACAGGCACACCACATGTGAGACCGCAGGGAGGACGAGCACACGAGAGACGACCGGGTCCTTTGCAGTACAACGATGGGCACTGGCACAAGCAAACGGGCTCATACGTACCTTTGGCTTTCAGCGTGAGCTGAAGTGTCAGAGTCACAGAGGAATTTAGCTAAAGAAACTGGCACCACCAGTCTGACATGACTCACATCTACACACAACCCATTGTCAGAAGGTAGGAAGTGACGATTGCAGACTCTGGGCAGCGATTTCCCAAGACTCGGTCTCTACTGGGGAAGCTGAGAGAGGATTCTGTCAGCTCAGCCGGTAGAGGGAGCTGCCCTGAGTGAGCAATGGTTGCCATGAGATGGAGGGCAAGGTCTGTAACTTCACCTCAGGTGCCTTCACCACCTCATCCTGATTCCCCCAGCTGCCACCTCCTTTAAGGTAAAAGGGAAAAAAACAACAGTTTTGAAGCGACTCCTCTGAATGCTCTACAAATGACGCTGTGTTCATATAAACAATTAACCAGAGAGATGGGATGAGATGATGAGGGCAACTTCTGGTGGGAGGACAGTGAGGAGAGAGAGGCCAGCAGACTCTTGGAGCTGTAGTGCACAGGGGGCAGCACCAGAGCTCATCTTTCCCCAGAGGGCAGCAGGGCTTCTGCTGGGCTGGGGCAGGGCCTGGTGGGTGATGGGGGTGTGCTGGGAAGGCACTGCCTGTCTGCCGCAACTGCGCCGCAGTGCAGTCTGCAGTACTCAGGGCCTACAGAACTACCTCAAAGGAAAAGCCACTTTGCAACAAAAAAGCCCTCTGATTTACCACACCTCTAGAAACAGCCACTAACCCCTTCCCCAGTTCTCTTAGTTTAGTCTTCTGTGGGAGGTCTTCTACATTCCATGTTCTCCTCTCTGGGGACTTTTGCCAGCTGAGCTGTGCCCCAAGAGTTGATGACTATAGATCACCACAGCTGTTACAACAAACTACAGACAGACATCACTTAGGACTAAACTAGCAAAACACACATTATTGTGTTTGCTCCCCTTCCTTCTTCTCTGGGTACCAACTCATGTTACCACACCACCACAGACTCCACTCCCTCAACATTGCCTGACCAGGCCGAGGCCCTGCCAAATAGACAGCATCGTTCTTTGTAAAACATCTTCCAGCACAAGCAAAAATAGAAAGATGGCCCTGCCCTAATTATGACCATTTAAAAAGCCCTCTTTAGTTTCCTTAGGGCTGTAAGTGTTATTGGCTGGGTTTAATTCAATGAACTTGAAGCAATGAAGTACATTGAAGCTGGTTTATATGAAGAGTTTTCTTTCAGGGAGGCAGCATTAGACAATGAGGTGCTGGATCCCAGGAGGATATGAAACGTTTAATATACTGGCAAATATGACATATAAAAATGTTCTGTGAAGGATGAGCAGCAGAGCTAAAAAGCATACAAAAGTTTGTGCTCATCTCCAGGCTGCTGCTGAGCACTGCAGACCTCCAGCTACTGAATCAATCCAAATTAAAGAGCTTTTCCTTCCTTCAGTATTACACAGTGGCTTTTGCAAGCAGCAGACATGACACGCTGAGCAACTTCCTATGTAGCCAACTGTATGCAACTCATATTAATAGATTGCAGCAGTAATTTGCAGTAATTGTCCGAAACTGCAGTTTACTGTTATTATTGATTTTGGACCAAATCTGAAGCATTTTTATTGGAGAGATTAGGAGTTATTGTTCCCTAAAGATCTGGTTTTACTAGATGTGAGAGAGTGTCACTACAAAAATGAATTTCAGTACTTTACAGTATAACAGTGTCATTTAAATTAATTTTCCTGGTAATTCCTGGACTCACAGTGACCAACAGCACCCAGCCAACTTAGCTGTAGTTTAACCTTGCTGGGTTAAAGACTGCAGAAACTGCCAGTCCTAAAGGGCAAAGCTGACAAGAGGAAAGCACACTAGTTAACATTTGCAATACATGGACTCATTGAAGCAACTTTGTGAAGGTACAGTACAGACTGCCTGGAAGGCTAGGAGAAGCCTCAGCTCAGCAGAAGGCAGTGATAAGGTTTCCACTACTGCCTCTGGAGCCAGATTTGAGTCCACATCTGTATCAAAGGCATGTCAAACACAGATACGGGGCTCCTGCATAGGAGTGTGAAGAAGATTGGTCAGTACAAAAGGTGACATTTGAATACTCCAGGCAAAATTTCCAAAACCTCTCCAAAAGGGCAAAGGAAACTGAAGCTCTTTCACCTCTAGGTCTGTACTGGCACAGTTAGTCCTGGCCAAAAAAAGTCTCATAAACCCTTGCCCTCAGGGGTTGGAACAGTGACCAGAGGTGATCATTGGTTTCTTGAACAGTTACCTCACTGATTTACTCTGCGTAGGTCCCATCAATACTAGACTTTTTATCTGTTAGTTAAATAAGGTTTCCAAGCTTGAACAAACCCGCTGATGATATTAAATAAGACCGTTTCTTTGAAAGAGCTACTGAGCAAGAAAAAAGTTTTTTTCCCCATCACAATTAGTGAAATAGTTTTCATCTGCTTTCTTTTTGATTTTTTTTTCTTGAGAAGCAAAATAACAGCCTTGCCGATTACTCTTTGCTAAGGTACCCGATTGTGGTGACATTGAGGCTGACCTTGGAGTCACCTCCCCCGCTGCCGCACTCTCCTTTGTCGTACCACCATTTGTTTTTCAATTTGTCCAAGAGGCCTTGCTCATTCAGTTTTAATACTGCCAGGTTAACAGCATTTCTTGAAACGATAAAACATAACTTGTAAGAAAAAATGCACAAATGCTTAGGAAATCGTAACGTATAAAAAAAGGAGCACAAGAGGACAAATTGGCTAAAATTTCACAGAACGTGGAGCTACCAAAATGTCTGTACAGCAAATACAGGGTTAAATATTGGAAGGTGGCATGGAGGATAACATTTGCTCAAAACTGAAGTGTGCGGGATGGGGAAATCGTCTTTGAGAAAAAAAGTAACAAGAACACCACATCATGCAGTTAACATTCGTCACATATGGCACGTTAACTTGGCTTTTACCATTTAAATTGAAAAAGCCATTGAACTGTAAAATTAAAACAGCAACAAACAATCAGAGAGGACAACACGAAGAGAACACAAAAAAATGGATGCATTAAATAAATGAAACCATAATTTACCGTCTTATTTAACTCCATGGAATATTGAAGATTTTAAACTTTTAAGTTACCTCAAAATCCACAAGAAAGAAAATGACAACACAATACATCAGGGTAGGTGGAATACTATAACAACATGGATATTGTTATATTATTCCACCCACCTTAATGCTGAGCCTTTGGGGGTTGCTACACCATAGCCCTTGGAATCCAGGTTTCCTCCAACTTTCATGGTGTCGCAGGGCTTGCGCTGCTCAATGTACTCATTCATCGTGGACTCCAGCAGGAAGGCAAATTTCCCCTTGGACTTCCGCACCCTCGCCACTCCATCCGCTGTCGTCTTGGTGAACACTGAGGGCTCGGCTGACTTCATGTATGACCACATTTTCTCATAGACAGCTATTTTTGACCTCTGGGAGAGATGAAAGGAGGGAAATGAAGAGTCACATTGGCAAGACTGAGCTCCTTGGGCTTAGCTGGCTTAGCTTCCTGTAACTGATTAAGGCTAACAGACAAAAAGTCAAGGTAGCTCGGAGAGAGAGACATTGCTCCCTGAACAAAGACTAAATGACAAAATGTTTGGGGAGGGAGAAGCATACCTCAGACATTTATTCTACTGATTGCTGAGTAACTGGCAGCCTTGGAATGAGCAACGGTGTGTGCCCATCCCAGCCTTGGCTCCTGTTCTGTGCTGGGTTTACCTGCCCGTGTACTGCTCTGCTACTGAGCCAGAGGGAGGATGGGAAATCCCAGCTCATCCATCATGGCAAACAGATGCAAAAAGAGCCTCTCCTCTTCACACAAATCCTCAGCATTGTTTTTTTTTTTACGCTAACTGCAGCTAGGAAGGGCTGGCATTTGCTTATTACAAGTTTTCAACAAGGCAGGAGTGTGCTTTTCACAGTGGTGATGGCAGGTCTATGATACAGGAGACCATGATATTCTAGTGGCTGCCAATAGAGATGCTCAAACAAGGGATATAAATAGTAATTACAAAATATTTTATGAATCAATAGTCAAATATTCAGAATTTGGTTTCTCGTTTTCCTAAAAGACAGCAATTACAAGTATTAGCAATAAGCTGAAAAAATCATGGTTAACTGCCTGTCACCCATCTCTATTTTTTTCTGATTCCCCTGTTTCAAGACTGAGCAAACCCTAACAACCTCTAGCTCAGCATACAAGCTTTGCAAACCTGGAAATGTTTAGAAATGTGTTATTTCCCTTTCTCGCTCTTCCCCACCAGTAACATTTAAGCCACCCTCAGATCTCAAAGCCACCTCCAGACTGTCAAGAATTTGTATCCTGGACTACCGGTTAAACTTTCCTGCTTGGTCAAAAGAAGGAAGTAATGCCAACTGCATTTCTCCAAAGTCTATAAATCCTAAGGATTTATGTAAGACTTTCAGTCCAAGTTGTGGGTATCTTGAATTTATGCCTCCTATTCCTTGTCAGTTCCCTGTCCACAGCTTTCCTTGAAGAATAGGAATGAAGCAGGCAGTAGCTAAATCTAGTTCAAATTTAGCAAACTGCGGTGGAAGACTGCTAATGTCCATCAGCTTGATGATCAAGACATGTTTCCTCCTCATTCAGGACAATTTAATGCATTTTGAATAATGTAATGCTTAACAACTAGCCTCCAAACACTTCACAGGGAGTAAGCCCTCCCTGCCCTGCTCCTCAGATTAATATGCTCAGCTGGTGTTGCTACGGTGGAAAGAGAGGACCACAGAAGGCAGGATTTTATTTTATCATTACTGATGAACTGAAAAACAACCAAAAATGCAAAACAATTAGAATCAGCCCATCTGACAACAGGAAATCAGAGAGACATCAATACAGCCCAGTTACAAGAGGGGCTGGCTGGGTGGCAGATGTGAAAAACAAGTCAGAGAGAGCATCTCCTGGCTAAAGAGGGGCTGTAAAGAGGAGTTGTTTGTCCAGAATCAGGAAAAAGAGGGATGTAACTGGGGCTTGGAATGGTCCTTACACAGCTGAAAGAACCTGGATTTTCCTGACCTTCCCCTGCAACAGCAAAACTGGATAGCCTGAGACGAGGATGGTAGCTCTGAAGCTGAGTGGGGAGTGCAGCAGGGACTGCCTGGCAAGGAGTGCTGAGCCTCAGCTGACTGCAGGACCATGGATTCTGCCCAAAGAGGGAACCTCACTGGGGCTCAGGGCCAGGCACCCATGGGCTGGCAGCCAGAACACCCAATAGCCACTATCACTGCCTGCTTGAGGTGCCCTCTCCGAGCACACTGAGTTGGTGCTCCTGCTTTTCCAACAATCCACTTAATGGATGTGGGCATTTCCTCATCTCCTGCCCTGTCGGAAGCTGCCCAGGGCACTGCATGACTCCCAGGAACCTGCCAGAGGGGCTGCCGAGATTTCAGGGACACCAGAAGCACCAGGAGGTGGTGACTGTCACGTCTCAGTGGCTGCCACCACCCCTGTGCCCTGTGGACAGCAGAGCAGCGTGACAGCGGTGCACCTATGCAGGTGGCACTGCAGGCAGTGTCCCAGACACTGCCCATGGCCAGCCTGCCAGCCCTTCCTGTGCAGCTCTCTTGGGCAGAAAGGGAACATAAAACAGCCTGGCTGGCCAACACAGAGACAGCAGGAGCAGTAGCTATCCTGGAGTGCCTTAGTTTCAAGGTTCTTTTACTTACAGCCTTCATCTTAACATAAATAACACAAACACACCTAGCCATTTATATTTGCAAATAGGCACCCAAGGGACAAAAAGAAGGTAGAAAACCGTCTTTACTCTTTATACCTCTCAGCAAGCTTAAGTCGTGCACCTTCCAAATTGTGTTTTGCGCTATGTATACTTTTGCTTGTTTTCCTCTGCAGTGTGCCGTTAATTACCCAGATAAAACAGATTTTCTTTTCCTTTCAGTCTTTTATCTCACACGTGAATTATCTGTCTGTAATAAGTTCTTTCATACTCTTTCCACCTGGCCTGACTACCTGAAAGCAATGGCCAGTACATCTGTGCATTGTTAATAATGACAGTTATCTGCTGAGTGCCAACAGCATGCTCAGGGCTGCACAAGGTCCAAACAAAGCATGTTCCCTGCTCCAAGGGCAAAGGGTGAATATCATCATTCATGCTTCAGAAAATCAAATTCTACAACTGAAAATCTGATCTCTTTTCTACTTCAACAAATAGCCTAAGCTTTATAGTCTGTTGCCTTCATTTAACTCTTCTGGATGATGTAGTTAAAAATCAGTTTCCGTTTCTATATGGTCATTGCCCACCTCTTCTTCTGCCAAGTGGGACTTTCATAATATCTTTTTATTATCAAATTAACTAAATAAGAATAGCAGTCAGATCTAGTAGAAGTAGACAAAAATTTAAGCTAGAAAAGAACAAAGCATGGGTTGACTGGGAAAGGTTACTCTAAAATGCATCACGCATGTGTTGGTTTTGGAGCACAGTCAGGCTGAGGATCCCAGGGGTCCTGAGAGAGAGGACCAGGGATGTGATGGGCTCTGGCCACTAAGACCTGCTTGGTTAGTGCTGCTTTTTGCAGCCATTCACCCAAATTCATAATAAGGTGAAAGTAATTACTTATGATGAGGCCTCTTGGAGAAAGGGACAGTGCCACCAGATGAGCTGTGATACCTGCACATGTGCTCATCAATGCTTGAGGGCATTTTCTGATCCTAGAGCCATATTTTAAACTTGCTCAATGCCATGAAACAACCAGTTAATTAAAGTTGGTCAAAGATGCAATGGGATGAAATGACAGATGGTATTTTTAGTAAGTGTTTCTTTTCCCAATTTTCCAATTGCCTTAACAAAACCCAACCACCCCAGAAGCCCCTAAAATACTTTAAGAAAATAAAAATGTCTTTCCTAACTACGAAGCTCCAAATTCTGTGTTGAAAGAACATTCTTACCCATCTGTCCCCCTCTGCAGACATTCACACTGCCTCCCTCTCCCAGCCCCCCTAGGAGTCTGACACCCATGAGAGGGGCCAGACAGCAGAAGCAGCCACAGAGAAAGGATTTACACTCCAAAATAAGAAAAGGTCTGACAGATCTGCACTGTTGCTGGAGTTCAGTGGCAGTAAAACATTTTCCCTGTCAATAAAGTGTAACTTTTAAGGAGATACTTAGGAAAAAAACCTTAAAAGCAAAGATTTAAGCCAATTCAAAGCCCATAACTGCAGTAACTTCCTATGCTCTGCAACTCCCATTTCTTTGATATTGCTCTCCAGAAGTCCGCCACACACATTTCCTCAGGATTTCAAGGGGACATTATTATAATTTTTTTCTTAAAAGCATCATTTTCAGTGTTTCATCCAGGTCCTGAGACACATTAAAGCATATTTTCATTATCGCAGCCTTACTGCAGATATAAATAGAACTGGCCTTTGCTTTGTCAATAATGCTGGCTTTTTTTTTTTTTCTTTATTTGGATATCTTTATGCAGAAGTATGAGCCACAAACACCACAGCCAAGGGTGCAGGCAGCTCCCTTCTGTGTCAGCAGAGCCAGCAGCTCTTATGCCAAGGACTCACTTCACTTGGCCCATTACTAATCAGCACCTAAACACACATTGCTTCTGAGTAGCAATGCATTAATTTGAAAAGAAGATGCCAATTCCATCAGTCCACAATTTTAATACTGTCTTTCATTCTAATTCTCCTAGTTTTGATGTGTCGTTAGCTCAAGCAGTGAAATGAAAAATCAGCCAGAGTGTGTGGTAGCATCCAAAAGCATGGCCAGTCAGGGCTGGGTGAGTGATACAGGCACGGGAAGGAGGCAAGTTTGCTTCTCAGTTGCAGCCATTTCTTCAACCCATCCAACAACAAAAAACCCAGCAACCACAAATGTGGCTCCAGCTGAGCTAGACCGGGTGTCTTCGTTTCACTTTTGCACATTCCAAATCACCTAGAGATGCCTAGCAAACACCAGCACATCTTGGACAATTCCTTAACATTGGTTAAATTCAGCTCTAAAATATGAAGCCTTCTCCCAATGACCAAATTCCCTTCCCCCTCTGCAGACATCTGTCTCACACTTCTGCTAAAAGTGACATTGTATCACCTCCTCCACTACTGAGTAGGGGTGAAGCTGCTGTGTTTTAAGGAAGCAACATTTCTCCTTTGTAGTTAAAGTACATTATAGGGACGTCCTTTACCTATTTTAGAATGTTTAACTCTCCCTACCACCTCCTCCGCAACCTGAAGGTCTTCTTCAAAACGTCTCCTTGTGTACCCCATTGGGGTATTTTATTAAAAATTACTAAAATGGTCCTTAATTTCTTATGACAGGAACCAGGAAGTGATTTCCCAGCAGTCAAGCTCAAATTGTTCTCCTATAGGTGAGGGTTGCTGATCATCCAGTCATGAGCCAAATTTTATTTTAAAAATCCTGTTATATATTCTGTTTTATACTTTAAAAAAAAATAGATTATACTGATGTTAATTTTTTTACATCTGCCTTCAAAATTAAGATTGATAAAGTTATAAAAAAAATAATGAAAAAGCATGTGGAGCATCCTGACTGCAGCACACATATAAAGGTAGGCAGAGACATCAATAAAGGTCCTATAGCAGCAGACTTACCACTCTCCTCTGCTGCACGGGCCCTATGACTACATTATAGCTCCTTAACAAGGGAGATTTACAGCCCTTAAATCAGACAGATGTTGCTGATACAAAACAAAGGCCTATACTAAAATCAGTGCAAGTATTTAATCTGAATAATATATGCTGCCTTTATACAGATACACACCTCACTGAGATGAACTTGGGCTGTTAAGTCTGAACTGTACCTTCATTATCATCACTCATTGCTCTTCCTCCACGTGTGCAATTACCTCTTCTGCAGCAGCTAATGAGTCCAGGAGCTTATGAACCATTTAAAAGCAAGCTACTAAACAGGAATGAAAAAACTGCCAAGAGACTCCCTTGGTACTGCTGTTGCTGCGTGGCTTAGGCCCCACTGAGATCCACTGGGTTTAGGCAGTTGCTTGACTGAACTTCTAATACAGCAAATTGCAATGGAGTGGCACCACTGTGTTTACTGTTTGAATATGGCTTTGATTTGTTGCCTTTCCATTCCCCCCCAAGCCTGATGTTGAGTCATCCCTGGCACAGCTGCCTCTGGGGCGGGAGTGAGGAACTGGTGGAAGCCCAATCTCAGCCCTGGAGCACATGGAGGCCAGCCTAATGATGATGCTACATAAGAACATGATAAATATTATTAGTAAGGTCCCTCTGCCTGAGATTTCCAAGCTCTTTATTGAGAAGGTAAAAATAGGTCTCATGAAGGCCAGAGGGCACCATTAGTCCCCTTTCCCCAGTGAGGACACGAAAGCAGATATGTCATTTACTGAAGGTCACAGGGCAGAGTATAACAGATCAATGTCACAGCTTTTAGCCACAGATAACTTGTGATGCCAGCAATTTACTTACCTATATAGACAGAAAAATCAATCCCATAATTACACGAACCTCTCTTGCTTTTATTACATTCTCGGCAGAAGAAAATAGGTCAGGGCATTTCTCTTCTAGCAAGGCCAAACCTCAAGTTTACCCATCTCTACCCACGATTTATGAATTTGTGGGATGCCACAGAAAAGCAAGGTTCAAGCATGCACATGTAAATTAGGCTGTATGTTTGTAGGAACCCACAAATCTTTGAGAGTGTATGCACACACGTAAAATAAAGGGTGACCTGACTAGTAATATTTTGCAGCCAAGCATGTGATGGGAGACATTGTCTTGTTGGTTTCTTGCCCAAATTATAACTTAAGCTTTAGAAATTACATTTTTCTTTCCCACTTGAGTCAAATGAAGCCCAGAGAGCAAAAGGATCAGCCCTGCAAATCCCTGAGCTGCTGCTTTTCTCTAGAATCCTCTGTGTCAAGATGAAGACTACCCCATCCACGGGGCTGAGAGATGGGGAGTCCAGCAGGGGGCTAGTGGAGGTGGTGATGGTAGGGAAGGACAGTCCAGAGCAGTGCTGCCCACCCAAATAGCTGGGGAAGCAGCCTAGTAAGACTCCTCCAGGCTTCAGCATCATCCGCTTTTCCACACCTGATATAAACAGTGGCCTGATTACAAAATAAAATGTCTTACAGAAATAATACAATGTTTTAGGAATTGTGATTTTAAACTTTCTCCCTGTGTATCATGGTCCTTTTCAAAGCGTGACCTGTGGCAGCAGGCAGGTGATGTGCTGTAGCTGCTTTAAAACACACCTTTTCTGCAGCGAGCTCTGCTCACACAAACAGACAAGCAGAGTCACTCTGGCTGCAACCAGACATTGCTGACATGTCAGTAACAGTCTGAGCAGCGGAATGTAAATCAAGATGTAAAGATGTCCTTTCCTGGCACAACACTGAACTTCAGCCATTCCTCCTTGTTGCAATGCTGATTGTGAAATTAAAATGAAAGTCTTTACCAGAGACAAGCTGTCTTTGTAAATCCTGTGTGACTCAGGGACAGAGCCAGCGCTCGGGCAGTGCTTGCCCCAAGGAAGCAGTGCCAGGGGGGTGATAGGGTGGCACATGACAGGGATTTGGACAGCAGTGCTGGGTAAGCCTGTCTGTCTGTCTGTCTGCCCAGGGAGCAGGAGCAGCACACACTCGAGCTAGCCAGAGGGAGGCTTACGTCAACCTTCAGGCTAAGGGGCATCTTTCCAGCAGTGACATATTCAGCAGAGTTGTCTTGTGTGGGCAACTGAGCAGCACAACCAGCCCTGCTCTGCATTTGGCCCGTAATAAATTAACGGAGAACAGCATTTCCAGCACACGATCTGAACACTGTCAGGTCTAATGAGTTTTCAGCTCCAGACAGAAAAGGCCAATACGCAGGCAATGATGGAGAAATCCCAGCAGATTGCAAGAGGGGATGTTTCATATTCACATCATTGGAGTTTCTAAACCTTCATGTATTTTCTAATTATGTAAAAGTAACAGTAGCAGTGCTGTGAGTCATTTATCAGCACCCATGTATTTTAAATGAATCTCTAATTAGCATGTACTAATGTGACATAGCAGTATTACATAAAGTAATAGAGACTTGAAAAACCAGGGTCCTCGTTGTCTTGAGCAATGTCGTTATCATTATCATAGAGCTGCTCTCCCAAAAGCAGAGCATTCAAACAGCAAGTGATTTTCCCCCCAGGCACTCTCTGCTTTGCCTCTGCGGTACAGATACAGCATTAATCCACTGTGAGCTGCTGTGCCTGGCCTCCCACGGGCTGCAGCCCCTCTGTGCCCGCCTCCCATGGGCTGCAGCCCCTCTCACTACCTGACCCCTCCCCTAGGACTCACAGACTAGGTCACAGAGGGTGACTGCTGGATGGTATGGAGACAGAGGTGAGCTGGAAAGCCTAAACCACAAACACAAGAACTGATAGACAAATGCCATCTATTATTGAAGATACAGGAAAGATTTATCTGAATATTTGTTACTAAGTGTTGACTGAAAGCTTTGCTAAATCCTGGCTTGCCTGCTGGAATTAGTAAAATGGCTCAGCCACCTTAAGCCCAGCACCATTCAAATGCTTCCTTTCCAAGGAGTGGATGATGGATGAACTGTTAATTTCAGTTCCTGTAAGGATACATTTTCCTCTCCAATCTATAGACCTAAAGACATTAGATCACTTAATGCGAAACCATTTCTTTTGCAATTATGTCACTTTTGATTTCCTGCTGCCTTTAAAACTGCCTGTTGGCAATGTGGCAGAAAAGGAGGTTCAAGAGATTAAACAAACCCCACAAGCAGACCATCTAACATCCATGTAATGGAGAGGCTCTGACCTCTCTGCACACATACATTCACCTTTTAATATTTGCACATGCTCCCACCTATATCAAACAGGGAAGAGAGAGAAAATATATGGGTGAATAAAATTTTCACACCTCTGTCGAAAAACAGTTGAACTACAGTACTTTTTATGATTAGCCACTGCCACATTGTGTATCTGAGATCTATAAAACTCATCTTTGAAGCTACCACTTTTCTGTAATGTCCTATTCTTTAAAACCCATAAATACAATCACAAAATATTTTTGTCAGGAATTTGTTATGATGACTGTGTTGTTTCACTTGATGTCAAGAGCACAGAAAGCTCCAAACTGCTAATCATAGTTTTATCCTAAGGCAAAAGCAAAGCATTTGTATGATGGCTCTGCTAGAAACAAGTCCTTCATCTTCACTAGCAAAATAAATTTTGAAATTAAAAATCAAAGAGTTTAACTACAGATGAAATCCTTAGTGCTGTGTGCACAGAGTTCACAATGGTGTTTTTAACAGGCTCTAATGATGATCTCAGTATCATTTGATTGCACAGAATGTATGAAAATTGTACGGCAGCTATGGGTGTATAACACAAGGCTTTTCCTTACCTAAGTTGCTTGCTTTTGGAATTTATTTCCCTCTTGTTTTCACAAAACCTTATCATCAGAGGAAAGCAAGGAGCTCTTTAACTTACAACGGGATGTAACACACTGAGGCTTCTGAATGCATTACGGTCGTAATTCCTCACTCTCTCCTGAGGCTCTGGGATGGAGCTGTGCTCCTCCTTGGCTGCCTGACTGCCATTGGCCTTATCTGCCACAGTCAGAGGCACCTGAATGGGGAATCCTCTCTGCATGCTGCCAGCTTGGGGGGCAAGTGGCACTTGGTTCTTTCAAGCCAGGAGGGACCCACTGGTGTCACCACAGCCCCTCCTCACACAGCCCAACACAAGGCTCTACTGAGCAGGAGGGGAAGTCTGAGTTACCCCATGTGTTTTTAGCTGAAGGTATTTTGAAATCCTTTTGATGGGTTAAAGAAATGTTTTCTTTTAATTTCAGTAGAATTTGGAGTTCATTTGCTCTTTCACTGTTTTTCCAGATAAATGTTCATTTTCTGTTTTGGTGCTAATCTGCCTGATTTTTTTTCTTTGCTTTCAAACAAATTGTATTCTATGTTGCCTTTAGTTTTACCAGCTAAACAATTTGGTACTTAAATTTCTTTTCAAGAGATACCTCACCAGTCCCCTTCCCACTTACAGCTTTTTCCAGTAGCTGTTGGCATGTCAAAGCACCTCTCCTCAATATGGGCAACCAGAAATGCAAAGCCTCTTGTCAGCACATCTTATGCTTTTCTATCTGTCCCTGCTGAACTATTCTGATTTGAAACCAAGAAGAGACCAAAATGGGGAACATCTTAAGAGGCCATCCTTATAATGACTTCCTGTGTCTTAAAAACTGTAGGTTTATACGTATTTTATGTATAGACAAAGTCCAGAAAGGACTCACATCTGAACTTGGTTTGCAAAGAATCACTTTTTGAGGAAACTGATGAACCAACTGTAAGTGCTGGAACAACCATCATGCCCAAAGGATCTTTGGCCTTTCTACTGAAATTCCTAACAGATCTGGAAATTAATGACATTTCCAGGAGGAAAAATCAAGAACTGACTTTAAGGCAGCAAGTCATTCCACCTGAGGCATGGGAGAGCCACTTGGTAGCTGAGTTGTTTGGTCAGGGACATCCTTAAACTTGTGCTGAGAAATATACAAAGAAAAATTTCTACAACAAAATAACATTGAGATCTTCTTTTCTCCTTAATTAGTTAACAGTGATTAACTACACAAGTTCTCAGTGAAGTGTACTAGCAGGTCAGCTGTGTTTGTCAGTGATCAAACATACACTTGGCAAGTTATTTTGCAGAAGACTCTTAACAGAGATATCTTCTATCAATTAAAAGAAAGCACCATAAATTCAAGCGTGCTTTTTATTTCTAAATGTCTACAAACATGTTCTGCTTCTGCTGAAGTTCAAATGCAGCCAAGTTTAGACAAGAATCACTAATTGGTTGTAAAGGTCATGCCTTTTGAATATATGCATATTGGAGGTGAAATGTATTAGAGTGTGGTATTATACTTAGGCTCAGTGCTAAATTTGGAATAAATGGCATTATATTGATTTGATAAGCTGCTCAGATATGCTGAAACTTTAATTGAATGTATTAGAAGATGTTAATTCTAACAGTTATACCCTTAAAAGTAGCTTAGGGATTTGAAACTTCTTTCTCATGCAGGCCTTCACCAACCTTCAAGAAAGAGAAAGAGGAATCTTGGAGTCCTTAATCTGAGACCATGTGTCAATAAATATCTCAGGAGAGGTTCTTTCTTTTCCTTTTCAATATGGATGAGTGCCCTTTGAAAGCCAAAAGGGAATTGATGTAATCTATTGATTGCCATTTAAACGCCTTTATTAGCTAATTAGTGCAAAATGTAAGAAGTTTCTGAGCAGAAACAAGCAACAGCCATGAGAATACAGGAAGGTTCCTCTGAATCTTAGGTATACTGGGAGGACAAATGCCCTTATGCAGAGAATCACCAGCAAGTGAGTGCTGTAAAAGTGTTTTGCTGTAAAACTGTTACAACATACTAACTCTGGCTGGAATTGTGAGAGCAGTGTTGGAACTGTGAGAGCAGTGTGGGAACTGTGAGAGCAGTGTTGGAACTGTGAGAGCAGTGTTGGAACTGTGAGAGCAGTGCTGGACTGTGAGAGCAGTGCTGGGACTGTGAGCGCAGCATCATGCCAACAGCAAGCCTCAAGCAGCAGTGGTGTATCCAGCTTAACCCCCATAGCTGGGAGAGCATCTACCCGGGAGACACTGCGCTGTTTAGGGAAACCGCCAAGACTGAAAAATAGGTCACAAGCTGGAGTCTGCCCAGGTCTGAAGTGGCTCAAAGTCATTACCATCTGTTCATCTGAATTGAGAAGCTGGTATCAGTCCAGTTTCAGGTATTCACACTGTAAAAAAACCTTCAAAAGTGCTCCTGTCTGGAAATGAGGCTGGCAGAAGGGAGGCATAGCCTGGAAGTTCTAAAGGAGTTCCTTCTAGCACATGCAGATGTGCTAGAGCCCCACAAGATGGCGGGGATCTGAAGCTCACTTACACATCATCCCTTTATGAGGCATCAGGAGGCAATTCTTCCCTCTACTGTCAGTTTGGCACCTTCCACTGGCCAACAGTAGCCATTAAGATCAGTATCTGATTAGTATCTTTGAGAAACATTTTAGCCTTACAGCTCTAGAAAGAGATCTACCCATACAAACTTCCTAATGGGATCTTGGAGACTGTTCTGAACATCTCCCCCCCCAAATCCCCCGTGTGAAGCCATGGCCCAGCTATAAAGCCAAGTTACTCCTTTCTCACTGAGTAAATTATCATGAGCTACTCAGCTAACCGCTGTTTAAATTAGCAAAATGCTGGGGGAAAATGGGTGGAGGGTATTCCACTTACAAAGACGATAAGCACCACTCTGTACTTAGGAGAACTCGGCTTTTTCCAACTCAGAGCACTGTCACTCCTACTGATGCCTCTGATAGCAGTGAAAAGAGATGCCAAGGGAGAACAAGTCCCCTAAAACAGAGAGGTGAAGTCTGTGCTGCAGGACCTCAAAAAGCAAGAGTCCTCTAAATTATTTCAAGTTTCAGCCACCTTTACCACCTTATTAAGTAACTAATAAAGATTGCACAATGAAGTACTTATGTGAACATATGTGTTTATTCTAAGGCATAGCTTTTGCCCTTTTCAAATCAACTAAAGAAGACTCTAATTACAACACTTTCATGGATGCATCACCTTATTTTAATTAATTACTCTGCAAAAGTTAATACAACTGAAATTATGTTGTGTGCCTTGAGAATGCCAAAGAGGGAGAAGCACACTTAGGGCTCATTCTTCTTCCCACTTGGCTCAAACACCCACTGCTGGTTCTCTGCTCTCATCCATGCCCACCCGACTCCTGTCCTGGCCTGATGTAGCTGGCAACTCCTGACAGATAAGCTCATTTACAACCCTGTTTCCCCTAGCACCAGCAGACAGACACAGCTCATCTCAAGATTATTAGCAGCACAACAAAGCATTCATACATTTACCAGACTTTGTATCCTTTCACATGAAACACTCATTCCTTTGATCTCTCTGTGAGAAGGGGATTCCTTGTTGTGTCAAACTATTAAGGAAATGAAGGAACATCCCAATACAACCCCTCTTTCTATATGAACTGTAACAAGACAGTCAAAAGAAAGCATTTTTCCCCCTAAGATCTGTATAGTGACTATAAACACCACCAATATTTCTAAACAAGTTGTGCTACTGCTTTTGACAGGTTCACTCAACTCATTTTTGCTGTAGAGATAATACTGCCTTGAGTTCATAATTAAGCAGAATAAAAAATTTTATACACTAATGTCACCTTTACAAGGTCAGTGCTTATCTCACAGGATTTTAACACAAACAGAAGTTGTTATAATGTACCTGCTACCACAGTTAATTAAGAACCACCGAGTTTCTCTTTTAATAGAAAGACACTACAGGCAGAGTGCAAAAGCTTCATAAAAGACCTTTGCATTCCTTTTCAGGTTTACATCAGATGTCTATGTAAATGTGTGTGTGTGTGCAGTCATGTATTGAAATTTCAAGTAAATTCAAGGGGCCCTGGGTACTTCTCCAAGGAGCCCTCAGTATTTCATCAGCCTACAGCAGCAAGGGTTTTTTTGTCTCCCTCCTCCCTCCCGCTTGCACTTGGCCAGTATGCATGACAGGCAGTAATTAGTCCTGCAGCACTGACCACTCTTCTATACAAAAAAAATGCTGGTTTGAATGGCATCTGATTGGCACTGCTGAGAGAGAACCAAGAGCTCCCTGAAAGGCCTGAGCATTCCAGTCCACCCTTGGAAAGATTAGAAATAAGAACTTTTCAGGACGATGTTTTCAGAGACATAGAAGTGGACTGAGATCCTATTTTGAGTTCCTAATGCTTCTCACCAAACTCCGCAGTTCAGCCTGTGGTTTGGCAAGAGAAGAAAGAAAGGATGATCTTAAATAAAAGTGTGCACCTGCCCCTACCCCCAAATCTTGCAAACCCCGTGTCTCCCTAACCAAGGTGAAAAACAACCAGAGTTTTTATCCGTGTTGTCAAAGTGTTTATCCGACTGTCAGATACAGCCACAGCCAGACGCTGGTGAGAAATGAAGACACAACAATGGCAGCAACCAATTCTCCACCAGGAATGAACACAGACCTCCCATCCCCCCTTCATTCTGGCAAGTGAGCACCGACGTCGGATGGCATTACTGGCTGCCAGCTGGGCACACACAGCAAGTAGGTCAAGAGCATCACTCCTTGCAAGAGTTTTCTCTGCTAAATATTGTGCCAATGACTGCATTATTGTTCATCAGACCAAGGCTCTGAAACTGGTGTTACAAAACGCTTCCCGTGACAACAGAGGTCAGGTTTTCCATCTTGATGTGTTTAAGGTTAAGCAAAACCACCCATTTTTGATAAAATGCCTTCTGATATTAAAATCTGCTCTCAAGCCTGTCCTGATTGCACAAAGCAGCTTTCACCAGGACGGCTATTACAGCTGGGTAAAATCAAACAACTGAAACACATAAATTAGGCACTTTAAGGAGATTTAACAGACTTACTCTAAAGAATTCTTTGGTTGAGCCTGAATCCAAAGTGCCATAGGCTATTTCAGTTTGTTTAGCCAGGTCCTCTGCACTCTCTATGGGTGAAACCATCCTTTCCACCGTAAGGAAGGCAGCGAGATTAGCAGTGTAGGAAGAGATAATGATGAGAGTGAAGAACCACCAGACTCCTCCAACAATTCGCCCTGAGAGAGATCTATGGAAAAACACACATCATTAAATTGCTTTGAACAATCCTTGATTTTTTCTTTCTTCACTGCAGAGAAATTCACATGCACAACCCTTTTGTCCAGGTCTTCCAAGTATCTGTGAACAGGTGGACTGAGCCAGCTCCTGATAACCTTCCTCAGGAGTGAAAAATCAGTGCACACCTGGTCTTACCTAGTGCAACTCTTTTTGTAGTCTTTCAGTGAAAACAAGAACAGCAAATTAAGAGATAATTCATTTAAGAAGAGGAATGAGCTCTCTTGACTTCCACAAATCCTCTGTTGGAGAAGGCTTTTGCCAGAAGATTTTTGTTGTCTCTGCATGCTCAGCCTTTCCCTGTGCTGGACACGCTGGGATATGCCAGCATCATGTCCCTTTGCCCAGCTTGGGGGACACAAATGCACCTTTTACTGCATTCACTCCCAAAATGTAACATACAGTAAACTGCAAAAAAGGAATCTGAGTAAACATGCAAAAGAATGTACCAAAAGTGATCCAGTATCCTTCTCTCATCACAGCCTAGCAGGAATTATAAAATGAATCTGCATATTGAAGTGAGAAGAGAGGCTGGTTTGGTTTATATTTTATGTTAAAATTTGCATGTTGCACTATTCCAAGTCAAGCATATCCCTGCTTTATAAGCACAGAGCAACAGAGAAGGAAACAGAAAAAGAAGTGTTTAGTTTTTGTTGCGGTCTTTGGTTTTTGTATGTTAAAGCGATTCCATAAGGACTTAAGAAAAAGCCTACTTGCAAACACGTAATTACAAAACGCCTAATAGTCAGAAGGTCTGGATCCTGTCAGCAAGAGCTCTTGATGCTTTACAGCAATTGAACATCAGCCTTGAAGTATTTGATCTGGGCTGAAGGATGGCAGTGACACATCACTCTGCTGGGTGGGGAATTTCATTGCCACGTACATTGCTTGTTCTTCAAATACAGCATGTTGACCAAAAATCATATCAACTGCTGAAACAAAACTATTTCATGTTTTCCCTTAGCTCTACTGATACCAATGGAGGAAGAATCAATCCCAGACACATCTGTGGAACCTGGGTGCTGTAGTCCTCGGTTTGTGTGAAGAGAAAAACCAGAAAACTCTTACCTCTTTCTTTGTTTCCTTCAAGCCTCTCAGTGCCATCCCCAGACAGTGGGTACAAGTTGTCCTACCAACAGATGGAGATAGGCAAAAACCAAAAGTCTCATGACATGCCCCCACCACACCCACACAGGGGGGTTTGCTGGTAAACAGCCCAGTCTTGGCCAGAGCCTGAGATTGCCTGAGCCATTAAAAAATGCCATTAAATTATTCAGGAAAAAAAACACAAAAAAAACCAAAAACCAAACCAAACAAAAAAACCCCAACCATATCCATACAACACTAAAGATCATAACAAAGAAAAAGATCACCAACACAATAAAACCAGAGAGCTCTGTCTGGAATATGTGAGAGGAATGTGGAGAAAGGTGAAGCACCATTGTTCTCCACTCTCCTCTGCCCAAGGAGATAAAGCAGTAGCTCCCACTGAGAGGGCAGATGAAGGCTGGTTCCTCAGAGTAGGCACAATTCCACCAGATCACTCACAAGTGGAGGAGGCCTCCCTCCCTTTCTCGAGGGCCTCCCAAGAGGATAAAAGGCTTCCAAGCTTCAGCCTGGGCTGTGCAGACATTGTGCTCATTAACACAGGGCCAGAGTTGCTGCGAAGGGAATTTGCAGCAATACAAATACAGAATAATGCCTTAAGTCATGGAATCTATCTACCTTACTCTTCATTCTTTGTAGGTATCATGTGAGTGGGATTTTGCAGATAGCTGCAGGCCTTTTTGGCCAGTTTCTTTAACAGATAGGGTCTTGGCTTCAGCTATTTGGTAAAGCTCATTACCCTCTTACTTGGGCTGATACAATTTTCTCCAACTACAAATCAGTGCCTGCTGAACTTGTCTAATAAGGCTTCCTTTGGAGCCAGCAAAGAAAAAGAGAAGAGCCTGACACCCTCAGAAGGAGATTTATCTCACTTGCTGTAGTGTGGAATAAATCTAAAGTTGTCCATCTGTCTCATGACTTCAGAGGGAACCAAGATGCCTCACTAAAAACCAGTCTATCGTTTTCAGATGGCTACATCAGGTGGAATTCATTCTCTAGCTCCTTTCTTCATTACACACTTTCCATCTTCAGACAAGAACTGGAATTGAATTTCTCCTCCCTGCAGTGATATGGAAAGTTTCAGAGCCAGACTGAGGAGGGTTTTGGCTGGCAGGTCCAGCAGATGAAACATCTACTTCCCTACAGCAGGACAAGCTCTGTCTGGAGTTTCCAGGTTCCCATGGCCCTCTTGCTTTTTTAAGGTAGGTCTTGAAATAGGAAGATGAAAAAAAGATTTATCTGGGTGTTCTCATAAATTCAGTGGAAGCATTGGGAATAAAATAGTATGTGTTCATTTTCCCTATAGTTTCCCATAGGAAACATCTTACTTTCATTGGTAGCTGCCCCTTCTGTTGGTAGGACAGATGGGTTGCTAGGATGGAGATGTGCAGAAGACAAGTGTTTTCCAAACCAGTGAAACTTCAAGCTCTCACTGCTGCAACAATAAAAGGTTTGTGCCAGGCTGCATGTTCAGACAGCATCCTACACACTGAGAAAGGTAAAAATACCTTGCCCCAGAGGTCTAGCAACCTGCATCAACCAAGTCAGACAGATACAGGAAAAGGACCACCTGAGAGGCAGGAGATGGGAACAAGGGGATCCCTTGATGAAAAAGGCACTTCCCCAAGGGTCCTATATGCAAGAGAGGTTCTGAGCTGTTCTCAGAAGAGTTGAGGTCACTTCAAGGAGAACTGGATGTCACTACTGTCGTTTCTCCCAGAGTCTTCCAATGAGCACAGAAAGGAGGATTAAACAGCAGCTACTACAGAGCAGTCTGGGCTGACACAGCTGTCACTTGGTGTCACAGGATGAGGCAAAAGAAAAATCAAATAAACCACAAAGTTGACAATGAAGGAAAGACAGACAGACAGAGACTTGAAGAACAAGAACATGGACAAGCATGGGCTGGCAGCCTCCTTGACCAAAGAACCCCAATTCCCCCCGTCCATCTGCTCAAATGAAGACTCCTTATACCCACTGCAGGGGCTGGTGGAGAGGAATGCAGGAGAAAAAGGGTTAGTACAGGTATACCAGGCTACTAATCAGAGAGTGCCTGTTTGGTTTATACTGTGAAGCACAGAAATGTTTTTCTATTACTCAGATAATAATTACAGAAAACTCAATCACAGTTTTTAATACCAAGCACCACTTTTTCTGATGTAAGCCATATCATGTGCACATGTGCAATGATGTAATTAAAAACAACCAATTAATGCTTTAGCTTAATACAGTTTTCCAAATCACCTCAATAAACAGATACTTTGTATTTTGTATGACATTTTTTAAAAGAGAATTAGAGTGCTAACAAATGAGAGAAACAACACAGATCTGGAACAGCAGGATTATAACTCAATTGTCAAAACAAAGTCAGATGGTGTTTTCAAAAGCAAGTGAACAGGAAGAGTGCATACCTTGAGACGAAATTTAAAAGGAAGCATGGAGTCAAATGAGAGCAAATTAGTAACGAGAGAAAAAACAAAATAAACATTCAAATTCACATTCAGTTTCCAGGAGAATAATATATATAAAATACATTCAAACAAAACCTCATTTATCAAAATAGTTTGGATTTTGTTTCTGCTCAAGACCATAAAAGATATTTGATTTCCTATATTACAGATACATAATAAGCTTCTCACATTACTCCATTTTTATCTGGGCTGTTTGGATTGATATAAGACAGTTGTTATGCTGACAAATAACCCTGAGTACTTGTCCTAGTGTGGAGCCCCTCAATATCCCAAGCACACCTCAGCTGGTACTCCCAAGCTGCGGGCCCAGCCTTTTGCTCTCACGCCCAGCCAGCCCTCGGCCTCAGAGACACAACAGGCAGACACAGCATCTGAAGCTCTGGCTTGAGATGCTCCGTCACAGGAATGGCAGTGGGAGTTCCAGGAATGTCAGGTTACCCTCTCATTGGTAGTGTGAAAGTCCCACAAAGTCATTCCCATGGCCTTTAATAGGAGTCTCTTGAGTCTTCTGCTGTGAAAGCAGGGACCTAGAAATACACCCTCTACATGACCAACCTCTTGAGACAGTTTTTAATAACCCCCGTCTTTTTCCATCAGCAGTTAATTAATCTAGCCTTTTTGTTCTACATGAATAAAGAGCAAAATGAAAATACATGCTCTCATAGAGATTTCAAAGATACTTTTGCTCAGAACAGTGTTACAAATTTGACCGTGTTTTTTCCTCATTCCATTTGCTGTACACATCTTACATAAAAGCAAGTTTAATAATATACTTTTGATCCCTCAAAAGTGAATTTTCAATGCTTTAGCTCACTATGCAGAAAACACAGCAGCCTTTGATAGCAGAACAAAACTGCTGAAATAAATGTTGATTACATCAAGGGATGCACTAACCCCCAGCCTTTGGCTGCTCTCTGATTCTGTTTAGACGACTCCTATTAAATACAGAGAGGAGAGTATAGGGATATATCCTCTGGAATATCCACACAGCATACTCACCGAGGATAGATCTACCTAGTCATTAGATGTCACAGCTGTTCCACACAAAGGCAGCTGAAAGAGCCTTTATCAGCAAGTACAAAAGTGATCTCTCCAGACTGCTTGTCGGCATCTCTCTACGAGTGCTGTATGCTCTCATATAAGAAATTTATTCAGACAAAACTCACAATGGAAGAATGAAGCCCCTTTTAGTGGCAATAAAATAGTATGAAACATTCATATAGTCAATGTACTGTGAATGGTGCAACCTTACAAAGATACGGATTAAGAATGGAATACTTGGGAATAGTCCCTTCCACAGAAAAGAAATTTGACATTTTAATCAACCTCAATCAACATATCAGTCAAAGGAACAGTGTTTCTGGAATTTAAACCAAAGTATTAAATTTCTCTTTTTTTCCTGTAACAATGCATGTAACTGCCTGGAATATTATAATGGAAGATAACAAAATAACTAGACAATATCTTCAAATGAAGTCCATATATTAGTACTGAGCTAATAGCTTCTGATGGACAGATAAAATAAATAGATATACTGCTGTCTCTCTTCTGTTTTTGTAGGTGTTCCCAAGGCACTTAGTGTGGTTGTATTGAAAAAACCCAATGTGTTCCACTTGTTATATAAGGTAAATGGCTGACCATGCCAAAGAGTCACATGAGAGCTTCTCAAAAATCCTATGCACTTCTATTTAACTGTCAATAACCAGACCTAGCGGAAACAGTGCGATGCCTGCAGCTTTCCATGTGATGTCCCAGTGCTTATTTCCCGGTCCTTTATATTGGGCAAACACACGGTCAACAGCAATTTAAATGGTATCACTACTCATCCCCTTTAACAGCAAGCAGTGTCAATGCAGGTTTGAGGCACAAGGCAGAAACAGGGAGAGAAACAAGTGCAAACAGGGGGAGGAGGCCAACAGCTGTCAGTACACAGGGGGGCAGCATACCCAGACACCAGGAACTCGGGAAACTGACACAAATCTATAGGATGATCATTGCACACTAACAGACAAAATCATGATCCTTCCCAAGAAACTTCATAGAAATTTTGTCACTTCAGTGAGGCCACTCAAGACTATTAATAAACATTCTGCTTATCTTACCAGGTGTTTTTAATAAATAAAATAGCTGGAAACTGGTTATTAAATTATTGTCATGCAAAATAAAATTATTGCTTCATCACCAAGAAACTAGAAAATTTTACTGCTTATAACAAGCACATCACCAAAATATTTAACCAGTGTAAATGCAGAAACATGATAGATGTTATAAAAAAAAAATAAAATCTGTGAAACACATTGTTCAATTAGTGGGAGCTTCACTATTTTCATTTGGTTTTTAAAATACTTCTATAAAAAGAAATATAATTCTACAATAGTTAATAGCAGTGCTCTCTGTTAAACAGTACTAATATCAATCATACTTTACTACTGCCTTATCCAGAAAGAATGTCTGCATGAATAAGAAATATCTTTATGGAAATTGGCAATGCTTATTAGATCAGATTGACTGTGAACAGTGGGACAACAGATTAGACTGGACTGAAATAACAACATACATAGAGGACAGTAGCACAGTATATCTGGAGACATGAACATGTGCAAAATGGTGCTAAGTAGAAGGATGAAAGGATGGTTAAAGAAGAAAAAAATTGGAGAAATCAGGCTCAAAAGAAAGTAAAAAGACTAGCAGGAGCCTTGATGGGAGTGGAGATGCTTTAAAGTGCTGTTGCATGTGACTTTTAAAAATAAATATTATTTTGCAAAGCAGAATGTGTTATATGCACCAAGGAGACGACCGTAAAATGAGATATGCAGCAAAAACACGGTAGCCCTCCAAGCATTGCTGAAAACAGAAAACCCTATGCATTTTACAGCCCCAACATGGTGAATATAAGTGGCAGAAATGCATAAACGGCATAATAAGCAATGCTACTCACTCTGGAGGCAAATGCTAACAAGCATGGTGGCTTGATGAGGATGCTGAATATTGAATGGAAATGTCAAAATAAAAAATTTGTAATTAAAAATAAATTTGAGAAAGTAACATATATGCACCATGGCATCAGAAAATGACCATAAAATGCAAAAAGGTGATGGAGTGTTATGGAACAAACCTTGGAGAAATATCGCATCCTTGCTGCATAAAGGCACCCAGGGAAAACCAAAGGCTGTTAAATATTCCAAACTCATTTGGAGGGTCAGGAGGATTCTGAGGGTCACGTGGTTCTTCAGTGTTGTCTTCCAAGTGCCACTCATAAGGGCTGAATCTGCTGACTAGGAAAAGAACTACGCTGACGCCAATGTAAGCAAAGACTATACACATCCAAATTTCATAAGCCAAAGGATCCAGGAAAGAGAATACGCCTGGTTTAGATTTCTGAGGCTTCTTGATCATGATGGAGATACCCAGACTCATAAAGGGTTTGGAAAAGTCTATGACTTCTTCTCGCACCAATGTTATGGTGAGGGGGGCAACAGCTATATCTGCTCTCTGAAAAGGGAAAACAAACCCAAGTAAGTTACAAGTCAGACACAACAGCATCACAATCTAGAGTCTCAGACTAATGAATCAGTTGATAAATTACAAGAGTGAGTGGAAATAAATTCTTTGCAGGCTATTTTGTAGTCACTGGAGTTAAGAACTACATGATATTAACAGAAAATTATTAACAAGAAAAATTACAATCAAATCTGTTCAAGAGGTTCATGACAGCAGCAGATATTTCAATTAAGTTAAAACGGATGAATAAACACTACACGAACTGGACAGGGAGATGCAAACCAACACAATGTCATTTCTAGTAATGGTCTGTAACCACCCATTTGTCTTGAAGACTTCAGACAAACTCTGTGTTTGCTATGTTCTAATTTTCTCTTTTTCATTCATTCAGCAAGTTCTCTTGCCTTAATTATTAGTCCAAGATCTTTAAAAGGAACTGATGAGAAGTAATCAGTCACTGAATTTCAGCTGCACTTGGGTGCTACTACTTGTATGCTCTTTAAAACTCCACTGCAGTAAGGGACAGAGGATAGTAAATACTGGAGGGATAGGAACCAGACAGACCCTTTCTGTGGTCAATGAAGAACAGTTAACACAGAAGAATGCAGTGTCATGTATGCCCTCCTGTCTTAGAGACCTTGGCTTTACAGGCCTGTAACAGACTCTGTTCTGGGGCTGTCACCTGGAAGCACAACTGCATCATTCATCATTCACCTGTGTGCTGGTGAACGAATGCCCTTCCCTTCAATCTATACATCCTTGCTGGATTCCGTGGGTAGGCAGGCATGTAAAAACAAATTACTTAGTTTCCTGATTAAAAATAAAATTCCAGAATAGATTTTCAACATATTTAACTGTACCTGTACTTCTATGCTACGAAGATTCAAGTCATGCTACTAAGATACTCCAGCCAAAAATGGAATGCTAAAAAAAGAGCCCTGTCCATTTGAAGAGTGGTATGAGAGTTTACATACCTACATACACTATTTTAAACACTAACTATTCATGTTATCGATATTTTTAAAGAAGGCCTTTCACCGGTAATTAAGAATTTCAGAAAGAAAAATGATTCTTCAGGAAACCTTAACTTATCGGTACCTAAACCACTGTGCACCTTTTAAATCAGATTTTTTCCCCACTAGTAACTAGGCATCTCTTTCTGGTGGAAAAATAAAGCCTAATTAAGTGGAAGATTGAATAAAAGTTAATGGGAAATGTTAATAAGATATTATTAAAATCTGTGCCATAAAATAATTAAATACACCTTTATGTAAATCTGATGGTGATGAACATGAGTGTTATTAATATCTGATTTGCTCCTCCCAGCTATTGGTTTGGGTTTTACATTTGATAAGCAGAAATGGCAAAGGCTACTCATACAGCTGATCACAGCATCGTGGGCTTGGTGTCTGCTGGTGCTTGTCAGCATCATGCAGGCATCCTGGAGCACAGCTCGAGTCTGCAGACCAAGGCCAGTGACAGCTTTGTCAGATGAGGACTGGCCCTCCCCACAGCTGCTTCACTCTGCAGGGCACCCATATGCACACACAACCTCGAGGTTTGCTCCAGCCACCCAATAATATCTCTCGACACCTCATACCAGCATGTGCAGCTACAAGGTATGTGCACAAGTTCACTGCTTGGAATAATCTGATAAAACCATGTCTGTGTGCATGTAAGGAAGTCACTTGGAAATCATGGCTCTGGGTGCCCCCTCTGACAGCTCTGCTCAGCCCCTTTTGACAGTCATGTGTGGGACACTGCCTTTCCCCTTGAGTGGCCCTTTCCTCAAGGAGAAAGCCTCAGCTGATTTGTGGTCACTTACTGCAAAAATCTAGCTGAATGTAGCTTGAATTTTAAAATTGAAAATGCCTTTGGATGCCTGGATGTTTACTGGCTTTGCAAATGAATGTGTTCACCTAAGTAATGGACAGACTGGAGGGGAGGATATGGGTAGAGTGAGGTACCATCTTCAGAAGATGTTGGAACTTGTTCATTGAGGAATTCCCCCAAAACATACGTTTCTCTTATTGATGCCTTAAGTTTTAGCTTTCATATTTTCAGATTCTGTGCTGCTTAGGTGTATAGATCTGAGCTTCATATTAAGTGTTAGTGAGCTCTCTTCACAGAGTAGGTAGACAAAACAATTCCTTTTCCTGCTTGAGACCAAGGACAACCGTTACAAGTTTCAGGCCCAAAAGCATAAACAGTAGACTGAAGAGAGAAAACAAGAAGGATGGGACTTCATAGTCCAAAGCTGTAATTAGACAATTAACCTCAATATGCAAATGGACTAAAACTTTTAAAGGTGTGAAACTTCGTGACTGGTTAGGCATTTTTGTGACCATTTTGGGTCCATCTTGGGTGTAGCCCTGGCCAGGCTCTTATACTGCCCAAGGGGTATATTTTAAGGCTTTTTAATATATACATACTTTATCCTTCAACTGTCTAGTCTCTGTTCTAGGTCAGCCTTCTCAAGGCATCATTATTAGCTGCTGCTTGTTGAGTTAAACACTAGATATCTGCAGTCAGGGTGAGATTCACAAGGAACATCAGTTTAAATTTAGCCAGCTGGAAGACCTTAGTCTTAGTTCTGACCATGCTACTGTACTTCTTGTTGAACTAAGGAGGTACTTACAAATTAATTCTTATTAGAGCAAGCTTAATGGATCAGGACCCCTGTGGAGACTTAGCAATGGCTCCATGTGAAACTTGGGTAGAAGGCAGGTTCCCGCCAGCCACTTCTGCACATGGGCTGCCAGCCTTGGAACACCCCATGCTTTTCAGCTGTAAAAGCATGTTGTTTCTAGAGCATTTTCATGGACTTGGAGAATTTTAATTCTCCCAAAGTAATATTTTAATTGCTAAAGTAGACATGGTGGAACTGTCTCTAAAGTGCTGATGCAGCATGCAATAAGGTCTGTATCTCCTTCAAGCCCAGCTGAGTTCATGCAGGATGTTCCTGTGGGGGGATGAAGCTGGTGCTGAAGCACAGACAAATCACTTGTTAAAGCCCTGACTGTTACCCATGTTCGTATCATACATTACAGTCTTCTTTGTAAATAATTTCAAACTGCATTTTAATATTAAATGGGATACAAATACTAATTTCTCATACATTTCAGTCTTCCTACTTTCCAACCATCCCTACCAAAGGCATTCACTGTATTGGAAACACCAAAACCCACCCTCATCCCTTAGTGAACATGGCAGCAAATGGTTTCTGCAAAGCGAACAAGCATGGGTTCACACACAGGGTCTTGGGAAACCAGGGCACTGAGAGTGGACCAGCTACAATCTAACACCCAAGCCTGATTGGTCACTACTTCCCTGAATATTAGCTGCACTATGGAGGTTAAAAACAGTTCTCTCTTTGCCTATTTATTTAGAGATACAGTATTAGAAATGGAGAGCTTATGGAGAGCTCTAAGCACCCTAAAGGATCATTAATAAGTGCAGCACTGTTGAGAAATTCCCTCCCTGTTATGGCTGCAGATAAGCAGAACCCATACAAATTGAGCTCGATTAAAAAGAACACAACCACAAACATGCCCTTCTTCGTACAGAACTGGAGAGGGGTTTAAGAACCTCAACAACTGAGCTTGCTAATCACTCATGACTAATGGTGTTTCAAACATCATCTTCACTGCATTTGAGCTGCGTGAGAAATGTCATGGATTCCTCTGAGGCTTGTTCTGTCTTTGCCTACTAGTGTGGGAGGGATGGATTTAGAGAGGACAGGCAGCACAGAGGCTCTGCCCACTCTGCTCAAAGATGACACCAGGGAGCTGCAAACCTCGACTCTTATGGGGAGGGATAAAAAAAAAAATAGCAAATGGAAATATCCTTCTACATGAAGAATGAAAAATGATAAGATGTTCCACCTCTGTAATCCAAAAGGAGGGACAAGATTCTTCTGCTTACAGACCTACTGATGACTCTACCAAATTCAAAGCTGTGCACTAGAGACAGTGAGAGATTTGGGCTATGCCCCTGCCTGCACATGCTTTTGGTCACTCCTGCTCACAGAAATGAACACCTCCTTTGCTCGAGGGTTGCTTTTCAAGAAGTGGGTCAGGACTGCAGTCATTTGTGTGATGGGACACCAGGTAGCACCCCAGCTCTGTGCAGACTGAAGCAGAGGGACACTGATTGACTTGCATTGGCAGCTAAACCTCTGGGCACCCCAAAAGTCCTGGATACAGGTACACAGGGACACCAGAAGAGACAGCACTGCAATGGTGACTGTCCCATAGCATGTTTTAACACTTCTCAGTGCAGTCTGAGGTTTCCAGGTACCAGAAAAGAGTGTCAGACAGAGCAACACATCACCTGTGGTATCAGCTGGTAAGAGCTACCTTTGTAAAGGCAGTCCAATATCCCCAAGGATATTCAGGGTGTGTTAAAAGGCCAGGTCATGGGGGCAATGTGGTTTTAACACATTAGCTCACACTTATTTAAAGCCAACAGGTCATATCTGACTAGCAACATGCTGCATTGAAGCCTTAATGTGCCCTAGCTGAGCACTGTAAAAAGATATTGTGTTAAAATGGCAGTTGGCCCTGTCTGCCACAGTTTGTCAGAGTTAAATCCATTTGTGATTTCTGTGGATGCCCACAGCTCATTCTGACGCACTCCTGCTATTCACAGATGGAGACATAAAGAGTACATCTGCTTTTGGGGCTGTGGACATATGTGTGCTTCCTCTGCCTGTGCCTGGACTCAGGTCAGCCAAAGCCCAGGACCATGGCAGTGTGGCTCTGTGCCAGGGCTGTGAACCTGTTCCCCACCATAGCTCAGCCTGGTCAGGGACCCCACATCTGTCCATGTGTACAGGACGAGGGTCTGTCTGAGCTGCAGTACAGGCCTTTGGGGACCTTTACCTGGGCATCCCTGCTGCAGAAACCAGGAGTCAGGAGCAAAGGACGAGCTTCTCCCACTCATGGCACAGTCAGGCTCTGCCACAGACTAAGAGCATGTGGGAGGTTTTAAGGAAAAGTAGGAATAGAATTAGTCTGCCTCTCTGCTATGATTCAAAGGCTTTATGTGCCATCTTTAGTATTTCTACATGCTGCTGGTAGAGCCAGAGAGGCCAGCACCACACGAGGCTGGTTAGTCTGCTAAAGGCAGGGAGATGTGTCGGCAGTCCCACTCTGACAGACTGCGGAGGCTGCTGTGATCTGGGGACTGCCTGTCCTTTACATCCCTGCTCCATTCCTTTGTGCTATTTTACATATTGAGAGGCTTGTTTTAACCTGAGCAGAGTTTTAAAGGCTGTAAGATCTGGCTGCTCTTTTCATTCCCAAAGCATTTGTAGTTACAATTAAGATCTGTGTTAAAACTACTGTCAATTAGCCTCAGTGCTGTGAAAAGCATCAGACCCGGGGAGGGATGGCTTCCCCTGGCTGAACAGGGAAGGAAGAACAGCAGCCTGCTTTAAAAAGGGAAGAAGAAATAAAAGCCTACAGAAAGAGGCTGACCCCACAGAAGAGAAAAGACAACTGTCTAGTGCTTAGCAGCTGGTGGGTACAAAGCCCCGAGCACAGGGGCCGAGGGAGGTGCTGCTGCTCCTCAGCCCCAGCCAAGGGCACGTCCTCAGCCCATGGGTCACTGCAGGACAGCACTTGCCTGACTGGATTGCTCTGCTCCTTAGATTTAAATAGTGATTCAGTCTCCTGGACTGAGAATGATTTAGCTACTTCCCTTCTCAAATGTCCAACAAAAATGCTTTACCTATTTTCTATTTTTATTCTGTTGAAAGTTTCCAATATGGTTTGGAAATTTCTCTTAGTTTAAAAAAATAACTGTTTGAAGGGGTATATGGTAGGATGAGGATGGTAGGTTATTTTGACACTATCAGAGTGAAAGAACAAAATTAAGTTTTTTTTTCAGCCTGAACTGACACTTTTTGATCTATGAAAAACCAAATACATTTCTTTTTATGCCCAATTTCATTATTAATTAGTATTATAATTATCATTATTACTACTACTACTACTACTATTACCATCACTAACATTTAAAAATTGCTAGCAAACCACAAAGCTCTGTTATTTCCTCTCCAACAAGACTGCTGGGTTCTCCTGCCTGAAGCAAAGGAGTTTGAGAATATCTGCTCAGGCAGAATTCCCTGCCTCTGGGACTGCCATCCCTCTGCAACCAGGTGCATAGGTATAGCCCCTGGCAAAGCCAAAGGAAAGGCCCAAGGGGGACAGCTGAGATTGTCCTTGACTTCAGGGACCCTACAGTACAGCAGACTTTTATGCCCTCCAACCAGACCTGATGTGATATGAGACAGGGGAGGAAGAATTTTTAATGGGAAACATTTCAGTGTGTAAATGGCAATGTGTAACTCCTGGGACTGCTCCAGCTGGCCTAGCTAATGCTGACCTCCAGTGAGTCTTACACTCCAGACCTGCAGCACAGTGACACATCACCCCTGTTGCTTTGGGTACAGCTCAGTGCACACTGAGCCCCCTCCCCTCCAATGCAGTGGTCTGGAGGCTGCCTTTTCTCCCCTGACTTTGTGCTGCATTCCATAGGAAGCAAGAGCAATAGCAACAATGAACTGGCACAATCCAAACATTAAATACAGTTAATTAGGGTTTTAACATTAAAATGACAAGCCATTAATTTTCTATGACTGTCCTAAGAGCAATTTTAGAAGAGTCGCATGCATGGGGCTATGCAAAAAAGGGCTCAGTATTCAAAAAGCTAGCTGAGATGCCCCAGCAGGGCCAGGTGGTGGCAAGGAGGCTGATGGGTCAGGAATATGCTGTATTTGACAAATGACTAGTCACTGGTTATCACTTGAGACAAATGCAATCTAAAGTATTGTGCTTCTGCCACAGCTCAGCTCAGCTGCTGGATAACTGGTACAAAACCAATCAGGACCCTTTTATCCTACTAAGTCTATCTTCCACAGATGCTAACAAAGGTACTTAAAATCTAATCTGTCTCTTGTCTTCCCAAAATGGAATCCAGAGGAGCCAAATTTGAGTCATTTTGCTGACAAGATTCACAGGGGCATTACGGTAACATAGTTTTAGTTCCCTAATAGAGTTTTAAGCCCGTGAGAGATATAGGAAAGTCAGCACGTAAATGAGGCGCTTGCTCCAAATAATTAGCACTTCTATTAGTGCTCCAAATAAATAGCACTTTCTCATCTTCAAAGGGCTTAGTGCACATTCTAATCAGTGTGGTACACAGCCCCCTCTCAATGGATGGAGAAAGAGGCCAAGGGTATTTCACAATATTTGCAAATAGAGCTGGGAAAAGGTAGGGAGGGCTGGTGGGGTTTGTACTCAGAGTTCAGGGGCTATTTTCCCTGCTTACAGAAAGACAGGTGGATTTCCATGCAGCTTGCAAGCTCAGTTCAGCTGGGTAGTTTGAGAAGCTGGCTCAGCAGTGCAGGGCTGGAAGCATTAACCTGGGTCTGCACTCAATCCTCATGGGACACATCTGACCTTTGAATAATTGAGCATTGCAGTGGGGAGGCTTCAGTAACAGAGCTCACAGCATGAGTACAGGAACTGTTGGGGGTCAGGGAGGGAAACATTCCTCAATTTTTCATTAGCAAGAAAACATAGATGAAAACTGCTCAGAATACAAAGGAACTGACCTTTTTGCAGGGGAAAATGAAAATAGTGGGGTGGTTTTGGGTTTGTCTTAAGGAATGGTCTGTGGTGCCTGTAGGGCTGGCTTTGCTGGTGTGGAAAGGTCACAAGTATGGTTAGGGCTGATTGATGCTAAGGAGGCAAAGCTCTCTGAGTTATGCTGATCCCAAGAGGCTGTGGAAAAGGCAGCTGCAGCCAACCTGCTTATCACACCTTGGTTTGTGTTGGAAAGGACCTTTAAAGATCATCTAGTTCAAACTCCCTCCAGTAAGCAGGGACATTTTCCACTAGATCAGAGTATTTAGAGCCCTGGCCAGCTTCACCTTCAATGTTTCCAGGGATGGAAACACTGCCTCTCTGGGCAACCTGGGCCTCAGCACCCTCACAATGAAGAATTTCTTCCTAATATCTAATCTGAATCTACCTTCATTCAGTTTAAAGCCATTCCCCCTTGTCTTAATACTACATGACCCTCTAAAACATCTCTCTCCACCTATCTTGTAGCCCCTTTAGGTGTTGGAAGGTGCTCTAAGGTCTCTTTGGAACCTTCATTTCACCAGGCTGAAGAGTCTCAAGTCTCTCAGCCTTTCCTCACAGGACAGGTGCTTCAGCCCTCAGAGCACTTTTGAGGCTCTTTATGCAGGTGGATGTGGTATGGCACAGCAGCTTCACAGACTAATCTTACTGGGCTCAAGACACAAAAACCATAGCCCACATCACACCTTTCCTCCCCTAGTGTAGACAGTCCCTATGCTCTGACTGTTACCAGCAATTTCAGGTTCTCTTTTGCCATGCTTTTTCCACGTGGTATGGTTATTTTTTAAGTGAATGAACAAGTTACATTGCTTGTCTCTTGCAAGTACATCAAAAGGACCCAATTACAGCTGATACTCTTGGCAGTTCTTGAACCATACACAGAGCAACTGAGGGTACAGGTTTCCAGTGCAGTGTAATTTGCTTGGAACTAAACTAAACCTTTGCTTCAGAGGTTCTCAGTGGACTTGTGTTCTCTAAGAGAGCGAACATCAGTTTCCCAAATTGCACAGCTGAGGCATAGGGAGTTCAGAAGATTTGCATAATGTCAAACCTCAAAGCAACAGGGAAGCAAAGAAGTAATCCAAGGGTCCAGAACCGTGTTTAGTCTGTAATCAGTAGATATCCCTCCCTGCCATAATACAATACAACAAAAATATTGTTATTTCTATAAAACATTTTCAAGTTGAACAGACTACCAATTACACAATAAGGCACCAGGACTGACTGCTCCAGAGTAAGAAAACTTGTGAAAATCTAGCAATTACTTAAAAAAGACTGATTCATTTGAAAAGAATTATCTCACCAAACATTTTGCAAGAATGATGATGCATTATGCCAAGGAAATTTTGAGGTGACTTTCAGAAATTACACTCAGCCACAGAACAAAAGGAGGCAATTGAAATATGCACTTCTGCTCAGATATTTTTAATAAAGGAAAGCTTGTTAAAAATAAACTGCAAAAAAGATTTGGGCGGAATCACAAATCATCTCATTAGCATTTGAGGAAAAAAAGGATGAAATATCAGCTTGAGAAGTCTTTTCTGCAAAGCCAATCTTCTCCCCCTTCCATCTGGTTTATCTGTATTCCAAAATTCTCATTTTCAAAGAAGTTTCTAAAATGGCAGTTCCGGACTGTTTTTGTTCTTACTAAACAAAGTGATGTACACCCAATATAGAAATATAACAGAGGAATGCAGTGAATTAGCTTTTTTTTTTTTTTTTTTGTCTGACAGTTGATTTTTGAAGCCAAACCCAGTGTTTAAAGAGAAAAAACCATATGGGTGATTTCACACCTGCATTGCTTCTTACCCTCGAAAGCAACCATGGAGTTAAATGGGTCTGGTCAAACACAAACCAAGATCAGTGACCCAGCAAGGCTCAGCATTCCAGATCAGACCTTTAATGAGAGGGACACCTCCCAGCACTTAGGAAAAAAGGAGATCTGGCAAATGAAGAAGAAGCATATGAAGAGCAAACTGAAAATTCTGCTGTAAACAAGAATTTGAAATTTGCCCAATGCTACTTCTCAACATTTTGTGGACTCTGATTTGGAGAACAGCAGTAAAAAAAGTGACACTTTCCTGCAATGAAACAATTAGAAAAGTAGACTATAAAAAGGGCAATACAAAGAAATATTTAGATTTTTAAAGGCAGTATTCAAGTAGATGATTTTATTTTGCAGTTTATTAACTTAGAGCATATATTTTTATAAAGAACATTAAAATGAAGGTTAAGAGAAACTTACCCCATAGACCAGTTCACCCACCATGCCATTCCATATCTTAGTCTCAGGGTCCCTAGCTCCATATTTCCCATCTCCAACAATTGACAGTTTGTATTTTATTCCAACATGTTTTGCTATTTCAGAAGCTAAGTCTACACAATATCCTTCATATCTCTCATTCCCTTCTAGTTGTTCATGGTTTTTCTTATACATTACATATGGTGATTCCTTTGAAACAAAAGTAAAGATCAAAAATCTATGAATGTAAAATACAGCTGTAAACCACACAAAATGAGAGCTCTTATTATCCTTTATATTATTGGCAATTATTTACAATATTTCCTACTTTGGTACAGAAATTAGAAACACAGACTTCTGCAGTATAAAATTCCTTGGCTGATCTTACATCCACACATCCTATTGACTATTCCTAGTAAGGAGCCATTGACAACAACAGAACTTTGTTAAAAAGTTACACTTCTGTTTGCAGAATTAGGCCTGATTAGACAGTCAAGTAGCATCATTGTAGCAAAAATTCAAGTTTTAGCGTTTAAAGACTGACATATCCTACACCTGTTCCATCACCACAATTTCCTAAGGCCCCAGTGGCCAAGAATGGCGCACTGATGGAGATATTTTCAAAGGAGCCTACGGGAAGCTAGGTTGAAATTCTCAGCAGCATTTTTTGTAACTGAATTCCCTCAGCCTTCTTGGAATATTCTAGTTGAAATGCAGATTATATCTAAATCCATAGAAGTATAAAATACAATGCTTCAGGAAACAGCATAAAATTGACTCATGCTTAGTAGAATTGTAAAAGTTGCAAAAGTCACAACAAATGCTGTGCAGAGCAGGTCTGTAGAGGCGTTGGGACTGACACAGGTGCTGCTGCTTGTGACACACAGGAAGAGCTTTGCTCCTTTGGAATTGCACAGGTAAAAGCTGCTTTTCACCCAGTGCTAGAGCAGTTCCAGTTCTCTACAGGCTTCATTGTGCCACCCTTACTCAGTCCACAGGGGCTGAGTTTACAGGAGCTGTACCTGAGTGAGGGGTGCAAGATTTGACTCTACAACAGAAAGGCCAATCTCTGTGCTCATTTACATGCATGCATAATAACTTCACTTATATGAGGCACTTAATCGAATTCAAGTGTCTGGGAAGCAGCAAAGCACAATGGTGACCTCAGTGAGTTCCTCCTGTGAGCAGACATATATAAGTTAGCAGGGTCAAGCCCTCAGAGCATCTCTGGAAGATATTGAACTTTCCAGTCACTTGAATTCACACAAGTATTCAACAGTATTCAGCATCTGCCTCCTGACAAGGCATCTAACACACTGCAGGAGTCACGTGCCTTGTTTCCTACACACAGACATACTACAACATAAAACTTACCAAGATGGTAGTTACTACTATAGTTCTGTTCTCCACAGATGAAGTGTCATTAGAGGGCAGCTGATCTAATGCTGGTACATATCTTTCATATTCATTCCAATAACCAGCCTATAAAAATGGAGATTGTTACCTCATTACATCCCTTTACAAGGACTTGTACCTGAACTTGTAAGAGCAACTGTCAAAACATATGGTTTTGTAATATTTCTCACTCACTGTTTTTGTCATTAAGGGACTACGTTAGCTTTACATCCATTTCCTTAAAGAAAAAATGTTCTCAAGCCCAAGAGCAAATCAGTACAAGCCAAATCTCAGTGAAAATACATATTCAATTCTCCCTATGTCAATTCACATTAGTATGTGCCTGTGGAATAAATTCCCATATATCCACAGCATAAGAACATACTACAGACAAGAAAATAAACTGCAGAGCATTCTGAGTAAAATTCTCTGATTTTGTGATTTTTATCCAATACAGCCCCAGCAGACCTGAGCTGGCTTTAGAGCAGATGCATAGACATTAGCAATGCAGGCACAGCTGCATTATCTCAAGTATGGAACACAAAACCCTCTGTGAGCATGAGGTGACTTTATCAGCTGGCTGGTGCTGACCTTTGGCTGCATCACTAGGCTATCACAAAAGCTTTTGTATTTCTGCGCAACACCGAAGGAACACTGTTCTCTGCATTGTACACCTCCCTGAGACACTGGCCCATGTTTAGAGGCATTTAGTTATCAAATGTGCAGAAATTTTTAAGCGGTCTCAGTGGTGATCAAGCAGGTTAGTAACCCATCTCCAGGTGAAATCAGGGGATTTAAGATACTCACCTACACACATTCTTCTCTCAGTACTTTTGTGACCCTGTCTACCTAATTATTTTTGAACATCTGCATTAAACTTCTTTTATAACACCAATCTAGGAAACTATTCCACTTATGATCTATATTTTATTTAGGAGACAAGAGAATTAATATGAAATTTTAATTAAACCCAAGCTTACTTTTAATTTTAGAAGGTTTCACTGGTTTCAGCTTCACTATAGCTCCAAAGCCGTATATGGAGATGGAGGGAAAGATGGAGAGGAATTTAGAAGATAGGACTAAGCATAGGACTATGACAGCAGGTATCATACTTGGCAGTGAAAAAGCTCCAGAAGGGTTTTAAGGGAAAATGTTGTGTTTGAAGCTGACATGGAAACCAGTGAAGATGTTAAGCAGGGTAAGTGGTTTAGTCTAGGAACTGAATATAACAAGGTTCCTGGGATAGGGAAGACAGCATGAAGGGGGCACTCCTCAGGACCCTGCTATTATATTGCATCTCTGGTATTTTTCAATTTAGTAAGTATTTGTGAAGGTGTGAAATCTGGATCCATGTCTTGAAACTCACCTTCCGTGATCCAGCAGCTTTCATTTCATACACATCAATTGTGTAATTTGTTCTCCGCCCATAGGTGTCGAACTGGATATTCCCTGTCATTCCTTGAACTTGCACCTTGAGGGAATAAGCAGAAAAATATTTTAATAAAAGATTCACTTTCTTTTTTATCTATGTAAGAGACTTTCACTGCTTCTGACACAGCCAGTTGTACTGTTCAAAACAACCCCAGTGCCCATTCTCTGAGCTCCAGCTGTACGTATTTGCTAGCACTCGGCTGATGACTTGCTGCCAGAGTGAGCTGCATTTAAGTGAAATTAGCCCTGCATATATGTTAAATGTAAGAAAGACTGATTCTGCCATGCTTGGTCACACTGGGGTCACTGGCACAGAACGGAGCATCAGCGAGGCACAAGCAACAATTAGTGCAGTTAAACCCCTCACAACATGGCACAGAGTGATCTGCAGTACAGACCAGAATGGCATATCATTGCTCACTCTGGGAAGTACTTTATTTTAAGATCAGTCCTAGTGTAGGAGAAAGGAACAAATGTCTTCTCTGAATGAGCACAGACAATTGCCTCTACTGGTTATGGAGTTTTGGTCTCAGTCAGGATGGATGGGTGTACAGACAGTAAATCATTACCATTACCTACTCACATGAATCATCTGAAAGGGAAGTATAAAGTACTTTGTCTCAAAAAAAGCGCCTTTCTTAATTCCCTGTATGAAAGGATGAGGTATTTTCATTTATCACTTATCAGCTCTGACAAGCTGTCATCTCAGGCAGAAAAGGTAACAGTTGCAAACTTCAGTAGGGGCGAATTAGCTTTAATATTTAGCAAAAACTGTAGAAGTTACAGGAAGAGGTGATGCTAGACTAGTCAAAGGCAAACTGTTCAGGGGTGGTGACTGATCTGCTGTTCACTGTTTAGAGATGAGGTGTGAGGCTATATAAAACAAAAATTACACGGACCTCAAATTATCCTCAAATTCATTCAAATTTGAATATCCTCAAATTATTATTATTCACACTGACATATAGGGAATTCCCTTTTATTGGTAAGTGGATTCAAACCTTCTTTAAAATTGTTTTTATGATTATGGGGGCTGGAAAAAATCTGAGGTTTTCCTATCTCCAGAAAGCAAGAGAGATGAATTCCACTTTGAAAACCAAATTGACCCCAAGAGGTCTTATCAACTGTGGACTGAGCAAATGTATTTGTAGGGTAGTTGACACATAAGTTGCAACCAGATGTGAGTTGCTGAGCTTGCCTTTGGCATTTACTGGAAGCTGTCTGGCTACTTTAGCACAGCAGTAACTGGGTGTCTCACAGAGCTTGTTACACTGGCTCCATCCTGATGCCCATTGAGACATAAGCTTCATGCTCTGGACATCACTTTGTGCACCTTTTGGCTTCCAATTTAATTTGTTTCTATCTTTGGTGGGGAAACTCAGCACTTTGTAAAGGTGTCTGAGTGCCTGGCTGCACTGAGGCAGGAAGGCTTGCCAGGACTCAAACATTTTTGGTGGCAGCGTGTGGAGGCAATCGCAGAGTCATTGTTTATGTGTCCAAACATGTTCAGGTAAACTGTCTGCCACTGACCTGATGTATTAGAACCAGCTTCAGAAACAAAATTTTCAAGGCTGTTGGAAAGAAGTTTCAAATAATGCCTAGCTATCACTATAGTGAGGCACTGGACCTTCTGCTGGCACAGGACAGATATTTCAAGGATACCTTGGAAAAAGCGTTCTTATCTGAGTTGATGCTACAGAATGGAGAGGAAAAATTATTATTAAATCGATGGTGTTTTTTTCCTGAGCAAAGATTCAAGATCATATCTGAATAGAAGAAGAGAAGGTGATGGACAGGATGGGTAGTGGAAGGCTATGTGGTATGATCTTGGGTAGCTCTCATTGGAGGTGTATATAAACTTCACCCACATTACTCTGAATACCTAAAAAAAGTTCAAGACAATCATCTAGAAGTCAAACTACTGCATTTTTTTGCCAGTCGTGCCTTTTTATATCTTTCTAATATGTTTTTAAAATAAATTCTCCTAAATAAGGGAGTATACTATTGCAGTGTTGGTTTTCTCTATTGACATGAATACCTTGTTTATGAGTACAGTACAAATTCTTTAACTATTGTGAAGACTGAATTTAGTTATTTCTCTTCAAAAGTATGTAATGCTACACTAATGAATGTGCAGTTAAGGCACATGTTAGGAAGTAAAAAATGGCATAAAAAAAAAAAAATTTAAAAAAGAGTTCTCGCTCTTCTAATGTGAGACTAAACCACCTCAGTTTTAAGAGTGACATAATCTGATTATAACCATCCACAACTCATTGTAATATTCTGATATAATCCTTCCATTTTGGTAGCTGAGAAAAAGCACTAATTAAGCTAAGTATATGAAGACTGACCTAGGATTTGTTTACACCTAATACAGGCTTAATTCTGATCTCACTCACTTCAGTTCTATGTCTGCATTAATATGATCAATGGTAACAGGTTTGAGAGTTATTTGTGCCAGATTAAAACAAGCAATCTTGTCTTTTGTATCTACAAAAACATTATCCAATTTTTCCTGCTGTCACTTGCTTTAACACAAATAGCAGACTTAAAATAGTTAAGAATCAATAAAATTAGAGACACAAGTGAGGTAGGATCCCATGCCATAACTAGTGTTAGGGATAAAAATTTGGCTATGCAGAAGGTAATCTGGCTGAGGGCAAAGTTATGCCAGGAATTAGAACTGGTTGGAGGCTAAACTGTTCCTAGGTTCAGGCTGGTGCTGAGATCTATGAGGACTGCTATGACAAACAACAATTTCCCCACTGTTTTAAACCAAGCCGAGTTGATTTTTTACTGGAAAATTATCAAAACTGCTCCCATGCATTTAAGTTCATAAATACATCTATCCCTGCAAGAATTATAACACATGTGCCAAAGACCCAATCTAGTTCTGTTACTCAGATTTGCAGGATCAGCCTGACATTAGAAAACCCCAATACACGTTTGACTGCAAAATGGCTCATTCTCACTCTCCTGGGAAGCTGGGGTGTTACAGGGGATCTGGGATTGTAGGTGCTCTCGTGAGTACAATCAGGAAGCCACTGAATCAGTGTAAGAAGGACTCTGGCCAAAGTTTTGAGAGCTAGTATGTTACGTCTTGTCCTCTACTGAATATATTTTATCCATCCTTTGAAATTCATCATTAATTTTGTTTTTACTTTGTTTCCCCTGAGGAGCTTCAGCTGCTTGTGTGAGTACAGAAGCAGGACATAAGCACTACAAAATTACTGCTTTTTCTCTTTAGCTGTTATCTTTGCCCTTACCATTTTAAGTGCTCTTTCTATATCAATTCCTTGGCTCCATGGCACTGCAGGGTTAGCCAGGCAGTCTCCAGCACTGCCTCTCCTGGAGACATCAACACGCTGCCTTCGGAGGTACCGGAAAGCCTCTGCTATGACCAGGACTGCATCATGGGTCAGTGCAGATGTGTACTGCAATTGATACAAAGTAAATATGGTGACAAACTGCAATTTTAGATTTGCCTCAGGTTATCACATCAAGTTCTCCTCTTTGTTAGAACAGAAGAATTGTGCTTGCAGACCCCTTTGCTTGCTCTCTGTCTTTCAGCTGGTGCTTTGTAACAATTCCATCTATTTCAATTAGCAAATTAAAAATATTTGCATTCTATATAGCATATAGCAGCAAAATAACAATACCAGTTCATAGTTGCATAAAATTTCAATTTAATTGGAAACTTGCTCATCTAGATGAGCTTACTATAAAAGTCTGCAATTCCATGCTGGACCATATTGATATCAAAGGGAAGCTTATATTTGAGTTTTTGCTTTAGGGTTTTTTGTTGTTGTTTTTAATAAGATTGCCAAAAGAGCTTTGACTTGAAGTTAACATAAATCATTTCTGTTTGGATCACAATCCTGATTAGGTAGCAACTGTAGCAAGGAATAAGATTACTTTTCTTAGAAAAGAGCTATACAAGCAAATAATCACAAGATACATTTTCAGCATTACATCACCTTGCTAATTCCCTATCTGCCTTCCCTTACTCCATTATAAATCTGCAGAGGATGGTAAGCTCTGTGTAGCAGCAGCAGCTGTTGAACAAAACCCCCAGAAAACTTAACTTATGCATTCCTGTTGCTGTCAACTTAATTCACTGCTCGTCGCATGTTATCTGGTGACACCCCCCCCCCCCCCAATGCTATAAATGTAGTATCACCTAGCAAATGGCATCACAGAGGGGTTTTTCCATATTTTTTTCCACATGTATCTGCTTTCTGAAAGTTCTTCCCTCCTAGAGTGGCCTGGGCTTTGTATATGACATCCCTGGGTTCCACTGGCATTACAGCACACCTGTAATTTCAGGGTCTGTGTAAAGGAGACCCTCTCAGCATGGACCTACTGGGAGAAATTGAACATGCTCAGTCTATAAGAGCAGATTTCAAGTCCCTTGTAAATGATCCTCAATAACTTCGCATCATTTTTAAGAGAACAAAGGAAGAAATGAAGAATGGAACGTGTACCTGGCCCCTCTTTGGCTGTCTATGTTCCCATAGAGATCATGCCTCCTGAGGAAGCTCATGCTGGAATTCAGGCCACAAGATCCACTGCCCATGTGTGAGTTATAAAGGTAGAAATCCAAGTTTCAGGTGCTTGTTCAGCTACTCTCTTTGTAGATAAGATTTATTATATTCAGAAATTAATTCTATCCTGTAGGGCAGGATAGCACAATTGGAGGCTCTGCACTTCTTAAAACTGAGTATTTTACTGCAATTTCTTCAGTTTGCTATCAAGCCATAGGAACTCTGCACAAAACAAGGTGTGTCTGCATGTGCAGATCAAGAGAATTGCGTCTGATAAAAAAGAGTGCAAAGGCAGGGCTGTGAAGAAGGTTATAGAGTGGACATCTCACTGAGCTTTAAATGATAGCAGCTTATAAACTTACTGGGAGTGGGTGGTGGTTCCTGCTCTGAATGTACAGCACTCTTCTGATCTTGCCCACCTTTACCTCTCCCTGTGATGCTTTGCAATAGTCACTCTCTCCTCTTTTAGAAAGTTAAAGGTTATACATCACAATCCACACAGTAATACAGAACTGGACAGTAGTTTTAAGGTATTTGTTCCTGTATTAAAAAAAACTCTTGTAATAGCTGTCCAATCTAGCACTACATAAAACTTACACATTGATAGTTTTTTCAGCAGACTGCGTCAATTGTCAGTAACCTTAATGCAGTCCCTTCCAAGTCATGCCAAGAGAGCTATCTAATTTTCTACTTTATTTGAATTCTACTTATAAATGCATGAGCATGCAAAGAGAAAAAAGAGAGAAAGAAGGGAAAGGCTGATAAAATACAGAATAAATTAAACATCAGGACTTTAATCTCTAGGCAATTTTATTTCCTAATCAAAAATATTGTACATCAATTTTTAAGTATGCTTTTTGTCTGATTGACAAATACTGTGCACATTTCTATAATGAGATGTACATTTGTGGAAAGGTAATGTAATCTTTGTGTTTCTACCATATACTTAAGATTCTTTTTAAGGAGGAAGAATAATTTTTTCCTCAAGGTAAATTGCTTTCAAGTGGAATAATATCATCTCAGGTTAACTTTGTATATTTCAGAGCTTTTAAAATTAGTATGATACTTATCTTCACTTCTGCATCTCTGCTAGAAAGCTTTAGAAAGCAGGACTAAGTCCTAATCCAGGCAACAATACACTAATCAGGTTTTTGCGGGCCTCTGTTTGCCTTTCTCTGCTTCCTCTGAAATGCCAGCAAAGCTGTGGGATGGCATGGGATTAAGGAAATTTTCCTCCCTCACAGAAATGACATGATCCCAGGTATGGAAAAGTATCTCTTCAAATGGCACTGCTAGGAAGAGCAGACCCTTGTAAGTGGCTTCTATTCTGTCTGCAGCCCAACGCAGTGCTACTGCTGACCCCGGTGCCACCCATGAATGGAACCGGACTAGATTTTTCCTTCCTATCTAGTATTTTAATGCTTTCCTGAATTTTGTCTTACTCATATCAAGACATTATTCCAGTTTATCCAAGTAATTTTGAATTCCAAATTTTTTCCATCAATTTCACAGAATTCACAGAATGACTAGGTTGGAAGAGATCTTCAAGATTATCGAGACAAACCCATGCCCTAACACCTCAACTAGATCATGGCACCAAGTGCCACATCCAGTCTTTTCTTTAAACATATCCAGGGATCATGACTCCACCACCTCCCCAGGCAGATCATTCCATTAGTTTATCACTCTTTCCGTAAATAACATCCAACCTACATTTCTCCTGTCACAGCTTGAGACTGTCCTCTCGTTCTGTCAGTTGCTGCCTGATGAAAAAGATCAAGCCCCGCCTGGCTACAACCTCCTTTCAGGGAGTTGTAGAGAGTGATAAGGTCACCTCTGAGACTCCTTTGCTCCAGGCTAAACAACCCCAGCTCCCTTTTGCATGTGTCCTTCCCAAATCAAACATGAAAAACATGAGTTGTCTCATCAGGGCAGTAGGTTTTAGGTTTCACTGCCCTGAGAAACCAGTCTGTATATTACCTTACCCAGATTTCATTCAACTATGGATAGCAGTGAAAAAGAACAGATCTTACCAAAAGAGGAACGTAATAGGAGTATTACTAATATGCAGTAGTCCTAGAAGATTTTATGACTTCTGTGCCTGGACAGAGATTCCCTGATGCACTCCTTCACTGGACAGTGAATAGCATCTCCCTCTATGATAGAGATGCTGAGGCAGAAAAATATCTGGGTGAGATAGTAACAAGTTGCAAGATTCCTAATAACAGGAGCATTCACTTCATTTAATCTGTGGCAGTTTTGGTGAACCTGGGACTTCTATCCAAAAAAATTTTGAAAAATTTTATTGGTTTCAATCATAATAGCCAGACTGTTTAAATAAAGGATAGTGGTGCAGAACAGAGGGTTAGATTATGAGGGTAACTGCCAGCAGTAACTGGGAAGTGGCAGTGGCTCCTTAGAGAATCCAGAGCTACTTCAGTTTGCATGTGAAATTCTTTATTACCATTAAAATGAACTAGTAATCCACATTTTGCATCTAAAACCTAACCTAACTAGTCCCTATATCCAGCCCTAGACTAATTCAAGATCTTCATGTTAGATGTTTTTATATCCACTGCACAGTGACAGGATTTGCAAGACCAAGCCTTCGCTTCTGAGGAGCTCCCACCATGGTGAGCACTTGTAACAGCCTATGCCTCTTTCTTCTGGAAGGGTGGTAAATGTTGCAACATATTCTCATCAGAGATCTGTACCATACTCATGCACATGTATCTGAGATTAAAAACTCCCAAAGAATTATTAAAAGAATATAATGTCCATCACTGACAAGTTAAAATAAATACCTTTAATGGTGAGTTTTTGGCTTCAGGGAATTCCCTTTCATCAAGCCGCATCCAACGCTGTAGAAACTGTTGAACCATTGGGTTTTCATTATTAACAATCTGGAATCCAGTAATGTTGGCACCTCCATGCATTACTCTCTCCAGAACAATGTCTGTGAAACCCTGGGAGGACACACATAGGAAAAAAAAAATCATTGTCATCCAAAGCCACTTTCCTCTGGCTCAGTTTTACCTGCTACAAGTGCAGCATAAAAGACACCACTTAATGTCCCTCTTGTTAGTGGAAAATGTTCAACCAGAGACAACTGCTATCACAATTAGGATTTTGATAGTGGCATAGAATAGAATTTAAAACATCTTGTTCTTTTCAATAGAAAACTTCCCTTTTGGGTTGTGGCAATGTGGTCGGTAATATTTGCCATTCAGAAAGAAAATAGCAGGGAAACTTGAAGTACCGTTTCCTCTTTTGTCCTAATCATGGTGAAAACTGGTCAAGGACCTCAAATCCCATTTGTATAGCAAAGAGAACACAGAGGTTCAGGGCTGGGGAAGAAAACCACTCAATCTCTTGCTAGGCAGTTCTCCATCACAGCATCACTCAGCATGTCACGTGCAAGCAGAATGGGATGATTCTCTCCCACTCTGTTGTTATTTATACCTGAGGCAGTAAATTGGAGTCTTTTTGATTAGTATGATTTGATTGCAGTCATGTTGATCTGAATGTCAATGGTTACACAAACTAAAAGGCAACCCAGAATAAGAACCTCTGTATTTCTATGCACAAGCTAATCAGTGAGATCATGACTGCTTCTTATAATGCAAAACGATGCATCTTAAAGTCATACAGTACTTATACTAAATAAGGATATTTAAAAATTTGTCTTTCCTGCTTTAATCACACCAAAACATGGATAACAGAGAACCTTTGAGTATTAGGATTGCCAACCAGAAAGTAAGAGTTTTGGAAAAACTCACATTTTTCTACTCACAGTAGACATAGAACCTTAAAATGAGTATTCCTGCAAAACTAATTACAAGACAAGACTTTTTATAAGGAGCTTAAGTAGATGGTGCTTCAAAAGCATCACAAACATCCTGAAAGTCAATCCTACTCTACAGAAGACGCTCTGATAGAAACAGAAATGTATGGCCTCTTCCTGGTAGGTCAGCACATACACAGGCACAACCCTACACTCTGAAATACAAAAGGAAAGCTAAAAAGTCTTGGTGATTTACTTCATAGAATTATTCTAATTTGCAGCTTTTTACCACTTACACAGAAATATGCTACAATTATTTTTCCTGGAGTGTTTAAATTCAAAATATGTTATATAGGAAATCACAGTCATGAGTATCTCATTTATGAGGACAGAAATTACTGGAAAATATATAATTAAATTATTACTTTGAAATTAGTAGAGGAATTTACATTTTCTGACAAAAGAAACTGAGTAGAGATGACATACCAGTTATAGTATTTACTGAAGTAATTTCTCAAAATTCAAGTACTCATCCATGCATTTCCACTTCCTGATTAAAGTTTCCACAACCTGAACAGAATATTTTACCCTCTAAAATGTAGCTAAAATGTAAAATGTATACTTTCCGTGAAGAAAAATTCTTACCAGGTTAGCTAACATGTAGTGATAGCCTCTAGAATGTTTGCCAAGGACTACAACCTGTGTGGAGAAAAACATTACATATTATTCAGTTGTAAGATGACTCTTAACCAGTGGAAAAGAGACAGAGAATGAACATTTTGATAATCTTCCATGTTCAATCCATGGGCAGCATGAAAATTCTAGATCTGTGTCATTACAGACAAGATGCAGTCATTTGTGTTTTTCAAACACATGGGCAGAGTACAACAAAGAGTAACTCATGAGGTTGAGAAGACTCTGCTTGCAGAGATGACCTTACCTGGCAAATTCACTCTTGTGGTCACAGTGACCACCCTGCTGACCAGGTTAATTTTAGTTACCCATTCAAGTATTTCTGCTTTGAAATGAAGTAACACTGTATCTACCCAATGTAAACTCCTGTTTACTTCATCCCTTGTTTGTGGAATGTAGGAGAGGTGCAGGAGACAGTCCAGCCACTCACTGTGTTTATTAACCTGTACCAGCACAGCAGGGCTGGGTAGGCTCCAAGTTGTCCAGGGAGTTCCCTACCTGGCCTGGCCAAGCCTTTTCATGTATGAATGTCTAAAGTTAAATTCCCAAAGTTATAAGCAGTGACCTTTATTGCCTTTTGACAGGTTTCAAAAGGCCTGAAAACTTGTTATTTCCAGTGCATCTAAATGGATACATCTGACCTTACAATGTTTTGTCAAAACTGCAACTAAATGTTATGTTGCGCATTCCACTAAGCAACATCTCCTGCCTCGCTGACCTCACATGGGCATCTCTCCGTACAAACAGTCATTAAGTGGAATTGCTAAGAGACAAAAGGGCAGCAGGATGAACTCAGCAGCTGGATTCTCTGATGGTAATGGGGAACAGTGGAGGCAGTACTGTCTGGCAAGCCTGAACTCTGCCATCCTGTGTGCTCCTGCCACTCCAGGAATGCTGCACTTTTGCATAAGGAAGGAAAACACACACTTTCCATGTCTACACAACTGGCAGCTGGCTCACCAGGAGAGCCACTTGTGCAAAACTGTGCCCTCTCCTTCAGATTATAATCTCACAAACATCCATCCAGTCCCATAGCCATCAAATGGAACAACATCCACCAGTAAGAATTTAATTTATAATTGTGGTGATTGCATGGATTCAGGACATAATCCATTCTACCCATGCTTGCTGGGTTAAAAACAGCAAACAATGCTGGTAATACACACAAGTATTATCGTAGCATATGTCCTACAAGCAGCTCAAGCAAACAGAATGATGCTTTTTGATGGAGAATCATCTGAGAATCTATACATAATCATACAAATTTACTCCATGATCACAGAAAAACATTCCAAATGCTGCACTTTAAAAGACAACATAACCACTTATATCTTCATTAAAAACAGACTACATTTGAGTCACTGGCTTTAGATATACTGCTGAGTCTGCTCAAGTTCTTGATTAAATTATTAAGTTCCCAATTGCTTCTTTGGGTAGTGTTGTCCTTAATGGATGCCATTTCTTTCAAATTCACATTTAATTCTGTAGGAATTTGTGTACTTCCAGCAGCCTGAAAATAAATTGTTCAGGTGCTCTTGAGAACTGTATGTACACTCTGTTGGTAGAAAGCATCTGCTTTCCTATATTCACATTTTTTTTCTGTGGAAATATGCAGGCTTCCTTCAGATCATCTGGTGTGCATGCTATTCGCATACTGAACTCCCTGTATGTTTCAATTTCACCTTAAAGGCAGGTTCACCTTAGAGGCAAAATAATTATTTAAGAACAACAATTGTGATTTTAACCTTAACAACAAATAAGAAAGCTTTTACATTTCTATTCAGAAATGTGTTTATTTAAGAGAAAAATATTACTACAGATGAAGTCAGAATATGTAAGAAAAATATACATGGAACTATTAGAGGCATCAAGAGCAATACTGCAAACAGGAAATGTAGGATTCATTAGCATAGATCAGACTCAAGTTTTGTCTCATCTGTTGTCATGTCTTCAAAATGACTCTGTTTATTAAAGCTTTGAGAGGTCCAACGTACTACAGTAAAGCTTTAATTCATAAAGCATCTTTCAGAAGTGACCTGACAGCATTGCTATTCATACAATCAACCATGTTGGCTCATAACTATCAAACTGGATCTTAACAATGTGTTTAAAATTCACTACACACTACATAGCTGTCCTAAATCTTAACAAGTACAACTCTCCTCCTCCCTCAATTTCCACCCTGTACCAACTGTCCAGCATGTTGAAGGGAGCTGCTGGATTAGCAAGCCCAGCAGAAACAATCACAGACATGTGTTACTCCCAGGGGAGCCAAGTGATGAATAAAGCTTTTTTATGAAGAAGGAAAACAGGAGTATAACAGTATAACAGGAGTATAACAAATAAATCTCATCAACTGCTGATATATTGTGAAGCTTATACAGAAAGTGGGATATTGAAGAGTGGTGGTGAACAGAAAGCCAGGATTACAGGGCAAGGATTTCACAGAGCTACATGTCGTTCGTAAGTTTGACTTCTGAGACTTAATAGTGCTTTCACCTTGACTGAAAGAAAAGCTTATAAGATTTTACACTGAATATAGGAGAAGAGAAAAAAACGGCTGCAAACCATTATGAATAATTCAGATTTCTGATCCCACATAATTCTTGCTTTGTAGATAAAAAGATCATAATGTAAGGTTTGATATAGAATCCAATAAAGTTTGTATTTTTAATTAACTCTTTGGATATTTCAAATTAATTAAGAGAACATCTAGAGGGAAAATAACTAAAATGTATCTGCTTTCAAAATAAAAGTGAAATCTGCTGGTCAGCACCAGGCTTACTTGAAGTACCGACCTATATGCCAGAATGAGAAATTAAGTCAGCACTGGCAATTTTACTTTTCCTTTTGCCTAGGGAAGTTATTTTTTGAATGCTAACATAAAGACAATTTGGTTTCCACTGCATCTGTCATCATTATAATAAATAGGCAACTACAGAGTCTTGCCTTAGTTTTTAGATTTTTCTTAAAGTTTTGGGAGACAGCACTAAAGATATTAACTGGCTAATATTAAGTTGGTATGAACCATTTCGGTATTTCTAGAGCAATAATGATAATTCTCTCATGAGGACACCCATATCTTCCCTACACTGGTGAGCTCAGAATTGTACATGGCACCTCAGATGCAGTCTCACCTCTGCAGAGTAAAAAGGAAGGGTCACCTCTAGTGACTGTGCTAATCCAATACAGCTCAGGATGCTGGTGGTCTTCTCTGCTGTGATAGCACAGCTGACTTGTGGTCAGCTTGACTGCCAGGACCCCAAGATCCTTCCCTGCAGAGCTGCTTTCCAGCCAGGAAGCCTCTATCCGGACTGTACTGGTGCATGGGGTCATTCTTCTTCAGGCTTTGCACTTCCCTTTGTTGAACTTCATGAGGTTCCACTCTGCTCACTTCATCAGCCTGTCCAAACCTTATAGCACAACTACTTCGTGTATCATGCCTCTTAATTTGGTATCATCTACAAACTTACTGAGACTGCACTCCATCCCACAACCTTCAGATCCCTCAGAGAGATGTTAAACAGGATTAGCCCCAGTAGCCTCAGGGTACCCCAAATAACCTCCAGCTGGCCTCTGTGTTGATGATCACAACCCTCTAAGCCCAGCAGTTCAGTCATTTTTAAATCCACCTTCCTGCCTCTGTGGGCTTTAATTTTAAAAAGTCACTGAAAAATACAAGCTAAGAGGATATGCTTGCACTTTTACTGAGAAAAGGAGCTATCATAACTTTGGCAGCAATGAAAGTAAAACTACCATTAATACCCATCCAATTAATACCTGTTAGGAGCATATCTTCCCTACACTTGAATCCACTGCCATCTAGTCAGTTTAGTCTGACCAGGTTGTCAGACTAAAGGATTTATCATCCTTTATTTACAAATGAGAGAAGAAAACAAACAAAAAATCAGATCACAATAGTACAGACTACCTAATCTACAGCTCAAAACCACGATATTTTGAGTCTATTAGATCTTTCCATAAGATCATCCATACTGATGTTGACAGGCAGTATTGTTACAAAGAAGGTCTGAAAATTTTTACTGTGCTTTTCATACCTGACAAGTGGCAGAAATACTCCACTTTAACAGAATGACAGGCAGAGATCTGACCTGCTGCAATGTGTCTTTCCATTTTGACCATATCTGGGAACAATGAGGCACTGTTAACTGTAGAGCTCTTTTCTAGGTTTCAGTAAGACAGTAGTAAGAAAAATTAGATTTTCTGTAAGATCAGAGTTAAAAAGTATTCTGTTTTCTTTGTTGAGGTTATCTGCACATTAATTTGGGTTCCATTGTTGCAAAAAGCCCATACTTGAAAAAAGAATTTACTGTTTTTCAAGTATACACGCACATTACTGAGGACAGGAGAACTTAGCTACTTCTAGTTAGCAGTAATGTGCCTTTACACCTTGCTATAGAAATACAATTATGACACCTTTGCTTTCAAAGCAGTGAGCAGATGTCTGAAGTGATCACACAATTCTTTCTTTCCCACAGCAAACAAGCAAAACTAATAAATGGACTCAGGTATAAGAAAATTTTAACAGCATCATAGGATAGCTATCAGTGTTGATTGCACTTCATGGGAGCAGACGATATCAAGATATCAGAGATATCAAGCATAGCAACAACTATATGGCAAGCCTAAATTGTTGTGGAGCACACTGTCTTCTCACCTGGGTAGCAGGTCAGGTGTTTTCTAGCTTCTACCTCTATTGAAAGCATTTATGTTCTGAGGATGGACTTGAAGCTTATCTCAGATCTGAGCAGCTTGTAACTACATTGTATTGAATGACTGAAAAGTTGTGCCTGGTGATGCAGCAGCCTATTGAACCAGTGGTACTGGCTAATTTGTCTTCAGGAGAAAATGAAGAATGGAGAGGAACAGAATATTAGGGTGACCATCCAATTAGTTTAATAGAAACTGAAGGCATGGCCCAAAAAGTTGTCAGTACATTAGCAAGATGTTTAACCTCTCTTGAGTGCCATCTGCAAGTACTGCATCTCAGCTCTGTTCCTACACCTCAGGAAAAGGAGGAACTTAAGAAGCACTTCAGAGTCCTCTTCCTGGCTTCCTACCGACCCTTCCTGCAGTGGGGAGCTGCCTACAGGATCTGCAGCCATGGCACTGCAGTTCTCTGCTTCAGTGAACTACAAACAGCAATGCAGATACCTCCTACAGCGTTACCATGTGAGCAATGGACAGCAGTACATAATCATTCCTCACTATGTTTGCTCTGCACAGGTCACCCCTTGTCACATACATTTTCCAGACAGGAGTAGGAAAAACAGGAGGAGAACAGAAAATAAAACTTCTGTTGTGGGAACAGGACTTTCCTCATCTAACCAGACATCACAGTAAAAATAAGATCCCTTGTAACCTTAGTAGCTCAATTTTACTAAAAGCTTGCAGAGCCCACTCACCTGTTTTCCAATTTTCACATAAGCCTCTGAAGGAAGATCAAATTCCCTTTGAGGATTAAAAACACTAGCCAAGGTTCAATTTTCTCTCAGTAAATTTATAAAAAAGGGTTTTTTTGGTGTCATGATTTTGTCTCTTTCTATAACACTAACACCACCAGTGCCAATATATGAGGTTCCACAGGAACTACTATCTCATGGTGACAAAAGATACATCCCAGCTACTGGTAGTCTGTCACTGTCAAACAAGTGATGCCTGTCCTGTCTTTAATTCTGCAGAGACAAAACCATTTCCACATTCTGCAGGAGCTGCTTCCCTCATACAAAGGGTCAAAACCTTGTGATGGTAACTGTAGTGCAAACCCAGAGAAGGTGATTTATCTCTTCACTTGGTATTAATGGGACAGGAATCGAGCCGCCAGGGATAGTGATGCTGTAAAATATGCAGAAAACAATGATTTCATTTATATGAAGAATGAGTACTATATTAAATTTGAGTTAAATATTAAATGAAGACTGTGTTAAATATTAAGATGAAGATTCCACACACATATTATTTGTTGCAGATAAAAATAACTGAATATATATTTCAGATTAATTCATCCACCATTTCAAAGTCTTCATGCTCTTTAGAGAATGCCACAAATCCACACACAGTCCCAATTGATATATTTTGTATTTTTGTGCAGTATATGGACCTAAGAATTTTACTTGCATGCTACTGCCACCTTATACATTTGTGACTACACTTTATAACCAAATCCTCATTTATCTCTACAGCACAATATCAAGATCATTTTTTTGCGCATATAAAATATTCTTCAAACAGCTTTTGGCTGTTCTGCAACGAATCTCTCATGGGAGATTCTCTCCTAGAGAACCAGAATCTCCTAGGAGAAGAGGACAAAAATGTGCTTGGCAGAAGCAGGGAATTGATGCCTCTGAAGCACTTCATTAGGTTTTCCCCCTCTGGCCCCCTTCTTGTGTCCCTCTATCCCTTGCTTCTCTCCTCCATGATAGTCATACCATGAGTGAAATTCTGCTTTTAGGCCATCTCCAGATAGATGATGGTTGTACATGTTAGTCCTTGGAGGGTGACTACATGCAACATCTGAAAGCTGTGTTGTGCTTTGTTCTCCCTCCATATGGCTAAAACTTTTTTTCCCATACCTAATCTGACATTTGCTGATTAAAGATTGTGTAGAGGAATACACATTTAATTTGTGCATAAGAGGTTATATCAGAAATTATTTCAGAAAAAAAAGTACAAACTGCAACATTGGTTCTGAGGGCATGATACCTTCTCCTAATTTCCTTCACTGTGCTGACAAAAATTTTCTGTGCCCTGAAAAAATTTCTTAAACTCATTTTTATTGATATGTCTTAGCAATATTGACAGATTAACTAATCTGTTAGCCCAATTATTGTTAAAGAACATAATCAACTTCAAAACATCAAATCAGAGCACACAGAGATGAAGAGTTTTATCATCTCTGGTAACTGCCACTCATAATCACAATTATTTACTCTTTAAGCGGAATAAAATAAACTTTTCATCAAAATTTCCTCTTTGTTCAGACAGAGAAAACAAGTGTTATATCTCTCAGGACTGCATCTCTCTTCACAACTCAAATCCTTCAATACAAAATACATTAAAAAGAATCAAAACTTAAACTACTTTTCATCACTTGAAGCTAGTTCACAAAAAACAAGATCAGATACAAAAGGCTGTTACAACCACAACAAAAATTCTTTGTAACATGTAGAAAGGATACTCAAAATTGCTGAGACCTTTCCCCTTTTTTTTGCCAAGATACCTTCAAGAAAAGATAGCTGTTCCCAGACAGCTTCCTTGAAGAGATGTGTCATAGAAATTTTTAATTAGTGAATTCTTTTAGATTCTTAAGTACGGGTAATGAACTAAAAATCCATTTGTGTTCTGGAGGAGCTTTTGCAGCTGTATTTATGGGAAGCAAGTGACTTATTACATATGTTACTGTGCAGCAGTGGTTTTCACACATAGGTAATTTTAAGGAGATAATATTTAAATTGTCTATGCAGTTCTAGTATATTTTTTGAGAAATATCTTCCCTCAAGAAATTATAATGAAAAATGATTTAACATCCAAGGAAGTTCCAGTACTTTTTCAAGCCTCTGTAAAATCCTAAGTTATCCTAAAATTTAAATTTCACATAAAATTTCCCATAGAGGCTTTAGATCTCAGAGAAATCACAGTAAAGTTCCTTTCCTAGCAACATTTGTACTTACATTTCCTTCAATCTACAGTGCAACCAGCTCCAATCCCATGTAATATGGTTCCACCACAGTACCATCCTCATTTCCAGCTTCCCATACCCTTTCTTTCCTTGCACTGTCTCCTTGCTCCCCAGCAGCTCTTGTAGACCTACAAGTCCATATCAGGTAAATCAAAACCACCCCTATCAAAGCTGACTTTTAGCTTAGAGTGCGTCCCTAAATTTCACACCACCTGAAGTCACTTTCACAAAGATTGCTAATAATAGTAGTATTACATTTATTCTTAGTTGTCCAAACCTTCTGCAGAAGCCAGAAGTGCTTCAGCACTGTCACACAATTTGATGGTGTATCCACATCACTAACAGGCAGCTCTTTTGTGCCTTTGGATCATGTGCTCAAACCCTATGACACAGAAGATACCCAACGTCCCTTTTTGGCTTTCAATTCCATTAAACTGTACAACCAACACCCTTGAGAGCCCACCCTTGCAATCACAGACACACATAAACAATGCTCATTTCTTCTTTTCATGTCCCACAGCATAAACAAAACTTCCTCAGTCTTAGCTGCTCAAAATAAAAAAGGATCTACATCCATTGGGGGAAGAAAGGAAGAAATTAGGTAAACTGAGTCACATGGTTTTCATTTTAAAACCATACAAATTTCCCATTTTCTCCATAGTTCCCATCAGCATGTCAGTGTAAAATCTCAGTGTTATTCCCTGGAATTGGACAAGAGTCCTTGGAAAAAGAATTCTGCTTATATAAACTATTACTGCATGTCAGGATCACTTCAAACTATTATTTGGATATAACCCAGAAGTGTCGCAGTAATTCAGTCCCAGTGCTCGCATAAGAATTTTTTGGAAGGGGTTTTGTACTGCAGAGCACTGCCTTTAAGCAGACCAAAAATACTGAATAGTAGCCATTCTTTTTTTCTTTTTTTTTTTTTTTCTTTTTAAGCATTTCCCTTCCTTTTCAAATGCCCTACAATATTAAGAAAAAAAAGTCAGTGCAATCTCCTCTAGGAAAGACAAGGTTACTTTTTCTTATATTTTTTTTATTATAAATAGCATTTTACTGTGACTGGAATAGCACTCAGTTCGCTTTTTTCAATGCTTTCAAAGAGTCTGAAAGGTTTATTCTGCTTCATATAAGCAGCACTCTGCAATACGCCCATATAACTTGGTGTATAAAGCATGAACTGAAAAAGATTATGAAGAGCTAATTTATTTTCACTAGATTTGGTTTATGCAGCAGGGGTGACTGTTTTACTCATATGAGGTAATAGAGCAATATTTTTCTTTTCCGATTCTTTACATGCATTTTCCCAGGATAGAAGATACTTGGGGTATTTTTAAGGGTCTATGCATATTGTTGATAATTTTATTTATTACACATTTTGGAAGAAAGAACTTCCAGTAATATATACACTATTATACCTCCACATGCATGCCTATGGTGTGACACGAACAAATGTAGTTTAGTAACATGGGCTTTTTTTTAAGTCAGGGAACATTAGTTTTCTCTAAAATTATTATGCTGCTTTCCAGCTCACTGGTTGGATACCGTGGTATAAGCTTGTATTTGAGCTGAGTTGATTGATAGGGCCTGATTATCTATATATTTAGTCCAGACTGCCCCTGATGTCTTAAATCTGCTCCCCAGAGGCAGGTGGAATTGCACAGTTAAGAGGGTGGGATAAGAGACAGGAATCCCATATCAATGTATAATTACAGCAGTGAGAGACTGGACTGGGATGCTACTTTGCCATAATATGGCCTGATCCAAACCCATCTGGAGCCCGGAGCAAATGCATCACAGCTCTGGATCACACCTCTGGACCTCACATTTGGGGACATGTCCCCACAAGATGGTAGCTATGAACTCTCAGAGTGTTCCAGACTACACCACCAGCAGCTGGGCTCAAAAGGCCCAGGGGGGTTGCCACCCCATTCTGAAAATCTTGCTGTCTGAACTGCAGTGTTACTGTGCTCTATGAGATACACGTGGGAACACCTTGGTCTATGAGGGGCTCTGAAAAGCTCCAGTGGTTCTCCTCCTCCCCTAAATATGTGGTTCATATCACACTGAATCCATTAACCCCAGCTTAGTGAGCTATGAAAAAAAGACACATGATCTTGTGCAGCTTTTCTTTTACTGAGTTGGGACTTCTTCCCTTGTAAATGAACTGATGAGACACCAGAACTATCATGCTGTCTCTGGTGATGTACAACGCCTGTTTGCACAGTGGTACTGTGCTATTACTATTCATTTTGATAGTGTGTTTCCTTCCTCTCCCTGCAGTTGGTTCATCTGAATTGTTGCCAAGGTGGTTGGTTGCCTTGGAAACTAATTAAGGAAAGGCTTTGGCTAGAAGCAGAGTTTAAAGCATTAAACTATTTGTGAGACAGATGCAGAAATTAAGGTAATGTCTGCTAAGATGAAAGGGCTTATCCTTTATGTTTAAGAAGAAAGAATAACATTTAAATGCCAGGACTGAAACAAAGCAACTTAAACACAAACTGATTTTTAAAACTTGGAAGAGATGATTGAGTGAGAGGCTTCAAAATAAATCAGGAGCTTAGAAAAGGTGACAAAGATTCCCAATGCTATTAGAAATGGAGAGATGGAAAACAGGGAAAGACAAAAATTCAGGAGATCATGTGTAGAACAAATTATAGCCAGCCTTCCCTTTCCTTCAAATACTCTGCGTCATTAAAACACTTCTTGTGAACATTGTTTTTGAAAAGTACCTGTAGAGCTAATGAAAGACCAGATCCTCTCTTCCAGTCCAGGTATGGCACGAGAAGCATCCATGAGTACAACTGCTCCCAAAGCTCACCAAATCCAACAGGGAAAGGTGAGGGCCATTGTCACTGTTGGACACAAAATGTGTCCCACGGATGCGGTTTGAGGTGTGGTGAAAGAGAGAGAGTCCTTTATTTATTCTTTCAGTATTTATAGATTTTTCAACCATGAACAGGGATTGGATAGTTAGGTTAACACCTTCCCAACTGCACTGGCTGTGAGAGATGTCCATCAAAAGGCCTATCCTTTAATGGAATGTATAAACATCTATGTTTACAGTTACTTTCCTGGGAAAGTGGCTAGAACTTGTAGAAAAACAATATCAAAGGCCTGATTCTCAGGGCGACAGCCAATGGCCTTCAGGACCTCTGTACCTGAGACTTGTCAACAAGGGTAACAATTTGAGCAGCTCAGATAGTGTGGATGCAGGCTAAACAGTGAGTGGGACCCTCAGAGGGCTCAGGGCAAACACATGCACCATTTCTGTGCACTGAAAAGCTGCACAGAAAGATGAACTATGAAGAAAATTGAGCTTTCACAGCTACCTATTAATTGAATTTAAAAGCAAATACAATCTCTGTATGAGCACAGTGATGTAAATTTAAATATAATCTCCAGGATAATGGTTGACTCTTTACTTTCAACAGCCTAACAAAGATTTTGGTTCTCTGTACATTTAATGGCAATGCAGAGGTTGCCATGTAAATATGACTGTAACAGTATAACTGCATACTACAAATATTGTGGTAAGAAATATGCAAAGTATTAAAAGCAGATGCATGTGTGTGCATTGGTATGTGCATTTATATCTCATAAATTATAATAAAACGAGTAACTGCTACAATCATAGAAAAATAAAAACTCTAATGGTGACTTCAGGTTCATATGCTGCTGGCACAAGAAACAAGAGCTGCTTGGCAGTAATCTTCTACATACAGCAGCTTCCACCTTTACAGTGAGATGTTTCTGACATTAATTATTATTACTACTGATCAGATACATTAAAAACTGTGCTTTAATATCTTTTGAATACTTTTAAGCTTTGTGTGCCATTACTTCAATCATTCTGCAGGATGACTAATAATGCTCTGATAAATTCCTGTCATTTAGAACCTGGCTTGTTTTATGAAATCTGGATGATGGCTTTGGAGAGACGTTCCTTTTTACAACATAGAAATTCTTTCCTCAGGTATGTGTGAAATTTACTGTATGTGGGGTAATATATGTTACTCTCCCTGCTTTAGCAATTCATCTCCTGCCCTTTATGAGTTTCACAGCTGACAGGAACAGGCCCTTTAAGGCAGATACAGCTGTCACTTCTGACTTATGCCCATTCTTACTCTTCTGCTGGCTATGTACTGACGGTGCCTGACCTAAGTAATTCCCCTTTCCTCCCCATAAGCCCATATGGACTTGGGAGCTGCTGAAACTCCCTGGGTGTGAAGGGAAAGAAATGACCTTTTATTCTGCTTTACATCCTGATTTCAACAATACTCATGGGTATCCAAGGAAAAAACGTCCTAAATTTTAAGTTTCTAGTTCATTGGAAATGTAAAAATGAACTGTACCAGTTTCAGAGTGAAGTTACACAACACTCTACAAAGCAGATACTCTCTAGGAGCCTCAGCTGAACCCCACTGCTCCACACAGCTGCAGACAAAGGATAAAATCAGCCTGTGACACAGCTGTGGCCCTGTGCCCTGGAGTAGGTGACGGGCACACTGCTCTTGAGGGCCTGCTCTGAGCAGCGCAGTACCTTCAGAGGACACGGCACTCCTGGGCTTCAAAAGCAAAGCAGAAGCCGAAGCTACTCATAGCTCTGCTTCAAGTGTTCCTCTGCATTTGTAGGCAATTGTATTTTAAATTGCTATGGAGAACACAGGCAAATCCCCACCAGACCATCTGTTTATAATGGACCACACATACCAGGAAGTTTACATGAGAGTGGTCTTGAATTTCTTCAGTTACATTTTGCCCTATTGCTATTTTTAATGACAGTTCCTCAACCCAATACTGCAGTTTGGTTATTCTTATGACACTCTAAATGTGAAAGCTGTTGTGCAGTGAGCTCATTCCTTTGAGATCAGAGCAGCTCTGCAGGGAGATGCAGCTGGGGCTGTACTGAAAAACCTGCACACCTCCATCCTAATCTCAGAATTTCAGACTCGAAGGTTGTCATAGCCAGTCTGCGCACAGGACAGAGTTCAGCCAATCAGATTACCCTCCTTAATCCTAGAGATGCTTCACTTTGTCTTTCACAGTCTGGCTGTCATTGTAACTTTGAGGACTGCATTCTCTACTGTAGTATTACTTTTGCTTTGTGAGATGCCTTTACTTAATACAGACACTGCCTTGAAGCCTAACCTTCATGACTAAGTTTGGAGATAGTGTCCTTTTGATAAAAGCATGCAGTCTCTGAAATAAACAGGTCTTTTGTAAAGTTTCACCATTTTGACCCTGAATGGAGTTTCTTCCTGCTCATTTGCCCTCAAAAGGTTTTCTTCTAAGTGGACACAAAGCCACTCTAGTCTGAGATACAGCTTATTTTCCTGGGAATAAGAAAAACGTATTTCTTAACTCAAAAAACATGTCTCTAAATACATGGTTGAACAGGCTAAGGCTTACTGTTAGCTCTCAGAAGAAAATGTTCTTCTGTTTATGGGAACAAAATTTTATATCTATCTGTGAAGAAATACAGAATATTTTAGCATCAAGGGACAAGAAGTGTGGGGAGCTTATGAATTTTGCATGATATAAATGTTGCTATCTGCATGCCTGAGAGGCCAGTAGATGACTGAATTTGATATAGATCCACATGCTCAGTGGTTATAGAACTATAGGGCAAGTGAACAAACAGATGGCAACTTATGGAATAACTAGTGTTTTCTCTGTTTCCCTCTATTCTACAGCTGAAGAGGTTTGGGCAGGGTATTCACCTCCAGGACAAAATATAAGGCCCATCACAAAATCTTCTGAATGGGGAATGAAAACAGATTAACCAGCAGTATGAAATTTGGCACAAAACAGGATACTCAGGCAGAGTAGCAGCTGAAATGCCCTCTTTTCCCAACCTTGAATTTATAGCCAGGAAAATCAGGTATCGGACTGCCCTGAGAAGAGAAATACTTCATGACAGGTTACAGGTCTTGGAAATGTAGAGACATACGCATGTGCCACATGCATACAGAATACTCAAGGTCACTGATTCACATGTCTGTATATTGCGGGAAGAAGGTACAGAATATTCCAGAATGACCTGAAGTCTCAAAAGAAAATCCCCAGATGTGTAATTCCTTTGGATGAGACTGTAGTTTTGGAAGAGATGTATACCCTGGTCTGAACTGGTTGAAAAAAGGATCAAAGGAAGAGAAGTGCACACAGTGACCAGCCCGATACAGGAAAAGAGGTCACTCTTACTGAATTCAAGCACTAACACAAAGCCATGATACATGGATCCTGGAGCAGAGCACTGACAAGCTTGCTGAATGCGCTGGCCAAGAGCCCAAAAGTCTGATAGCAAACTCAGTGCGTGTGTAGACTGCTTAGTGGTTTACAGTCTGTTTATTTCTGCTATGACTTTTCTTCTTGAATAAGTTCTATTTAAGCCTCTGAAATCCAGGGTCACTGGCAAATACTGCTGCTGACTCAGAGAATGAAAAAGCAGGTGCCACACAGTAACCATATAAACCCCCTCTCTGGAGGGAAGCATCGCTCCCAGAAGCTGATGGGAGGGTTGACCTTTGGAGTTCTGCTCCTAGAAGGCCAAAAAAGGGAGAGGGATGGAGAGGCAGCTGAATTGAGGCAGCCTATACTAGCCCTCTGTGGGACACAGTTTGTCCATCAGTACTCTGACACAGCAGCTCAGACAGGTAGTGTCTTGGCTTCCTTTTGTTCTCACTGGGAAAAACAAATCCATCTGCAAATGTGCATCAGCAAGTGGCAACAGGCTCAGATGTTACTGCTTCTCAGCTGAGCAGCCTTCCTAGACTCCACACATAGCACTGAATTGACTTGTTAAACTGCAATAAAATGCTAGATTTGAAATATGCAAATTCAGACTTATCTCTCCCCTCAATAATATGCTATCAGCGAACATACTTGGCTAAAAAAAGGACAGCTCTTCATTTCCTTAAGCCAACTGGATGAATGGATTTAAATATGACACATGTTTGTGAAAACTTTTAACTACTTTATGAGAAGATAACAGGGTAAGCAGAGGAGATGGAAGGAAAAGTCTACAATGATTGTTCAGCTATTAACCTAGGGTCCATTCACCATTACTGACCTTCCCTGCAGAAATTTAAGTCATTGCTTTTCAGTAGCCAGTTAAAAAACCTCTGGAAATTGTTGACAGAAGATATTTTTAGCGTCAGGGGCACCAGCATGTACTGTAGGGTTTGGGGAAACCTGGAGGCCCCAGTAGAAAATTTTTACTTAACAATGCTATTCACATTGACAGAAGACCGAATTGTACATTTAATAAAATTTAAACTTCACTAGGGTTGAATTTAGAATAGTAGCAGAAGAAAAGAGTTGCCATTTTTTTGTTATATGGTTTGCTTGGTATTCAGTTTCCCTTTTAGGCACTGAAATAGTTTGACTTTTTTTTCTCTTGGACAATAGAAGAAAAAATGAGAACAAATGTAAATGAAGTCAGATCAAACAAAAGGCCTGCTTCTCAGCTGAGAGTGGGCCCAAAGAGCTCTTTAAGCTTGGCTCAGGAGTGCTCTCCTGCAGCATTTTCAGAAGAGTGGGCTGTGGGTAGGTATGGTGTTTTGCATCTTTTCCAAGAACATGAGCAAACGAAAGAAAAAAAAAAGAAAAAAAAAGAAGTTTCTTACACTTTTCAGTATGAATTTCCCTAAAGAGAGCACTCAACATATTGCCTAAAAATACATCGTAAAATGCAATGCTGTGCATTAGCATCACAACCACACCAGTTGTCAGAGTTAGGGACCAGCATGGCTTGTGCCCTGTTCTCTTTGAACACCTCTTTCCTAGCTCTGTAAGTAGCAGCTATGGCACCTGGCTGTCCCCACAGACTGACCCTCAGTGATACACCTCAAGGTTTGACAGGAACTGAGTATTTTGAGAAGGAAGACAGTGAATATGTTTTTAATGTTTCCCAGGGTTTATGGCAGTGAGGTCAGTTTGTTGGTAGCTTACAATTAAGAAATATGCTAATGCTTCATGAAATTTAAATGCTACTCTTCATCTATTCCATACTATGAACCCACAGTTAAATTTAAAAAGTGGCAGCAATCAGAAGGTTCTTCTGTCTTAATGCATCTGAATTCTCTCATACCTGTGAATAACCAAGCAGCATGGATTTGGTGCCACACCAGCACCAGCTTTACTGTGAGCCCAGGCAGCAGGGAACTGCCCTGCGTCTGCTTCCAACAATTTGTATCTGTTACTACACCTCTTGAAGCACATTGCACAGCACAACCAGTGACATAGGCATAATGAGTAGCACCCTGGGATGGCCACAGGGTATGGCCATTCCTCTGGGGTGAAGCAAACACTGGGAAAGCCAGGCAAGAGCAAAACAGTCACTCCAAATACATCTTCTCCAACAAAGGTGCCTAGACCCCATAACCCACAATTTAAACCTGTCAACAGCACTGGCTGTGCAGAGGGGAGGGCTTCATGTACCAAAATGTACTAACGAATTGTTTGGACTACCAGTTGAATTTTTCATTAGCAGGGTTTCCTTCTGGGAATTCTTTAAGGTGATTCTGTGATATTTCACTGGCTTTTTATTTCTTGTTTCATGTTCCACTTAAAAAAGTGCACCTGTCTTGCAATCCTTACAAGCAGCCTTGATTCCAGTAATGTTACTCTGGCAGCTGAAGTTTTAGGTTCCTTACCTACTTAAAAATAATTCATTATTAACATTTGGGAAAAAATATCACAGAGACATTTCCTGGTAGGTTACATCTAAGCGCTGCCACCAACTATGAGCATCATTGTGACATTTTAATTTTACTAGGTAACTGGCCAGTTGTTGGGACATCTCAAAGGATACTTAATAACCTCTAGAAATAAGCACTTCTGGAAATATTAATGATATCTGTCACAGAGAGATCACAATTTCTGAAAAGCAGATACCTGTTCCAAAATGGTGTTGATTCTGTCTACTTCACAGTCAATTAAGTATCTTTTTTCTTGCCGTCTGTCCATCTCCTCTATAATTCTTCTGAACTCTTGAACATCTTTTATGCTTCCTACAGATCTGGCTGTCACTTGCCAGTTGTTCTGTACTGCAGCTTCCATAATTGCCTGAAGAATGGAAAATCCTGTGGGGGAAGAGACAATAAAACGATTTAAAAGCAGAACAAAAATAAAAACTGTTTTGAATGTTTGACAAAGGGCTCACAAAAACTTGCATCATCTAAAGAGACACAGACTCACTGAGAGCCTGCAAGTGCTTCACTGCTTGAGAAAACAACAGCGTAGGGACCAGCTTCTTCTTTCAGCTATGCCATTGGCAGTCACTGACTTCAGCAGAACATCTTGGCGGTGTATTACTGCAAGGCATATCAGAATCTGTCCAATATATCATATTACAATCCTCTCAGGGATGTTTATGGTCATGCTGGGGTCTACGCCAGCTGAGAACAGGAGCATGCAGCCATTACTTGGGCAGAAGTCCATCAGCCTGAGGAGAGGGACAAAAGGGGTGATTTGCCTGTGCAGACTGCAGCAATGGGTCATTAACTGGCAGGGATCCAAGCACTGCACAAGAATGTCAATTAAGTCATTGTACTGGTCATTGGAGCCACAACCACAAGAGAGTACTTTACTGATACTCACTTTGATTTCAAAAAACGTTTTTAAATATGGAGTCTAGCAGCATTAACCACACTTTCAATACGTTCATTAAGGTAAAACCAACTCATTTAGCATCCTCAAGATAGGAGAGAAGCCACACAGAACGACGAAGGACTACACAATGGGAAATACACAGGCAAGCAGCATTTCAATTTCTCATGAACAGCTGTACCTCAGCAAAAGGCAGAACCTAAGTCAAATCCCTAAGAGAAAAGTGGTTGAACTAAAGACAGAACCTCTGTCAAGTCATGCTTATGTAGGAATGATCAGATACTGAATTGCATCCCTTTATTTTAGTATGTAGCTGGGAACCTGTTTTAATTCAGGAAATTTAATTTTTTGGATAGCTTGAATTGTTTCAATTCTGGGCAGATGCCAATCAAAGACAGAGGTCATCTACTTCAAGCACACCTAGTGGTTTTCAGTAGAGTTTTATTGTAATGAAGCATATCCATGTGAGTGCTGTTTCTGTCCAGATAATTTATTTCCAAAACTTTCAGTCCAATTATTTAGTCATACTATGGATTTCTTATCCACAGCCAGATTCAAAAAGCTTACACACAACCACATAAACATACAGGATCAACAACCAATTAACCATGCTCTGTGATAACCAGTTCTCTGAAACTGAACGGAGTTTGAGCTACAGAGGAACAACATGTTCACTTCTGCAAATTACACCAACAGCTATTCTGAACTCAGACATCCTTGTAGAGGTACAACATTAACAAAGAACTTGTGCTGCAGCCTGATCATCCACAGTCTGCTGTAAATCTGTAGTGGCTGTCTGAAGCCAGAGGAGCTGCACCATTACCTCATTACAGGCACAAACAAGGGAAGAATGATTTTCTGGATTACAATTAGATTATCATAATTTACCGTGTGACTTCCTTAGGTCTCACTCAAATGCCCTCACTTTCCCTGTGCAGCCTCCTTGGTTCTTAATGCTTTTCTTTGTATGAATGCACTTTACTATCCCATGAAAGGTGGTGACAATTAATATGTACACTGGTTAAGAATTCTTTCTGGCATCTTTTTTCCTCTGAGACTACTGAAAGAGAGGCATTTACATATGTATAATACAATGAACCCAGTTTTCCTTAACATCATATTTTACAAAAATGGTTGTGATGTCTGTGACAGCATTGTGATTGCATTACATGTAGCAGGAAGATCTAAGCCTAAGATACTTTGTTGGCTGCAAACGAGGAATTTTTATGTGGAAACATAAATACCACTAATGGGGATTTACAAATGCTTTGTGTACAAAGATGTGCTTTTGAAAAGACTTGTTTCCACTCAGTAATAAAATATTTACACCTTTGTTTCATCATTCATATAACATCTAAGTATGAACCTTTAGCTTGCTGTAAACAACAAGTCCATAAGTCCAGGATTTTTTACTTCAGATTGAACAAATTAGTTCAAAATATTATGAAAAAGTGACACTTCAAACATATCTGTAGCTGTGTTTTTTGCTAATGACACATACAAAGCTTGCGAACTATCTCAAGGAAAGAAGGAAAATTAATATGCTGGAGTGAAGATGCCATTGGTTGACAGGCATGCTCCCAGTTTCAGCTAACACTGAGTCAGAATTTGCTTTGTCAAATCTTGAACATCTCAGAAGAAAGTTGAGGAAATTTCCTAATTTTGTGCAATTGCATGTTTGTGTGGGTGTGAGAATATGTATATTTTTGTATGCATGTGCATTAGTCAATGGTTACCATTTCAAGAACGAGAAGAGCAAGATTACTCAGCAGCCTCTCTCCTATGCATGAAGATACAATTACAATAAACCAAGACCAAAAAGTATCAGAGCTTTGTCATTTCTGTCTTCTCTGACTCCTGTTTCTCCTTATCACATCAAATCTTTACAATCACAGCCTCCTCTACCCTTTCAAGTTCTAGAAATCCTTCCTATGGGCACCATCTGTGCTGTGCCAGCTCCTCTCTCTTGGGCCCTCTCCCATTCTTGCTTTGAGAAGAACCATTTCCCCCTCCTGTTAGACTTGTTGGACACCAGTCCTTTGATGAACTTTACAGAGCCCATTCTCCTGGTTTACTAAAGCTTGGTTCAAACCTCCTGCTCCCAGGAAGGCAGCACCTGCATCCTCTCCCCACTTCTCATGCCTTCAGCGCCATTTACTGCATTTTACAGTATTGTTGTTATAATTGTTACCCGTTGCATGGTATTTCTGTAAACAACGTTCCAGGCTCCAGCTGTACTTCACCATTAAAAGAGCTGTTACATAAGCAGAATCATTGTTTAACTAAAAGGACAGTTTTATCTTGAAATGTGAACTTTTCTTTCTCTTTAGCATAACAACGCAAGCTGTGCCATTTTGGGAGCACTGGCTGGGTAATGGACAGGGAAATAATTTCCTGTGTTGTGTGCACTGTCAAGTGACCAGGCCTGCACATGGTGCTTTTCCACATCCTGCCCTCAAGACGCACACCTATGAAAGCTCCTCAAGAAATGCTCACCCCTGAGCACCCTGGAGGTGCAGAACTCCTACAGGTACCTCTCATCTTGTTTCCCCTAAAGGATAAGGCAACAGCCAGCCATGGCAACTATCTCTGGTCGGAAGTCTTTGTCTGGTGTACATCACATTCACTCCAAAAGACTAAAGAATTGATAATTCACCACAGGTCTGTAGAGAAGTTCAGGAAGGGCTTTCATCAATAGTGTTGCCAGTTCATACTACATCCATCAAGACAGCCAAAAAATATTAGTTAAGGCAAGAAAAACTGTCAGCTTCCTAGAAGATGATAGCAATGAGATTGTCTTGAAATCCTGAAATTTTATCATCACTACAATTCAGTGGCTGCTCATTCTGTAGTCATTAGCACCAATAGAGAGCACAAGAAAAAATTATTTAGACCCCAGTCTGATCTTTCAACCTTTTTTTAGTCATACTTTGTATGTGTAAAAGTAGTTGGATGAAAGGTAAGCATTTTTCTGGAAGCACTGTTTCTGCGGTTAGTTCATCTGAAGGCACCACATCCCTTCTCTGCACTGTTATTAACAAGTTGGCACTACAGATTTAAAAATAGTCTGGTCACATGATGGCTGTGGCCATACTTGCAACATCATATAACACACAGGTTTCTCCTGTCATCTTTGAGTGCAATCTCACAAGTCAATCTGATTTGCAGTGCTAAAGGCTAAGAAGATCCTGGCCTCAACATTCAAATATGCCATTGTCTGGCTTATTCTTAAAATACTGATGAATTCAAAGAGCTAGCCTTCATTTAAATGGCCTGCAAAACGATTGGGCTGAAGGTAGGTACATTAATAGAACTAGAACAAAAAGTGCCCAGCTTGCCTCTCAGTGAGCTGAAGCAAGTATTTTGAGTTTTGCGGACTGAAGCTTGCAAAGAAAGAAAACATTCAATATAAATTTCTTGTAAAGCAGGGAAAATCTTATTCTTTGCAATGCTATCTTTGTACTTTAAGCAATGCAGACAGAATTACATTCTGGCCAGTCCTCCCTGAAGCTGGACTAAGAAACAAATTCAGCCAGTATCTTCCTACCTCTGCCAGGGAAGTAAAGTCTGTGCCTCAGTCTTTCCGATCATTCATTTGATACTCTTTCACTGACTCTACTCACACAAATGAAGAGGACATTTCACTCTTTTGCATTTCTGAAAGCTCACAGAACTTCTCTGACATCCACATAGGCAAAATTCATGTCAGCAGTTTGCTCAGCCATATAAAATTCTATGTGCTACATCACTGAACTTACTCTTGTTTAAGTAACAGCAATCATTAATGTGACATGACTAAACGATCACACTGGAACATCTGTAGTATCACATGAGTCCTTGCAGTTGGCACCAAAGTACTAACTGAAAAATGTTACCACTTATGTAAATCTCTTTTCCTGAATGCTCTTGCTAAGACCTTGGACCTTTAACTTCCTACAGAAAAGAGCACTTGCTCCTTTCTTTTGCCTTGCTGAGTATCAACAATCTATGAGGGATGTATTTTCCTGACATGCAGCACACTTGTGCCACCTGAATGAACATAGGCTCTGATCTAGATACTTGTGTTTTGAACTATGTATCTGGGACATGATACAGAGATCTACACTTGTGGCCCATGACTGAACTTCAGGGATTTAAGTGTTGAGCTGTGTTTGTCAAGGGCACAATGAACTCACCAAAAAGGAGATCATCCAGGCAAGTGATTCCCCATTACAAATACAATTTCTATGACACCAGCTTACACTTCAAGTGTACCAGAGGTCAGTAAGTTGAGATGTACTTGGATATTCTGTGTGTTTGGCATTGAACCTAACACTAATTTGAAAGCAAACAGATCAACATATTAGGCATGAGTGAAAAAACAACTAGCCAGCCCCCAAATTCCCTGTCATCCAAAATCCCAATATGTCTGTGGAGCAAGTATGCTTCTCATAACCCAGGTCTGCTCAACAACTTCCTAAGTAGGGGAAGGAGCAAGGAACAAGCTACTAAACAAGTCACCAGGAAGCAATTCAGGAAATAATGAGTACCCTGGAATGCTCCTTCAGTCTAACACAGTTACGTTTAAATTATTAAATAAAATAGAGTAAGTGCAATCCATCTGGTTTTGACCTGATCACTTCTAGCTGGTAACCAACACGTGAAGTGCTACACTCCACTACTCTGGGAGCAGACAACCTTCTAGACCAATTAGCAAACACATACTAATGATTTTCTTTTCTTTTAATTTCTGTTTTTTCTGTTCTGTAAACCTCTAGTTTCCCTTGTACATACACGACAGTACTGCAGCCTGTCATCCATAAACAGAAATATACACAAATAGGTATGACAGCTTGGTTGAGTGAATGTGAACTTGCCTGGCTCTAAAGGAGAATTTACAGGAACCATCTGGTTCATATTTGTTAGGGAAGGGATACAGCTAAAGCTGCAGAAATTCAGAGCTGCTGAATCCAAGTAAAATACCTTTTTTCCACCCTAAATAGTTCTTCCTGAATCCATTTCACTTTGACCTATTCTTTCATAACTACTGTGCATCTAACTCACCACTCATTTTACTCAAGTTTTAGGTCAGTGCAACTACGTTGTTTTTGAATGAAGCTGTGCCAGTGTAAAATGAGAGCAATGTAGTAAGGGATCAAAGAGTTCAATAACCAAGGACAGGACAAAAAGATGCCGTAAGCATATGACCTTCACAATGTTGTGGGCAAATCTGCTGGTGTAAGACAGGGATACCTCAGTGTAAAGAAATGATCCAAAGCTTATCAAAAGAGCTGTGTTCTAGTTTTAGCCTTGCTATGCAAATCTTTATTTAAATAATTTTCAAAGGAATAATAATTGAGTGAACAGCTTCTGGATGCAGATTGGTAACAGAACAGACAAGATGGAACCACATCAAAACCAGAGTAGATTCCACTTGAGGAAAATATAACAGGTAAACAATGATGTAGAGAAGGTAGAATTAACACTGAAAATCTGAAAAAGGAATAATGAATTTTGAGAAGTGACAGAAGGTGGAGAACATTGTGTTGTCTAATGATATGGGCTGTAGGATATCCTCTGTCTACTGATGCTGATGAAACTGATACTGATGTTAGCAGAGTTGTGAGGGCACTCTGTCACCAGACGGTGCTGAGATCTAGGAGACATGGGCCTAGGAGTAGTGCAGAACTGTCCCAAAGAGAAAACTTTTTACATGTAAATGGAAAAATTGTAAAACTACATTAGCATTAAAATTAATTAACTTCCAAGCTTTAGAATATCTGAATAACAAAAAAATAATTAAAATGCCCGAGTACAGATATTTCACCAGGGAAGCTCTACAGAGCCTGGGGTTTTGTCTGTCCAGCAGAACCCAAACACTAAAACTACGCAGTAAGCATGGTACTGTTATATATGATGTGAGCTATGAATTTACCGAGTTAAATTCCTCTGATATGTATCACTAACACAAATTTCCCTGAGTGCCCTGAATTCTCCAGCAAGCACATGCTCCAACTGCCATCAGCAAATCCAGAATAAACCATTCGCTGAGTATCCTGCATCTGACTGGTATCAGGAAGCTAACACCTTTAGTACAATATCACAGCCTTGCCAAGGTGCAGCTTTCTGTAGAGGCTTTCCCTTGTCTTCTTCACCTTTGAGCTCTTCTAGCTCACAACCATGTTTTTGCAGCCTCACTTACTGCCTCTGGCATGGAGTAAGCAAGAAGCCTTGCTGCTTGCAACAGACCAGCCTCCAGCTAAAAAGCATTTGAATGATATAACCAGAACAGAATTTTCTTTGTGTAAAAATAGAAGAAATCAAGATACACAGCTATTACTAACCATTTTCCTCAGACCCGCCAGAGATGGATTTTGTTTGTTTTTTTCATTGCCCTGTGCATAGGTTATTAAAAAAAACAGATCTAGTCACCATGGCCAGAAAGTATCTCAGCCATAATCCTCCAGACATCAGACACCATGACGTGACCATTATGACACCTAAGGGGACTTCATCTGCCCTTAACTTCAGGCACATTTGGATGACAGTCTCTTATACTCTCTTTCTAGTCAGGGAGAGAGAGTTGCTGTACAGTTTTTCCATGTTTGAAACATGCATGGAAATCAATGGAAGAAAATACAAAAAAGAACAAAGTTGTGTCAAGCATCATCACCAGGTATCACTCACAACCTCCACCTGCTATTGAATAACTAAACCAGAACAAAAATCCCAATGTGTTGACTAACACTCAACTGATGAGGCTAATTTACTCTATGTTAAATGTACATATCTAATTGTGTTTACATATTTATCTCAGAAAAAAAGATTCTAATTAGGAATCACAGAGTTAACAATTATCAGTCTAGAAAAGACAATCTGTCTTTACATCCCATGTAAAGCCACATTCCATCTATATGACATTTCAGTACACACTTTTCTCTTATTTACTAGAGCAAGCTGAATAGCTACCAGCCACCAGTGAGCTGGGATACTGATGGAAACTATTATTTATTATTCAAAGTAAAGATGCATAATTGTGATAAAATTACAAATAGAGTTAAAAATGAAAGTATTGTGTGGAATTATCATTTGAAAAAGGAAATAAAAATTAATTCTTTTTAAACTTAAATAACTTTTCTTAGCCAAAAGAGAGAAACACTGCCTTTATTCTGTTAAAGGCAATAGATGTTCTGGAAAAAGGAAACTTACTCACTTATCAACTGCAGAGGATTTTGAAAATACCTAAAACTTGGCTTCATATATTCAAAGAGTAAAAAACATAATTTCAAATTATGCTTTAAACTTAAAAATATTGGTAACACAAGTTAACTCTTTATTAAAAACCCTACATTAGGGTTTTAGCAAGAGTATCACTGTCTGCCTTCTCTTAAAAACATGTTTGGAACTGCTGAGTCTACAAAGTGATAAATACTGTTCCTTTGGAGAAACAATCACAGGAGATTATGGTAATCAGACTATGAACTGAAATACATATTCGTCACAAAAAAACCCCTGGATTCACCTCAGATGAATGTCTTTGGAAAAAATAATGCTAGTTGAATTGTCCTCAGACATAGTAAAATTATTGTATCTGGCCTTCAGTCAGTCATGTTAGAAGAATACTTATTCTACTTCCTAACCTTTATCTACACTTTTAGTTTTCAAGCTACCTGAGCAAACAGATCTTATGCCTCTGAGAATTTTCATTAACAGATGCTATCAGCCTTTCAAAGTCTGTCTTCATCAACATCTCACCTTTCAGTAGCCAGCATTTTATTTGCCCTTGCAGCTGGAACGTGTTTCATATCTCAATCCATAAGTTAATTTCCTTTTATTTATTTTGAACACACACACAAAAAAAAAAAAAAAAAAAAAAGGCGCAAGCAATCAAAGGGTGACTACCGAGCTTAAACATATTCTGAAATTTAAATGAGTTTTTATGGTAATATAAATGATAATTTATGGATCCATATTCATAGTCTGCAAATGTGTTTAGTTTTTGTCACTCAGCTGGCTATTTCTGCCTCGTTTTTGATAATAGCTGGCAATATGGAGCTTTTATATATCACTATTTCGTATAGTTTCTCAGTACATTTCTCTTCATAACAATGAGGTATTTGTTAATTACAAGGCCTCGTATCAATTCTAAACTGGTCTGTATAGCCCCTAACTACTTGGTAATACAGATTTGGTCTGAAGTGAACTTGAACATACAAACATTGTTCATCTGCATTGACCAGAGTGCCAAATGTATGATCTAATCTGCTTTATACTGATGCCTCCTGCAGTGATGCCACAAGATGGCAATTTACAAAGTTACTGGAGAATTCATGTGGCATCAATAGGCAACACTCAAGCACAAAGCTTGGGGGTAACGAGTTACCTTTCAGAACACTTCACATAGATGAGGCGGCAGAATGAGGATGGACTGGCTCAGTGCTCTGTATCAATGACCCAACTCCCTTCCTTCTTGCAGCATAATGCTGTGTCTCAAACATAACCTGGTTTATTCTGCAGGGTGGTGACACACAACAGGCTCATGTAACCTGCAGATTAGAGACTTCCCACTGGCTGCCAGTCAGGAAATCCCTTTGGCTTTATCTGCTATTCACGAAAGAAACAAGGGGAAACAATGTCTTGCTTTTATTATTCAACCTCGTAACACCATTTGGTTATTAGAAGTCTTTTCCACTGCACCAAAAATCAGAAATTTAGCATCTGATATCCCTTCTCTCCTAACACACAGACTATTTTTTGCCTGCTGTATTTTATTTTGCACCTTCTAAATACAGGGGTTGGTAAGCTCAGATGGGGGAAGAAACCCCAGATGTGTGTCAGATCTCTGGTCAGTTAAGGCACATGCTGTTCCTGATTTAGTTCAGGAAGGCAACTCACATGAAACATTAGGCTGGATTATACAAAAATATGCAAACATTTCCGCATAAAGATTTACTAAACAGAGACAAGGATGTGATTCAAACATTTAGCTCTGGCTTCATTACTCTCAAATTTCCATGCGCTCAGTTGAGGAAGGAAGCAAAGAGGCATTCTTGGAGTTGGGTCCACAAATAAGCAAGGTCTGGGCTTCAGATCCAGACTTTTCTACAGCACAAGATACTTACAAAAAAAATAAGAAAAAAAGGTAACGTTGCTTAGGCATGGGCAGAATTTTTCTAATTTACTGCTCTGATAATTGACAATTGGAAATACCAGTATGACAGGCTTCACAGAGAAATTTGCCTCCAGTAACCTATATGACTTCAAAGGCAACTTCAGCAGAAGCTCAACCTTACCTTACGATCACCTTGGGCAAAACCTGGTCCTGCATATAAAGAACCTTTTGACAGACACTCATATGCCCTCAAAATCTGTACAAAAATTAGCATAATGGAAGTGTACACCGCTGGATCACCATGAACATGGAACAGTATCAGCAAAAGGTTATGCATTCTTCATGAATTCATGTCCTCTAGATCTTTGTTAACTGTTGCTGAGCTACAGATAGATCTCTATCCATGACACTACAGTAAAATCACTGAACATGTAAAACTGTGTTTCTTAGTTTTATATTATAAATAAACGTAGAAAAACAGTCTTGTTCTTGCACACGTTCATGGTAAATAGTAAAGATTCTGTTAAATGATCTAGAAATGGCAATAACCAGAGAATTTGAAAGAAGTAATACTTTTACCTATGATTCTTTCAGAAATGGGCTCACTTCACAGTACAGCAGACGTTAACATTTTCACAGATACCTGTCTTTCATTTCCAAAAGTGACTTGGGTAGGATGGTGGGAGCAGGTTTTCAGAGGCAATTAAGATGCAGATGCTGAAGAACCTCAGCAGGTGAGGAATCTGCATTCCACTGCCTTCAACGACAGGCACACATAGCTCTCATTGCTGCTTTTCACAATGTCATTCTCTGTGTGTTGAAACCCTAAATACCTCTGAAAGACCTGTCCTGTGTGCCTTTGGAAACCACTCACCAAAATAGGATATCTGCATCTCAGGATACGTACTCTGTGGCCTGCTTAAAAAGTGGCACAGAATTCTCTACAGAATATGCTGCTAATTAGTCATTTCACTGTAACATGTTCAACAAGTGCACAGATAAGGACTGTCTGACTAAATGGGATTTACATGGGATGTGAGACAAACTATCAATTGTTAGCTTGAAGAAGAAAAGGAAGATAGAAAATTCCCCTCCAAGGCTGCAGAGCAGTAGATTAACTATTACAAGGAAGGGGTTGCATATAAACTACATACTCCCTATTTTCATAGGTACAAACTTAATTTTCTTAATGTTTTCTCAGAATTGCTTTGTTTGTCAGAATTAGGCAGCTGTAGCAAATACATCCTTGAGACCAGACAGGCTCAGTACTCCAATTATGCTGGGCTTTACACACAATTATGCTGCCATGTGTTTATTATTATTTAAAATACTTAAATGTTATTTGAATATTCAATCTGATATTCAGTGAAACAAAATAATTCTTTTATTCCATTTGCTTTGATTTTATACTGATGCGTGACTATTCTTCCATGAATAGAAAGCCTCACAAATCTGATTGCATGGTTAGCAAACTAAAATATACACGAACTTTAGCATTATCTCATCTGAAGGAAAAAATATACAGTAACTAGCATACACAGCTAGAGGTCCAAGCACTGATAGTTCTCATCTCCCAGTTTACCATTACTGTAGTCACCCAAGAATATACTCTGTGCAGGTATGAAATATAAGTTAAAACCAGGTCGGTCACACCTGCAAGCAAATGGAGTTGACTTCAATAAGAAATTTCCATCTAATTTTACTAATTATTAATATACAGATGTTCTAGGCTCAAAATATGATGCCTGAGCTAACTCCAGGGAGCTGGTCCCCCCGATTGTACTCAATACTGTCCAACACTCTCCCTGCAGTGAAATATCAAACCAACATCTTTCTTTTTATAGCAAGAAGTCATATTATTGTTTCTGAAAAAAATAAAGTGCAATAAAAGCGCAAACATTTACATCGCATATTCTTTAAACACTGGATTATGACTGTGATATGTAAAATAGTGTAAATGAGATCTAGAATCACATTCCAGCTGTACTGCTATGTTTAACAGCTCCTACTAAGGTCTTAGCTCCCTGTGCCAGATATTCTTGCTCACTGTTTGAAGCATGCCCCATCATTTCATTGATTCCTTTTCTTTTTATTCTTTTTAATGCAGCAAAAGTTTTGTCCCTGTTTTAAAAGGTCTAGGCTTTGCATCTCTTGCCTCATTCTTTGGATATCCCTTTTGTCTCTCCTGTAACCAAAGTCTTGTTGTCATCACTCCTATCTTTCAGAAAGAGCAATGTTGTCCTCCTCTGCTACGCTTCATGGCTTCTACTCAATTTACTTCCCCACTGTGATTTACCTCTGTCACTTTGGATGATGTGGAACAGAGGGACGATTCAAAACAAAGGCATTGTGAAATCCAGAGGGCTGAGACCATGGTCCTACAGGCATGCAGTGAAGCACATCCATTCTACACCTCCATTGATTTTGTTACATTAGTGGTCCAGGTACTCTGGGATAAACCACATCAGACCTTCAGCCTATCCTAAGCACACTCCCAAATGTCCTCTGTACACAGGACTCTTGAGATGAGTGGATTTATCACATTATCTATCCTGAATGGCAGAAGAGAAATAACTTGATTTTCTAATTCCTCAGCCTTCCACATAATAATCTCATTTCATTTTCCACATATATTATTTTATTCTCCCTCTTACATCCTGGAACTATAACACCTTGGGAGTGAAGCAGGAAGAGAGCTAAATTGTGTATGTTCTAGATCTTGTCCGTTCCCTGCCAAGAGTTTTAGAACAATGACAATTAATACTAGCCTAAATCTGCTTCAGATAAAGCCACATGGAGTTTTTGTGAGAATTTAGAGAGCATTTGCAATTATTCCAGCCATATTTCCAAAGAGATTGGTGTGTATTATTCCAGAAAGAGTTCACAAAAATCCTCAGTTTAGATCTAAGCATCTCAACCTGAATGACAGGGAAGACCCTTTGCCATTCCAAATTTAAAATATTTAAAATATACTGGCCAAAGAAGGGAGGAAGGGTAAATTTGAATCCAAATTATCACATTTCAGAAAGTTCCAGAGATCAATTCACAGTCAACTGACATGATATTCAAGCAGTATGGAAAAGTCTAACACACTGGATACTTCCCACTGAATCCTCTAGGAATAGCGAATGCAGCTGCACATCTGGTGTGGCATAGGAAAGCTCTTCCTTCCTATTATTTGTATTTTCTTCAATGATTTTCCTCTTAAATAAAATACACTCCTGACAATTTGAGCAAGATTTCAATCCCTACAGAAGCTTCAGTTCCCGTGTCCTTCACACAGTTTCTCAGAGCAACAACACTGAGTATGATTTTCAAACACATCTGGATCCACCTTTAACACTTCAGTGCTATGGGATTGCTTTGAAATACTCAGGGAGGTTCTGTACCAGCAGTTGTTTTTGAAAGAATGACTTAAATTTTCACTTGGCATTTGAAGACCAAAATTGTGCTTTTTCTCCCAAGTGTTCCAGAATAACATTACCAGCACAAAGAAAGCTGGGAGACGAAGACTCTGAGGTAGCAGGACTCAGACTGCATTAAAGCACTTGTTCCACACTCAGCTGGAATGTGGTGGAAGGCAGCTTCTCCTTACTTTGATGGATCAGACTACATCCCTCTACACTGCGTAGTAAACAAAACTCCAACACCTGTATCTGACATACACATATTGACCTCAGTGATGTATTGCTAAAAGTCTATTTCAAATATTCTTTCTCCCAAAAGCCACCTGAATAATACACTTCATTTATTTGGATAGAATCCCAAGAAAAAAATAAAATAAAAAGGGAGACATCTTTAAAGATAAAATATTTCTATGGTGCCTTTTTTTTTTTTTGGCCAGAAGCCATGTAATTCTTTTCTGGCTGGCTTGTTCTGTCACAAAGAGAATGACCTTTCTGGAATGGTCAGCAAATGTGATGGTTTTAAAGCAGCTACAGTTGTGGTAAAACTGATGCACCATCATTGTACTCTTGCTCACAAAATGCAGAGGCTCCACTGTGTATTGTCAAAGCAACTCACAGCAGCTGAATGCAACAATCCAATTAGTGAAACAAGCACAGTTCATGCATAAAGTCTCTTCCAGGCACGGTTAGAAAACAAGATCCCAATGTACAGAGACTTGCCTTTTAAACTACATATTTCTATGAACTGCAGAAGAAAAAAGGATTACCTTGCAGTTTGACTAATCTAAAAAGACCAGAGGCCAGGAAGGGGCTGTCTTATAATACTGTGGTAGAACTGGCTGCTACAACACAATAGTGTGCAGCAATCCTTATGATCAGAGCCACAGATGATGGTAAGAGACATCAACTTCTCCATTCTCCACAAGGAATACAAAACAAGCTTGCTTTCCTGGCAGGGCAATTTTTTGTTACGTAGTTTAATGGATTCTGGGGTCTCTTTCCTGTTACTTAGGGTTTTTGCTTTGAAAACTGAATACAATGAAGGAAAAGATCTCAGTTTTAATAGGATTTTCATCCTGGTATTTGTACCAGGTATTTGTACCTGGTATTTGTAAAAACTTAAGAAAAAATAATATCATTGTTCACGTTATCTTTTTATCCATAATTTCCATAGGAGACCCAATAAAATGTTATGAGGATGCAGCTGGCACCTAAAATTCACTATGAGACAGACAATGATGTGTTTATATTGCCTACTGTGGCCAGTTTTTGAAGAAGGTCAGTGAGAATGAACACTACATGCCACCAGGACTAAGAGATAAGAATCTTAACACTCCATTTTGTCTAGGTGATCTACTCCATCTGCAAAAATACTCTCACCACTAGAAGATGCAACTTTGTACCATGGTTTCATTTGACTCCTGTGCTGCCACAAGTACCATTCATCTTCTGTATGAGGCAAGACAAAAATAACATAACTTAGGCTGCTTGTCTGCAAAGTAACAGGCAAGAAATATGACAACAAGCAAACTTGACAACTGGTCTGGTGATGGTTATGTCTGGCTAGAACCTACACCCTCCACCCGTGTCTCTTTACTTGGTTCTTACAAATAGACATGATTCTGGCAAATTACTGACAATAATTTTTAACAAAAATACAAACTAACACTGGGGGCAAAGGAAAAGCATCTCTCATTCACACCAATAAAACAATGTTTAAGACACCTACAAAGATAATGCACAATCATCACTATATAACAGTATGGAAACATCATGGGAACAGAACCACAGACAGCAGAAAATAAAACAAATGTGGAAAAGTTTGCTCTGCACCTGAACAACTGTAACCAAAACTTGCTATATTTGTTGTAACAAAATGCATTAATGATAATTTCATGCTTTTTATTTAGGACGCATTCATAAATATCTAGAAATGATAAATGAATTTCAAATAATTTTATATTATGCAGAAGGGCAATAATTCCATAATTTAATGAATTAAAAACCATAACTAAGTACCTGATTTGCTTTTGACCAAATTTAATACAGGAACACATTTACAATATGTTTACAGGGTCTTAACTTACTTATTTTTAAATAGTTATTAATACAATAAAACCAAGAGTGTGGATAATAACTACAGGCAGACATGTAAGTAACTCTAGTCTCACTAAAATTATACACCTGGACAAAATAATATGGGTACATTACTAAAGTAATGTCCTGATAAGTTTCTTTTCAGCAAAAAAAGTAGCATGTTTATTGTTGTCTTTTCTTCTGTAAAGTGTGGTTAGTGGCAGCTCTCAAATTTTTGATACCCTGCATACATATGTGGGCTTATAACTTCACTTACTGTTTATGGAAATCTCCCATTAGCAATTTTTACTTTTTTAATTCAGTAACAAAGCTGGTGAATTTTTTTTTTTCAATTGACATTACATTCATTGGAAGAACAGACCTTTAGGAGAGAAAGGGACCACAATGATAAATTAATGCATGCCAAACTGAAATTATAACTCAGGCTGAAAAAAAGAGAAGGAAAATGTTTTTTGAAATGAAAGTTAATGATGCTTACTTTCAAAACTGAACAAAGATTAAACTAAAAGTTAGGCTTGAAATAGCATGGACCAGATTTCTTGCAGAAAAACTAACATTTACCAGCTTGGCCCAAAATTAATTTTGCAGTTTCTGTTTCACTCAGCATTTCCCACTCCTTCTCAGGTTCCACTTGACTTTAAGTTATTCTTTCCTAGCTTTAATTCTCTCAGGCAGGAAAGAAAATATACATTTTTTACTTATGTTCAAGAGCCTAGTGGTATGCTATCACAGAAAAAAGTACGAATTCCTGGAAAGGAAATGAGAAAAGATTGTGAATAGTAACTTGAGAAGACGACACTGCACCAAGGAATATTCTGCACAGGACAGTCATTAAAAAAACTAAAACCAGGGAAATAAAACCACTTTCACGTTTCTTTATACACAAATATGTCCCTAAAATCCCTGAGGAATCACAGAGAAATCATTAGAACATCATTTTTATTAGTTTACAGAAAACGAGTTTCCCTTGTGACACAGCAATTTCTGCTTTTATTGCTTCTAGACTCCAGTCTCTGTGTGACAACTGAGGCTGTGATTCCTCTTATTGTAACTCCCATAAACATACCTCAAGTAATAAAACTGAAGCTAATTCTCAATTTTCTAGCAAAATGTCCACTGAAGCCTCCCTGCTTGCCTCCACTAAACTGTAACAATCTGCAATTATTTGTTTAAAGTAGTTCTCAAGAATCCCCATTGTGACAGACATTGCAGAACCGAGTAAAAATGTATTCCCTCCCCACCTTCAGTAATGACTGTAGGTTAAATACAGTAATTAAGTGAAGTTCTACCATCTGACCTCAAGAGTGGTATAAACCATGACAATCAAAATATTACAAAGTGGTCCATAGCAGAACTTCTCATTATTGATACAATGAACTCATTGTTCTTAAGCAAACATTTTAAGCAGCATCCATTATTCATGCAGAGTATGAAAGATTACCTATCTGGGATTTAGAAAAAAGAGCACATTTGAATATCAAAAATTGGCAGATTTGTAAATCTTTTATAAGAATGGTTTTGTACAAGTTCTTATCTCTATGTTACAAGTCTGTTGTTTGAAATGGACACGTAAGGAAATTATTTTTAAACACATTAGGTCAAATCTTCACCTGTGCAAATCTGCATAGCTTCACTTCAAAGAAATGCAATGAATGGATTTTGCTATGCTCTGAGGCATATGCTGATTTTTACACAACTGAACTGACTTGGTTACATCCAGTAGCAGTCTAAATTTCCTGCAGTAAAGGTTTTAATGCTAAAAACATTTTGACAAAACCCAGCTTTTGAGTCAAAGGGAGGTTGCTAAAGTCATAGATGCACTAGCTGCAGAAAAATGCAAATTAATATCCATAAAGCAAGAAGATATCTATGCTAAATGAATAGCACTTAAAACTTAAGAAAAAATAATATCATTGTTCACGTTATCTTTTTATCCATAATTTCCATAGGAGACCCAATAAAATGTTATGAGGATGCAGCTGGCATCTAAAATTCACTATGAGACAGACAATGATGTGTTTATATTGCCTACTGTGGCCAGTTTTTGAAGAAGGTCAACCCAGAGATTACATACATTAAATCTAAATTGTAATGGTCTACAGCTGCTTACACTCAGTATATTAGATTATTGAAAGCTCAGTGTAGTTCTCTACACTTCAAAATTTTGAAGTTGCTGTTTTTATTTATGCCTTCAGATGTGTAGTTTCAAGACAATTTGTTAAAATAATGAAAATTACTACTATATAATTGAGAATTCATAATCAAATGCCAAATTCAAAATTAAAAGCCAAGCTGAATACTTTCCTGTAAGGAAATGGTGCTTTAATACAGAGATATTAGTATACAGTCATGTCAAAAGGGAAGCATTGTTTGGTCTTTTATGTTATGACTTCTGTATGCAGTTATATTCCCCTCTGATTTGTAGCATAAGGAAAACATGAAAACCAAATGGGTCACTATTAAATGTCTGCCATTCACATCCATTTTGTTGTTTCCATTGAAAAGTGTAGCTAACTGGTTCCAGAGAGGACGACTACAATAATAACTACACTAAAACAATATAGATGCACACAGTTTTCACTTGCATCAACATATCTAAAAAGCAGACAAATAAGCAATGTGACAACCCTGTAAAACGCTTCAGGGCACCCAAATCCATGTTAAGATGTGGAAAATAAGTCTGCTTTTTTATCACTCTTTTTTTCTTACTGAAACAGGACAACTACAACATTGTGATTAATGTGTTCCAAAAGCTTTTCTTCAAACTGTCTCCATGAGATGGAATATCTCTTAAAGCACCATGAACTCTTGGGTAACAGAGACTGTTAATTGTAAGACTTTTTAAAATAGCACAGCATGAAACTCAAACTGTTAGTGCATAAATTACTGCTGCCTTGAGGCTGCAGTAACTTATGCATCCTTGTATTCCCCCTCAAACACCTCCCCTTTCAAAGAGTTCAGGTCTCCACTCCCACCCCACCTCACCACCTCTTCATGGCAACTGTTACAAAGCCATTAAAAATCCACAGGCCTGCCCAGAGAATTGTGTAGCAAATGGCAGGAAAAAACACCCAAAGGGCTCTGGGGCTTTACTTTCAAGAAATCTCTGTAAAAATGGTACTGCAATAATTATGTGTTTATATAACTCATTATTATTTGTCTACAGTCAGGCATAATTTGATTTTATTCCTTTAATAAAAACTTGATCTAATTTGAGATTATCACTGTCAGTTCATGGACAAGCCCAACTGATCAATAATGCCAGCACTACTGAGCAATAGGCAATTCTATCTACAGAGCAATTACTGACACAGATGTAGTCAGCTGAAAGGCTTGATCTTGCTGAGCCAAACAATGTCAGAAGACTGGCTTCTTTATTTTTCATATCCATATTTTTGTTCCTTTTTTCTTTTTCATTCCCCTTGAAGAAGAAAAAAACCTTATTTTGCTAATAAAAGATGTGCTAAACTATACAAACTGTAGACTAATATTGGCTCCCTAAATCATAATATCTCCTCTTTTAAGCAGGGAAAAAAAAGCCAGTAAGAACTAAGATTGCAGCAAATAGCACTCTTTGATCTAGAAACGCACAGTATCTTCAGTCCTAGCAGCAGATCATGACAGAATCCAGTCTATGATGGTGTTATGTGTACATAATGCTGGCAAAATAAATAAATTGCACTGAAAGGATTTCATACTGCAATTCTGACTTAAACTCATCAAATTAAATTTCTGATGAATTAATGCACATTGACTAAGGTCAATGTAGCATATGATTGTGGCATTTTGTAAAAATGAGTGACAATTATAGATTCTTTGAAATATTTTAGATGGCTCAGCAGGACATAATGTAACTGAAAATTAAATTCAATAGAGGAAAGATATTGTTTGTATCACATGTCCATCCAACATTTTAGCTTATTTGATGCATTCATCCATTAGAACCACACATACTTCTGTATTAACTACTCCACTCTAATTGAAGGCACCCAGGAGTTTTAACAAATGCTTTCCCGTGCTAATTCTGAGACTACATTATTATTTTTATATCACCAACGGGATCATAGTATGAATTTACAAAGCCATATATAGCTACAAAAATTACACTGTTAAGTCCTCAGAGTGACCAGCATGAAACACTTTTGCTAAAAAAGACTCGTGATGGTGTCTGCATTATTTGCCATATTTATTTAATGGCTTCAGAGTGTCTAAAATATTCTAAAGGACCCTCAGAAAATATTTAATGACCGTTATCATACATTTTCTTCTCTGGAAAAGTCCCCTTAATTATGACTATGAGATCTAGACAGCTTAAGAACAGCTCAGAGCCACTATGTTTGGAGTGCTTTGTATGCCATGCCACAAGAACAGGAAAGGAGAAAAAGTGCTTTCCACTGAACAGCCTTTCATTAGGCTAAGACAGAACAGGCAGAAGTGTCTTTTACTTTGCAAAGGGGAAAGAAGCTTCAGTTAAATGCTCACAACACATAGGCGCTGATTAAAAAATGCCACAACTGAGGAAAGCAATTTGGATGTGTATTAGGCCCTGGGCAGGAGGATTCAATGCACTGTGCAGAGTGGTCCTGTTCCTCTGTAACCCATTCTCAAGTACAATTGGGCAGATTACCAAAATATGAGTTACCAAAAATGAATTACTGCTCTTCTGAACATGAATATAGAGTGGAGAAATAACTCATAACTTCAGAAACAACCAAAGAAATGTTAAAGATATTAGCACTTTACGCAAGTAACAGTAGTCTTCTTATGCCTAATATGTGTACAACCCTGACAATTCACTGCATGTAATTATTACTATCAGCATTGACAAAAATATCCCGTAAGCAAACAGCACCTTAAAAGCTCCTAAGAAAACTTACCAACCACTTATTGTATGTGCTAACCTTTTCAGACTGCTGCTGGTATGCACAGCACAGCTCTGGGATGCTCACAGCTTCTCAAGCACTCACAGTTTCGGCATCAGTCATTGTACTGAGGCACAGGACAGACCAGAGCTGTGTTTCCAGCAGTCACAGCTCTGGCTTATGAAAGAATTCACTTTCAGGTCTGTTGCACCAGCCCACACTGCTCACTAGGATACTGCCTTGGCAAAAGCACCTTACTTGGGCTCTATCCCATTCACCTGGAAGGAGCACAGATGTACTTTACATGCAAATCCAGACTCCAGAGCTCACCTGCATGGTGGAATGGTGCCTGAGGAATCTGGCCCTAAGTACTTGAGGAGAAACACTTCAGCATTAAGGGGATACTTTGCTGCTGTAAGAGATGACAACTCTGTTCAGTTTAACAAACTGAAGAGGGGCCCTGAATAATGCTGCTAAGCTGTGCAAATCATTGACTGCTGATTTGTTTCCTTGGGCTGCTGACAACCAAGGTAAGTCAGAAATACTTAAAAGTGCAAAGCAACAGTCTGTGAACATGATGAGCTCAGACTGAGGAATAAAACCTCAGGTCACCTTTCCCTCCCAGTGATTCTTTGCATCATGAATCAAAGCAAAAGAGGTGGCCAGGAAAAGCTATGCATCTAGAGTTGAAAAAATGAATAATTACTTGTTACTGAGTATAAAATTCATGTCAGGAACTTTTAACTTTTTTTCTTTAGAGATTAATGCTTAATCACTTTATGGAGCTATTTTTCATCCCACTGTACTACCATATCTTATATACCTCCTGGAATGCTGGCTCACAGTGCTGTCCTACTCTGAATTGCAAGAATTAAAAAAAAAAAGGAAAAGATGGTGTGATGTTAAATGTCTTAAGAGAAACCAGAGAAAAATCTATCTCTGTGAGAGAAAAATCCTTTAAAAACTCCTTAACCTAAATACGAGGTCATTTTACCTGCTAGCTGAGTGGGTTTGTCACAGATGCAATTACATTTATTCTCCTTCTGCAAAGCACTCAAGTCATCCTTATGCTTACTAAAACAGCTGATATTTTCAAAAAAGAAAAAGGCATGTGGTCAAACTAGTTCAGCAAATTCTCTGAAGCCTGAAAGAAGAAACTACATCTAAATTGGCCAAGTGTCATGAAGGAAAGTATTGGAGACATAACCAATGGATTCATTCATATAAACTCCATGGCAAACATCTTTAAGTAACTACCTTAAATACAAAGCTTCTAAGTAATCCATTATGACTTTCCTCAAAGGCTCAAGTATTTTTCTATGTGAAAAGGGAAATTCATGGTAAAATTTAAGGGAATTCTTGCGCAGGAGCATGGAAAACTGCTTTCCATTAGTAATCATGACCACTGATTTCCAGCACGACATTCCGCACATCTCTTAAGTTGAAGCTCACAGTGCTTTCAACTCAACAAAGGTATTTCTATACATGTAAGCAGATGAAGATCAGGTTGTTAACCTGCTGATCAGTACATCAAATCTTCCATCTGAAAAATGGGACTGGAACCCCTTACATATCAACATTCTCTCATTGCTCCTTGAGACCATCAAATGAAAACCACTGCAAAAGCACACAGGCTTTTGAACAAAAGCTAAATTCTTACACACCATTCACCCACCATGGTATAGCTCTGTATCAAAAGAAATTCAAACTGCATATGAAGTCTCTTTTTAGTAGCGAGAAAAGAACGTGCATATCATTGCTCAGCTGAGAAGCTGTTTTGGAGCATCTGAGGCCACCCTATAGAAGGATAAGCTTTGGTTTACTAACTCATTTAGATACTCCATTTTACTCATCTATTTCTCAAGCACGGGAGAAATCTCCTTTGTGTTTGGTGTTCTTTACTATTTCCAACGATTATAGTCGTTTTATTAAGCTACAACAGCCTGTGCTCATTCCACAGAAGTTCTTCACCCAGTGAATGGTTCATGTGCCTGGGCTGAAAACCATCTTCTCATCACCACATCAAGCTCAAAGAAGTGTGTAGTCTCTCACAGTCTATGCTGGGAACCTATTCCCTCATTGTGAATAAGAAACAGCCCTTCTTCCATAAATACCACAGGCCACCAGTAACAGTTGTCACTCAGGCTAAGAAAGAACTAGCTTTCTAGGTGAAGAAAGATGCACAGGAAGAGCAAACACACAGTCAAGATCTAGTGAAAGGTGATGACATTTGCAAACTTGTAAGAATACTAACATGCTAAATAACTGCCACCTTAACTGCACTAAGGAACAAGGTGTCAAAATGTCCTTCCTTTGAAAAAATTATGATAACCAGAACATGTTACTCCACTGAAGTAGTCAAGTTCACGTACTAATGCAATGTTACACATCTCTTTTTGGTACATACTTGAAAACGGCTTCATCTTGATTTTGTATTAAATAGTGCTGCTTTCTTTAGTCCCACTGGGAGTACCAGCCCCCTTATGCAGATTTTAAGTCACCAAGACAGTTTACTTCCATGGACAGAATCAGCCCAAGTCCCCAGGTGAAGCCAGCCTGCCTCTCTTGGAGCATCCATATAGCCTGCCTTTCTTGGAGCATCCATATGCCAAAGACACCAAAGACTTTTAAAGCTGTGCTGCATATAGAGATGAAAAATAATAAACTCAAGAAAAATAACTTTCTGACACTCCTAGATCTGTTGGATGAGATGGACTAAATAAATGGTTTTAATAAATATTTACCCTCAGTCTTTTGCATACAGGTTTTTTTTTTTTCCTACAGACTTCCTTTCTAGTCTAAAAAGTCCTATCTCCTTTCCAGGATCCACAAATTCCACCTTGTCTCCTCTGGTTCCAAGCAAAGCCTGTCCATTACCTCTAAGGCTTGGCTTTGTGTCAAGTCCCTGCCTTTGCCTCAGAGCACAAGGGTCAACAATGCTTCTCATGTATCTTTTCAGCCACTTCCCCCTCCCCCTCCACTTGGAAACTGTTGAAACTAGCTTTGTTTCAGGAAATCTGGAAAAGCAAGATTCTGACCATTTAAGCCTTGCTGTTGCAGACATAAAATCAACTGAGAACAAAAGCATCTGCCACTTAAATTACTTGTGCACACAATGAAAAAATTAAATGTTACGGCTCCACCAAAAGTTGATAAAGCATGCATATTTATGAAAAGATAAATATTTAAAGGCATGCATTTACCCGACTCAGTTTAGAAATAAAATAATTTGCAGACTTATCTCTGCAAGGCGTTGGTGAGTAGCAATGATGCTGGTTTTCCTGTTTACTACAAAAGATATTCAGGGCCTCAGCTCATGATACTGAACGTTCTGGTTGCTTTCGTTAGGACCACAAGGATGGACACATCCTACTTTAGAGTTCCAGACATCATTTATCCTGAACCTTCCCATTCCTACTCTATATCCAGAATGTTCTGACTCAGGTTTATGACCTGATTTAATGTAAGGTCAAGACAGATTCTCACACTTTCTCAACCTCAACTGGACTCCCACTCAAGTGTAAATGTGGATATGAGGATACCATAATACTCTTGTCTTTATCAATGGGCTGACACACTTCCTTATTCTCTGAGGCTCCATGAGCAGGACACAAATGTAATGTACATGTGCTTGTTGGAGACCACTGTTGACGAGTTCCAGCAGCTTCAAGGGATGCTCAGGCATTGGGCCCGTGCATCTCAACACCAAACTGCACCCACTGTGTAGTTGTACACAACTACAGTTGTAGCTGTACAGTTGTACACAACTGTTGTAAAGAGGCACAAAGCTGCCATACAGAATACCCTCATGAACTCTGTGCTGTTGGTCTGAAGCTGCATCTTGCCAGCATGAAACATCTCATGCTGGATGACTTTCAAAGTTGATTCATTCCTCTTGTTCATAAGGTAGAAAAACGGTTTAAGTGATTACCAGGGGTAAGCTAAACAAATAGCAGCTAATAGGAAAGATCAGGAGAAAAAATGCTTAAGGCTCTCAGTCCACCTAAAAACCGGCCAACATCCATTCTCCCACACAGGGTCTCAATGTTTGTTTGGGCAAGGATCAGTGAAAGGGCTTTCTTCTGTATCTGTGTTCCACAGAGACCAAGATAAAAGGAGTCGGTATGAGACTCAGAGATTTCAGAAGAAATAAATGGGAAGTGATCATCAAAAGCTAGATTTAACTGTTCAGACTCAGATTATTCCTGAACATATTTAGGCAGTAAAATCAAACAGTAAAGTAATCCTGAAATATTTCAGTTAAGGTCCTGGCTTGTTTCCTGAATAGAGCTTTGGTTCACAGATTATGCTGTTGAAAGCAATGAAACAATGTACCCTAAATAAGCATGTTAAGATTTGCTTCCTTGTGAGGTTAAATTACTTATTACTAAATTACTTTTATTTTATACAAATATCTCTAAGCAGTATCTATGACTTTCAACCCTATATAAATACAAATTATAAGATGGTAAAATCACTCACGCCCAAAAGGCTGATAGTGAAAGAAACAGATCTTCTTCCTATTGCATGTAGGATATCATACATGATCATACATGAAGAGTGATTCTTTAAATCTAAAGAATTTAAAGTTCTTTAAATCTAAATAATGGATCATCATAATAATAATTCCATCATAAGGATCTTTACACTGTACATGTACTCTGCTGTAACAGAGCATGAAAACCTGAAACTACACCACATCCTTTCAAGCAAAGCCATGCAAAAGATGCCCCATTTTGTGGCCATACTGCAAGTTGTTCTTGACCTAGAAGAAAATTTCTGCATGGCAATTACTGGGGCACACAAATCTTAAAACGTAGAGACCTGTGACACTTGATCCTGTGACACAAGAGGTCTTGCCAGGATTTGACTCCCTACTGTGCACTTCCCACTATATAAAGAAGTGGGAAAGGATATTGAGACGGTTTATCTACACAGCAATCTAAATGCCAGCAATTGATACTGTCTGCATGTAACCCACATGATCCTGGACGGCTGCCCAAAACACTCCTGCAAAGAGCCAAAAAACTCAGAAGAATCCAAGTTTGCAGTAACCCTTTTTTGGTCACTTTTGGTATTTTATAGGCTCCCAAACAAGCTTTGTATGTTGCTTTATTCTTCACCACAGACTGACATTTACAGAAGAAAATGTCAAAATTTTGAAATCTTTCATCGTGTAAGGAAAACTCAAGGTATCAATCTCACAGGTGCAACTGAGAAGATTTAAGCAGATATAAACATACTAGCAAACAAGAATTATAATTTTAAAATGGACCAAGCCCATGTTTAATTCTGTGAAAACTGTAAGCCAGCGTTAATTCCTTTTTTCTTTATGAATGGATTCAGAGCAGTTTTTCAGCTAGTGGGAAAACTCCCCTGCTCTGAAGAGTAAACAGGTTAATGAACAGCTCAGCTATTGATTCTTTTGACATTTGACTGAAAGCAGGTGCTGAATTCAGGGTTTACTAGTGCTGGTGTAGCTGCTATGACTATTTTTATTTTCTTCTTCATTGAAGAATGATCTTTATAATAAAATAAGACTTCCTGACATGCAGGAAGGTAACACAGAGTCTAAGAAAGGAGCTATGTGGAAGGAGTTCTTTTGTACGTCTCTACTGATGGAAGGTGCTTATAAACAGGAGTCAGTCACTCTCCTAGTTCATATTTTTCATTGCTGTGTTCAGGAGAGAGTCAGTCTACCTGAACCCAACATTCTAAAATCCTTAGGAATCCACAAAGTACTAAAGTACAGTCCTTTTAGATTCCATAAAAATTAATCCTACCCCATGTTTTGAAAAAAAAAAGTTACATTCTACATATAAGTAACTTCCAGTGCAACTCTTACTTAATTAAAAAAAAATAAAAATTTATCAATTTAATTTTGTGGAAGCTAAAATGGACCTGGTTCTTCATACCACTTCTTTTATCAGCTCCAGTCTCTCATTCTCCAGGGAAGCAGTACAGAAGTGTCTTGTCCTTTGATAGCAATAGATAAGTAACCTCATTTTGTAAAAGCAGAACTCAACAGAGTTGTACTTTGTCTTCAGCAGAAGCAGGGAATCAGACTTCACTGCCTTGTTCTGAAACTATTTTAAGGCAATTTAATGCCTTATACATGATCATCGAAAAGCTTCCTGTTGCACCTTTTCTTTCCTCACCACTCTTTTCACCTGGCATTTCTTTATGCAACAGAGTACCAGGAGGTTTTATATTTAGAAGAAATAGAACTGGTCATATTTTCTGAACCCATATTTTGAGGCCTTCTGCATCCTTATCTATCTATTACATTCAGGTCAAATGTTTGTCTTTTGGTAGCAGTAAGGATTAAAGATGTAATTGCTTTTAAACCAGACATTTCTAACTCTCCTTAGCTAAAAAACCTGGAGCATTAGATTAACACTTCCCTGCCTCAGCCTTCATCAGCCTTTCACTGCTAGCCAGTGAAAAAGAAAAAAATACCCAACAATAACCATATTTATTAAGGCTTTTTTACCTTGACTTTAGGTCTTGCTAAATACCTCCTCATAGACTAAATCAAGACCAAATGACAACTTCAGATTTAGTGAGGAGTTTGGTTACAATGCCATGAAAAAACTGTGATGTCTCTATACCTCTGTCTAGACTGAACTGCCAATGAGTATGAATGCACTACACAAACACAGATGGGCACTCTTCTGTCTTGTGATGACTCCTATGACCTGAAGAAGATGAAGACTTGATGCAAATCACAGAAATTACTTGGTGTGATTTTGTTTAAATGGTCTGCCTGACAGAAATCAGTGTCTTTGTGCACAGTAGGTAAGACAAATCAAAAGAACTTAGGAAAAAATGCCTGTGTTACATTGACAGATGGAAAGCAAACAATCTGTACAAGACTGTGTTTCTCTGGCAAAATTAAACCAAAATATTACTTAACATTATGAAAATTTAAATAAACAAAAGCTTCACTATTGTATTTCACTATACCATTTTTATAATTAAATATTTCACACTTTCAAGCAACAGTAAGATGATTATGAAACCCACAATTTTACCTTTGCACACATTCACACCTGTGTTCCTTCAGTTCACTGAATTTAGTGGAATAACATCTGATTAAAAGTAAACCAAGAGAAGAAACAGAGCTAAAGACTGAAAGTAAACCTGAAGGTTTGGATGAAACATAATCCTCAGCATGAGATACAAAAGGTGACTTTCCTGGCAAGTGCTACCCAAATTCTTAATAGCTTTTTGTATGTAACCTCACCTCATCTAATCCTGACATAATATTAATTAGTCTTAGTCCTATTGCAGAGAAGCCTACTGAGGCAGTTAGCACCATACAATTAATCAGATATTTTGCATGCATCACAGCAACCAACAGTGTAAACTTATTGATGTGAGTTAATACAAACAGAAATCAACCTTGCCTTTCCCATTCTCATGAGATAAAAGTACATGGCATGGAGTGAACATATGATTATTTCTTCTATACGCCACTTATTGTCCTTTCTTCCCTTAGCAGCCTTTTCTTTAGGCTTCATTGCTCTCTGCAAAGCATCTTTTGGTTTTTTTCCTGCTGTTACTAGAAGAGAAATGTGATTTGGTATTTCTCTTAAATTTCTGTTTCTTGATAGAAGGATAAGTTTATCAACTGAAATTAACAATGATAGACATCATTCTTGCCAGTGAAATTAATGAATCTCACCTTTCTTTTTCCTGTGTGCTTCAACAGTTCTTTAAGAAACTGAATTTTACACGTTCACATAAATATACATTTGAGAGCACTGCAGCAGTCATTGCAAAGCAACAGAAAATATTTTATACTTAAGAATGTAAGTATATACAATGTACACACTAACTCAACTGATTAAAAGCTTCACCACCTATCAATGTAATCACACATCTTAATTTTATTCCATTGTTTGAAATTTATCTTTCCTCTTCATTGCAGGAGCCAAACATCACAGTATTGTACATAATATCACTGAAGAGGAAACCATACGATTATACAACTTGATGGCAAAGAACAAAAGGAAAACAATTTCACAAAACTGCATTTTCCTAAGCTTAAACCAAAAGAGTTTAATAAAACCACAAGAAGGTTTACTCAGTTTTGTATGGCATGTGTAATATGCTGTGGTATTAATAGTATATGCAAGGTTTAATACATGCATATATGAAGGTGGTGTTTCACTTCAGCAGAATATGGTAAAGCTATTTGCAACATCAATTCAGTCCACAAATAATACTGAACATAAGAAAGTCTAATATTTAGTGATTTCTCAGATTATCAGTGAGATTATAATATTCCTATAATGGCACTATTTAAATGATACTTTATCTCAGGAACTGACAATTCTTCAACACATTCTCTCTACAGTGTTTGTGCCCCAAACAGTTAAGTATCTAAGACAGGAATTATTAAAAATTGGGACAGCTCTAGTGTTTGCATTTCTTAGCAAAAGAACATGGACAGTCTATTCACTACATGGCAGAAGCAGTCATTCTCCATTATTGCTGCCCAAACTTTTGGGGATTTTTTTGGTATTTAAAGGCCTATCACAAGAAATTGGTGAGCTTATGGGAACTGTCAAATGTTTCAGGTACTGTTATACATGATTACCACTCCTCAACAAAGGAATCTAACCTTCATTTCTCAGTACATAATTGTCCTGCACCTCTCCTATAGTAAACTTCTCAATTTATTATAATACTAGAAGAATTAAAACTCTTGATAGGATGGCTACCAAGCTTCCATTAAGCAAACTGAAATAGCAGTAAGTAAGGCTAATAAAACTGTTAATTTTTTCCCATTTTATCAAGTAGTGGATATGTTACCAAACAGCAGCAACTAGGAAGAACAGGTAAGATGCTGTAAGTTTGTCCCAAACAACTTAAAGCCCATCATCAAGCTACCTATATGTACTGATGCTTCTTCCATCCTAAAGACACAGCTGTCCTTTATTTTCTCATCCTATGCTGCATTTTATAATCCTGCAGTGACCTTCACTATCATCTCATTCAGATTTGTCACTCTGACAGTCAGAATGGCTGACACAACACAGGGCCAACATAACACCACTGTGAGATGCTGGAGGTTCACAACAGGATTTCGGTTAGTGATTGTAAGATTATGAGTAAAGTGTTCCAAAGTGATTAGCCATCATAATAACCTCAGACTGTGTCTACCTAAAGATCGTACACACTGAGAACTGCAAATAAATGCAAGTTTGAGGCTGCAAGTTTCCCTTCCTCCTGACTCCCATTATTATCTTAATTAGTCATATCATCTAGATGAGTTCCAGTGAAACTCTTATTGTTTTGGATGATTTTTCCAAAGTGCCAAGTTTCTTGAATGACTGGTGAAACTCTTTCCAAAGAAAACTTTATTAGCCTTAATCAGGTAAATTTCATCATCCTGGAACAAATGGCATTTTACTTCATCACACACTGTAAGTTTATTGTATTTGGCCACATCAAATAAGCCTTTCTTACTCAGACAGATGACCTATTCACAGGAACTTTCATTTAAAAGTGGACTAAGCCAGAAAAACAGATGTAGTGATTTTACAAGATTTAAGAAATAATGGCATTTTCACTTCTCCATATTTTCCAATTTAATCTCACAGCTAGAGATTTTCAGCGCTAGAAATATTTAACACCTCCAAATCACTCAGAATATTTGAAACTCTCAGCATTCATCTAAATCAGACTGAAAATTACTTTCTTTCAATATATGATTTTTTAAGTTTTAGTTGAGTTCTTAGTTAGGTGATGCTACTATTCTTCAGTGTGAAAAGCACACCCACTGAAGACTTGATCCTTAAAAATATGTAGTAGCCTAAGGAAATTTTGTCATGGGAACCAGGAAGAGAATCTAAGCTTCTTTGTCTCTATTGAGATTCCTTTGATCTGAAAAATTTTTTGAAGTTGCAAATCATAGAGCTGGTAAGAAGGGTGGTGGCACATCTATTTGATACAAAAAATGCTACCCAGGTGAAATCTGTAACATAGCAAATTCAGCAAATTCAATACACTCAGAGCAAGTGGCAGCTGAAAGATTCCTCACAGAAAATGGTTTCTGATGTCTAGATCTCTTTTTGATAGTATTTCCTACATTTTCTGCTTATTAGTAGTTAACAATTGGCTTAAGTGTGAAAACACTGGTTTTAATATGTTTCCACTTTGTTAAACATAACTCTGGTCATTCTTGGCATGTATCTCAATTTGTCTCTGGAATGTGAGACATCTAGAGCATCTTTTCTCCAGCCCAGCACAGCCGAGTTACATTGTTCCTGTTGCTGGATTAGTTTTTGCTTGCTTAGGCAAGAAGCGTTTTTTTTCCCCACCTTTTTGACTCCAGAGACTCCACACTATTTCCTTAGACCATTATTAATGCCAGACACCTCTAGAGCACACCTTAGCATGGATTACCTTTGTCCAGTGACAGGAAAAATGTGCATTTATGTAAAGTGGTGTGGGATTTACCATGTCATGCACAGTGGAAGGTCCTGCTTATCAGCCTATTTCACAGTATTGACCTTATTTATTTTGCAAGGACTCAAACACCCTGACAAGTGTGGAGTCTGCAGTTCCATGGAAACCAGGCATGCCAAATTTAATACACTGCTAACACTATTCTCAGACAATCTCTTTAAAAATTACCAGTAACATGAAGATGCCTCCTAGTTACTTATCCATTCATTTTGTTTTTTTCAGAACAAACTTGTTTTCTAGGACCATTAGAATGTTCTGTCTAAATCCAGAAGAAAACTGGGCTGCACATGCTGATGCTGGTAGTACTTATAGCAAGCTATGAAACAGAAAATCAGTTCAAATGATAATGCTTACCCCGTTCTGTGTCATAGAGGTACACAAACTTTTCCCACTTATAGTAAGTCAAGAGACTCAAGATGGCTCCTTTTAATGCTGGCCGCATCTGGATGACGAACTGCACATCTGCATCTGTTGGGAAGCTTGGTGTGATGAAGGACGTGTGAAGGGCTCCACAGAATGATGTCAGGGTGTTCATTGACATCTGGTCATAGAATCCAAAGATGGCATAAACTCCCCTGGAAAACTGTGAACAGACTAAAAAAGACAGACAAGGGTGTTAAAATCTGAAATATAATGAATACAAACCAATTTTTCAAAGTTACTGTGTGAGGTAAGCCTTCTAACCATTCCTGAAACTATTCTGTATGATGCAGCAGATTGAGTGAATTAATGAGAAAATATAATTTCTCATTAATACTAATTTTAGTGTAGCACTAAATTGTATCAACTCTGTAGCATTTAAACTGGCCTGAACACATTTATTTTTGGTTGTGTTTTGTCCTGTGTTTCTACAATCCACTAATCTCTCTTTATTCTTTAAAAATTAACATGGGATTACATTACCTGTCTGTAAAATATCTTTCCTTCCTTAAGTAGTACCTTGAGAGCTCTGTGAGGAGCTACATGACAAATGTCAGGCCTGCCTAAAGGTCACAATGTTAAGGTGTATTTTTTCCTGGTATCTAAACTTTGATTCAGATCTGATTCTAAGAAATTTGGGTGGTTTATTCCTTTATAGTCCACAATTCTGAAAACTCTGTGTGGTCCTTTTCAGTAAGAAATTATGGTGGCTTCTTAACAGAGTGTTAAAATCTTTCAGAAGCAATTTGGAAAGTCTATGACTTATTATATGACAGCACAAATGAGGATCACATATTGTTGCATCATTGGACTAAAGCTTATATCCCTTAAATTGAAGGCTCTTAGTCATTAACCATTCTCCTGTCTTGAGGAACTCACCCTATACCAGAAAAAAATCAAAATGCAGACAAAGATGATTTTTTTTACATGTACTTATCTGGGGAAACCCTTCATTATTTCCCATCCTTTATAGAGATTGAACAAAGACCATTTTGGACAGAAATGAAAGTATTTCAATTTGCAAACACGGCCAGCTTCATGGGCATTGCAGGAAAAAAAAATTCTTTATTGTTCAGCTCTGTAGGAAAAGTGCAAAATTCTTGTGACCATGGGTTCTTTCCATGGAGGGAGTCTGATGTGTGAGGGGCTGGGGCTCTGGATTATAAAAAGATTGTACAAATGCAATACAATACAGCACAGCAGCACTTCTAATTGTACCAGTGCTGAACAGGGATAAGCAAGACCCACTTGTAATGAAAAAAATTTCCCAGAAAAATGTTCATTCATTAACATTAACAATTTCACTGTCAAGAACTGGATCTAAAAACAATTTACAACCAGCTCCATTGTCTTGGGGTGATTTTATGGTGATACTCTATTCCCTAGTCATTTGCTTTATGCCCAGAAATGGCTGCTGCAGATTTAATATGAACCAGCCTGGGAACCCCAGGCATGGGCTCTGCTCAGAACTCTTTTTACGGCATGTGCTGTGCACCATGGACTGGGATGCTACACTGTTCTGTTGGATTAGTTTTTGCTTGCTTAGGCAAGAAGCTGTTTTTTTTTCTTTCCCCACCTTCTTCCTTTTTCCCTGGACTCCAGCAGAGATCCTTCAGGTTTGTTTGGGGTTTTTGTTTGTTTGTTGTTTTTTTTCCTTGAGCTGTTTCAGATTGTTTTTTGGTTTTTTCCCCTCCACTCTCAGGAGCCTGTGGAAGCTGCACTGGACAGTCTGGGCCCCAGGAAAGACCAAGCCAGCAAAAGAAAGGACACCAAAACCCACCAGCTTTGCCTGCTGTGAGAAGCCCAACACCAGAAAGGTTCCCATCTATTCTGCCCGAGTGGCTTCGTGAACTCTGTGCCTTCCCTTCCCTGAGACAAATGGGGCAGCTGCCATCCTCACCCCCTGGCCATACAGGCCTGGTGGGGGTTAAGGTTTTGAATTTTCAATATCAAGCATTTTCAATCCTTTCCTGCACCTGCATGCACCCTTTTTTCGGTTAATAAACAATTAGGGGTTTTTTTCTCTTTCACCCACTGGTATTCATTTCTCTCACTGGAAAACTCCCTTCTCTTTAGAGGAAAGGCTAATTCCAGAGCATTTTCTCCTAAAATTTGTCTCTAAACCAAGGCATCCATTAAACAGTTTTGCAAAACACTGCATATTTAACTTTGCAAAAAGCAAAGTAATTACTAGCAAGGAAGACATGGCTTCTACACAGAAATGTACAGTCTTGTTCCTTCTGAAATACCATCACATTTTCCACCATAAATGCTACCATTCAGGATCACTAAAAACTGTTGAAGTAATCTTAAATATCAGCTCATTGACATAGCATCATGGAGAACATCTAAAATCAGCAGTCAGGTGTGAAAATTTTATTTTCTTCCTGGAGCACTAGGTGCAAAAACTAGAAATATTGTTAAGGAATTTCTTTAAGTATTTAAGCCACTGTAACAGGACATGACCAGCTGTGGATACCAGCAGCAAATAACAGCTGGGGAGACACAGAAAGGAAATAAGAGGTGGTAATTTCTGAAAGGAAAGTTTGCAGAGGTTCTCAACCACAGAAAATAAAATATATAAAATAAGTTATAATACAGTAACAATTTATTCCCAGAGGCATGAATGAGGAACTAAATATACTGTTTAAAAAGCATTTTGTTAAACTATATACCAGCAGGATATAAAGCAGAAAAGCTACCACAAAAAATTATTTGCTGAAGTAACAAATAAAGAGCATTAATTTACAGGTGGAAAAAAGGGAAAAACAAAACTTACATTAGAAAGTTTGGCAGTCTCCAAATCATTTAAATGGTGCATAAACCCTCTAATTCCATGGGAATACTCAGTGAAATGGTATTACTGGAGCCAAGTGTCCTCACATACACTGAGCCTGTACCTCATACATCAAGCTTCTTTTACATATATATTAATGATATAGTTTTTATGTAGATTCTGTACTGCAGGGAAAAGCAAGAATTCTAGGAATCATCCCTTCTTGCAACATAAACTAATATAATTTCAAAGATCTCCTGTTCCTAAAAACTGAGAATATTTCAAACTGGATTCACCCATTATTTTTTATCAGGTGTAAGACTCAGGAATACTTCTGAACTGTGACTCAACTGAACTGAAGTATATTTTCATACCAGATTATGCTCATTTATGCAAAGGGCCCATCCTCAATTGGTGAGTAATCTGAGAAAAAAACAGTCTGTGAACAACCTGACTAAGCAGGACCTTCTCCAAGTAACTGACCCAACATGGAGCTGCTGCTTGCGTGGAGGTGAGAGCTCTGATTTGGTCCTCTGAGTATTTGCAACTATTTTTCCTACTGATGATCACCAAAAATATCTTCTAACAAATGCAACTACCTGCCCACTCCTATTGCTCCTGGTTCAGGTTTGTATTCACAGAAGATTTTGAAGATTAACTCTTTGATAGATTGTCTTCTATTAGTAGCTTATTATACCTAATTATCTATTCTGCATTCACTGTAGGATGCCAATTCAGTTTTACCAGCCTATTTAAAAGACAAATAAACCTTTGTTTTTGTAAGGAAAAACTAAAAGGCAAATTATCTTGGTCCTCAATGTTCATTTTCATTTTTGAACTCACAGTTTTGTTAAAATTTTGTAGCATTAGGTCTTCCACAGTTTGTGACCTAATCTCCTCTGTGTCTGGACAAACCTACAGAATATCCATGAACCCACAGTCATATTGTTGCTTGTTTTCCAAAAACCAAATGTGTAATTACATTCATTTTAATTACACTATTATTCTAACATCACTGAGCCACAAGAAAAATTTTTAAAAGGCTAACTAAGCCTTAGCCTTAAGCCCTTTTTACAATCTACTTTCTACTGACAATCACAACAATCTTCATGTTTGACTAAGAATTTTGGTATTTTTCCTTAATTAACCACTGTTGATTTATGAGCTTTCACTTTCCTATTTGAAAAATACAGATGGTCAAACACATACTTTGGCTGTTAAAGAGATTATTTGGACAAGTCCTAGTTCAACCTCATTCCTCAAAAAAAAAGCAATTTTTTTTTGCTGAGCTATGAAACTACTCTTAATTATGCGGATGCACATCTGTTTCCAAGGACAGCACATAACCAAGTTGATTTATAACCCGATCTGAAAAAGTTTCAATGCCCACAAACAAGGGAGAGAGGTCCTGAGCAGCAGTTATCATGATCTCCCATTGGACAAGCCATTATTTTGGCATTAGGTGCAAGGTGAGTACTTATTAATGGAGATTTAACACTGGACTTGTTCTCAGAGTGAGCTGCCACATGCCATTGTGTCCAGGAGAGAAAGTGATGGTATGACAGAAGTTTGTGATTCTCAAACATGTCAAGAGAAGATAAGAAACTTTCAGGTCATGACAGACTGGTGTTCCCTGCCAAGGAAGGAAAATGCTCAGAGGCAGAGTGATAACAGTGGTAAGCAGAGTTCACTTAAAAAAACAAAAAACAAAACCAAAAAAAACCCACCAACAAACCAAAAACCCCAAAAACAAACAAAACCAAAAACCCCAAACCAATCAAAAAACCCAAACCCAAAAAAACCCAAACCCCAAAACCAACCAGCCAAAAATGCAACTACTGAAGCTAAATAAATAGAAATCTTAGTTCCCATACTGAATAGCAGCTGAGCCATCCTAAGCATCAGTGGAACCCAATGAACGCAGACGTCTGTTTTACTTGCATTTCCATCTTCCCTCCAGTCAAATCAGGCCCACCACTGAAACTTGCTAAGATTAACCAGGTAAGTTTTTTTTTGCACTTAGATCCCAGGAAGGCTGCAGGCCAGAATCTCAGAAGACACCCCACTTCACACAAGTTATTAGACATTTTATGCCTTTTTAAAATTTATTTTTGCTTTCTAATGGTATTTAGTTTCTCTATGTTTTAGTGACTGTGAGTATTCCTGACACAACAAGGTTGTATAAGACCTGACGTTTCTACTGTCTATTGCCTAGAAGCTAAAGCCAAAACTTCTCTGACACTTTTTTTTTTTTTACTTCTAGTTCTTACTATAAACAACTGAAGCATTACCAGGAACAACTAGGTTTGGATTTTGCTTGTTTCAGGAAAAGATGTATAAAGCTAACAAAAGAGATATGTTAATGGTAGATTGTAATACGTGGTCTACCATTGGATGATGTCGTTAATGACTGAATTGTAAAAGTCATCAGGATCCTCCCAGGTCTGGCATCCAGTCCACTTCTGCCCTGGACACAATAGCCCAGTAGTTTTGGAGTCAGGGGTTGGAGGTTACAATACCTCAGACACTATTCCTCTTTCATTACTCCTTTTATGAGCAAGTAATTTCTCCTTTGTCCATATCAATTTCTTATAAAGTAGGTCTGAAAAATTTACCCTGTGTCAGAGGGGCACTGTCAACTGTTTCAGTGATTCTACCACAGCTCTCTGGGAGGGAAAGCAGAGTAGAAGCACCATCTCAGCTGACATCGCATGTTGCTCATACCAGTTCCTCAGTTTTGTGTTCTGAGTTTTCCTCAGCTGTGAAATAATTTTATTCCCTCCACTTTCTTCTGCCAATTGTCTTGGATTCCAGACAACTCTCACTGCCAGCTTCAGCCAACAGACTAATGGGACTACTTTATAATGGAATAATACACAGCCTATCTCAGAGCAGTTGCCATTTTCTAGGGCTCCATCCTGACCTCCTTGTTGTAATAAAGCAAGGGTTACCATTAACATTACCTCTTACAGTAAGAATATAGACTTACTCTTAGAGAGCCAGACAATGCCCCTACTGCTTTCTTTTGTTTTCATTTTAATACACAGAATGAAAAGCAACAACTCTCTCTACCTTGAGCATTGAGGAGATCAGCACAGCAGTGCCCCTGAATGCAGAATGAGCTACTTTCAGGGGGCTCCAGGCAATCAGTCTTGAGAGCTTCCTTTAAAACCCAAGCCCATCATATTAAAAATTTTAAATGAAGTGAACTGCATTTACCTATGGCAAATAAAATCATCTTTTACATTTTAATTAAGATACTGAATTCTGTCATGAAGAAAATATTGTTTAAAATTCAGGTGAGAAAAGCAGCTATTCCTGGAATAGTTAACAGTGAAAATTCCTGAGGGCAGGAGGGAACCAAGGAAGCTACTGCTTGAAATTGGATACAAATCTTGAGATATTGGCTATAATATGACTTCTCATCCTACATAGAAAAAGATATGCTCTCACAAACAAAAGAATTTCCTCTGAAAACAGAAATGCCCAACCCAAACCTCACAGCAGAGCACAAAGTAAAAAGCCTTAATTTACTCTTGTTACTCCACTTATGGCATCAGTTTTCTCAATTATGAAATTGCAATGTTTTATCTAGTTCTTTTTATAAAGAACTACTTGGCTTGCTTCATTCTACCTAACGTCTTCTTCAAATATACACACTTCAGTTTGCATTTCTTTTTAGGAGAGCAAATAAAATAAAAACAGCATGTTCAGGCAGCAGGAGGGGGGCTATTATTAAATTGCAAATGAAAGGCATAAGGATGAATCCATTCATATTTTACAAACCATTTACTGGAAAGCGATTTGAAACAGATGTTCAGATCCAAGCATCCTTGAACACTCACTGGTCAAGATCCTGTTCGAGATTACTTTGGTCACCATTTCAGAACTCTATCACACGCTGTTAGAGAAGTCTTTATTTCTTATCTGCTTTTCAAGATGACTGGAACCCTGCTCACAACTACAGCTCCTTGGGGCTGGGTGCTGTACAAACCCATCACCAGAACCTTGGTTTCTTGCAGTGTGCCCAATTACTTATTATATACTTGACTTGTTAAACTTTACACATTTTTGCTTTCATATATACGACCGTGGTCAAATAAAACCCTAACAATGTACATGAATTTGTTGTGTGTGGGATCTTCCCTTCACAGTGGAACGTTTGTGTGAATTTTATAAGCATGTGAAAAATGCCAGCTTGGAACTGCAGAAACAGACCACTTCGGCTATAACGGTGCTAGTGGGAACACCAGCAACACCAAGCCTCATGCATGCCACAATAGGGGATTTGTCCACTAGCACAGTTTCAGTCAGATAAAAGCAAACCAGAATAAAAACCTCTCTGGCCCAAACTGCCAATTTGGTATCTATGTGAACAAAAGCTTTGGTACTTTAAAAACCAGCTAATATGTTAAAAATGCAAATAAAAAGGGCAATTTTGAGTACCAAACTGTAAGACAGGCTGAACATAACCTTGCTTTTACTGAGAAAGCTGTGCTTAACTTTTTGAAAACTGCTCTAGTCTGAGAAGGTACTGCAGTTAACCTGAGCGGCTTGGAACAGGCAGAGCTACTTGTATTGCTATTTTTTACTCACTCCTGTTCAGCTCCCAAGCTACTTCCAAACTCAAGATGACAGAGTCCGAACTACCTCCATTTTCAGGTTACTGGCCACAAAGAATAAAAAACCCCAACAAATATATTTTTATTCCTGTAAAATCTTGTTAAAACTCAAGCACAAAATTAGTCTTTTGTTCCACAAACCTACCAAATTTTAATGCATGGTTTTCATTTAAAAAAAAAAAGAAAAAGGAAAGAAAAATCACTTGCTATTCAGAATCTCTGTAATTATGACACATTTCTGATGGTGGAAGAAGCCCAGGCCTCACACAGCCAGTATCCAGGAAGTGTCAGCCTCTTTTCAAGACCAAAATATGAAAGGATTTTGTTTACCTGGAATCCCTGTTACACACTGATTTTTTAAAAAATATAGCATTGATTCTGAGTACCTTCCTTTTGGAAGGCTGTGAGTCAGATAATCATGACTCATTTTGAAGTATAAACCACTGGAGTTTGAAAGAAATTAAATAGGAGTTTAAGCTTAAAATGGATTAAAGGTGAGAGGAGATATATATGTGCCATAAAAATCAAATGTTTTTTTTTTTTGAAAGATTTAAAAAATGTGTTAGATACTTTAGGACTACAGTTAGGTACACACTGATCAGAATATTACATTATCCTGCTTGTGTCTTTACACAGTGGAATTCAAGCTCTCAGACCAGGCACCACAGATATAGCCAAGCTTTTTATTCTTAAACCCATCCTGGTAATTCATGATCTACTGTTAACAGAACACTTTTCATCTTGATTCCACCATCCCCACAAGCTGCTCACAAGAAGCACTTATTTTAAAGGAAAGACATTAAATACATACCATGCAGTTTTAAACAAAGAGCTTTTAGAAGGAAGACTTTGTAACACTGCTGTAGAAGTCAAATTGAAATGCTGTGGACTTATGTTACTTCTGACCGCTTCTGCTTTCTGCCTATGGTGATCCTGACACCAAAGTAGATGCCTGCAGGAGAAGCACAAGAAGCTTCTCTTGGTAGACAGTTAAACTCACTGCTGGAGAGAATGGAAAGGCATTGGTATCTGCCTTTCATACCCTGCTGAAGAGATGTCTCTGCTCAGCTACTCCAAGATAATCAGTGCCTCGCCAACAGCAGCAGTATGTGCAATGCCAAAACTCTGCTCCTGATTCCAGCTCCACCATCCTGGATGCTTAAGATTTATGGCACAGGCCTCCCTCAGGTTCACAGAGTCTTAGAGACTTAATGAGTGGATGGAAAGCAGTTCACTGAGCTCTGCCCTTCGCGGAAGCTTTAGCCAATCCCATACACATAACCATACATTTCTTTTTCCATGAACCATGGGAGATGAGCTAACACCTGTGTGAGGGAGCCAGAGGACCTGTCAAAGCTTTCTGCAAGAGAGTCTAAATATATTCACAGCAAACAACGATCATTTGTGTTCTTCACATCCAGTATCTAACTCCTGCTTCGTGACTAATCTCTGCAGAAACGCAGAGAGTGTGCATGCAACACAAATATGTAACACTCATTCAAGTGAAATAACTTGTTTCCATCTGTTGCACCATTTGAAATGCTTTTAATTTAATACCATCAAGCATCATGCCTGTTCACTCTGATCACTTTGAATTGTAAGTGTATCTCTTATTTTCAGAATCAATTTTTCTAAAAATGTTAGTGGGAGGAAAATATGAAAACCTCTGTTCTTTCAAAAATTTTCCAGTTACAACACACTAGAAAATCTAGTAGCCATTTATTTACAAGCAGGCAATATATTCTAATAATATGCATATTCTAATAAACAGTAACATAAATGTTTCTGTAAGTATATTCAAAGTAATGAGTTCCACAAGCCATTAAGCACTCTGCCTTGGAACAAAAAGACATGCTCAAAACAGTGGTTTAACTGAACTTAACAAGATGTGGTAGACCAGGGAGTACCCACTTCACTATTGTTACTTTCTTCAGAGATGATCTATCTCAACAATACTTTAAAGAACAGGCTAAGGGAAAGCAAGAGCTTTGTGGTATGAGTTTAAAAAATCATACCCATCAGAAAAGGGCAGTATTTTGTAGCTGAGGATGTTAGGCAGAATATAGGGTTGAATCAAGGAGCAGCAGTTGAAGGCAATGCTGTGCCTCAGAGCCACAAAGCAGCAGCTGCGATCTCCAGCACCCCAGTACTCAGAAGGGATTCCTTATATCACTGGAACATCTCAGTGTGGAGGAAGTAAAAAGGCAGAGGCATATTATTAAATGCATGCTTGTTCAGCAGATCCTTCCCTAAGTGATTTCAGAAGTTGACTTCATTCTGGGCCGCTGTGGTGAGAGGCAATAAATCAAAACAAGGCTCTGGCAGTGTGATGAAAGATGAGCTGAATCTGCTGAGGTGGTGCCATTTATAGGCCTGTGGGGATATATTACAGAGGATGAGATAGAAGAGGCAAAGTGGCCAACACACCTGAAGCACTGAGCTGGGTAAAATTCACCAGGAGGTGAAGGTCACAGTTAAGGTTATTCAAGGAGAATGGGGACGCAAATGCCAAAACAGCAGCTGTGCAAGCAGCCTCCAGCTCTGGAGGGTTTCCAGTTGGCTCTTATGTTTGCAGAGCATGGTGCTGGCTGACAGACAGCCCAGTTTACCCAAAGCAACAGTCCCTCACACTTTGCTGGAGCCTCTGCAATGGTACTCCAAGCAAGCACTATCACTGCAAATACATCTTGGACCAGTGGACTGGATTTTACACTTCTGTATCTCCTCTCCTGTTCTACTCAAAGTTCATGGGGCTATGCAATTCTCACCTTTGTGTTCCACTGCTGTCAGTCTGAGAGGCTTCCGATCAGCTAATGCAGAAGCAGAAACAGGATGTCTGTGAAAACTGGCTTCAGGGGCAAGGGAAATTATTTGAAGATGCTCCTTAGGGGTCCAATAAAGCACCCACCAGTACCACCGGAGAAGTTCACATGGAATTCAGTAAAAGCTGGACTAGAACTGAGAGACATATTCACACTGAAAGTGCCAACTACAGAAATGCCCCATCAGCATCCCAACTGCCCTTACAAAAGCATCGTCCCATCTATTTTTGTCGATATTATTTCTATTTGCCTTAGCCCTCAAAGTTCTTCCTATCAGCCTCCTGGACCTTTGTGATCACATCTGACAGTAATTCACAAACCAGTACATTCAGCTAAGCCAGCGGCTTATTTACCGAGAACAAGAAGAATATTATTCTTTATAAATTATGCATAATCACTATTTATCAAGCTGGGTTAATTGGCACATAACAAAAGAGTTGTCTGGTGCACAGCTGAATAATGTGGAAGCCAAAATTGATGGAAATGGTACAGCAAAAGCCTGATTGTGAAAGAAAAGTCACATTGCTTCATGTTAATTCTTGACTGATTGCTGCCCTTTCAAAGGGGGAAGGGGAGGCCAAGAGAGACAGACCTAGTTTGGAACTACTTGTTAATCTCAGTGGGTTTGGACACAGTGTCATAGCTTTAAATACTGGTTTAAAATCTGCTCTCAGCCACCTGCACAGTGAAATGTTAACACAGTGCACATACATTTTTTGTGCTCCGTGATATGCTGCTACATTCATAAGCAGAGAACAATCTCATTAATCATCAGCAACAGCATGAGACTGGTCTGCAGGACTGATGCTGATAGAGAAGTGGGGCTCTTCCCACATCTTCACCTGACAGACAAGAGCTAACTGTCTCATACCAGGGCCAGACTAGCAGCCCTTTGGTTCTAGGATTAAGAGATCCAAGACGTACTCATCACAGTGGCAGTGTGGGGCAGCACTTGACTTTCTCTAGAACACACACACCTGAAGAACCACAGCTGAGTTAACCTTGCTCTACATGCACAGAAGGTTTTACTTAATGTCCCACATCCTAAAGCTGTGTGCACAAATTGAAGAACATGCTTCAGTGTTTTGATGGACAGACACAGAATGAAGCATGTGTCAGCTCAAGACACTGAATCAGAGCTAAGGCTCAAACTACCATGGTGCTCACTCTGGTGGGCCCCTTCCATGAGGCATTACAGTGTAGCTGTATGAGGGGTTGTCAGATGATTTAGTCTGATTTACACCATTACACTTCCACACTTCCTTGATATCTTCTCTACTAACACTTAGTAAAATCTCTCCTAGCAGTAACACACCTGCAAATCCATGCCTTCAATACCCTTCCTTCCCTTTCCCTCTCTCTCTCACTTACTAAGAAGTTAACAGAAAATGAGAAGACTCCTTTCTCTCACTCCTATGAGTTAGAAACTCTTTTTTCAAACATCATGCAGACTTGAGAATTCTCCTGTGATCTTACCATGTTTGTGGTCTTATCAGCATGAATATAAATGGATGTAGAACCATAGATATTAAAAAAAAAAAAAATCTGGATTGCATTATTGTCATTACAGCTCCTCCCTACTGGAAATGTGGTTAGCAAAAATCAGCTTTCTTCTGAAAATATTCTGACACTTTATTAGAAGTATCAAAAAAAATTCTCTCTGGCTTTTTACAAGAATCACTAAATCTGCTAACAACTTGCTTGTATACACCAATAAATTCCAAGCATCCTGCAAAACTACTGAGTAAACTTAGAAGGGAGGGGAAAAATGAAGGAGGGGGAAGCCCAAAACAACAATGTTGCTGCAACACTATCCAAGCCTTTTCTGGTTTTGGGAGCAAGAATGATAATCCTTATGGCAGAAAGTAAGTATGAATTTCTAAAGAGCAATGCACTGTGGATCCTTCCCTCAGTTCAATACTTCAACTCTCAATCAGTCTTTGACAAATCATTAGGAATTATCCCATTTAGGTGATATTTTTTCAGCCAAAGAGCAAGCAGATGAGTCTTACCACTGTTGGAAACACAGCTGTGCAACACCCAAATCAGCACAGAACTGGGGGAAACGGTCTCAAAAGGGCAGTGTGCATCTTTAGGACAGTAGGTCTGACATCCAATTTACCAAACAGCTCAACTGCAGCTCTTTGGATGACAGACGGTAATAAATTTCTCTGCCTTAAGGCAATTTCCCACAGGGTAGTACCATTCTGCAGGCTCTGCAGTGAGCTGCAGGATGAGCTCTTTTCAGAAGACCATCATCACCCTGAAGGCCTGCCCCCACTGCTGCTTATCCCTTGTTTGCAGTACCACCTGTTCTGGGAGGTCAACCATGGAACAAAACTGTGCTAAGGACAGGAAGAATCTTAGTCAGGGGTGAGACTGGAGAGAGTCACTGCCAGCTCTGGATGACATGACCAGGCTCAGGAGGCTGGGCAGCCCTTATTCACAGCAGGCACAGACACAGTGATAGGAGGAACCATTTCATGAACTCGATTAATTTTTCAGCTGCCTTTCAAAAAAGCTTTTAAAAAATCAGCTTGCTATGCACAACAGAATAGGAACTGATACGTGACTACAGTTAGAGATTTTAGATAATGCCTTACTTTAATTTAAATGTACCCATGTCCTACCAAATAAAAACTTATTAAATTTCTGCTTTACTAATTTCTTATAAAGTAACTCACAATATCTTCCAGGTTTTACAGATTAATGATTCTGAATTTTAGCCTGAAAATTCCACTGCCAATTTCAAAGTAAATTTAAATATTTGTCTCTTGTTAGAACCCGTGTAATAGTCAAGAGAAGCATTCACATCCTTCAGCAAAAAGCAGCTCATCACAAAGGTTCCAAACCAGGAAAGTTCTCTTTCTCTGCACCACACACAAATGCATCTCATGTAATTCCATACTGCCTATGCAGCAAACAACAGAAAGGGCTATAATAATGTGCCCTTGGATTTGATTAAACTGATGCATTGTAGGAGGTGATGCTGGGCTACTGCTACTGAATTTTCCTACTCTGATTCTCAAACCAACTCCCTGGCAGGGTTAAGCTTTTTAAAGTGTCCTGCCAACAGACTATTTTTTGACTGGAAAATTTTGTAGGCCTTGGATAGATTTATTTGTTGAACTCAGGTAGTAAAGCTTTTCAGATAGATTAATGGACTAAGCGTAGTAGTGTCTCTCCAGACTATAGTAGGCTTAAGAGACTTCATTTTCTAAGAAATGTCAGCTATAGGCACAGAATACTTCTTGTACTCTGATTTTCTCCATGTATTTTCCATTTGCACGAGCCAGTCCAAGCCCTCTTCCCACTGGCAGTATTATCAGTGAGACAATACCTTTCTATAACAAAAATAGCACAGAAACTTGCATAAGAAAAATGAATTTGATAACAATAGCATGACTTTCTCATAATAATTTAATAAGTTGAAGACAGGAAGATTTAAATCCTCCAGAAGAGCTGCATAAAAGGGATTGATGAATTCATCATCTCTTCCAAGCTTCCCAAAGAAGCCCAGACAATATGTCTTACCTCCTCTGTTCTACAGATATCACCTATAAAAGAAAAGCTGGCATTCAAGTCCCTCTATTATGCTATTCTGTGCCTCTGGGGCTAAACTCACCATTGAATCTGCTGTAAGTAAATGTGACACATTTAAAATATCCTGATTTGTTTCTAATCTTTCTCATTAGAATAATGCACTTGTATGACCCTTTTTGATTAGGATCATGGGTCTGAACCCTGAAGTTACAACATGGACATATAGCAAGCCACTGACCTTTATGGTTTTCCACTAAACCAAGAAAATTCTGCAAAAACATGCCAGAAATGCAAACACAGGCTATCGCTAGTTTTAGTTAAGCACTGTCAGTATATTCCAGTATTTCAAAAAGTACTGAGACCTACAGAAACCTAAACCTAAACAAACTAAATTATGACCTCCATGGATTGAAAAATCATGGACTGCTTAAAATTTTTTATGGATTTAGCAGTATACTTTTACATACAGTTCTTTCTGTTTTCTGGTTATTGGATAAATAAAAAGAAGACAAAGTGATGGAACTAACAAGCACAGGAATGTAACTGTGTAGCAAGTCAGCAATTGCTGCCACTTACAAAAATGAGAGAGAAAAAAAAAGGTTTTTTCCCCTCTGGTTGACTGTCATGTTGGTGCTATGAGTAAGGATAGCAAGAAATAATTTTACACATAGTATATACAATTCATAAATTTACGCTGTCTCTTTAAGCACAGAACCTTTGGGATTTTATTGTTTTAAGCTATGTTTGATAGTTATTCTTCATCTCATCAAAATTATCAGTTCATGCAAGGATTCAGTGGTAGCCTCCTCTTCACTCTGGAGGAATCAAAACAAAACTACACTGAATCTTTCCTCTTACTTTGTTGAGGTACTACAGGAACAGAGAGATTGACAGTAACAGAATTATTTAGTAGCCATGAACGTATGAGCTGAACACTAGTTCAAAATTATTTAATTTCTGTTCTTTAGAAAAAAAATTTCCCTTCCATAAAATCTACCCATGATACAATAATTAAAAATCTTTCTAGACAGCACCAGCAAACACATCAAGGTTGTCCCCTAGTAGAGAGTATTTTCAAGCCATTTCACATCTTACAAAGTGCAATTTAACTCTTGGCCCCAGATCCTTTTCCAAATTGCAGCCTCCCTTCACATACTTGGTCCTATTCTTCCACTCTCCCAACATCCAAACCCATTCTCAAATAATTCATATCCTGCTATCACACAAGTAACGTTCAAGAAAAACGTAAGAGGGAGAGTATTACTGCAAATAAAATAAACCATGGAAATGTCACAATAAAAATATTTTCTTCACCAAAAAGACAGTTCAAACAAATGTAAATAAATTCAGTATCTAGGATTTTCATTACTTCAGCTAAGGAGAATAAATGTGCTGGTTCAAGACAATAAGTGAAACTAATCATGCTCTACCAGAGCCATACCCTTCTGACAAGCTGCATTCTGAAGTCTCTTTCTAAAACTGTTGTATCTACAAAGTCCATTCAAAATTCCCAAATGAGGGAGAGAATCCAAAGCACAGTCAGCTAATTAGAGCCAACAATGTGGGAAACGTAAGATAATTAAAATCTTCTAGAAGATTTATTTCTGAATACCAGTTTTGGGAGACTAGGGGGGATCAAGTGAGAAATTAATCTCACTCTGGAAAACTTATCTTTGTGAGACTCTTCTCAGGAATGGACCAATAATATGGTATTGCTTATTAAGAAATAGTATTGATCACAGTAATAGTACACAAAAATGCTGCTGTACACATAATTTAAAAAACTGTGTCCTTGACATAAGCAGATATTGTCTGCACAAGCAAAAGACATACATTTAGTCCATGACACAACTGCAATGAAAAAGCATAAAACTAAGTTTGAATCAAAAGAAAAATATAAATAAAACCCAAGAGTTCTTAAAAATGAGAATTGTCATTACACAAGAGTAAGGGCTTTTCCGCTAAAACAGCATAATCAGAGTGTTTGTGTTTAAAAATGTAGTTGCTGCCAAGATTAGAAAAAGCTGCCTGAATGGATGACTCTGGAAGGATAGTTCAGGTGAAGAACTTGAGCTTTTGATTAACTAGTTCTGAAAAATAACCAGTTATTTAAGCTAAGCAAGCCCATATGCTCTCATTTTCCTGAAGGACAACACAACTCATCCCAACTGACATCTACCAGAGATTACACAGATTGCCTCTTTCAATGGATATGGCTACTCACATAGAACAAAACTGGGTCCTGAATTAGATATCCACACAGCATTTTATACAGCTGAGCAGACTGTTGAAAGGCACGTTTGGACACCGGGGTGTTCAATTGCAACATCCAAGTTCTCCAACAAGGTGTTAATGCCTTTATGGAAAAGAGCACAGGACACTGAAGAATATTAAATAAGGTGTTTTAGCTACAAGCCCTGTACAAGCAACCTCTCAAATGACATCATCACCCTTTCTTATTTCTTCCTCTGCCATTCTTTTCTCAGGATCCCAGATAACGATAACTTTATTACCACAATTGATCTTGTATCTTTAAAACACAGGCAGGACAGAAGCAGTCATATTGCAGCTCCACAGAAGAATGAGACAATTCCACTTATGGAAGGACACCTTTCCTTAGGATTCACAGGAAATTTTCCTCTTTACACTAAAGTGAACTGTAGAAATGTCACAGTTTTCCATAATTAAAAACACAAAGAGAAAAAAAGGAGAGATTCACTACTGTACACTTCTTCACCCTCAAACTGTCCTTTCTGCTGAGGAAGCCAAAAAGGTATCTAGCAAAAATACCTGCTTATCACCTCCCAAGTTGGCTTTGTGAGCAACTTGACACTGCAACTGAAGAGTCAAACTCACATCCATGCTTTAATTAGAGGTAAGGAGAGCACCCATTGTTTGCATTTACAGCCTGTCTGGTTCATGAGCAGCAGGAGCAAGTTCAGCCATCACAACTGCTCAGCTTGTGTTGCTCCGATGCATCATTTCAGCAGGGGAACAATTAAGCAGACCCACTCACAGCTGAAGAGACCATTAAATTTTGCCAAGTGTAGTCACTAATGTTTTATTCTTGCTACTGTATCTTGTCAGCCACTGCACCACACAAATTATCAACAGAATCCACCTCTCTCTGCTGACAGACAGCATGGGCATGGGGGTGTCTGTTCTCCCGTGAACATGCAGGATATTCTGCTATCTTACTCACCTATACAGAGATTGAGCATATCCCATCTCATAAAAGGAGATTAAATTTTTGGAGAAAGAATTTAAGAATAAAACATCATCAATTATAGCAGTGGTATTAGAATAGCTTCTCTGCAGAGAGTGAGACAAAGGAAAAGCAAGCAGAAGGAAGCAGACAGATAAAAAGTGGCTTGCTAGGATCTGAAAAATCAATGACAAGAGACACTCAAATGAAGCTTTTTCTCACTTACAAATTTTACAGATTAAAAAAACCCTCTCAGACTATGAAGGAAAGAAAGAAAGAACAAGAGAAAAAATTATTTTCCTACTCAGGAAATTGGTATTTCATGCTGTGAAAAACTTGGAATTATAGTAAAAAATATTCCAGTTGAAAGCTATCAAAAGTAATGCAAGCTGCGGAAGAATATGACCCTTTGGCAACTGAACAACACACAAATTCATAGGAAACTTGTAAACACTGTACTGCCAAAAAGAACTGCTAAATAGAATTTTAAGAATCATAGCGACATAGATCTGTTTCCATGAGGCATGATAAATTAATCTACTCCAGCTGGAGTGACTTGGACTTAGGTATTTAATGAAACTTTACATGCAATTATTTAATAAATGGGCTACAATTGAAAACACATTTGAAAACACACCCTAGCATTCTACAGTTACTTTTGTCACCACTGTGTGCTAGTGAAGTTATCTTCACTGTACCAATTAGTTCAGGTAAATATAGGGAAAGTCTGCTCTCAGGACAGCAGCTGGAGGCAGGGGTTTTTTTCAGATATAAGTAAAGTAACAAGTAAGCATGAGTAAAACTAAAATAAAAATGCTCTGAGCATTTATTTTCAGTCATTCATGGCTACAGAGTAAGGCAAAGGAAATTTTCAAGCACAGTACTTAAAAATCTATCTAATCTTTATTTAATGACCACACTTTTCCAAAATATGAGTCTTTCGAATATACTGCAACATATCAATGAGAGATCACATTCTCTAAAATGTGAGAGGGGCTTTTATTTCAACTTTTAGGGTTCTAACTCATTTGAATTAGAAGAACAGATTGTTCCACAGCCAACAGGCCATCGGCTGACCTTGTCTCCAGCAAATCCCACAGCAAAAGACATTGTGATGGAACAACCCAGGCAACTGGGATACACACCATTAAGTAAGCGACAGAATGAAGAATGGAAAATTTTTGAGGGTAACCATAGACAACAAACACAATCACTGCATCAGTGCGATTTTAAAAAATTTTTAAAATGAGAAAGATGAAAGTATTTGCTCTGAAGCCAGAAGACTACTACCGAGTGCCTTGCAAACAGGGCTTGTCTCAAGGTTTTCTTTGATTTTAAAACAAAAATGTGGTAATTGAATACACTTAAATAACTTCCATCTGCAACTTCCAAGAAGTCCTTCACACTTTTAATAAAACAAAATGTTCTTCACCTCCACAGCAGAAGATTATTTAAACCACTTAGAACTCATTGGAGTTTTGCTGAGTCACCTCATTTCCCCATAAACTTGTCAACTTGTTGTTCCTAACAAAGGTACTTTAATTAATTTTCAGAGTCTGATGCTCCATTCTGTATTCCTTCAAATAACTTTTTTTTTAATACTTTTGAATTAAGGTAAGAAAAGTCAATGCAGACACTGCCTGCAAGGACATATAATTCAGTGTATCATTTCATAACCCAGCTGTCAACAGAGACAACATTTTTATAATCCATGTATTGTATGCGTGCCAGTATGAGATGAATAGTCCTGTAACTATAATCAATACCGCTCATTCAAACAACTGGCAGCAGCATTTCAGACAACTGGCAATTTCATCAGTTTCACTGGGCTGCCCAAAAATAAACAGCTTGAGAAGGATGAATGATCTCTGTGGTTATCTATAAATAATACTAATCTCAGTCATTTGTTTCAGGGGGTTCATCACTGAGAGCTGCAGAAGTCTCATATCAGTGCAGAAGGCAAGAAATTCTTCAAGAAACTGAAGAAATGCTGATTAATTTTACTGTTGCTTTTTCATTCACACAGTTACTGTATTTACATGCAGCCTCCACTGAAAGCTCCAGGATCCCTCCAGTGCTTCAGCAGTTCCAGCTTTGCAGGAAACTCACGCGATCTCAAGGACTCGTAAATACCTCAAAAGTCAAACTGGAGTCACAGAAAGCTCCAGTGATCTGAGCAAACCCAGCCTGGGTAGTGACTTACACTAATGTCACCTAAAAGGAAACATGAGCAAGTTTGGGGTTTTTAACTACTTTAGTGTGAAACTTGCCCACTCTCAAAAGAGTTATTGAAAGCAAAACAAACCAAACAGCTCCATGTGAGTGAGACTAATGCCAAGGCTGATGGGCGCGAGGTGAACCCAGGCAGACGGGGAACAGAAGGCGCCATTCACAGGCCTGTTCACTGTCTCTGGGAAGTGAAATGGCTCTTTTTTAAAAAAATTATGCTCCTATCTACAAAAGCAAAGCAAGAACAGAGAAGAGAGAAAAAGGAATAGAGACAGCTGACTAAAGGGAAAAACCACGTCCCTGTGGAGTACAGATCCCAAAGAAAGCTTCCAAAGCCCCGAAGTGAAAAAGATCCAGTTGCTGTGGTTGCAGTGAGTCTCTTCCTGGCAGCTTTGCGGGGCCTGTGGGCAAGTACTGCACCACTGCTGCCTAGCATGTGATCCTGCACATTGGTGGGTCATCAGCCCTGGGCTGAGGTACAGATCTCCTGTTCCTGCAGGAAAATCTCCTAACCACCAGGAATTCTTACTAGGTTTTCTACCCTATTTCACTGTAAGAATTATAAGATGCCTGGTGTATGCACTAGGGAAAACAGAGGAAAGATCAGTTCTCCCAAGGACATAGAGGTTGGCACTCCTTGGCTTCCAGGCAGGATTTGTGGTGCCATGAGCCACCACTGCAGAGAGCTCAATACGCCACCAGACCTCAGCAATTCTTTTCTGCGGATATCATGAATGGGAGCCAAGGCCATCACCTCAGCTCCTTCACATGGAGTGTAATGCTCCAAACAAACTCCATCAGATGAGCTCTGCAGAAGTGCCCAAGCCCTCTGAACACAGTCCGAGCATGAAGCAACAGCACATCTGTCTGCACCCAGGTAATCAAACTGCTGCTGCTGCACCAAGCTTCAAAAGTCACATTGTTCCATCTATATCCAAAATCACTTTTCAGTCTTAAAGCCTGTTGCTCAGAAAAATTATATCCTGGCAATTAAAATAATCCTTAACTTGTAGCATTATCCAATTTACAAGCTTATTGCTAGTTTAATGACAATCAGCAGGCCCAGCCACACTAAGCAAACATTGCAGTGAGATGTTTTCAATACAACTGCCAACAGCAAAAGTATTAATGGCACCAACTTCTCTGAAAAGAAAACACTCAATTACTAGTGGACAAACAGGGGAACCTCCCAACCTCTACACCTCTGAGATATGAGGCAGGCTGTGGCTGTGTTAAAATGAAAGCCTTGATTTTATTGCTAAAGTAAAATTGTCTGCAGGATATTCATAAAGAAAAGCCAGCTTTTAAGAATGGGTGAATTTATCAAGCTGTAGATCGTTATTGCTTTGATCATCAATATTTTAAAGTTACTACTTTTTATTCTATATTGCCAACAAACCTCTACGGTAAATGCAATCATCACAGCACAACATGATACACTTCTCCTGGAGATTTAAAGTTGGACTCAGTCACAAAAAACCACCCAATCTAGGTAGGAGGATGGCTGAACTGGTAAAAGTCTCTCAGTTTCAGGTGAACGATGAGGTAGCAGCATGCACTGTTATTAACCCGAAGTTCATAATGAGAGCTTAAATTAACAGTTCTAAGTGGACACAGGCCTTTGCAAGGGAACTGCACTCCTGCAGTTGGCACTAATTGATCCTTTTGCTGGCAAGCTCAGTGGAAAAGGCAGGCAGCAGCAGGAACCGCAGGCCCTTCTCTGTCATGCAGAACAAAGTCACAGTCCTGATTATCCAGGAGGTTTGATCTTAATGCTCTACACTTCTACAGCTTCTTTCATCCAAGAATGAGACAGGCAGGATAGCAGGGGAGACTGTCAAACTACTTTTGCCCTTCTCACACCCATTTTTCAGTCGAAGGTCTCCTTTCTTTGGTTTTCAGACACTTTTTCAAGTGTACTCCATGCACATTCAGTTACAGAGCTGAATTTCTGAGAAACTGAAATGATTCATATCTCATACACAGCTTCACCCAGGCTTCCTGAAAACTCAATTAATTTTGATTTTAATGCCCCTATAGAGAATCTTGCTGTAAACTGAAATCAACCCAGCATATACAAGAAAAAGACTGGGCTGATATAATCAGTTCTAGAGACAACATAGTAGAAAGTAGAATTTTGTCCACGAAAATGCCATTTTAAAATTCATGTGGAGATCCTGACTAAGGCAGACTATTCCAGAGCAGCAGATTCTGGAATCAATTAACAAAACAATTCTTGTTAACACAGAGAATCTCCAGACAGTACCAATGAAGCACAGAATCTTTGCAGAAAAGCCCGCAAGGAAAATATAGTTTAATATCAAATTGTATCCTCCAGTGTATGCAAAGATTGCCTCAAATCTCAAATGCATCTTACGTGAAACAGCAGCTAGCAATGCAGAACAACACAGTAAGAATTTAAGATAGGAAGTGCAGATAATTTATCTAAATAAAGCTTCCAGGAGAATAACTGATTAATGTTGATACTGATCCAAGTCAGAACCTGACCAGGATGAAGGAGTTAGTAGCATCACTACCCACAATAGGTTCCCTATTTATGAAAAACAACAGTGTGTTTTTACACATGAAAATAAATTTAAATGTTAGCTTAATGCTTCTGTCAAAAGACCCTGTTCTACCAGAGACCTGCTCTTGAATTATCTCTAGAATGACTCAGAAAAAGGTGCAATGTTTTTCAGTCAAAACTATTACTACTCATGCAAGCACCTGAGACACAAGGAATTAAATTTCACAGAAGTGTCTGTGATCTTTAATGTCACACAGCCTCTATTCATAAAAGAATTGCAAAATACATAAACTGATGCAAAGAAAAGTAGTGAAAGCTTCATGGCTACAAAAAATATACCTTTAGTTGGGAAAGGGGGGAAAAAACCAGAAATCTGAAAGTAGACATGGTATGACTTCTGCTAAAAGCAGGGTCAGCGCTTTCCACTGGAGACTTTTTTATTTACACTATTTTGTTTCAATTGAAAAACAAAATCTTTCCTTGGCAGATTCTGCTCTACACAGTCTATTACAGATACTTCTGAGATACCCAGCATCATTTATAAAGGGACACTTATTACTGCTGAACATGATCATTTTGCGAAATTTCCCAAAGTTCCAGAAGGAAATAATGTGCAATACAACACAAGGGCATATTCAGTTAGTTGCTGAAGTCAAGAGTCTGCACAACCTGCACAGCCCTGGAGAAAAGGTGTGCTACTGATTAAGATGTTCACAGTCTCCCCTGAAGAATGCATTGGCTGGCCTGAACCCACATTCCCTACCAGGAATTCCCAGCCAGGAATACCCCAGAAGGGACCATTCTGCTTTTAGCCTTTACTGACTTCACAAAGTTACTCCAAATCTACCCCGGTGTAAATCATGTCAGAAGAACCCATTCTGTATCTTGACTGCCCCTATTTATTCTAATGGGATACAGAGGCTTTTTATTTATTTTTTTTTTTTGAGGGTAGAACAATGAAGCACTAAACATTAGGTCCCAGTGGTCATTGCAAATATGCATAACTATCACCACTTCCAATTTCTTTTTGTGTTACACAGAACGAAGTAACTCAATAAAGCACACCTGATGCATATGAACACTAATCTTTGAAATAGGACACTGCAGTTATAGAAACCTTCACAACATTTACTACCCACTGCATGTGGTAAAGCTGCACTGATCCATGCTTTAAACCAGCTTCTACACCTGGAGTGCCAAACTAAAGTAGTGGAAAACTTCGGGAGAGTTTACTGGTCTCATTTTGATCAATTTTGGGTTTATTTTACTGCCTCTCCAGGTAATAAAGTAAATTGCCTGTAGATGGTGTAGAAAGACATACTATACATATTTTGACTGACAAAAATCGTATGTCCATAAATTCCATCACAAGCAGTTTGAACTATATACCCTAAAAAAAAGCAGAATTTCTTCCAAATCACACAGAATTTTATATTAATATCTGTATTCTATATGTTATTATAAAAATTGGACAGAACATGTGCTTTTACACTGAAAAAGGCAGATTCATGCCTGCAGAAACAACTTGCTAACTTGGATAAGCTTCACCAAATTGTTCCAACCAGGAAAAAAAATTCACAATACAGAATACATCATTTCTAAAACAAAAAAATTGACTTCAGCTGAAGCTGAGTAATTTTTTTTTAGATCTGAAATTATTAAAAAAACTTTTATTTTTAATTCTCTCATTTTCTGGTTGATCCCAATCTAAATCTTTAAAACATTTTTTGGAACTACATCTGAAACGAAAAATTAGCAAGTCACATAGCTCCCATCATTTCCCATCATGATATTCTGGGATATACAGTTAGTTTCTGGGATGCACAGAACAGTGGGATAATGGCTCTATAGAGGAAGTAGGTCTGAGCTGGCTGAGGCATTCAATATAAATATATAAAAACTATCATTAGTCATGAGAATCACTCTGCTGACATGGCTGAAATAGGAAAGAAATAGGATTAGCTGGCACATTATGATCATGTACCTTTTTTCTCTTCAGCCCCATTTTCTATTCATCAAGAAGTCACAAGCAAATAAGCCCAAAAAGCAATGTTTTAAAAAAGAAATTCAGAGTTGTATAGTGGGTACTATGCAGAATGTTTGCTCATTCAGCATTTCCTTAGGTCCAAGTGCTTTTCACATATTCCACAACAGTAGTGAAGCCACTCTGGAGATGCTATTTGACCACTGCACAAACACTTCAGAGAAAGATGGGTGAGTACATTAAACTTGCTAGACAATTTAGAATCCCCCTAACAGTTTTGATTCAGTGCAGGGTTAGAGCTGGGGTCAGTCCTTTGCAAATCAATAGACACTAATTAGCTCTCATCTAACTGCTGGGAAAAAAAAGAATGCATGAACTTGAGTTTTCTGACCAGCAGACTTCATTAGAATTCAAACTTGGTGACACAAGTGGTAAAGTCTAAGAAGACAACACCTCTGTAACTGGTAAAAATCAATGTTTCACCATGCTCTCCTGTAAAAAGACTACAAAAAGTTCATCACCTGAAAAAACTTACCCATTACTACTTCTCCCCAAGCTGTATTCCCCCTGCAGCTTCGATGCAGCAGAAAAACACAAATGACAACAATGACAACCACCAAAAAAGTTTGAGGGACTTTAGCAGTCACAGCTGAGTACAAAGTCAAATCAAGATGTGTGTCATGATGCAGCAACCCTGTGATCCACAAGACCTAATCCATATTCACTTTGTGGGCCGCAGCACCTATATCAGACTAAGATCTCTGAAATGGAAATGAGACAAAGAAATCACGGGAGGCAGCAACCCCTGAAATGCACTGCTGCACATCTCTTGGAAAAGCTAGCAGCTGTGAGATACTGATTACAGCACGTTTTACACACCTCACTGGGAGAAATCAACAGACAGCAGCACTTCTAGTAAAGACAGGTCTTTCTCCCGTCACTCAAATAAGCAGAGTGTGGGGTCAGGTAGGCAAGAATTGGGCATATGCTGGCTGCAGTTGTATGGACCATACCTATTATAAAGACCTAAAGGGCATAGGAGACAAAAAGCTTTCCAGTATTAAATTTCTTTTCTCTCTAAAAGCTTTGCTGAAAATTCCTCCTTAGCCAAGTGATAGATTGGCTTTCTGTACAGCTGCGACACATGTTCTCCCAGGTCCTTCAGTGGGAATGAACATCTTCTTATAGGAAGGACAGCAAATTTGTAATTGCCAATTTCAATTTATCTCTCAATAGGATCAGAAGTAGGCTGGATTTTGCTGGGGATGTTTTTCCTTTTTTCTTTTGTCAGTTGTTTTTTGGTTTGGGATTTGTTTTTTTTTTAGGAAGTGGAAGAAGTGATCAATCAATTGAAGAAGGTTCTGTTAGCCTAAGCTCTCCAAGTTTTTTGCTGGAAACAGCCTTTCAGTACCTCTGAGATAGAGGTAAATTTTACCACCCTTGTATAAGAGATAGCAAAACCATGTTATCAAAAGGACAAGTCAACTTACTCCAAATCATGCTATGAGCCACCAGAGGATTCCACCATTTTCCAAGTTCAGTCCCTTTACCAAATAGGCCAGGCCCAAATGCTTGATGTTTGCATGTGACAAAACTACCCATAGTGAAATCAGCAAGCACCATTACACACATCAGCCTGGGAGAAAGGCGTCTGAAAATAATGAAGTACACATAAAGTGAGTGACTATGCACAGACTATATACCATCAGATACTAGCTCTTACCCAGACAGCTGCATATCATTTTATATAGATATAGAGACAGTCCTTTCACTAAAAGTCTCAAGCTATTCAAGCACCCATACAGCCCTGCATATTTTTTAAATTCTTGACCAGAATTTCTAACATTATATTTGAATAAACTCCAGCAAACACCAGCCCAACACAAGGGCAGGACCAAGCATTCAAAGCCAATCACTTAAGTTATAAGTGGACTGAAAGCAAACATGTAAATTGCAACTGAAACAAACAAAGCAAAAAAACTTTCAGCATATCTGAAACATCCAAACAGTCTGGCAAAATTACCTACAAGTGACCAGATAGGTTGCTCCATTCCAGCAGAAGAGTGCTCACCTGGGCTATTATCCATTCCAGGAGAGCAATTCACCCTTTCTACAAGTGCCTGGACAAGTTATCCACAGCACAGTGTCTCTTTAGATTGATCCTCACGCAATAAGGGCTTCTGTGCCTCCTGTATGGTGTTTGTGTCAGGGTTCCACATTGCCACTTACAATTTTAGAAACAGTTAAGATGATGAAACAGATCCAGAGCCTCAGACACAATGGCAAGGATATGCAGGAATGACTGCTCAGTGGATTCACTGACATAACTCATTCCTACATTCACTCTTTCTCTTTACACTGAAACCCTATCAATCTGTTTCTCTCTTGCTCTGTGCATACACGATAGTTTCACCACTAATGGTTACATCTTTGTGACATCAGCTGAGAGGGCACTCACTGCTTTTGAAATTTCACACATTGCTGTACACTAATAAAATTAACTCTGCATTATATATCTGGTGTTTTAGAAATATCTCCAAACTTCCCAACAGAGTCAGGCCAGAGTGTGTACTGTGAGGCTGTGTGGTAGTTATTAGTGCCCAGCTGCAATGACTATAAACAGCAAAACAGGAGTGTCTACTCTGGAGTCTCCATCAGATGACTGCACATGAAAACTCAAAGATGCTTTCAAATTTGAAGTTTCAAAAGCATCTGATACTCTGAAGATCAACAATAATACAAAGCAGGTAATATAAAACAGAGGGGAGCCTCTGGGTCTGATAGGAAATATAACACATACATATTTAGAAGGAAAATATCTCCATGGGTGAAATTTGGAAATTGCTTCACTGCAGTGATCATCACAGCTTCACAGAAAGTAGTTTAATCTAGATCAGTAATTTCTAATTTTTTTGTTTTTAGATCACCACGTTGTTCCAATGGAAATACAAGCCTTCATATAGCAAACCTCCTGACAATAGATACAGAGTTTTTAGGCTGCCTTGTGAGTTTCCTTAGAAAAGGAGACATGGCCTTCCAGTGATCTCTGCTCTCCAACAGCATAGAAAGTACTGCTCTCAGGTTGTAACTTAGATGCCCAACACCAATTCACCTTACACTTTTCTCACAATAAATGAACACAGGTTTTCCTTGATATGGGTTGGCTTGGTTTGAAATGAACTATGAAAACACACTGTTGCTGTTTCAAAAATAACATATTCTAAAACATTTTAAGGATGCCAAACTAAATCAAAATTAGCATTCTAAAACTGGTAATGACAAAATATATACTTTAAATGGAAAATGTTAAATTGATGGTTTGTGACAATAAAGAAACACTGAAAATATATCAGCTCTCCCATTTCACACCTTCTTGCATAACAGTCCCACACTGGCAGTAGGATGGCCTCCCACCTCCCAGACACTGAACATAGTGAACCCAGAGGAAAGAAACCCACTGTTTTATGCAGCTCTTGGACAAGTTCCTGAATCAGCCGTCAACAAAACTGTGGGGCTTTTTTTTTTTGTTGTTAAAAGCTTCTGTCACAGGATAGTTTCCCAGCATGGCATCCCCATTTCTTTCCAGAGATAAACTACAGCTGTTCTACATTTCATGGGATGGTGTAGTTAATCAGTAGCTCTCCAACTCATCCTAATAGCCCCGTGGGTCCTCCAGTCCCAGTGTTATACAGGAAAACTGAACAATTTCATATCTGCATCTGCAGAAAATATTTCCAAAACTAAACAAGTAAATGGCACTTTTTACCATGCTTTACTCTTTATTCATTTGGTGAACCCAGAGTTTCTCAAGAACATGTCCATCCATGCAAGATATTTTTTCCATCTCTATTTTATGAGTTAAATGGAACCCTAACATCTAAACAGTATATCAATGTCATGTATTCAGCAGAGGAAAGAGAGTAAGCTTATTCTGAAATTAATTTAAGAAACAATAAAACACAGTTTGAAAGTGGTATGATTCCTTCTGCTAACACTGAGATCACATTAAGTTTAATAACAAATCATCTGCTCTGCCATGAAGTGAAAACAAACATTAGCTGGAACACACCTTTCATGTTTCAACATAGACCAAATAATGCAAAAGCTTTGACCCCTGAACTGAAGCCAGCTGCTTTTCTTGGTCATACAGCAGTTACACATGATACTTGAGCACATTTTCAGCGGTCTGTAATGAGTGGAGTTGTGTAGAAAGCACACTTCCAGGTGTTTTACCACAGAAAACTGGAGAAACCAGAGTATATTCCATACTGGGGGAGTTCAGGCATCTCCCCTGTGCTCACTGCTCCCACAAAACCACCAGTACATGGCCCAAACTTGGCAATGCTTTCAGCAACACATGCTTATGCTTTTGGCAGAAGGGAGCTGACCACTTGCAGCATCAGTGTCCTCTGCCAGCTGGCCAAAGAGCACACAGATGCAAGGGAAGCAAATTATCTGCCCACTGGCAAAAAGAAATGCTGAACAGAACCTAAAGAAAACGTGTGTGCACGTGTGCTCAAGTGCAAGTGAGGGTGCACGTGAGCACACACCCCCACACCTGTGCCTTGGGAAAGGGAGTAGCTCAGTTAAACTGTTAAAAACTGTCTGCTACTGGTCTGAGATAGCATTTTCTGCAATACTCTCACAACAGTGAACATGCACTTTTTCCATTAAAATCTTCCAAGTTGAAATTTTAAGATTAAACAAAAGGACTGCAAGGATGCTAAAGAAAATTTTTTAAGTCTGAAATCAGACCCCTTCAAGAAAGTGCTGATACAACCACCTACAGGATTTTAGCAACCTAAGGTTAGCATGTCTTTGCATCTTCCCTCTTTTTTTGATCTCTTGAAAAATGAATGCTCACAAAAAACCCTAAACCACTACACATATATTTGCTAAAAACCAAAAAGCTTTCTGGATTTAGAAGACACATAAGAAAAATCTCAGAAAAATTAATGGAGCAGACTGGTTAGGTTTAGCTGTGAGATGGAATCTGTCTCTAGATTAATTATATTCTACAATCACAGCCCCTTTTCATCTGCACGCATCCCACCACTATCATTACATGATCAACAGATTTTAATGAAAATTATGCTTTGCATTAAAAAATGCTTTCTTTTAAAAATTCATGGGAGACTTATACATAAGGTTTAGTTTACTTTTCTAAATATTTCTTGAAAATTGTACATAAGGCAATCACACATTTGTTGGCTGTAAAGGTGTACAACAGCAATTTTTTGCAATGACAGTGCAGAGAGGGAATATGAGATCTGTGTGCTAATGAGCTGACACTGCAGAGGCTGGAGCAGTGTTAGTATAGTGCACTACAAGTGCAGAGCAGACCGACAGACGTGTTATTTCTAGGGAATGTAATTTACAGAACACACATTTAACATTAACACAAAGATCCTTCATCAGATTATGAGAAATGCATGGAAGATATAGCTTCAGTGACAAATTTATATATATGACTTGTTATATTCATGTTATTCTGAAAAAGCTAGCTGACTCTCTACATGAGCATTTTTAAAGAAAATAGAACCTGATTTTGATTTTATACATTCATAGGTCAAGTTATCTTGTTTTCTGCTTCTACTGATAGCAAAAAGCTGCATATTTTAAGAAATGTAATAATTTCCCTAGAGCCAACCGATAAACTTCAAATTCACCTTTAAATACACTGGAATTTTCATCTGTGTTTGCATTTGTTGTCTGTTAAGATATCATACAGCTAAATAAATAAGTGGGCAGAAAAATACAGAGCGGATAAATATTGTACGAATGTGTGTAAATTAAATATACAGACAGGGGCTTGGTGCTAGTGGTGAAGCAGGCAATACATGTACATAAATCAGATTATGCATCATTTAACTGAAAAAGGAATGAGAGGGAGGGGCTTAGGGAAGGAATTTTCTTTTGCTTCTAAACAAGTTTGTTCCCATGTTGGGATATTGCCAAATCTGCCATAGCAGAGGTAGGCTATTTTTCTCAGGCTCATGAGAATACTTCAGAAGAGGGTTTTTTTCTCCTCTGGAATGCACCAGATTGCATCAAGCGGGATGTGCAGCTGCACAGTAAGAACGTAAGTCTTTCTGAGCAGAGCCCCCCCCAATCCCTGCACACAGGCACACTTACTACAGTCACTATCATACAAATCAATGCAAAAGAGAATGAAAAGTATTATTTCAAGGATACTGACTAGTACAGGCATTAGGCTCAGGCTACACATGCTCCTTCCTTCAATTTCCTCTTAGCTCCTGTACCTATCCCACCACAAAGTCAGCCCCAGCCTCCCTCCCCAGTGAAGGCAGAGTCACTGCAGGTTTCTTTCCTATGGAACACTGCCAATTGCAAATATTGATCAAACGACTGTGTGACAGCACTGGAGACAATATATGCTTATCTCCAAGTGAGGTAAAATTGTTGTGGAAAGAATTCCTTCATGGATATGGCAGCACACTGAAATTATCTGCCACTCCCCTAGGAAATGAGGATAAGGTTAAAGGCTGGAATTTTGGTCAGGTAGTGTGAGGAGCTCTTAATTCATCCTAATGCATTGATACACATAACTGTTCTGACTTTCAAAGATGATTAGTACCAAATTCAAAAGAACAACTGTTCTGATGGGGTTTTTTATATTTTGAGCGACTGAAGCCTATGACTGGTGACTTGCACTCATCATATTCTTTTCTTATCAACAGTACTATGAGATGGTTAACACAGCACAGACAAGGTCACCTTTTAATTTTCTTTTGTCTGTTTCTTTTTTCACATCTGCTTTTAAATAGGTTACTCTAGGTACATAATCTTTGGTCTACAGTTTCTCCAGAGATTTAAGTTTTCCCAATTTTACTGTACTCGTAATACAGGTGTTGGAACATGAAGCCCTGTACTACAGAAAACCACCCCACTTTACTAAAATTGACATAGCTTTTAGTAAGCATTGACAAAAATCATTATAATGTCAGAAGATGAGTAGAACAATGACTAAATATACTGACCGCCCCTAAACAAATGTGTGGATCACTTATCCTGGTGGAAGAAGCACTGGTAAAAACTTTTAAAAAACAATTAATAATTAATCACCCAAGCAGTTCAACATAATTAGTTTAAATCCATATAATTGATATTTAGGAAACTGTGTTTGAGATATAGCCTCTTGAAGGGATTACACTGATTAAGGATTAATAGTCTGATGTTTGTTGTAAGAACTGTTGAGGCTGGATAGGATTAGTAAAATAAGATGCAAAGTAGAGACATTTATTTACCATTTTTTCCCACTTTACCAAATATTTTTATTGTATACTACACAATTAACACCCCTGCAAAAGTTTTAAAGCTCCTACTTCAAAGTCCTTTGGAGAGTATGCTGCACTACCAAGAAGCAGTCACATGGGGGATATGTTAGAATATAAATCCAAAATTTGTCCAAATATTTCCTTTCTGTATATTTTTTAACCATCACCTTTCTCACAATATACAGTGGGACTGGAATGTAAGAACTATCCTACCTCCTGCAAATAAAAAAATAAAGAAGTCATTCAAGACAATAACTTAATAATATTTAAAGCAAAAATTACTAATTTTCTGTACTCCAGTACTTCATTATTTCAGTACAACACTTCCTCTTTGACCATTTTATAGTGTGAATATAAACCTGCAAACTGTGAGAGGAAACCTGTTCATAATGTAAAGTTAGTACATTGTATTCAGCGGTCCGTTAGATCATATGCAGACATATATCTACATGTTGCAAAGTGCATTAGTTACCTTGGAAGAGGACTCCTTTCATTTTCAAAGATTTACAATAAAACTTGTATAGAATCGAATTTGGATACATCAGTAAAACAAATATCCAGGAACCAGTATTGGTAAAGGAATGCTTCTTAAAATGCAGAACATGCACGAGTCTTTCTAAAGAGATTTTGCATTTTAACACCACATTAGCAATACTCAAAGTTCTATTTTGCATCTCCTGTTAATAAAAGCTCAAATTCTATGCATGTACTCCTTGTGCAGTGCTGTTTCTCCTAATGCCAAGTGTTCTGATTCCATTTTCTCTCCCCTCAGCTCTAACAGTATGTGTCAGTTTACAGTCTCCTCAGCTTTTCACAGGACTCTTGCTGTAAGAAAACAATTCAGTACTTCAAGGCAGATGCAAGTAAGACCCTCTAGCCTTCTCCCCTCAAGGTCACTTCTAAACAGTTGTTTCTGGTTTTTCCCTACATAGTATATTATTTGCAAATTATGCCTTTTCACACAGCTAGGTTGTAGCCTCAACAGAAAAGGGATCTTACTTCAGCAGCAATTCACTGATTGCAGCTCCACAGCATTGCTATATCAACAACATGGTTGTTTTCCTGAAAAACAAAACTAAGGGGATGAAGTAACAAGAGAACAAGAGAACTTTACCTAAGGTATTCCATAGAATGCTGCAAATCTACTAAACCTCCAGTCACTACACACATTTATTCCACTATACTGAATGACCAAGAACTCTGGGCTAGCAGGAAGGAACTGAATGCAAGGTAACAAATGAATATATTTTTTAAAACCAGGTATTTACTTACAAGCATTTGTCACTGAAAAACTGTTGGAAGAGTCCAAGTGATCTACGTGATAGTTCAAATGGAAGGGCTTTTCTGTGGTATTTTGGTTTGTGTTGTATAGCTGCACAGCAAATCTAAATGCACTGTGCTCCTGAACAGTGTTTCTCATGAAAAGTCCACCTACAACAGGAGAAAAACAAAAAAGGAAAAAAGGAGAAAGATATTTCAGAATTATTTTTGAGGAGAAACAATAGCAAGAAGTTATATTTGCCTGCTGCACACTGCAGGAGAGAATGTACAAGAGCAGCCTGAACGTGAGCACACAACTCTAATAGAGTACCTACATGAAATACATATTGCAAGTCCAAAGTTAGGCTTCTAAAGCCACACACCACATTCAGGTGCCCCCTGAGCAATGAGAGTCGCTTGGAGCTGCAGGTGCACCTTGAAAACCAGGCCACTTCTACACGGATGCCCACACAGAGATTTTAAAAGTCTAACTTGGGGAACCGTGGCTCCTAAATCCTGTCCAGACTATCGAAATATCGCCACTGTAGTTGTGTGCGGGGACACGGCGGCGTGCGGCGTGGCAAACGTGCGGTTTCACGGTCTGGTGGAGCGATAGCGCGGCCGAGGGAAATGATGCTCCGAGGGACGGCAGGGAACAGCCCCCGCTTCACTCGCTGCCTTGAGCCTCACAGCACGCTCGGCCCCGGCTTTCGGGCACGTCGCTACAGATTCACGCCACGACTCTCACACTATGTGCTCCACGGGATGCGCTGCTCCAGGGCCCGGTTCCGCAGAGCGCGGACCCGATCCCCGCCGCTCGGAGGGGTGCGGGCAGCCCGGCGCCGCTCGCAGCCGCCCGCCGGCGCAGCCCGGGCACCGCCGCTGCCTCTCGCCCCCAGCAAGGGGAAGGAAGCAGAGCAGGGCTGGCCCCTTCCCTTCGGCGCCTGGGCTCGTTCCCCGTTCCCCTCCACACAACTTGCCCCCGGCTGGCGGGGAAGGCGCGGGTCGCGGTGCCGCGGCGGGCGCTTACCTATACTGATGGTGTTGGGGAACCCCGCCAGAGCCTCCCCCAGCAGCCCCGCCAGCAGCAGCAGGAGGGTCCGGGGCGCGCTCTGCCCCATTTTCTTCAGCCCCTGCGGTTCAGCCCCTAAACCGAAACTGGCGGCACAGGCATGGGCGCAACTGGAGATTCGGAGCGGTGTCAACAGTGGTGGCGATGCTGGCGGAGGTGGTAGGGAGGATGGTCCCCCTCCTTTCGTCTCCTTTTCCTATTCTTTCCTTCCCCAAATCCCTCTGCTCTCGTCTTCACCCCAGTCTAGCAGGGCTCATTGGCTGCGAGATTGCCTTTCTCCCCCGTCTCCAGCAGCCCCCCCCCAACGCAGGGACTTCCCCCAAAGATGGTGGGTAGCGGAGCCGCCGAGGCTGCTCCGCCCGGGCCGGGAGGGGATTATCGATCAAACTTGGAGTGAGGCGGGCTGGCAGCCGCTCAGCTCAGCTCGGCCCGCCCAGCCCCGGCGGCTCCGGCCGCGGCTCAGCGCTCGGGGCTGCGGTCGGCGGGAGCGCACCGGCCTCACGTGGGGCGGCCCCTGGGCTGCAGCTGCCCCTTTAAAGCTGCATCGGCTTGGTGTGTGTGGTGTGTGAGAGTGAGAGTGTGCGGTGCGTGCGCCTGTGGGCGGGCGAGGGAGGGAGTGGGGAAAGGAAGGAGGGGCGGGGAGCCGAGCCGAGCTGAGCCGGGGCTGGCAGAGGAGGCCGGGTATGGTGCAGAGGTGGTCGGGACCTGCTCCTGCCCGGCGAGCGGTGCGGGCGGCCCAGAACTTGTGGGCCGGGAGGCAGCAGAGGTAGCTCGGGGGCGGGAGGCCCGGTGATGGCCGGGGCAGGCGGGTGCCTGAGGGGAGAGGGCTGGGGAGAGACGTGAGCGCAGGGGCTGCCGAAGAAGGGCTGGAAAGGGCCATAGCAAGGGATGCCGAGGGACCGTGTGCTTTCTCGAAGGGGCTGCGGCCCTTCGCCCGAGTTCTCCCCATCCCTCCTCCAAGTGCCAGCGCCTCAGCAGGGAAGCATCATCCGCCCACAATACCGTGAAGAAAGACAAGAGTTTAATCCCACACGAGAGAATGTTAGGTCCTTCCCAACCTCCTTTAAAGGAAGGAATTCAGATAAAGTCTCCCTGTTTCATCCTTGATGCAGGAAAAAGATACAGCTGATGAGCTGCCCCAGCACAGAGCACATAGCAGGGCCAACCTGGTGGTCGCAAGGGAACAGGGGGATGGGTGGCAGACAAACCATGTGTCTTGGAACGCTAGCCCAGAGACGCCCCTGGTCTAAGTAGCCACAGGGAGCTGCTGTGTGTCTGCCTGAGTCAGGTTCCCTGTGGTCTTTCACCCATCTCCTTGACACTTTACTGTATGGATTCTACAGTGCTTTTCTTGTTGCTGCTTTGGGGCTCACAAAACTACAAAATGGAGACAGAAAAGTGATACTGTGTGGAATTGTTAATCTCATAGGCCTAGCAAAGACTGTTCTTCCCTTAATATTTGCTTTTCCTCTGATTTCAGCAGGTCACTACCTCAGTGTTGTCCTGTTTCTTTTTTTATCTTAATCTTAGACTTGTATTGCTTGGGTCAATGCCCATTTCAGTTAGGGATAATATTAAATGCAGTTAGCTTTGCATTTGTAAAATAATCAACCATTGCCACTGGCTGTAGCATCATGTAAGTAGTCAAGGAGTAAGGTTGAAGATTGCTACAGATTACTGCACAAATGCTGATGAAGACATTAGAGATTCAAACCACTACTTTTGAAGGAAGCTAGAGGTAGAGGTGAAGAACAGAGCACCACAGTCATGATGCAGGAGTGTAACACATGCTTTTAGTGACATGTGTGTGACGCCTGTTCACTCCAAGGTGCATGCACTGGTTGCTACATGTTGTGCTCCTTTATGAGAATCATTCCCAGAAGATGGAGACTGTTCTGGTTCAGGTAGGGGTAGGATCAGGCTGCAGGGTAGATGGTAATGTTCTGTATTTAGATTGAGATGGCAGTTGTCACTTTATCTTTCTTATTAAAGAAATAGTTATCTGTATGGACAGGTGGGGTACAAGGTCCATGATTATAGCTATAGCACTCCTCAAGCTCAAAGCCCTTACCACATTTTACCTATGAATTCCTGTAAGCATCCCCATGAGGCATGAGTATATTCTTCTTTTGCAGATGTAAAAATTTAAAAATCAGGGAGAGCAACTGGCCCAGCTCATCTAACCAGGAAGTTTCAGACCCAGAATTAGCATCATGAGCAGCAGCACGGGTTTGCTGTACAGCACTCTGCTCACAAGTGTCTTTTGGTAAGGATAGCAGATCTGAAAGCTACAGACAGGTACAGGAAGTTTAGACATTAAGGACAGCTGTCAGAAGCACATCCCTCTTAGCAAATAGTTTCTCTGTCTTGCTCCAAACTACTTGCCTTTTTTTTTTATTCTACACATCTCCAGCCTATTTCTAATGTATTCTCTACAAAGTCCTGCTGTCCTCTTTTTCTTGGTGTCCTTTGCTATCGGCCCTACTTTCTTCCTGTTCACCTGCTCTTATGAAGTTCTCACCATCCCTGCTGCAAGTATTGCAGGCTGACTGCCACCTGCCACACTGACAGCTGATGGTGCACTGAAAAAATAATGAAAGAAATTATGTATAACATTATAGATGTTAGAACAAGAGAGGAGATAAAATAGCCATGAATGAATGTGGCATGTGTCACTCAGTTTCACACATTGCCAGCAGGGTGGGTACCTTGTCTCCAAGAAAAGGGTGCTTCACAGCTTATTCTACAAATGGACAGGCTTGTGGTGATCTAAAATATATCTGTGCTGAGAGACAAATTTTCATTATTACCCGCATTCTTCCTTCTGAAGCCCCTTAAATGTTGTTGTTATTATTCTCATTAGCATTTGGAATATGCAGTTTTCTTTTTGCTTATGCAGTTAGTCTTACGGCACGATTAGCAGGTACAAATGGCACAACAACCATCCCATATGGATTTTGGAGAAATCCAGAGACCTCATGCCAGTTTATCTTTCTTACAGTGAACCCAATGTGTCCTGGTACAAAATGGTAGATTAGTTGCCTTTATGTGTATATTAATGCCATAGAAATATTTTATATACTTTGCTAGCGATGCTCAGTGACTTGAATGAACAAGTTCCGTGGTAACTGAGGTAATACCAGATGCTTCTCCAACTTTCCCTTACTAAATACAACCAAGATTTTGCAGGATAATCAAGCTTCACATTTAGATGATTTATAGTGTTCTGGGACAGTGGGGATTCAGAGTATCTACCTGAGCAGGGGAAGGTAATGATTTATAATTAGCTAATGTGTTCTCATTGTAATGTCTAATAGTGGATTAGAAAAATGCAATGGAATTTGGGACACAGCGCTCTCACTGTGCTTTCTAATGTTACTAGGCTAAACCCATAGTGTTAGCATAAAGTCATGGCAGAATCTACAGCAGGACTCTATTGCTGAAGCTTCACCCTAATTGCACTAAGCAGACTATTACTTTTGTCATTCCTATTTCTAATTGCAAGAGAGAAGCTCTTGCAGAGCAAGAGAGGCAAGAAAGATTCTAACAAATATTGTGTTTCTCCCCATGTGGACCAAATCATGTCATAATTGCTAATAAATGTATTATCAAATGTGTCTTACATCTTTTTTTGTTTCCTTGTTTTAAACCAGTTATTTCTTCATAAAAGCAAAGGACACACAAGTAACCAAACTTTATGTCAATGTCAGCATTTCGATTAGCTAAACTGATTAATTCTACATTACAGTTAACAGATAAAGTGATAGTGGGGAGAGACAGAAGGAAAGATGAAAAGGGATTCAGGGACAAGATGAAACTACAGATAGTCAAGGGGAAAGTACAGTGTCAAAAGGGAAAATGAATACAAACATTACAGCTTCATACATTTTGGAAAACAGGTCAAAAGAACATGTAGTTAAGATCTGATTATGAGTGGCCATAGAACAAACTATTGAAGCTCTCCTGTTTACCTTTCATTACCAGACAATAAGAGAGACATAAAATGAAATTAGAAAGCTGTAGGTGAGGAACAGTTTAACAAATATTCTGTTGTGCAGTTTACAGCTAATCTATAAAGCTGTCTTCTACACAATATTCTTGGCAAAAATAATTGTTTTTAGAAGTTGGAAATTTTATGTGAATTAGCAGAGTAAATGTACTCGACAATCTAGTAAAATGCTGTAGGGATTAATATTCAAAATACATTGCAAAAAGCTGTGCCCTGCTGCCTTGAGAAAGACTTACGCCTCTTATTTATGATGAGAGTTTATAGTATGTCTAAAGTTCTCTGAAAGTTACCTTTTGCTGGTTAGTTTTAGAAACAGGTTCAGAGACTACTTGAATCATTGATTTGTTGTTATTCGTTTTTCCAAAGAACAGTTAACAGGTGAAATCCTAGAACCACAGAGATGTGTACAGTAGGATTATTACCCCTATCATTGGAGCTAAGGTTATACCCAATACATCCTGGCAGAATAATTGGGTCTGGCACATAGGAATATGTTCTAGTACATGGAAGGATAATCAAGATTTGTATAGGAGCAAGGTCAAAGAGGAAACTTGTTCATAAATAAAAGTCATTACTCCATTACTGAAATCTAATTCAAGTTTAGGTAGCAGCAGCAAATTATATCAGAACTATATATGGACTGTAACAGTAATAACATATCTATTACAATTGCACAACTAAGACACAAATGTGGAAACAGTCAGTATGGACAAATATCCATATTTCTTGGCTTTGTGGTATCTTCAGGATACGTACTTCTAATTCTAAGAGCTACTGAGCTACTGGAAATTTAGTGTTATTGTAGTCCTATAATGTCAGAAACAATTTATATTACCTTCTGCTTTCTGATTAACTGTACACTAGGCACTGCTGGCATAATACGACCCTGCAATTCTTACTTAAACCTGTACTTTGCTGTGCTCATCTATATTTATTACATCAGGAAGCAATAAATCAAATAAAAATGTGGTGGTATCCCCTATATACTATTAATAAAGTGGATACTCTCTATTTTATACCTATGAATATAGTTTTCAAGAAATCTTGGGAGCTGTATTCAATTCATACCCATTTCAACTGTGAAACATCTGACCGCTGAATATTTAATTTTTGTATATAATTACTGAAATATATTCTTCTTAAAGAGAATCTAGTTTAGACCTGAGTAGTGAATAATCACTTCAGGTGACTGTTTGCCAATCAAAAGTCTGTTCTCCTACCAGTGTGCATTTGTATATTACAGTAATTTACCTCAGCTCAAATCTGCAGTAGTGTCTTCTAATGAAAACATCTTTGAAAAACAGCACATACATTCTTAGAAATACATGTTTAGACAAAAAGAATTTAAAATTTTCACTAGACATTTAAGGATTTCTGATTTTTATTTTCCACTTGATCAGACAGATGATCCTACCCTTCCCTAAGACAGCAGTCTAGCTATAAAATTATAAAGTTTTCAGAGTTATGCAGAAAACTGACATTTAGTTCTCTTCTAATTTCAAGAACCTGTTTTACTTTTTCAGAACCAGGGTATGGAATCAACTCTCCTTTTATTTAGAATTAATTTAATTAATATAAATAAGGTATTAGTTAATGGAAGAAATTAAACTGAAATGAACTTTGTCTTCTTTAGTCCTGGGGAATATAGTGTTTGTGGGGTGTTGGTCTCTCCCTTGCTTTGTCACTGCCCAAGAAATATCACTTAGAATGTGAGAAGATTTCCTTATGTAACTGTTATGAAAAGAAAGCATTTCCTTAAAAGAGGTGCATGCAGCATACATGGTAAGAATGAGTGGCTCTGATAATTTAAGATCTTTTTTATCCTTCTCACTTGGAGACCTGCCTACCATCTAATTCCAACAGCTTGAGGTCAAACAAGCTAAGAAATGGAAGAAAACCACAAAAGATGATAGTAAACTGTCAATACAGGGAATTTACAGAACAGTCCAGAATCTGAGAAGGCAATAGAGAAAAAAATCATAGGAAAGGAGAGATATCCTATTGCAACATTGCAGTGTAACTCAGGCTAGAAATTTTGATCCCTGTATACTGAAAGATCTAATACGGAGTCTTTAAATCATACTTTGCCATATTGTGAAGAACTTGCATTGTCCATATGCACAAAGATGAATTTCATCCAACATGATTTGTTTCATTGATTTCAGTGAGGTGAACTGAGAGTACAAGATGGCTACAGTTGTACACTTAAGGTTGTTGAGAACAACAATGTGGTTCTAATAACCTGCAGTGTTTGGGAGAAAAGCAAATCCTTCAGAAACCCAGTGGCTTATTATTTGAAAAGATCTGATATTAACAATATAGTCAACCTTAACAGAAGTTCTCATGCTGTATGAAACTTCCATCCCTAATTAAAAGTTGTTTGGTTTTGTAAGTTGCACCTTGTAGCAATTGTTCTGGGTCTTGATAATTACAGCATAAAAGTGAGTGCCTGTTTGATTTCTCTTTCAGCACAACAGAAGGCATAAGTAGCAAAAAAACTCCCACAATTTCAGGATGGTTTTATAATAACAATTCTCACCTTATATCAATTTGAAGATTCTTAAGCATTTTCCAGAAGATATGCATTGGTCCTTATATAGCAAACCGAAGTTGACTGGCAATAGATTTATTCTACTTAATTACCTTTTGCAGATTCTTCAGAAATAGCATCAGAAGTGTCCAAGGAGTCTACAGACCTGATTTACAGGAAAAGAGATATTTATTTTTTGTTATCATCTGTTAGATGTTTTTTTAGGAACAGTTTAACCCAGAATTGCTCTTGAACATGTGAACTGCTAGAATGCTCTTCTGAGTTCTCCTGGGTCCTCATAAACACTCAATAACAGCTAAGCACTCAAACATTAACATGAAGATATCACTGAATGTCTATTTTTAGGAACTTAGTCTAACTCATGAGGTTGCTAAAGCACCCTACTTCTGATGACGAAGCTCTGTTGTTTATACAACTATTACTTTCAGTAAATTTGAAAGCAGATTTCACAGTGTAACTGGCTGAGGCAAAGTCAAGGAAGGGGCACCCATCTATTTGGTGTTCACAGTCCCACAGTTCTTTCTGTTGCTTTTCAAAATATACTGGATCAAATCCTAATCCAGTGTAAAGCAGCTTAGATCAATGAAATGAATGCTGCTCTGGAGTAGGGCAAATGGTCTCTGTTTAACCTTTCTGCAGTGTAAATGCAGTAAATATATTTTTCATGGCACAACAACTCTGATCAAGGCTGCACACCCTTGAGTGATCTATAGATCAGATTTAGCTTCCATGAGACTAAAGTTTAGGCTTTAGTTCCTTTCATTTAAAAATTATTCCCAAATCTTCAATTTAACATTTGTTTTTACTGTTCAGCTTGCTTGGATATGTACCCCATAGAGAACGCTGTTTAAAGAGTAAAAAATTAAATTAAAAAAATAGAAGCACTGCAATTTTTCTTGCTTGAAATTATTATTTTACCTGTTATATTGCAATCTACATATTAGGGATATCAAACATGATTGTTCCCCTTGCTACTGTAAGCCCTTCTGGTGCTACAGAGAACTGTTTAGAACATCATAACGGATGCTCAATCTCAGATAATTATTTATGTCTTTTAGCAAATACAAAACAATGAAAGCAAATCAAGTCAAGTCCTTCCTTTCAATGAGTCAGATGCTATTTCCTTGGTACTTGTGATGCAGAAACCTAGAGTTTAATCTAAAAACCATTACATTCATTAAGCTGCATTCTATTGACTTCAATGGTCTTTGAATAAAACTAATAGCCCATTTTCTTCCTACATATCCATAGTGTTGAGATACAAGGGAGGCTAGGGAACAGCAGGAAAGTAAGGACTAGAATTTTTATGTTTAAAATAATTAATAAACTATTGTTCATTATACATTAGAAAGTATAAAAAATAAGAGCATGGCTTTTTCTGGAAGAAGAAAATGGCAGAGAGGTCACCTTGTAGTTCTACCTTGAAACCTGTTTACATAAAAATCACTCATTTTGAGAAACAATAGCTCTGCCTCCTGCACCTAAGTTATGACACTGACTTAGAGCAGCATCCACCTCCACAATTACTTTCACAGTGATTAACCGGTTAATTAAATTCCTCAAAGCAAGATAATTCAGGGTTGTCCTTAAGACTTCTTGTTAATCAGCTGTAGGCAGTTATCACCTAAGGGTTAGCTAAGAAGTGGCCAGTCTTACACAAGGTTGTTTGGAGTTGTAATGCTTTAAGTGTTATGTAGTGAGTTGAGGGATGCAAAGACATAATTTTACACTTAAATTTGAAATTTCTCTCTTTTGTGTTGCAAAGCAGACTTTATGCTTTACTTTGACATACTGTTGTTATTTGCAACCTTGTAAATCTTGTAAAATAATTAACTCCAACTGATCCACTGCAGTGCTTTAGCAAAGTATTGGGGCCTATTAAATTGGACCATGAATACAGAGTTGCTTTCCTTATTTTTAACATAATTATGCAGCTGAAGAAACAAAACCCCACAGATTACTGGAAAGGCATTGCTAAATAGGTCCCCTTGCTGCTGTAAATTTCCGGAGTGCTGTTACAAGGTTTTGAAGTATTAAGTATATATGAAAAGTGACACACTGGAAATCTTTCGGAAAGCATTTGTTTCTGTTATTCTTTAGGGAAAAATTATGCTGTCAAAGGTGGAATCCAATGACAGCAGCACCAAAGGGTAGGTTTTCAGTGCAAGCTCATTCATAGCTTTAGGTCTATCCCATTGCACCAATATAACACAATCCCTTATGCCTAAATATACATAAACCTCAAACTTGGCTTTGCTCTTGCAGATGAATGCAGCTTCTAAGTAGAGCAGCACTCCAAAAGTTTCCAGTGAGGGGTTCGGCTTTAAGGCACACATGAAGTCATGTGTTTGCTGTATACATCTGAATGGATCATGGATTCAGCTTGGAGAATAAATATTCTCTCTTATGGATTTACTAACATGTTGAGATCATGAAAAACAAGTATCTGTGCTAAGTAAGAAAGAAACAGGGCATTATTCTAATTCTTTGTGAACTGGACCATAATGACTACAGTTTTTTAAGATTTACATCTCCTGGGCCCTGTAGTTTCTGAATCATTTATCTCCCACTTGGCCCTTGCTAGAAGCCACCTGCCAGTTTATATGCCTGTGTTCAGTAGATGGCCCTTCATCCCACATGCTTTGTCCCTCTTTGAAGAAGAATGCTGAGAGATGTCACCTCGGCCAGCTGCATTGTTGTAAATACAATGGGTACCTGTAAAATACGGCTCAGAGTGCCAGGAGTTGTCTCAACTCCTGTTCAGCCAGCAGTCAACAGCACATCTGTGTACAAATAATTACCAGCCCAGTGATGTTTCTATAACAGGGCATTTCACATAAAATTTCTGGGGAGAAGACCCTGCTTGACTAGAAAAAGAGGTTAAAGGATGACACTAATTCAGAGGATGAAAAAAATTCAGAAAAGGCAGAAATTGTTGTAGAACAATCCCTGATTCAATATTTAAAGAAACCTCAGTTACTGACAATTAACAGTCTGAGAAACATCCCTGCAGACCTGTCAACCCAAGTAAACATTGGGCCATGATGGACATCTCCACTTAGGCATAGGACTATGTGAGTGTGATCATGTTCTCCAGATATGTTCAGCTGTTTTAGCTCAGGCCACAGCCTCCTCTACTGCAGCACGAGCTTTACACAGACTAAAAGAGCTATTTCACATTTGAGATGACATTGGGAAGTTTAGTAAGTGCTGAGATTTGTACTTAAAGCAAGGCCAGAATCCAGCTGTTTCACTTGTTCTCAGTGAATACATTTTCTATACTTTGCACAATAATGAACCAAAAATCAACAAATTTCTGCATATTTTCAGGATGAAATATAGATGCCAGTTTTTCATAACAGATTATCCCTGTAGTTCTCATATTTACAAACAGTCATTGGTCTCCATAACTTCACACTCACATATGCTTTGATTATGATATATTTCAAATAAGGTGGTAATGATCTTCTAAAATAGATACATGGAAATAATTTTGTTAGAACTGTAGCTGTAAGCTAAAACCACAAGGATCAGCTGACAGTACTTCTCACATCCGTCAGCAACACTCATTTTGATGACAAAACACAACTAAAATTTCCAAAACTGGTTCATCAGGGAAGATCTACTCTCTCAATTTAGTTGCTGTTCATCAAAAGACTTGCTGAATCAGTGAGGTTTTGGAACATACAGGACCACATAGATTACTCCAGCCAACAGGAAGCTGAATGGCAGCTCTTAGTAGCAACAGCATTTTTCAAAGTTCACAGACTGTCTCAAGGTCATCAGGCTAGATCTGATTGATAAGTCTAGAAATATAAAAATGTAAGCTTGAGATAAAGTTCTGGTCCCGTGTACAGTGAATTAGAAACAATTACTGACATCAGACTAGATTCCAAGTCATTAGATATCAAATGCAAAAAGGAGGAAATACTATTCTAATTTTATTTTGATTAGGCCATGTCGTTCTAATTGGGAACGGCAAAAAGAACGACATAGACTCTCAAGGGAGTCAGAACAGGAGAATTCTCTAGTTTATTACTTCAGGCCTGTTTTATAGACAGATACGTGGAAAGTACAGAAAGGAAACTCTTGGTTAGCAAATCAACACATCACCATCATTGGTCAGTGGCACAACAGCCCCTGACTTTCTCTTGCAAGGAAAACAAGAGGACAGGCAAACAGCACCTGGCAGTTGTTTTCTGTCTTTGAGGATTGTTTTGAAATCCTCCTATGAATTTCCCAGGCTAGCTCTCAGGCAGGACTGAGAGGCCATGGGGCCTGCAGCCTGCTCTAAAGCTAGCATCCACAAGGCCATGATCATCACATGTAAGAAAACTATGCAGTACATGTTCGTGTACATTCTGTACAACAGGAAATATATTTCTGATTCAGAAGGTTGAGTGCTTCCAACTGACCCAGAAATAAATACTTCACAGCAGCTTTGTGAAAAGACAGAAAAAAAAAAAAACAACCCAGAATTGTGGAATCCTATGCATCTCTTGATTACTTGTACCAAACATATTCCTTTTAAGTTTAAAAATGCACTTTCAAGTTCTTAGTTCTGCCAATTTGTCTGGGGCCCTGAGAGAGTCAAGTCATACTCTCTCCCTTCCCAATCTCACAACCAAGTTCAGTCTCTAAAGGCTAAACAAGGCCTTCAGTGGTTTCTGTGTGATATCACTGCCTTCAAATTGCACCCCCAGTGACGTCCTTGCAGCCTGAAACCTGTCAGTGAGGTTTATCAAGTGTAACACAGAAACTTCTGAAACTTTCAGTCCTGTTGAAGTTGCTTATAAGAATCTGATGTGCATGTGGATGTTGTATTGGCTTTTTCTGAAAAACAGAGCTCATTCTGAAGCAGAAGCAAGAGAGAAATGAAAACCTATTTTTGTCACAAAAGGCAGCAAAACTGATTCTTAAAAATGCAAGCAGTGCTGCTAAGTGGCTATGTGCAAAATACATTTTTCCACTCTGTGCAGTAATGCTCATGTAGGGCTTAGTGTGTATTTCAGCTCAATGACTTTTCCTTCTTTTCGGTAGAGCCCATGATTCCACCAGTTGAGTGGAGGGACATGAAATGACCATGAAGTGCTGGAGTTCTAGATCCTTAGGACAGCAAGGAGGGCATACAGAAAGCTCACTCCCCTGGATTTCAGCAGAGCAGATTTGGCCTTTTCGGGGATCTGATTGGTACAGTACAAGAGAGCTGGAGATGGACTTTTTACAGTGGCTTGTGGTGATGGGACAAGGAGGAATAGCTTTAAAATGAAAGACCGTAGATCCAGGTTAGTTGTTAGGAAGGAATTCTTTCTTGCGAGGGTGGTGAGGCTCTGGGACAGATTTTCCAGAGAAGCTGCAGCTGCCCCATCCATGGAAGTGTCAAATGCCAGGTTGGATCGGTCCCTGTGCAAGCTGGACTAGTGGAAGCTATCCCTGCTCCTGGCAGGTGCGTTGGAAATGGGTGATTTTTAGGGTCCCTTCCAGCCCAAACCATTCTGTGATGCTATGATTTGTACCCTTAATCAAAAATTGATTTAGAGATGAAAAGTAGTTTGACCTCAAAAGCATCTCTTTTATTCCAGAAGTAGCATTAAAAGGAAAGGTGTTTCACATAAACATAATAATGTTACCTATCTATGGATTCAGATTATTAGAAAAATGTCTATGTTCTCGTCAGTCCTTATGCCCCTTGCCTAATGCTTTTCAATGTTTCAAAGACATCAGTAGGTATTCTCTAAATAATCTGTTTACCCAAAAAAATGGGTGATTGAGTTAAATAGCCTTGCAGATTTTGGGAGTGTACTTCCATCCTCAGTAGATTTTTTACCAAATAAAGGATTACAGGCCTCAGAATATGTCCCTATAGTTTGCATGAAAAGTACTGAGATCATACCATAACAATTTTGGAAGCCAAAAAGAATTTAGAAAGAAGCAAAGGTTAGTTAATATTTACATATTTTAGTTATTCGGCTGTAAATTCACTGAGCACAGATTAACTCGATTTGGAGCTATAGAAATGACTGTAACACAGCAAGGTCAGGGCTGAATAAAATGACTAGAAATTGATCAAATGTGTGAAGTACTGTGGGGGAACAGGGCAGTTAATCGTTTCAAAACTTTACCCTGTAAAATGTACTTTACAGGACTGATGACAGAAGAGATAATAGAACAAACAGACTACGACTCTTCTGTACAAAAATATGCTATATTTGTGTTTGGTCTAATGAATTCAGCAAAATTTGGGTTGCTTATTAATGATGTTTTAATCCAAAGGTAGAGAAATTCGCTCTGGGAGCCTAGAGAGGGGCTGTACTTCATTTAGACTTCTAAAAACCTATATGGATATAAAGTATGTATTCTTTGAGTGCAAGAAATGCTAACTGCTGGGCATGCATTTATTGGCAATGGGATATGCATATACAAGCCCTTCTGCCTGCTAGCACTGAGAGATTAACAATGCACCAATTCTTTGAGCCTTGGGGCCTGATTCTGTATCATGGACGTCAATAGAAGCTTTGTCATTGACCTCAATGGGCACAGACTCAAACACTAAAAGAACACATTATGTGGTCACATTTAAAAAAAAAGGCTTAGCAGTTTTGTGTTTGCACAACCAGGGGTGACTGACTGATGTAAAGAAACTGAAATAGAGAGGTGAAAACCAAACTCTGATTCCCCAGTTTAGCAACTGACTCTACACCTGAACACAGTTTTAAAGCAGTCAGAATATTTGCACTGAATAGCTGCATTTTACATTACATTTAAACTGTGAATAATACCTCCTGAAATCAAGTTTCTAATTTAGCTACCTGAAAACAATATAAATCAGTGAAAGCAGCAGAAGCTCTGTAACTCTTAGAAGCTTGGTGACTTTGTGTGAAATATAGATGCAGAAGCCTATATGTAAGCTGGTCTAGATTAGAAAATTTTGTTTGCTGTATACTCAGAGCAGCTCTTCTCATTTCTCTGACATAAAGTGCTCTACCTCCAGGAGTCCATCTCTTAAATGAGGAGCTCAAATAAACGTGAGAAACTGCTAAGAGCAACTGTTTAGCACTATATTCAGAGATATAAGCAAGTTAATTCCTACATGTAGAAAAATACATACTTTGTAACCACATATTGACTGTGCTTTCACCTTCTAGTTTCAGCATTAATAAGAAACTCTTTCAGTTTTCCAAAACTTAATCTATAAAGAGAACAACAGGGCCTGCATATACATATTCATATGAAAAGCCCTCCAGAGGAATTAAAGGCAAGAGAACTGTTCATCTTCCTTACACATTGAATGAATGAAGTGCTGGCTCTCCAGGTTTTTAAGTGTTACTGGCCACCTCCATCATACATCATTGTTTCTGATCTGTACCTGAATGGTTTGCAAACACTTAGAAAACAGCTATGTAAATACTTTTAGTGAGAATGCTTGTTTGCTCAAATGCTTGTGATATCTTGTTTTCCAAAAACATTCTTAAGGGAAAGAAAATTTATTCTATTGTTGGCATCTGTAAAAAGGGAAAGGAATCCTTCTCTACCCCTTCTAGGCAAAAGTTGAGCACATCAGCAAAGGCACTCTACAGTTGAGGGGGTGTGGGGGAGGTGTGGAAGGGACACTGCAGAAGTCTCCTCTTACTAGTAAGGGTTAGAGCATCAACTCCAAGACACAAAGACTTTTTGTAATACCAAACCCCAAAACATTTTCTCAAAAGTCAGTATGATTATCACATCCTAGTAGTGCAGAATGTTTAATGCTGAGCATCTAGTACATTTTATGAATTCATCACTTTGCTGTTGAACACTGGCATGCACTGATAGCTAGGCACAAAAAGCTCCAGCACTATACAGAAGTGGCATTCAGCCTTTGACAAGCGAAGAGCTACTTTGTCATCAAACAGAGGCTCACAAAACCATGAAAGAATGAACCGCATTTAAAATAGAGAAATGTGTGCAGGCAGTTTATGTGAGAGTTAATACACTGCTCCAAGCAAGGCAGCAGAATCTCTAGTCAGAGCAGTGTTTCTCAGGGCACAGATGATGCCCCAGACTCATTGGCTTTCTGTCACCAGTCTCAGAGGACAGTTCTGTGTAAGTCAATACAGTCCATATGTGTGTGGGCACAATCACACCTCTATTTTTTTGTTTTAAATTGCCTGAAGGCAGCTGCCATATCACCTTCAAGTCACTATGTGATGTCTTAATCAAATGTTAACAAGGAGGTTGAGGCAGCTTAGAAACCACAAATGGAATACAAAATACTTGAGAACCAAAATATGACATCACTGAGATATCAATAATTGGCTTCAGTTTTTTGATGCCTTTTGCATGCTTTTCTTAGGTAGGATGGTATCTTTATTGCTTATTTGTTCTGAAGGAATGTGAAAATAAATATCTTTTAAGCAAGACTGTGGTTTTAAGAGGACATTTTTTGTCTATTTTGCATAACTTTATGCTTTCTGGTTGCCTGGATTACAGTAATAGGTGAACAGAAACATGGGGTTGCTGCATTCTAATAATCTCTAAAGCTTAGAGCATATTTTGCCATTTTTTCAAATATGAATTTTGGCTACAACCCAACCTTGTCATCCTTTCATATGCAAACTTCCTACTGAAGGATCAGTGGGACTTCTGAATATTAAGAAATAAATGGAAACTTGTTATTTTTTCTTTTCAGTTTCTAAACTGCTAGTGGAAAATTGTGTCAACCAAGGAGGGAGAGAAGGAAGAAGGAGAATATGAGGGAATGTGAACAGAGCTAGATAGTGCAGCATGCCAAATGCTTCCCAATCACCCCTTTGGCAGGCTGCTGGAACATTGGAACTGCAGCCAGAAGTGTTAACATTTGCAAGCACAGTAGCTGCAGTCCCTTATGACTAAGTTTTCAAAGACCAATCCCATTCAAAAATACCATTACAAGTAACAAATACTGTTGCAGTGTTTGAGTGTATTTACAAAAACACATACAGGATTTTTCTTACTCTTCTTTGAAAACACAGAGTAAGTATGTACAAAAATCTCTTTACTGAAATATTTATGCCCAATCTGAAAGGATGAAGGGCACATTTTTAGTACCTACAGTCTCTATAAGATAAACACAAAATTCTAGAACAGCTGGTGCTTGACAGTGGATATATTTGTCTCTTGGAATTTTGTGTTAAGGAGATTTATTCATTAGCACAAGAATCTTTTTAGTATTCACTCTCAGATTGCTTTTACTACTTGGTTCAAAGCAGTGCATATTGCTAAATATGTTAACATAGTAAATATCACTAAATTGTATTCGTTAACAATGAAAGCTGTTTTCAAAGACACTAGCAATGCATATATTAGTTCTTCTTTTAGATGACCAAATATACTAACTTAACATTTATTTTTTATTAACCCATATTCCACATGCACATATTTCTTTTTATTTTCTTATGATGTTTAAACTAAACTGTATTTCATCTCTAAAGCAATGAGCCTTTCAAATATCAACATTTCCCTTTTTGAGCCTAGAAGGGAATTTGTTCTGGAAAAAGATATAATAAAGGGCTTTCAGAACTTGACTGCAACAGACTATTTTGCCTTATTGCTAGCATTATAGTATATATTATATATGTATATATTGTCTGATCCAATATATACAGTCTGATCCTTCTAGTTTTGTGCCAGCCACTGCCACTTTATTACTGTCTGGATGACACATGACAAGACAGAAGTGTCACTTAAAATACATTACAAAGAGTCTCTAGCTGGCTTTGAGATTTATTCCTGTGTTGAGTGAGATTGAAGTTTCAGTGGCAACACTGCAACGGACCCTAAAAGGTTTGAGAGAATACAGTCAGTTTATGAAAATGAAGCAAGCATTACTGTGAGCATGAGAAAGATCAAGAGGACTTGTATCATTAACCCATATTATCAGGACCATTTCATGAAGAATTCAGGTTCTTTTGGTAGTGAGATAAGTAATTCATGTAGCCAAAATGTTACTAATCTTCTCTACAGTAAAAAATCTGTCAAGCACTTCAAACTAGTCCTTTTCATTATTGGAGCTGTTAACTCATACAGAATCAAACACCTTCTATGGCTGAAGTGATGACAATTTTTAGTATTACTGAGACAATAAAACTGGAATTCCTATAGAAATATTTGCAAAATTTCAATTCAATCCAAGACTCCTAAATCATCTGTGTGAAAAACTATACAGAGTTAGGATGGGATAAGGTGCAACAAATACTCTTTCTTTGTATGTAGCTTTTGTCAAAATCTGTGAGAGAGAGTATCAGTGACTGAGAGACGAGGACATCCAAGTCAAGATCAGAAGCCAATTTTATTGAGTATAAAAGGCATTTATATAGTGCTTTACTTGTATGGCACTTATATAGGGTTCTATTTTTGGTAACTATTTCCCATTGGTTATACATTCTACATGACATCAGTTACCTGGTAATCACTACAAAGTTTTGCAACATATCTCTTGGTCACTTCTACCCCAGGAAGTAGTTATCTGTGTCTGTCCCATGGTTTCTGTTTGACTAGGCCTAAGATACTAAATTCCTTTATCAGTTCCATTGTGCGCTCCGTTTTATTCCCCATAAGAGAGTTCTCCAGAAATTCAGCTAAATCAGGTATAGAGCAGATGAAATAAAGGACCTTTGGTTATTCAGTGATTGTTTAATACTTACTTGGGCATGGTGCTTTCAAAGGTTGGACTCAATGGCCTTGTAAGTCTTTTCCAACTGTTATAAATTTGTATTGTGATATTGGCTTTCGCAGATGAATATTATATGTTAAATACTTTTTAGCTATGTATGTACTTTTTTTCTTGCTAACAAGTCTTAAGCTTAAAAGAATTTCCTAAGTACAAGGCAAGGAAACCCCAGAGGGCAAGGACAGTGGGGCCCAAGCTGTTATCAAGAGAACAATAGAGGCCAAACTGTTATCAGCAGAAGATATGAAACCCAGCTGTCCTCAGGGGAAGGATGATGGCCCCGGACTGTTATCTACCCTGACCATTTGCAAAAAGAAAGGAAACCAAACTCAAGAAAAATGCTGACCAGCAAGAATAATGATGACCAGCAAAAAATATATGTTAACCAGCAGAAAATAAAACTGTGAAGAGCATGATCCAAAAAGGCGGAACCAGGGAGGGGACATGCTTGAATATGCATTAACCCCTCACAGCAGGAGGGGATAAAAAGGGTATCCCTGAGATACCAGGTGTGTTCCTGGCAAGGCGCCAGGGCACCCGGCCGTTTTAACCCTTTGCTTTATTTCTTTTGTCTCCTAATTGTCTTTTATTTATATTAAATTCTCTTTATAATTTATTAAGTGAATCTCATTTTTAAGACAACCTTAAAGATTCTGTGATACTTTCTTTCATAGCCTGTCCCTTTTCCCCAGCCCAAAGTTAAACAAGACTTATAATCTGTCTGGTTTTGCACTGGCATTCTTCACTTTGTGTATTGTGACTTTACTTTTTTCCAGTTTGTCTTATCCACACACTTACGTAGCCCTAAGTTTTCAAGAAGCCAACAAAACAGGAGCTAATTTCTGCTTTGTCCTGGAGGTCTTACCAGATCTAACACAATGAATAATAATCTGGTGAGGCTGTCTTCTGCAGCTGGTGAAGGCTTACAAATATTTTAGGGACCAACTGAATTCCAGAAATGTAACCTTAAATAAGAATATAAAATTCAAAACATGCAAAGCATGGAACCTTCACTTTGCTGCAAGAACACCAACAAGCTGTTCTTATTCTCTAGAAACAAAGGGAAAGATGAATGTGCATCCCTTCCTGTTTCTGTGGGATAAGGCATCATGCACCAGTTCTCTTTCATCTGTCATGGCTCTGGATTGTCCACCTACATTGAGAGTGTGCCTCCAAGATCCGAGCAGCTGCCTGGCAGCTTGGTGAAGGTCCTTATGCTCGTAACAAAATGCAATTTGTCTTCCTGTGAAAAGCTGCTAGAAATTCACCTGAAGCCGGTCTAGTATTCTGTTGTATCTGGACATAATAAAATTTTTGCTTATGTTAATTTTATCTGCTGAGTTCTTTGAAGTGGTTCCTTTCTGCTCACATGTTTCATTCCTCAGGATTGCTCAGTGTAGTGTGGTGAAGAGTTATCTCAGTGTGACTTACACAAGGTAGTGCATTGGACTTGCAGGGCTTAAACTTGTTCTGAACAGAGATGTTTCAAGAGATTCAGGGATACAGAGGTTTAGATCAGATGCTGATGTCAAGGTTGAAGACTATGATGATTGTCTTGAATGAATAATGCTGGAAGTTGATTTACCTTGGGTCAAACATTTTACAAGCAGTCAGCTTTTTGAATTTATCTATTACCGAACCCACAAGGAACTTCAACAGTCCAGAGTTGTTTCTGCATCTAGAAAGATATTGGTGGCTTAGCCCTGTTGTATGATGTACACTGAGTTTGTTTTAGAGGATTTTTTATGCTTCCACTGCAAAACAGCTTCTTGCTTCACCAGCTCTCAAAACTTAAATTTTAGCCCACAGAGCTCAGTCCACCAAACACAGGACTAGCATTCAACTCTGAAGCAGATCTAAGAAACAGTAATTTTGGATTCATTTGCAACTATTTTAGGCTCTTAAAGGCAATGGGACTAATAGTCATTAAAAACTGTAGAAGAGGGCTCTTATGAAGACAAATTTACACATTCCAGGTATAACAGCATTGAAGTCAACAGTTATGACATTTTTGAACTGACTCCAGTATGTTTATTTTGTAGAGAAAATTTCCTCACGCTATAAAGCATTGTAAGATTAGTATTAATCTGACATGTCCTGAGCCATCCAATTCTCTGGTTAATTCTATTAGGCTGCATTTTCCACATGCTAGTTTGAAATGTTATCATATGATGACAAATGTAAGCTTTTTTATTGGATTTATGTAAATCCCTTCTTCACTGAAGCTGTTGGAAGGGTTCTGCAGTTGTTTATGGGATCCACACATTGAAACACATCACAAATTCCTTGTAAGACATGGGGTTTTCTTCAGAAAGTCTGAGACTTCCAAATTTTTTTCCTATTACAGCATCATGTGAGATGCAGAAAGCTTTCTGACTGGGTCCAGCCTTAAAAAAGAGTGGTCTTTCAGAGAGAAACCATGAGTAAAAAAAAAAACAGATTTAAATTCCTGCTTATCTCTCTTGTTTGGCTACTTCCTCTTCAGATTCAGAACACAGAAACATGTGTTCTCATGCAAATGGCCTCCACTTGTTATAGTTTGTATTTGAGAATTGTCAGATTAAAAAATCTGGTCCTTCCAGCTATACAGTTAAGGATGAGAGGCAGAAAGAAAGTTCTGTCTGGATTGTATTTACCATAGCTGGATGCCACTTTCCATACCTGGACACCAGGCAATTAGATTCTTTGATTTCAGACAGGTCTTAATGAAAAATTAACCTACCCTGAAAATTACAGCTTTTTAGCATAAAATATTGCATTGAGGGTTTTGGAGGGGTTTTCATTTTTTTTGGTTGCTTGGGTTTTTTTTGTAACATTGTGTGTGTGTGTGTGTGTGTGTGTGTGTGTGTGTGTGTGTGTATCTTGGGGTTTTTTTTGATTGGTTGGTTTTTGTTTTTGTGTTTGTTGTTGCTTCTTTGTTTGTTTTTAGTTCATTACACAGCAGGACTGTGTTCCAGCTTGACACCCCAGGGCTCAACTATAATACACAAATAATAATACAAATAATACAATACAAATGATAAATACCTAATGCTGCCTTCAAGCACAGGACAGACCCATTGACAGCAGTGGGGCTACTCACACTTGAGGTCAACCATACACTAAAGTGTTTTGCTGAGGCCTCTGTATCTCAGATGAATAGGCTTTTCTTCAATGAATTTTCCAAGTCTCCTTCTTAAAGGTCAAAGAAAAAGCCTGTTCTATTTCCTGCTGAGCTTGGTGAACCTTTTAAACCATATTATATTCATTCTTAGTATGTGTACTGTAGGTATTGAACATTAGTTGACCTTAGTCACAGAAGACTCAATAAAATAGTCCTGTAGAAGTATAAAGGAGGAGTATGTTGGAGGTTAGGATTTTTCCTGGATTTTTTCTTTCTGTCAGGGAACTTTGTCCCATTAGTTGCCTAAGAGATGGTACTTAAGAGACAAAATAAGTGGCCAAGTGGGGGTGGGTTGGGGGGGTGTGTGGGGAGGGCGCTCCTGGTTACTCTCTTACCTGGGGGTGGTTTCTTTTCAGAAGGGCAAAGACACTGCGAGATTTCAGCTGGGCGGTGAGGGGCTGGCCTTGGCTCCTCACTCTCTGGCTCTTGGGATCCGAGTAGAGAGGTGCAGCTCTCGGTGCTGGACTGTTGCTGCCCAAAGTATTCGGTGCCACTACGGAGTTATCGTCCTGCATGGCTTCTACTTACAGTGGGTGAACTTCCACTCCCAAAAGCAGCTGTTGAACTTGGGACCTTTCCAACACCCGACCTCACTGGGAACGGGACCAAGATCCCTGATCCCTTCCCAGAGGACGTCTCCTGTCAGCATGTGGCAGCTGCTTACAGAAGCCTGGCTGCCACTGCCCAGCCCACTGCCTTCTGCCTCTGCTTTGGGTTCTTCACTACACTTTAACCCAATACTTCTGGTCTGCCCGACCTCCTGCACTTCCTGCTACAGCTACGGACTTTGTGACAAGTTTCGTTTGCCACCCCGGCGTGTGCCCGTCTCTGCGGTGCCAGCTCCGCTCCGAGGTTCTGCCGCAGCCCATTTCGCCATCCAGCCCGGCCGCCATCACCGCCTGAGGGAGCCGCGGCCGCGCCACAGCGCCCCCTGCAGGCGCGGGGGAATCCTGGCAGCGCCTGCCCGGCCGGGAGCCAGCAGCGCCCCTGCCGGCTGGGAGCGGAACTGCAGCCAAGGGGAAGGTGCCGCAGCCCAGAGCGGCTGGGGCTGGCTTTGGCTTCTGCTCCTCGGGGCTGCCGCGCCCGCTGCTGCCTTGCCTTGCTTTACATATACACACTGGGAAAGAACTGCTGGTCCTGTCCCCATAACTTTACCTAAAAGTCCCTTGATTTCAAAGTTTTAATAATTTGGAAGGAAGGGGGTCACATTTTCCATTCCAAGGGAGGTTCCTACCTTCACTAGAAGACACCTGTCCTTCAAACTGGGACAAAAGGCTTAAGACTAATTACAACTCCTGAGATCTAGTCAATTTTGTAGAATTTATTTCTTCTTATATATTCAGCTGTTTTTAATTCAAAGGCAATGCTCTATTTGGATGTGAAGATTCAAGTAACACTTTCCAAAATATGAAGGCTAAATGCCACATTTACAATTGTTTCTGAAAAGGGTTGACCTTTATTAAAGTTACTGAGTAAATACAATTCCGAAGGTTTTGTTTCTGTTGTAAATTAAATGGTATGTTTGTAGATGGAAAGGTCAATTTTCAGTAAAGCTGAACTTCAGAAAACATCACCTTTTTCAGCTAAATCAAAGGAGTTAATTAATTTACAGATGAAATACATAATATATAATTCTCTTATCTTTGCTTCAAAATCAATTGTTTATGGTATAAAGAGGATACACTTGTCATCATTAGGTGTAAATGTTTGCTGCAGCAGCAAATATAGATTTAATCTGCCAGACACAGCTTCATAAAAATGTGACACTGTTCCCCTGAGAGGTTGTGTGTAGGGGAGTGTTTGTCCAAATCCTATCTGATATCAGACTCATTGCATTTAGCAAATTTATTCCAACTTACATGAAACTATAACAGTTTCTATTAACAAAAATGCACTAGAAAAATCTTACTAGATATTGACACTGCACTGAGAGCTCTGCACTTTAATCCCCTTCTTTCTATGCTGTCCTTAATTAAAATCAATTTTTTATATTTAGTAATTGTTACAACTATCTCAGCATGAGACCACAAGTACCCATTAATAAGCATCCTCTGAACCAGTTAAATGCCTGGATGTATTACCTTAAAGGAAGGCTTGAACTTTCCTGCCTGGGTTTGTGGTAGGTCATGTATGAGAGTCTGGAGCCTTTTTGGAAGTACTAAGCACAACATTGTCATTTAAGTTGTTCATTAAAGAGAATATTGTTTGCTGCTTTGGACAGAAATTATTGTATTTTTTAACAAGGACATTCCTGCCTGTGTAACAGCCTTCAGCCTCCCTCTTTGTATGTCTTTCCAAAGTCAAGGCAGAGAAGGGAACAATGGGTTTGCTTTCTTTAGCATCCCTTTGAAGCACCACCTTACACACAGCTGAACTTTCCAGCATGTTTTATGGATGTCTCCAGAAGGAAGATATCTGAAGTTAGATATATAGAAGATATCTGAAGTTAGATATATAGAAGATGCTGAAAAAATTCAGTCTTCATTGATATGTACCATGACAGCAGAGTGATAGAAAGTTTGGCTCCTTGTCTTATGTCTACTGGAAATGGCCAGGGATTTCTTATGGATCTTACTCTCCTTGATTTGGAGTGATCTTGACATTTTTCTGTAAGTGCTATTTAGGGACTATTATTATTTACAGACAGATATTACTGTTTATACCAATCTTATCTGGTAAAATTCCCCATAAAATAGATTCTTTAGGACAAATTCCATGTGTACCCTTGCCTTCTCTGAAGTAACAGTACTAGTTTTACTTAAAAGCCATTTAATTATACCTTTATTCTCTGTACAAGAGAATATCTGTCAATATTTGTTCTCATAGAAAGGTATCATATGGAGAAAAAAAAAAGAGAGACTATCATGAAATTGTATGAAAAGGCAGTGAAAACAAGCCAGCTTGTGTCAAACAGAGAGGTTTGTAATAAGCATACATGAAAAACACCTTCACTATGGGAAAGGGAATCCTAAAAGATAAACATCGAAAAATTGCAGGCAAATTTTCCAAGCCACTTCATCTTTTACTTATTTTAATGGAAGCTGGACCTGATCCTTCACAGTGCTTTTGCCACACTTAAACCTTGCAGCTGCTACAGATAACCTAACCTTTAATTTTGTACTGAACAATATTAAACTAAACAAGTCATCTTGCTCTAGCAGAGGGAGCTGGGTCAAAGTGGTTCCACTGCTAAGTGTAGACTGGGTAATTTGGCACAGGGGTTTAATTGAGGTTTCAACAGCAATAGCAAATACACATTACTATCTTGAAGCAAGCTCTTAGCACAATTCCAATACTACCAGAGGAACAAAAATAGGGTTTTGTAACAGTCAAATGATTTATTAACCATTTTTAATGTTTTGCTCTCCTCTTTGATTTCCTGGTGTGATGCATTCTTCATACCCAAGCAATTTTGAAGTAAATACTCAAAATTAACTATTGAGTTCATCTATGACAAAAAGAAAATTGCACACTCCATGCCCTTAAGAGATGCTTTACACAAAAATATCTCCAGCCAGCATATATATATGGAAGGCACAGGAACAGTATGGTATCAGATTGGTACCAGAGGGCTCTAAAGTGGAGAGGAGGTCAACAGAAGTTTTAGGAGTATATGCAGTATATTTTATAAAGTACTTCATTCTCTTACAGTCTTTCAGAGAATAAAATTTTCACTGATCCAATAAAATATGCTAAAATTGCTTATAATGCCACTGTTTAGGATTAGGTAGGAAGTCATTATGTCATAGTTTACAGAGCTAATGGCTACTATTGAGCATGCATACTGTAAACTATAATGAAATGGGAAAATTTGCTTTCAGATGTATTTTCACTCTCTATTTTGTAATAACAACAATATATCAACCTTTCCAATATTCTTTTCTCATGACTGAATGAACCTATTTGGTTTGTCATTGTACACATGTAAATCTTACTGTATCATTTGGCAACTGTTATGTTCAAACTAGAATATTCTTATTTCTGATCCTGCTGCTTTCTCCCTTAGTCTTGTGCTAGGGCTGAGGAGCAATAAGGAATTCACATGAGAAATCTGCATCCACTCTGGGAGCATGAGAATATTCTTACATCCTCAAAACACCTGCTTTGCCTTATGGCCAGAGGTATTGGACTATTCTGCAAATATGTCTCAATGTGAGATTGAATTTTGATTCATTTATCTTTCTAAAATTTCTGAAAAAAAAATAAAAATCCACAATTTGCTTTGGTCAATGAATCTGTCTCCCTCTCTCCTTTGTTGCTTTATTTTTTTGTTGTACATATATATATTTATGCACACTCATGTATCATTTTTCCTGCAGAGCAGATAATAACAGAGAGCTGGTAAGTTCTTTGTTGCTGGTACCAATTAAAACTTGTCCTTGTTAAAATATATTTAGATATAAAGAAGAACAGATACTAAAATGGATAATATAACCCATCTGTGGCAAAGATTAAAGAAATCATAGAATGGTTTGGGTTGGAAGGCATCTTACAGATCATCTAATTACAGTGACTCCATGGCAGGGACACTTTCCACTAGACCAAGTTGCTCCAAGGCCCATCCAATCTGGCCTTGAACACTTCTATGAATGAAGCATCCACAGGTTCTTTGGGCAACTTGTACCAGTGCCTCACTACTATGTTTGATATCAGATTAAAGCCCTCTGTATATCCATCTATAAACTGGAGACAGCTCATAGATAAACCATGTCATTTTCTATCTTTTCTAACTGGGTACTATTTGTTCTGGAAATGCAATGAAGTCTTGATCAAATGTTTCTCATATCTATGCTTCCATTTCACTGAAATGAATTTATCCCAATGAGAAAGGCAAACAATGTACAGGATTACAGGATTTCTTAAAGAAGGACTCAAAATACATCCTCTAGTATTGAGTAAGACAGCAGTATCTCACAAAATATGCATGAAAGGCAGAAGTATTCAGGCAAGTTGATTAAATAAAACAAACTAAAATGTTGCAAAACATATTTTAAATACTCAAACCAAAAATGCTTTCAGATGAACTTACACAAATAGCTCCAGTCCAGGAGCCTTAAAGCTGAAGTCTCTCACAATCAAAAATGTTAACGTTAATACACTTTGATATTCTGAGATATCAAACAGCTGGTGATTGCCAGCATGATCTCAATATATGAGAAATATGATGTAGAGAGTAACAGATAGATTACTGTGATATTACTGACTGAAATAATAACAGTTCATTCAGGACTATGTCAGCAAAGCACTTGAACCTAAAAACAAAAAGAATGCCAGTCAACATTCCTAGAAGGCATATCTTGTTATCTTTGCAGAAATGCCAAAACAATGGTTGACAATGGCAGCTGTCTTGATGTAAGGTACAGAATTCTTCAAGGCATTTAACTTAGTATCACATCAAATTTTGATTTTAAAGTGCTTGTAACTGCAATGTAAAATGGGACATCTTAGATGGACTACTGGCCCATTGGCAGATCACAGAATTTAGTTGTTACTGAGGGGATATCAACTTTCTTACTTCTATTGGTAACTTAAGGACAAATTGGTGTTCCAAAACACTTCAGCATGAATTAAAGAAGCCTCTTGTTCATGTGTACTGAAAAATTAACTTTGTAGGCCACAAAGGTAGAGCTTGGGTTTCATTTCAGTGAAATGAATGCATTTTTACAACTCTTACCTACCTCTAACATAACACAATTTTTAGCCTTTAGATGCATTTCATTTTTAATCTAAGACTGGCTTATTGGGAAGTGGAACTCCTTTTACGCTTTAAACCAAAGTGAAATGGAAGACAGACTTGGAAAGAAGACTCCAGATGAGATTTGGCAAGGAATCAATATTTTACAGGTTAAATATGTATTAATCCATGGCAGAACTAAATAATTTTAACTTTTTATACAGACAGTATTTTACCCTTGTGAAAGTGTATTAAAAGTATATAAAAACTGTGTATTATGGAGTTATTTTGCTGAATGTTATTTATGATACAGTTATCTCACTGGGGAAAAAGCAATAGCTAGTGATATCTGCCCAAGGAAAAATTATTGGGTAGTGGTTTCAAAAGAGCTTGAAAGATTTAGACAGTCAATTCTCAGTGAATTGGGAGTTATGACAGGAGTTATGGCTCTAAATCATACAAGCAGTTTGGAAAATCCAGCTCCTCCTTCCCCCTTTAATTGCATTCATTTGTCTTTCATTTGCTTGTTGTGACATTCTCAGGCAATTTGAAGCTTCTTCAGAAATAACAACAGCCCAAATATATACACCCAGTCTTGAGCTGTTTGAGGGGCTGCATAGTGGAGGAGAGTTGGGCTGATGGCTGCCTCTCTAATTTACTCCCTTGTTGAACTCACAAAGAAAGCAGCACTTTAAACTTAGGGGCCACCAGGTGCAGAAGCAGACGTAATGGAGGTAATAGAGCAGCTGGAGCAGAGACAGCAGCACTACCAGTGAAGCAAATCCCCTCTGGAGCTGCTGTCAGTGCCCAGTGTGGCTCTGTGCTTCCACCCACAGAGCCTAAAACTAGGGTAAAGCATTATGTATATTAATATGCATAACCCTGAAAATGTCTAAAGTTATTAGAAAAAATCACATGAAATACTAAGTTGTTGCAATTTAATAGATAGGCATGCAACTGCATACACCAAGGTTCATGCGACAACAGCCAACTTTTATTGAGTGCTGTTCTCCTTATATAGTTTTGAAAGTCCCCGCGGTTAGTCCTGATTGTCTGAATTAGTTGCCAGCCGGCCAACTGGCCAATAGCTGCCCGTGTCCCCAGCAGCCTAGACCTGCTCCCCAATGGCCCATACTGGTAGAGTTAGATAACCAAGGTAGTTATATAATTAATCACACTTCAGTTATTAAATTATAATTAGGATTTTTTTATAACTGTGAGGCCTTCAGGCCAGCTGTTAGCTACCACACTAAGTAATATATTAAATGTCTCAATGAAAATGTTCCGTTCTCTCCTTTCCTGTTAATCCTAAATTACTATTTGTGGTTACCAGAAAAAATGCATGCCTTCCAATTAATGTGCACAATAAACAAATGTACTGTTTTGTTCTACTTGACTTAGATTCAATCTTTAGTGCTAAAAAACAAAGTTCTGGGTCGCTGATCCCATCTTCTTCTTTATGTGACTTGGGCTTTCTATGAAGTGTTCTCCTGTTTCTGTGCTAGGGCATTCCTTCTAGCCAGGCACCATCTTGCTGTGGGTGTTACACAGTGTGCACACACCTGGGCTGATTTGCTCAGGAGGGAGCTCTGTGATGTGCAATATACAAATGCTGCAAAGTAGGCAAGCTCATCAACTCCACTGCAGAGGGAAATGTATCTGTATCAAATTATCAATTATGCTTTGTGTCTGGGCTAAAATATCAATCCTGTGGCTTCATTAGTTGTTACTTGGTCCAGTGCAGCCTGCTGTGCTATTATAGTCTCTGATAAGCCTTATTAGATCTCTTTTCCTGAAATCTTAGGATTCAAACTAGATGTATTTGGCAGTATATCTAGAAGCAGCTACTCTTATCTGAGTGCCATCAATACATATAACTATATATAACTGAAATTTCAGAAAAGTAAATAGTGTAGAAATTATCTTTAATTTTTTTATTTAGAATACCTGCCAAAGGTAGAGCAAATTGGTGGGAGTTTTCATGCATCACATATGGTGGTATTTTACATTTTAAGATACAGCATGTGGAATCTTGATCACAGTGTAGTGACTGGCAAAGCTCCCACCCATTTCAATGAGGTTAGGATTTCAGTCCATATGGGTACCAGCATTTAAAACTGGTAATATTTATAACATCCTTGGGAAACTATACTAGCTGACTGTTCATCCTGGAATGTATTGCTGTGAGGGTTCTTTGTACTGAATATTTTCTTCTATAAAGGGGAAGGGACATGAACCACCCTTTTGCTAAGATGCAAAAAATCCTTTGTGTGACTGTCAGTTCCTCATGTGAAAGTATTTGAACCTGCATCTCTAATATGTGCCAGGCAGAGCCCAAAATCCACCTGGCATTGCAGACATCTCCTGTATGTGCTGCCTTGTGGAAAGGTGGGGGTCAGTTTTATCCCTTCCTGAGACAAGCACATGTACACAGAGCAACAGATGGAGCCAATGTTTTAATCTCAGGTGAAGGGACACTTGACTGAGTGTAGAAGAGATTTTAGGGGTGCTTCACTTGGGATCAGTTGATAGCAGCTCATACTGGTTTCACAGTAGGACCAAAATAATTTAGGCACAGGACAATACATGAGTCTTGGCACGGTGCTCTCAGAAGCATCTCCACAGAGCAGCCCAAGGCTGGAAAATGTTGAGTTTCATCTTAACAGCCCAGCAAGAGAGCATGGGTGGTAAACATGAGAGTGAATCCATGCAACTGTTTCTGAGCAAATTGGAACTAAAGTATCAGCAGACAATTATGAATTGAGCTTCCTTTGTCTACATGGAAATATAAGATATTTCACCATGTTTTGTTTACGTGGTAGGTTAAATTTATTTGTTTGTTGTATTTTGACATATTTATAAAAGTGGGATTCATCTATAAAAATTTGGTTTTGCTTTACATCTAAGAAAGATATAAAAATATGAAATGTATATTTATTTTTAGTAATTTGTAATTACTAGTACATTTCTTATTTATGATACTTCTTATATATTGCAATGAAGCATACCACAGAGAAATACCAAGTGATCATCCTTGCTCAGAACAAGGTCTTTATTGCCTGCACCCGAGGCTGATTACTTTAGCTCTTTACAGTTTCTGAAGGTTGACGTATGGCTGTCCCTAGCAAATGCTGTTGTTTTTTCACTTGAAAGCACATTAAAAGCAATCAAGTGCAACAGAGAGTGTACTGCAAGTTAAAATTTTTTATAGTCGTATTTTCTTACCAGTTATTGGGCTGATGTCTAAATGCTTTATATAAATGAGCCATATGTAAGACAACTTACAGGTCCATATATAATTCTAATACCTTAAAAGGTAACTGTTGGTGATTTTTCTTAATACTTGCATGTTCTATTACAGTAAAACAGCAGCTGAAATTTTCTTGTGATTAATGATAAACCTTCCTTCCCTCCCCCCAATCTAATACTTATTTAAGCAGCAATGAATGACAGGGAGGCCCTTCCCAGCAGTTAATTACCAGATAAGATAAGTATTGGCACATTTAGCTGAAACAGCCTTTCCATCCATCATTATTGCTTAAATATAGCCCAAATGGATGCATTTTCAATTCTTAAGTAAGGCCTACAGGGAATATTCATTTAAAATGTGCATATAATAAGATGTTTGTATATAGAGAATGTATGTATTTGAAACTATCCCTCTATGAAATCATAGGATCACTGCCAATGCGGGGAGGTAGAAGAGTGAAAAGAAAACCCATGTTTTGATTCATCATGGAGTTTTCCCAGATGCTTTTTTGTTTGATGGAGTCTGGGAACGATTCCTGTTTTGTACAGGATGAAACATTAATGTGATAATCCAACATTTAGCATTAGGAAACCCTGGAAGAGATTATAAAATATAAAATTATACTATTATAAGTATTAAAACCAGGCAATGACATGAGGTCTGGATAATTTGTTTGAATGAGTTTATGAAAGTATTTTTCCTAGCAGCCCGCTCATGGTATTTTGCTGACACAGTGGTCAACTAGTGACCCAGGTTTCAATTGCTTCATTTCTGGGCCAGCTTGATCCATTGCCATTGGTGTTAAGGTTGATCTAAGACACTTAGTTAGGCACTGGCAAAGCCAGTGCTCTCACTGTATTTTTCTAAGGAAATGGTAACTTTTAGGGATGGCCCACAAAATAATAGTAATTTTAACTGTTACAGCAACGTGTGTCAGGGTTCTTTCATTGTTCAGAGCATACTTGAGTTTTAAAGGCTTCAAAGTTCCTTGCTATGAGGAAGGAAGCCAGTTAATCAAATAATTCACTGTGACAGTCAGCCAGTCAGGATCTTTAGCAAATACTATCTTATATGCTCATTTTTGTCTCAGGCTGAATACAGAAAGCTGAGGCACTAATTTGAACATCTTCTTCATGTCATATTAACTACAGGATCAAGGCCAGATAACTCACTGTTCTCTATGCTCCTGTTGTTCTACTATTTAATGGGACGGGAATTAAAGGTTTCAGTCAGAGCTAGGTCAAGAAAAAATCTTATGTTTCTATCTGCTATTAATCCCCCCCCACCCAAGTTTTGACAGGTGTTAATTCTTCATAAACTGTGATTTGAACAGCTGCATTAGAGGTACATTACTCTAGGCCTCTTACAATACTTTTAAATATTTTTATGCAGCTTCAGCAATAAACCTAGGCAGAATCTGATAAACTTCATGGCTTCCCCTTAAATCTGTCTCTGATTTTTTTTTTTTCAGAATGAAAATGACAGTACCTACAAAGGCATTGCAATCTACTGGTTTTTTTCCCCTCCTCTTTCTCTTACATTTACAGGGGAAATATTTATTCAGGATCCTTTCCCAGACAAAGCTCACAGCCAGAGTCATTTGTATCATACAGTGAATGCCCAGCTGTGTGGTTGGATGATAAATACCAATGACATTAGGGATTCCATGACTAGATACCTAATCAAATTCTACCATCATGACCTCTAAAAAAACTAATGATAGGTGGCTTGGCCTCTGCTAGTCCTCGATCATGAATATGTACAGGCAGTTTCTAGCAGATTTCTAATGTTAGAAATATTTTTGCTTTCAAAAATAACAGATCAGAGTTAATGAAGAGCACTCTGCTTGTAATAGAAAAAACAAAACAAAACAAACCACAAGACTAAATCAAGCCTTTTTATTGCCTAGAAAGATTTGTCTGTCTGAGAGAGCACATGCACCTTGGCTGCAACAGAGCTTACAAGACAAGCAAGCACTGCCTGTCCTTTGATCTTCAACCCAGTGGAGATCCAGGACTCACAGTCCCCACCATAGGAATGACAAGTAGGCCCTCTGAATTACTGCTGTGCTGACATCCCCAAACCACCTTGAACAGACTAATCATACAAGAACTGTTACACCAGCTGGCAAAGCTGACATCTACTCATGAGAATGGTGATACACCCTGGAGAATGACCAGATCAATTCAAGGAAATTTGCTACAAGTGTCCTATATATTTTCTGGTTATCTCTAGACCAGCTAAGTTAGCCTGAATCACTTTTTTACAACAAAAATACCCATTGTGTCACTGAACAACTTCAAGCTACTCAGAAAAGGATTAATACTCTGTTTTTTTTTTTACTCTTAAAAGCCTTTTGAATGCTAACAATAGAGGTCATTTAACTTGTGTATCAGAGAGTGGTTTATAGGCCATTTTGTGCCAGATATCTTTCTTTCAGTTTCTTATAATTGGCATAGTATCTCTGTTTCTAAGTATGTACTTTTTAGGGGATCATCTTGAAGGAGTCAAAGATTTTTGAAGGAGAATATCACAATATTGGGGCAGCTCACCTCAGTAAAAATTGCACTTCAGTTGTTATTTGGGATCAATGTCATGAACAAAACACAGTTGAATTGCTTACATTAAATATACAGGTTATAATCTCCAGTATATAACATTGGCTGCTACTTCCAAATAGGCTGACAGATGTAGAAGGATTACATGGATAATGGCTAGTAAGGAAAATATTTTCTCAACGCTCTTGAAGAAGATGCATGATAGATGTCTAGCTAGACAACAGTGCAGGCTGTCTAGTATAGGAAATATCCAATATATAATAGCTCATTTTTGTCATGAAAAAAAGGAGTCCATTTCATGACGAATTTATTTCAAAATAAAAGATAATATATGATTTATATTATATATAAATCACAGAAAATTCAAACATTACTGCTTTGGAGCGGTCCACTCTCTGGGCTGCCTAGATGGAACTCACCAATGTGCCTTTGCCCCTCTCTCTCTCTCCTCTGTTACGATGTGACAGTTCAAGAGGTTGATGGGTAACTGCGTTTCCCTTTTCTCACCTTGTGCTCAGGAGCTGGGTGAGGTGCTGACACCCTCTCCTGCCCCAGCTTGACCCTAAAAGGTTTCTGCAGTAGGGTAAGGTGGCACGTTGCCAGTGGCTCAGCTGCCAGCACCGGTGCTAGCCAACGGGGAAGGCTCACCTGTATGGCTTGAGTCAGCTCACAGCTGCCAGCATCTGGACTGTGTCCTGCCCCACATTCGTCCTGCCATGCAGTCGGAGGGCACAAAAGCCCACCTCGAAACCGTGTCCCCAAGTGCCACATCCACACATTCCTCAAGTGCATCAAGCAGTGAGAATTGCACCGACTCCATGGGCAGCCTGTGCCAGTGCTTGACAACCCTTTCAGAGGGGAAATTTTTCCCTAAACCCAATCTCCGCTTCCCCTGGCAGAACTTGAGGCCATTTCCTCTTGTCCTGTCCCTGGTTTCCTGGGAGCAGAGCCTGAGCGGCACCAGCCCCACGCTCGTGTCCGGGAGGTGCAGAGAGCGAGAAGGTTCCTCTCTGATCCCGGCCGTGTCTGCAGCAATGTGTCCCCCTCTCGCTGTGCCCGGCCCTGCTGTCCCTGCTGCCCTGCTCGCAGGGCCCTGTGATAAATGTAACCTTGGATAAAAATTCGTGGAAGAATAAATAAGTATATAACTGTATTTGTAACAATGTAAAAATTATATAAAATATAGTGTGGCCTAAGGATTTCCCCCAAACCCAGCAGTAACTACCCATTCAGGTGGTAACGACCCTAGGCGACGTTCATCAGCCTGAAAGAAAGAGCAGGACACGGACAATCAGGCTAAACAATGAGAGGAGCCAGGCCGAGATGCCCATCGGCTCCACACCACACCTGGACACTTCACCCTGAGAGTCCAACCGAGGATACAATCAGGAAGCACTCAGAACCTTTCACATGCGAAAGGACTCTGCCCAGTCGTCTATTGATTCAGTTCCACGGTTCCAGGACATTCATTCAACCAACCATCTAAACTCTTTGTTGAACAGTAACTGCTCGGAGTTTTGGCCTCAGGACACAAAATCCCTATAAAAACCCCGGACAGTCTACCCTCCTTCGTGGATTTGGGTAAATCTGTACCTCTGGGTATAGACGTCCACCCAGCGCTGCGCTGATTTATTTTATTGTGGTTTTTTCTCTCGTTGTTTGTGATTAAAATTGTTTTATAATAAATCGCTTTTTGTATTAACCCTATTTTGCCATTGCATTTATAACAGCCCTGACCCCGGGCAGAGCCGTTCCCCGCGCGGGCACAGACCATGGGGTGGTCCCTGCCGCGGCCTGGCCCGGCCCCAGAGCAGGGTCCCCTTGCGGGAGGCCCCGGGGCGGCCGCGTGTCTCCAGCCGCCTGTGGCCGGGCAGCTGCCTCGGCCGTGAGGGGTGCAGAGCTGTGGGAGCCCAGGGCTCTCCGCCGGCCGCTCCCCAGAGCTCCCCGCTGCAGCCGGCAGGGCCTCAGCGTCCGCCCGGTGCCCTCCCGCACGCATGGACTCGCCAGGTCCTGTTCGCTGCTCTCATGGTGCTGCTCGTGGCCCCAGGGCTCTCCAAGGGCTTCTCCAGGCGGCACCTTCCTGCAGCCTTTCAGTCCCTGCCCGAGGCGCAGCAGAGCCCTGCACAGGCGCTGTGTCCAAGGGCCTGCAGGGACAGCAGCAGGGCCAGTGGCTTCCCAGTGACACAGGGCAGGATTAGGCCGGAGATGTGCAAGAAATTCTGGCCTCTGAGGCTGGCGAGGCCCTGGCCCACGCTGCCTGCCCACAGAAGCTGCGGCTGCCTATCCCTGGCGGTGTTCCAGGCCAGCTTGGATGGGGCCTGGAGCAAGCTGGCCGAGCGGAAGGTGTCCCTGCCCACGGCAGCAGGGCTGGAAGGAGACAATTTTTAAGGACCCTCCCCTGACAAGCCATTCTGTGATTCTGTGATCAGAGGGGCTGGGGCCGGCTGGGCCTAATTTCTGATTAGAACCACCTCAGCACTGTAAGTTTGGTTGAGCCTAGGAGACCGTTGATGAGCCCAGATTCACGGCGTGTGACATTTACCAATACTATAGGTCTGGCTGAGATCAAGAAAGTCTTGCACGATGCAGATTCTGCAATGTTGCATTTTATTGGAACGAGAGCAAAGCAGTTTCCAGCTTGCCAATCATAAACACGCTAACTGTAGAGCATTAATATGGGTCACAGCTGATAGCCACACTAGATAGGGATTTCCTTGTATATCAAAATATTATCCTAAGTGTTATATATATACATATAAATACGTTATATATGCTATAAATATATCTATTCTATGAAAGTCATTCTAGACAAAAAAATGCACTATAAAAGCATTAATGTGCATCACAATAGATAGTGACTCTAAGTATGTCCTCTATTGTAATTATTTAAACAAAATTACATATTCAACTCTTTAGAACAATATTTTTGCATGACACAATAATTACATATTTCATATTTTTTATATTATTTATATTAGTCTATTGTTTTCTTGTGTTGCATTTTACTATGATATATATGATACGTTATAAACATGAAAGTATAAGATATATTTACACAAAATACATATATCTAGCTATGAAATAAAGGTCTAGATTCTTATATACACAAAATCTCAGGTCAGCTCCAACACAGTTGGTCCAAAGCTGACCTAAAGGCGTCCCTTCCGGAAACAAGGAGAGACGCCGTCCGTTGACTGATCCCGGGCAAGCAGCGCTGACGTTTCCTCTTGGTCTTTTTTGGCCTGTTTCTTTTTCCTTTGTCTGACCCACATTCCCTCTTCTTTCACACTCCAATTTTTGACCCTTCTCAAAGGCTGGGAACAACTGCATGTTGCAGGAGGGATTTGGTGACTTTGGTGCTGCACATGAGGCATGTTCTCTCTTCACGTGCGCTCTTTGGAGTGGGGAACTTCAAGACAGGTTTTATGCAGATCTGTGTGTCTTTTTCCAGAAAATTAAAGGATTCGAGGAGGTAGGATAAGCCCTGCTGTGGCCCTCCACCTGCTGAGGCAGCAGGAGAGGCCGTGGGACTTTTGCCAGAGCCTTTGCGTGCATCCTCTTCTCCTTAAAGGACCAAATTTGTAGGATGAGATGGCTCTTCGCTGCCAGCTGCGAGCAGCACAAGGCCAGCTCTGAGCAGCACAAGGCCAGCTCTGTGCTCATACCCATGACTCCTCCCATTCATTCATTCATTCATTCATTCAATGTTCATCGAGAACGATGCTCTCGAACCACGTTTGCAGAACCTGGAACTCATGCATGGCCTGGCTGTGCACGTCCGAGTCCTGCGCCAGGCGATGGAAGAGATTGTACCTCGTAGCCTCTTGAACGTCTGGGGGTAAATTGATGTAGCGAGGAATCCTCTGGTTACCCACCATGAAGTGGTTGAGACGTTTTGTTCTCACACATAAAGACAGGCTATCTCTGATATCCAGCAGTCGGTCCAGGAAATGTCTCCTGCGCCACGATGACACGGGTATGGCATTGAGCAGGTGCATGAAAATGGTCTTCATGGCGTAGGTGGAAAAGCAGAAGCCCAGCAGAAGACGGGCAAAGAACTGCATGCATTTGAGGTGCAAACTGTCGGGGGGGGCCTGCCTGGCAATGTGCTGGAAGAACTGGGTCTCTGCCACAGCATAAGTCTCAGGCCAGGTTGTGCTTGGGGTGTGGGCCTCTCTAGGCTGGCTGCTCACAAAGATGTCCGAGTCTCCTCTCCGCACCCCAAACAACATCTCAATCCTGAAGCTCTCTTCTCCGTTGGTCACCTTGAATCGGCAGGAACGTCTGGAGGGCAGCAGCATTAAATGCCAACTGTGTGACTGCGGCAAAGCTGGCCAGATTGCTCTCACCAGTTGGTGGAACCAGCAGGCAGTTTTCTGCACGTCGAGGTAGGAGCCGGTGCACAGGGTGTCCAGGAGGCTGGGATCCTGATTCCTCCTCAGCTCCTCCTCGGGGTGGTGCAGGAAGCACAGCATGTTCTCGCCCTGCTGCTCCCTCGTGCAGGTGCACTCCAGCTGCACGTGGACGCGGAACTTCCTCACCTGCCTCTGCCGTGCAGTGTCCAGCTCCAGGTGGAAGCTGTGGCCTCGGGGAGGAGTCATGGGTATGAGCACGCGGTACACAACATCCTGCTCACGGGGACTCCAACCTTCAAAGGCACTGCCCACCCCGATGGCTCGTTGCAGGACTGGGTAGAAACTGGTTGACAAGACATGACCAAACCAAATGGTATAATTGTCCATCAGGACAGTTGTCCACTCACAGCCTCTCTGCAGGTCCTGTACAGGCCACTGGATGCGCTCCATCACAGTTTCCCCAATGATATCCTCAATATCATCCTCTTCTTCTTGGACTACATTTGCAACGTCGTCATTGTTTTCCGCATTTGCAGCCTCGTTGACAACTTCATTTCCATCATTATCTGCCTCATTTGCAGCAGCATTGCCCACTTCCTGTACATTGCCATCATCATTGTTGTCTTCCTCCCGATTCGCATTGTCTTCTTCATTTCCAACAGCTTCTTCTCCATTTGCATCCCCATTTCTCGCTTCCTCTTCATTTGCACCGTTATCTCCTTCGTCATTCTCCTCCCTCCTCAGGCTCCTTTTCCACTCCATAAAGCATAAGACCAAGGCAAGGGCCAGGAGCACAGCAACAGTTACGAGCTGCAAGTACTGTTCCTCTGCACTCTGCTCCAGGATGAGCTGCTCCACCTCCTGCTCCAGCAGAAGCCTCTCCCGTTCCAGCTGCTTTGCACGCAGTTCCATCTGCAGACGCGTTTCCTCATCCCAGTCATCACCCACGGGCTGCGGGTAATGGACTACGCTTTGCCAGAGCAAGAACCAGAAAACCCAGGAATCCATGGTCTGCAGGAGGACGGAAAGAAGGCCTTGAGTGGGGCTGTGAGGGAGGCAGCTAACAGTAGCAGGGACGGGAATACTCAGGGATCTGAGGGTGGGAAGGACAGGGCCCCAGACAGCTGGCAGGCAGCAAGGCCTGACCCGCTGCCTCAGCAGCAGCAGCGGCGGCAGCAGCAGCAGCGTGGCCTGTCCAAGGCTCTCCCACAAGGGGCTGTCCCTGTATGCAGGGCGAGAACCTAGCTCCAGGTGCAGCGTTTCCACCCTGGCCCTTGTCCCCAGCCTAGCCTCCCCACCACGTGTGCACTCACCGCTTGCCCAAGCAATGAAGGCCAGCGTTACCTGCTGGGGCCTTTAATAGCTGCCCCCACTGTGACATGTCCCCCGTGATGTCACAGGTGTCCCAGCACATCACAACCCAGCCAGCCCCACCCTTTGTCCCCGCCCTGGCTCAGCCACTCCGAGTGGCCCTGGTGTGCTGCTTATGGCTGCCTTTGAGTGAATCTTCTTCAAAAAGCTCCCACTGTTCTTTCTTTCGGATTTGTTTTCATCTGCCCTCCACCGGCAATCTCACAGACATCCATGTGTTGGAAGGCACCCTTGAGGATCATTGAGTCTGAGTTTTGACTCCTCACTGGTTGAGCTACACGTAAATCTCTGAGTCAGCGAGGTTGAACGGGTCCCTGAAGATCACACTGTCCAACTGCAACCTTAACACTGCCTAGTGCACCAATCAGCCAGGTCCCCAGATGCCACCTCCACATGCCTTTTAAACCTTTCTGAGGGTGCTGACTCAACCGTTTCTCTAGGCAGCAGCCTGTTCCCAAGCTAGATATCCTTTTTGTTGAAGGAATATTTCCTAGAGATCCAATCTAAACCTCCCGTGGTGCGACGTGAGGTCGTTTTCCTCCCGCTGGTCATATTGTTTGTTCCCTGGGCTAACCCTCGCATGACCCCCACTTAGCTACAACCTCCCTTCAGGGACCGTGTGCTTCGTGTCAGGTGCTTGGTCTGAGGTGAAGGCAGCTCCTCGCAGAGGAGAGAAAGGTGGTGCTTTTGCACTGCACTTCCCAAGATCCATCGGGACAAAAGAGGGTGTCGGTGGGGAGAAGAGTTTCAGGTTGCCCGGAAGCGTTTCCACCTGACGAGAACCTTAGTCCCAAATACATCAGCCGAGGGAATCCGTCCCCTTCCAAGCAGAAGGAAAAATGAGAATTTTCCTTGTAGAAAATGGGAAGGTTTGGAGTGAAAGTCAGTGCTGGAATGTCCCCGGATGTCCGTGTGCATTTTGCTAACCTGCAAGGCCAGACTATGAGGAGGGGATCCCAAGAAATGCCCTCTTGCTCGGGGGCCTTCCATGGCACGGCAGCACAAGTGAGAGCCCTTCCTTGGCCTTTCGCTTCAGCAAGGCCCCAGTTTGGGCCAAGCCTGAATTCCCCGTGGAAGCAGCTCACATTTCCCGTGCCCAGCATGAAGGATGCCAGAGGACAGACGGGCAGGCTCAGCGGTGTGCTAGTGCAGTCCAGCTTAGGCTCCGGCTTTCTGCCCTTGTATCTCCGGAGCCTTGGAGGGGAAGGCTGCGTGGCTTGCGGTGACTTTCGCCAGCGCTCCTGCTAACAGCACTGGGCACCCCAAGGCTCTTTGGTCTCAGCGCAGGCAAGAGCAGGAAGAAACCCTCACCTGGCTTTGTAGACCCCTGAGACAAGCAAAGACGAGGAGTGTGCGGAGAAGGGACCATCAGCACTGCACAGCAGCTTCTCTCCGCCATAAATCACAGAAAATTCAAACATTACTGGTTGGCTTTGGGCTTTGTGTTGTGTTTTATTTGGAGCTTTGTCCCTCAAAGGGAAACCTGCTGCATTTGCCTTATTGCACAGCTGCTTTGGGGCGGTCCACTCTCTGGGCTGCCTAGATGGAACTCACCAATGTGCCTTTGCCCCTCTCTCTCTCTCCTCTGTTACGATGTGACAGTTCAAGAGGTTGATGGGTAACTGCGTTTCCCTTTTCTCACCTTGTGCTCAGGAGCTGGGTGAGGTGCTGACACCCTCTCCTGCCCCAGCTTGACCCTAAAAGGTTTCTGCAGTAGGGTAAGGTGGCACGTTGCCAGTGGCTCAGCTGCCAGCACCGGTGCTAGCCAACGGGGAAGGCTCACCTGTATGGCTTGAGTCAGCTCACAGCTGCCAGCATCTGGACTGTGTCCTGCCCCACATTCGTCCTGCCATGCAGTCGGAGGGCACAAAAGCCCACCTCGAAACCGTGTCCCCAAGTGCCACATCCACACATTCCTCAAGTGCATCAAGCAGTGAGAATTGCACCGACTCCATGGGCAGCCTGTGCCAGTGCTTGACAACCCTTTCAGAGGGGAAATTTTTCCCTAAACCCAATCTCCGCTTCCCCTGGCAGAACTTGAGGCCATTTCCTCTTGTCCTGTCCCTGGTTTCCTGGGAGCAGAGCCTGAGCGGCACCAGCCCCACGCTCGTGTCCGGGAGGTGCAGAGAGCGAGAAGGTTCCTCTCTGATCCCGGCCGTGTCTGCAGCAATGTGTCCCCCTCTCGCTGTGCCCGGCCCTGCTGTCCCTGCTGCCCTGCTCGCAGGGCCCTGTGATAAATGTAACCTTGGATAAAAATTCGTGGAAGAATAAATAAGTATATAACTGTATTTGTAACAATGTAAAAATTATATAAAATATAGTGTGGCCTAAGGATTTCCCCCAAACCCAGCAGTAACTACCCATTCAGGTGGTAACGACCCTAGGCGACGTTCATCAGCCTGAAAGAAAGAGCAGGACACGGACAATCAGGCTAAACAATGAGAGGAGCCAGGCCGAGATGCCCATCGGCTCCACACCACACCTGGACACTTCACCCTGAGAGTCCAACCGAGGATACAATCAGGAAGCACTCAGAACCTTTCACATGCGAAAGGACTCTGCCCAGTCGTCTATTGATTCAGTTCCACGGTTCCAGGACATTCATTCAACCAACCATCTAAACTCTTTGTTGAACAGTAACTGCTCGGAGTTTTGGCCTCAGGACACAAAATCCCTATAAAAACCCCGGACAGTCTACCCTCCTTCGTGGATTTGGGTAAATCTGTACCTCTGGGTATAGACGTCCACCCAGCGCTGCGCTGATTTATTTTATTGTGGTTTTTTCTCTCGTTGTTTGTGATTAAAATTGTTTTATAATAAATCGCTTTTTGTATTAACCCTATTTTGCCATTGCATTTATAACAGCCCTGACCCCGGGCAGAGCCGTTCCCCGCACGGGCACAGACCATGGGGTGGTCCCTGCCGCGGCCTGACCCGGCCCCAGAGCAGGGTCCCCTTGCATCACAATAGATAGTGACTCTAAGTATGTCCTCTATTGTAATTATTTAAACAAAATTACATATTCAACTCTTTAGAATAATATTTTTGCATGACACAATAATTACATATTTCATATTTTTTATATTATTTATATTAGTCTATTGTTTTCTTGTGTTGCATTTTACTATGATATATATGATACGTTATAAACATGAAAGTATAAGATATATTTACACAAAATACATATATCTAGCTATGAAATAATGGTCTAGAGTTGAATATGTAATTTTGTTTAAATAATTACAATAGAGGACATACTTAGAGTCACTATCTATTGTGATGCACATTAATGCTTTTATAGTGCATTTTTTTGTCTAGAATGACTTTCATAGAATAGATATATTTATAGCATATATAACGTATTTATATGTATATATATAACACTTAGGATAATATTTTGATATACAAGGAAATCCCTATCTAGTGTGGCTATCAGCTGTGACCCATATTAATGCTCTACAGTTAGCGTGTTTATGATTGGCAAGCTGGAAACTGCTTTGCTCTCGTTCCAATAAAATGCAACATTGCAGAATCTGCATCGTGCAAGACTTTCTTGATCTCAGCCAGACCTATAGTATTGGTAAATGTCACACGCCATGAATCTGGGCTCATCAACGGTCTCCTAGGCTCAACCAAACTTACAGTGCTGAGGTGGTTCTAATCAGAAATTAGGCCCAGCCGGCCCCAGCCCCTCTGATCACAGAATCACAGAATGGCTTGTCAGGGGAGGGTCCTTAAAAATTGTCTCCTTCCAGCCCTGCTGCCGTGGGCAGGGACACCTTCCGCTCGGCCAGCTTGCTCCAGGCCCCATCCAAGCTGGCCTGGAACACCGCCAGGGATAGGCAGCCGCAGCTTCTGTGGGCAGGCAGCGTGGGCCAGGGCCTCGCCAGCCTCAGAGGCCAGAATTTCTTGCACATCTCCGGCCTAATCCTGCCCTGTGTCACTGGGAAGCCACTGGCCCTGCTGCTGTCCCTGCAGGCCCTTGGACACAGCGCCTGTGCAGGGCTCTGCTGCGCCTCGGGCAGGGACTGAAAGGCTGCAGGAAGGTGCCGCCTGGAGAAGCCCTTGGAGAGCCCTGGGGCCACGAGCAGCACCATGAGAGCAGCGAACAGGACCTGGCGAGTCCATGCGTGCGGGAGGGCACCGGGCGGACGCTGAGGCCCTGCCGGCTGCAGCGGGGAGCTCTGGGGAGCGGCCGGCGGAGAGCCCTGGGCTCCCACAGCTCTGCACCCCTCACGGCCGAGGCAGCTGCCCGGCCACAGGCGGCTGGAGACACGCGGCCGCCCCGGGGCCTCCCGCAAGGGGACCCTGCTCTGGGGCCGGGCCAGGCCGCGGCAGGGACCACCCCATGGTCTGTGCCCGTGCGGGGAACGGCTCTGCCCGGGGTCAGGGCTGTTATAAATGCAATGGCAAAATAGGGTTAATACAAAAAGCGATTTATTATAAAACAATTTTAATCACAAACAACGAGAGAAAAAACCACAATAAAATAAATCAGCGCAGCGCTGGGTGGACGTCTATACCCAGAGGTACAGATTTACCCAAATCCACGAAGGAGGGTAGACTGTCCGGGGTTTTTATAGGGATTTTGTGTCCTGAGGCCAAAACTCCGAGCAGTTACTGTTCAACAAAGAGTTTAGATGGTTGGTTGAATGAATGTCCTGGAACCGTGGAACTGAATCAATAGACGACTGGGCAGAGTCCTTTCGCATGTGAAAGGTTCTGAGTGCTTCCTGATTGTATCCTCGGTTGGACTCTCAGGGTGAAGTGTCCAGGTGTGGTGTGGAGCCGATGGGCATCTCGGCCTGGCTCCTCTCATTGTTTAGCCTGATTGTCCGTGTCCTGCTCTTTCTTTCAGGCTGATGAACGTCGCCTAGGGTCGTTACCACCTGAATGGGTAGTTACTGCTGGGTTTGGGGGAAATCCTTAGGCCACACTATATTTTATATAATTTTTACATTGTTACAAATACAGTTATATACTTATTTATTCTTCCACGAATTTTTATCCAAGGTTACATTTATCACAGGGCCCTGCGAGCAGGGCAGCAGGGACAGCAGGGCCGGGCACAGCGAGAGGGGGACACATTGCTGCAGACACGGCCGGGATCAGAGAGGAACCTTCTCGCTCTCTGCACCTCCCGGACACGAGCGTGGGGCTGGTGCCGCTCAGGCTCTGCTCCCAGGAAACCAGGGACAGGACAAGAGGAAATGGCCTCAAGTTCTGCCAGGGGAAGCGGAGATTGGGTTTAGGGAAAAATTTCCCCTCTGAAAGGGTTGTCAAGCACTGGCACAGGCTGCCCATGGAGTCGGTGCAATTCTCACTGCTTGATGCACTTGAGGAATGTGTGGATGTGGCACTTGGGGACACGGTTTCGAGGTGGGCTTTTGTGCCCTCCGACTGCATGGCAGGACGAATGTGGGGCAGGACACAGTCCAGATGCTGGCAGCTGTGAGCTGACTCAAGCCATACAGGTGAGCCTTCCCCGTTGGCTAGCACCGGTGCTGGCAGCTGAGCCACTGGCAACGTGCCACCTTACCCTACTGCAGAAACCTTTTAGGGTCAAGCTGGGGCAGGAGAGGGTGTCAGCACCTCACCCAGCTCCTGAGCACAAGGTGAGAAAAGGGAAACGCAGTTACCCATCAACCTCTTGAACTGTCACATCGTAACAGAGGAGAGAGAGAGAGGGGCAAAGGCACATTGGTGAGTTCCATCTAGGCAGCCCAGAGAGTGGACCGCCCCAAAGCAGCTGTGCAATAAGGCAAATGCAGCAGGTTTCCCTTTGAGGGACAAAGCTCCAAATAAAACACAACACAAAGCCCAAAGCCAACCAGTAATGTTTGAATTTTCTGTGATTTATGGCGGAGAGAAGCTGCTGTGCAGTGCTGATGGTCCCTTCTCCGCACACTCCTCGTCTTTGCTTGTCTCAGGGGTCTACAAAGCCAGGTGAGGGTTTCTTCCTGCTCTTGCCTGCGCTGAGACCAAAGAGCCTTGGGGTGCCCAGTGCTGTTAGCAGGAGCGCTGGCGAAAGTCACCGCAAGCCACGCAGCCTTCCCCTCCAAGGCTCCAGAGATACAAGGGCAGAAAGCCGGAGCCTAAGCTGGACTGCACTAGCACACCGCTGAGCCTGCCCGTCTGTCCTCTGGCATCCTTCATGCTGGGCACGGGAAATGTGAGCTGCTTCCACGGGGAATTCAGGCTTGGCCCAAACTGGGGCCTTGCTGAAGCGAAAGGCCAAGGAAGGGCTCTCACTTGTGCTGCCGTGCCATGGAAGGCCCCCGAGCAAGAGGGCATTTCTTGGGATCCCCTCCTCATAGTCTGGCCTTGCAGGTTAGCAAAATGCACACGGACATCCGGGGACATTCCAGCACTGACTTTCACTCCAAACCTTCCCATTTTCTACAAGGAAAATTCTCATTTTTCCTTCTGCTTGGAAGGGGACGGATTCCCTCGGCTGATGTATTTGGGACTAAGGTTCTCGTCAGGTGGAAACGCTTCCGGGCAACCTGAAACTCTTCTCCCCACCGACACCCTCTTTTGTCCCGATGGATCTTGGGAAGTGCAGTGCAAAAGCACCACCTTTCTCTCCTCTGCGAGGAGCTGCCTTCACCTCAGACCAAGCACCTGACACGAAGCACACGGTCCCTGAAGGGAGGTTGTAGCTAAGTGGGGGTCATGCGAGGGTTAGCCCAGGGAACAAACAATATGACCAGTGGAAAACGACCTCACGTCGCACCACGGGAGGTTTAGATTGGATCTCTAGGAAATATTCCTTCAACAAAAAGGATATCTAGCTTGGGAACAGGCTGCTGCCTAGAGAAACGGTTGAGTCAGCACCCTCAGAAAGGTTTAAAAGGCATGTGGAGGTGGCATCTGGGGACCTGGCTGATTGGTGCACTAGGCAGTGTTAAGGTTGCAGTTGGACAGTGTGATCTTCAGGGACCCGTTCAACCTCGCTGACTCAGAGATTTACGTGTAGCTCAACCAGTGAGGAGTCAAAACTCAGACTCAATGATCCTCAAGGGTGCCTTCCAACACATGGATGTCTGTGAGATTGCCGGTGGAGGGCAGATGAAAACAAATCCGAAAGAAAGAACAGTGGGAGCTTTTTGAAGAAGATTCACTCAAAGGCAGCCATAAGCAGCACACCAGGGCCACTCGGAGTGGCTGAGCCAGGGCGGGGACAAAGGGTGGGGCTGGCTGGGTTGTGATGTGCTGGGACACCTGTGACATCACGGGGGACATGTCACAGTGGGGGCAGCTATTAAAGGCCCCAGCAGGTAACGCTGGCCTTCATTGCTTGGGCAAGCGGTGAGTGCACACGTGGTGGGGAGGCTAGGCTGGGGACAAGGGCCAGGGTGGAAACGCTGCACCTGGAGCTAGGTTCTCGCCCTGCATACAGGGACAGCCCCTTGTGGGAGAGCCTTGGACAGGCCACGCTGCTGCTGCTGCCGCCGCTGCTGCTGCTGAGGCAGCGGGTCAGGCCTTGCTGCCTGCCAGCTGTCTGGGGCCCTGTCCTTCCCACCCTCAGATCCCTGAGTATTCCCGTCCCTGCTACTGTTAGCTGCCTCCCTCACAGCCCCACTCAAGGCCTTCTTTCCGTCCTCCTGCAGACCATGGATTCCTGGGTTTTCTGGTTCTTGCTCTGGCAAAGCGTAGTCCATTACCCGCAGCCCGTGGGTGATGACTGGGATGAGGAAACGCGTCTGCAGATGGAACTGCGTGCAAAGCAGCTGGAACGGGAGAGGCTTCTGCTGGAGCAGGAGGTGGAGCAGCTCATCCTGGAGCAGAGTGCAGAGGAACAGTACTTGCAGCTCGTAACTGTTGCTGTGCTCCTGGCCCTTGCCTTGGTCTTATGCTTTATGGAGTGGAAAAGGAGCCTGAGGAGGGAGGAGAATGACGAAGGAGATAACGGTGCAAATGAAGAGGAAGCGAGAAATGGGGATGCAAATGGAGAAGAAGCTGTTGGAAATGAAGAAGACAATGCGAATCGGGAGGAAGACAACAATGATGATGGCAATGTACAGGAAGTGGGCAATGCTGCTGCAAATGAGGCAGATAATGATGGAAATGAAGTTGTCAACGAGGCTGCAAATGCGGAAAACAATGACGACGTTGCAAATGTAGTCCAAGAAGAAGAGGATGATATTGAGGATATCATTGGGGAAACTGTGATGGAGCGCATCCAGTGGCCTGTACAGGACCTGCAGAGAGGCTGTGAGTGGACAACTGTCCTGATGGACAATTATACCATTTGGTTTGGTCATGTCTTGTCAACCAGTTTCTACCCAGTCCTGCAACGAGCCATCGGGGTGGGCAGCGCCTTTGAAGGTTGGAGTCCCCGTGAGCAGGATGTTGTGTACCGCGTGCTCATACCCATGACTCCTCCCCGAGGCCACAGCTTCCACCTGGAGCTGGACACTGCACGGCAGAGGCAGGTGAGGAAGTTCCGCGTCCGCGTGCAGCTGGAGTGCACCTGCACGAGGGAGCAGCAGGGCGAGAACATGCTGTGCTTCCTGCACCACCCCGAGGAGGAGCTGAGGAGGAATCAGGATCCCAGCCTCCTGGACACCCTGTGCACCGGCTCCTACCTCGACGTGCAGAAAACTGCCTGCTGGTTCCACCAACTGGTGAGAGCAATCTGGCCAGCTTTGCCGCAGTCACACAGTTGGCATTTAATGCTGCTGCCCTCCAGACGTTCCTGCCGATTCAAGGTGACCAACGGAGAAGAGAGCTTCAGGATTGAGATGTTGTTTGGGGTGCGGAGAGGAGACTCGGACATCTTTGTGAGCAGCCAGCCTAGAGAGGCCCACACCCCAAGCACAACCTGGCCTGAGACTTATGCTGTGGCAGAGACCCAGTTCTTCCAGCACATTGCCAGGCAGGCCCCCCCCGACAGTTTGCACCTCAAATGCATGCAGTTCTTTGCCCGTCTTCTGCTGGGCTTCTGCTTTTCCACCTACGCCATGAAGACCATTTTCATGCACCTGCTCAATGCCATACCCGTGTCATCGTGGCGCAGGAGACATTTCCTGGACCGACTGCTGGATATCAGAGATAGCCTGTCTTTATGTGTGAGAACAAAACGTCTCAACCACTTCATGGTGGGTAACCAGAGGATTCCTCGCTACATCAATTTACCCCCAGACGTTCAAGAGGCTACGAGGTACAATCTCTTCCATCGCCTGGCGCAGGACTCGGACGTGCACAGCCAGGCCATGCATGAGTTCCAGGTTCTGCAAACGTGGTTCGAGAGCATCGTTCTCGATGAACATTGAATGAATGAATGAATGAATGAATGGGAGGAGTCATGGGTATGAGCACAGAGCTGGCCTTGTGCTGCTCAGAGCTGGCCTTGTGCTGCTCGCAGCTGGCAGCGAAGAGCCATCTCATCCTACAAATTTGGTCCTTTAAGGAGAAGAGGATGCACGCAAAGGCTCTGGCAAAAGTCCCACGGCCTCTCCTGCTGTCTCAGCAGGTGGAGGGCCACAGCAGGGCTTATCCTACCTCCTCGAATCCTTTAATTTTCTGGAAAAAGACACACAGATCTGCATAAAACCTGTCTTGAAGTTCCCCACTCCAAAGAGCGCACGTGAAGAGAGAACATGCCTCATGTGCAGCACCAAAGTCACCAAATCCCTCCTGCAACATGCAGTTGTTCCCAGCCTTTGAGAAGGGTCAAAAATTGGAGTGTGAAAGAAGAGGGAATGTGGGTCAGACAAAGGAAAAAGAAACAGGCCAAAAAAGACCAAGAGGAAACGTCAGCGCTGCTTGCCCGGGATCAGTCAACGGACGGCGTCTCTCCTTGTTTCCGGAAGGGACGCCTTTAGGTCAGCTTTGGACCAACTGTGTTGGAGCTGACCTGAGATTTTGTGTATATAAGAATCTAGACCTTTATTTCATAGCTAGATATATGTATTTTGTGTAAATATATCTTATACTTTCATGTTTATAACGTATCATATATATCATAGTAAAATGCAACACAAGAAAACAATAGACTAATATAAATAATATAAAAAATATGAAATATGTAATTATTGTGTCATGCAAAAATATTGTTCTAAAGAGTTGAATATGTAATTTTGTTTAAATAATTACAATAGAGGACATACTTAGAGTCACTATCTATTGTGATGCACATTAATGCTTTTATAGTGCATTTTTTTGTCTAGAATGACTTTCATAGAATAGATATATTTATAGCATATATAACGTATTTATATGTATATATATAACACTTAGGATAATATTTTGATATACAAGGAAATCCCTATCTAGTGTGGCTATCAGCTGTGACCCATATTAATGCTCTACAGTTAGCGTGTTTATGATTGGCAAGCTGGAAACTGCTTTGCTCTCGTTCCAATAAAATGCAACATTGCAGAATCTGCATCGTGCAAGACTTTCTTGATCTCAGCCAGACCTATAGTATTGGTAAATGTCACACGCCGTGAATCTGGGCTCATCAACGGTCTCCTAGGCTCAACCAAACTTACAGTGCTGAGGTGGTTCTAATCAGAAATTAGGCCCAGCCGGCCCCAGCCCCTCTGATCACAGAATCACAGAATGGCTTGTCAGGGGAGGGTCCTTAAAAATTGTCTCCTTCCAGCCCTGCTGCCGTGGGCAGGGACACCTTCCGCTCGGCCAGCTTGCTCCAGGCCCCATCCAAGCTGGCCTGGAACACCGCCAGGGATAGGCAGCCGCAGCTTCTGTGGGCAGGCAGCGTGGGCCAGGGCCTCGCCAGCCTCAGAGGCCAGAATTTCTTGCACATCTCCGGCCTAATCCTGCCCTGTGTCACTGGGAAGCCACTGGCCCTGCTGCTGTCCCTGCAGGCCCTTGGACACAGCGCCTGTGCAGGGCTCTGCTGCGCCTCGGGCAGGGACTGAAAGGCTGCAGGAAGGTGCCGCCTGGAGAAGCCCTTGGAGAGCCCTGGGGCCACGAGCAGCACCATGAGAGCAGCGAACAGGACCTGGCGAGTCCATGCGTGCGGGAGGGCACCGGGCGGACGCTGAGGCCCTGCCGGCTGCAGCGGGGAGCTCTGGGGAGCGGCCGGCGGAGAGCCCTGGGCTCCCACAGCTCTGCACCCCTCACGGCCGAGGCAGCTGCCCGGCCACAGGCGGCTGGAGACACGCGGCCGCCCCGGGGCCTCCCGCAAGGGGACCCTGCTCTGGGGCCGGGCCAGGCCGCGGCAGGGACCACCCCATGGTCTGTGCCCGTGCGGGGAACGGCTCTGCCCGGGGTCAGGGCTGTTATAAATGCAATGGCAAAATAGGGTTAATACAAAAAGCGATTTATTATAAAACAATTTTAATCACAAACAACGAGAGAAAAAACCACAATAAAATAAATCAGCGCAGCGCTGGGTGGACGTCTATACCCAGAGGTACAGATTTACCCAAATCCACGAAGGAGGGTAGACTGTCCGGGGTTTTTATAGGGATTTTGTGTCCTGAGGCCAAAACTCCGAGCAGTTACTGTTCAACAAAGAGTTTAGATGGTTGGTTGAATGAATGTCCTGGAACCGTGGAACTGAATCAATAGACGACTGGGCAGAGTCCTTTCGCATGTGAAAGGTTCTGAGTGCTTCCTGATTGTATCCTCGGTTGGACTCTCAGGGTGAAGTGTCCAGGTGTGGTGTGGAGCCGATGGGCATCTCGGCCTGGCTCCTCTCATTGTTTAGCCTGATTGTCCGTGTCCTGCTCTTTCTTTCAGGCTGATGAACGTCGCCTAGGGTCGTTACCACCTGAATGGGTAGTTACTGCTGGGTTTGGGGGAAATCCTTAGGCCACACTATATTTTATATAATTTTTACATTGTTACAAATACAGTTATATACTTATTTATTCTTCCACGAATTTTTATCCAAGGTTACATTTATCACAGGGCCCTGCGAGCAGGGCAGCAGGGACAGCAGGGCCGGGCACAGCGAGAGGGGGACACATTGCTGCAGACACGGCCGGGATCAGAGAGGAACCTTCTCGCTCTCTGCACCTCCCGGACACGAGCGTGGGGCTGGTGCCGCTCAGGCTCTGCTCCCAGGAAACCAGGGACAGGACAAGAGGAAATGGCCTCAAGTTCTGCCAGGGGAAGCGGAGATTGGGTTTAGGGAAAAATTTCCCCTCTGAAAGGGTTGTCAAGCACTGGCACAGGCTGCCCATGGAGTCGGTGCAATTCTCACTGCTTGATGCACTTGAGGAATGTGTGGATGTGGCACTTGGGGACACGGTTTCGAGGTGGGCTTTTGTGCCCTCCGACTGCATGGCAGGACGAATGTGGGGCAGGACACAGTCCAGATGCTGGCAGCTGTGAGCTGACTCAAGCCATACAGGTGAGCCTTCCCCGTTGGCTAGCACCGGTGCTGGCAGCTGAGCCACTGGCAACGTGCCACCTTACCCTACTGCAGAAACCTTTTAGGGTCAAGCTGGGGCAGGAGAGGGTGTCAGCACCTCACCCAGCTCCTGAGCACAAGGTGAGAAAAGGGAAACGCAGTTACCCATCAACCTCTTGAACTGTCACATCGTAACAGAGGAGAGAGAGAGAGGGGCAAAGGCACATTGGTGAGTTCCATCTAGGCAGCCCAGAGAGTGGACCGCCCCAAAGCAGCTGTGCAATAAGGCAAATGCAGCAGGTTTCCCTTTGAGGGACAAAGCTCCAAATAAAACACAACACAAAGCCCAAAGCCAACCAGTAATGTTTGAATTTTCTGTGATTTATGGCGGAGAGAAGCTGCTGTGCAGTGCTGATGGTCCCTTCTCCGCACACTCCTCGTCTTTGCTTGTCTCAGGGGTCTACAAAGCCAGGTGAGGGTTTCTTCCTGCTCTTGCCTGCGCTGAGACCAAAGAGCCTTGGGGTGCCCAGTGCTGTTAGCAGGAGCGCTGGCGAAAGTCACCGCAAGCCACGCAGCCTTCCCCTCCAAGGCTCCGGAGATACAAGGGCAGAAAGCCGGAGCCTAAGCTGGACTGCACTAGCACACCGCTGAGCCTGCCCGTCTGTCCTCTGGCATCCTTCATGCTGGGCACGGGAAATGTGAGCTGCTTCCACGGGGAATTCAGGCTTGGCCCAAACTGGGGCCTTGCTGAAGCGAAAGGCCAAGGAAGGGCTCTCACTTGTGCTGCCGTGCCATGGAAGGCCCCCGAGCAAGAGGGCATTTCTTGGGATCCCCTCCTCATAGTCTGGCCTTGCAGGTTAGCAAAATGCACACGGACATCCGGGGACATTCCAGCACTGACTTTCACTCCAAACCTTCCCATTTTCTACAAGGAAAATTCTCATTTTTCCTTCTGCTTGGAAGGGGACGGATTCCCTCGGCTGATGTATTTGGGACTAAGGTTCTCGTCAGGTGGAAACGCTTCCGGGCAACCTGAAACTCTTCTCCCCACCGACACCCTCTTTTGTCCCGATGGATCTTGGGAAGTGCAGTGCAAAAGCACCACCTTTCTCTCCTCTGCGAGGAGCTGCCTTCACCTCAGACCAAGCACCTGACACGAAGCACACGGTCCCTGAAGGGAGGTTGTAGCTAAGTGGGGGTCATGCGAGGGTTAGCCCAGGGAACAAACAATATGACCAGCGGAAAACGACCTCACGTCGCACCACGGGAGGTTTAGATTGGATCTCTAGGAAATATTCCTTCAACAAAAAGGATATCTAGCTTGGGAACAGGCTGCTGCCTAGAGAAACGGTTGAGTCAGCACCCTCAGAAAGGTTTAAAAGGCATGTGGAGGTGGCATCTGGGGACCTGGCTGATTGGTGCACTAGGCAGTGTTAAGGTTGCAGTTGGACAGTGTGATCTTCAGGGACCCGTTCAACCTCGCTGACTCAGAGATTTACGTGTAGCTCAACCAGTGAGGAGTCAAAACTCAGACTCAATGATCCTCAAGGGTGCCTTCCAACACATGGATGTCTGTGAGATTGCCGGTGGAGGGCAGATGAAAACAAATCCGAAAGAAAGAACAGTGGGAGCTTTTTGAAGAAGATTCACTCAAAGGCAGCCATAAGCAGCACACCAGGGCCACTCGGAGTGGCTGAGCCAGGGCGGGGACAAAGGGTGGGGCTGGCTGGGTTGTGATGTGCTGGGACACCTGTGACATCACGGGGGACATGTCACAGTGGGGGCAGCTATTAAAGGCCCCAGCAGGTAACGCTGGCCTTCATTGCTTGGGCAAGCGGTGAGTGCACACGTGGTGGGGAGGCTAGGCTGGGGACAAGGGCCAGGGTGGAAACGCTGCACCTGGAGCTAGGTTCTCGCCCTGCATACAGGGACAGCCCCTTGTGGGAGAGCCTTGGACAGGCCACGCTGCTGCTGCTGCCGCCGCTGCTGCTGCTGAGGCAGCGGGTCAGGCCTTGCTGCCTGCCAGCTGTCTGGGGCCCTGTCCTTCCCACCCTCAGATCCCTGAGTATTCCCGTCCCTGCTACTGTTAGCTGCCTCCCTCACAGCCCCACTCAAGGCCTTCTTTCCGTCCTCCTGCAGACCATGGATTCCTGGGTTTTCTGGTTCTTGCTCTGGCAAAGCGTAGTCCATTACCCGCAGCCCGTGGGTGATGACTGGGATGAGGAAACGCGTCTGCAGATGGAACTGCGTGCAAAGCAGCTGGAACGGGAGAGGCTTCTGCTGGAGCAGGAGGTGGAGCAGCTCATCCTGGAGCAGAGTGCAGAGGAACAGTACTTGCAGCTCGTAACTGTTGCTGTGCTCCTGGCCCTTGCCTTGGTCTTATGCTTTATGGAGTGGAAAAGGAGCCTGAGGAGGGAGGAGAATGACGAAGGAGATAACGGTGCAAATGAAGAGGAAGCGAGAAATGGGGATGCAAATGGAGAAGAAGCTGTTGGAAATGAAGAAGACAATGCGAATCGGGAGGAAGACAACAATGATGATGGCAATGTACAGGAAGTGGGCAATGCTGCTGCAAATGAGGCAGATAATGATGGAAATGAAGTTGTCAACGAGGCTGCAAATGCGGAAAACAATGACGACGTTGCAAATGTAGTCCAAGAAGAAGAGGATGATATTGAGGATATCATTGGGGAAACTGTGATGGAGCGCATCCAGTGGCCTGTACAGGACCTGCAGAGAGGCTGTGAGTGGACAACTGTCCTGATGGACAATTATACCATTTGGTTTGGTCATGTCTTGTCAACCAGTTTCTACCCAGTCCTGCAACGAGCCATCGGGGTGGGCAGTGCCTTTGAAGGTTGGAGTCCCCGTGAGCAGGATGTTGTGTACCGCGTGCTCATACCCATGACTCCTCCCCGAGGCCACAGCTTCCACCTGGAGCTGGACACTGCACGGCAGAGGCAGGTGAGGAAGTTCCGCGTCCACGTGCAGCTGGAGTGCACCTGCACGAGGGAGCAGCAGGGCGAGAACATGCTGTGCTTCCTGCACCACCCCGAGGAGGAGCTGAGGAGGAATCAGGATCCCAGCCTCCTGGACACCCTGTGCACCGGCTCCTACCTCGACGTGCAGAAAACTGCCTGCTGGTTCCACCAACTGGTGAGAGCAATCTGGCCAGCTTTGCCGCAGTCACACAGTTGGCATTTAATGCTGCTGCCCTCCAGACGTTCCTGCCGATTCAAGGTGACCAACGGAGAAGAGAGCTTCAGGATTGAGATGTTGTTTGGGGTGCGGAGAGGAGACTCGGACATCTTTGTGAGCAGCCAGCCTAGAGAGGCCCACACCCCAAGCACAACCTGGCCTGAGACTTATGCTGTGGCAGAGACCCAGTTCTTCCAGCACATTGCCAGGCAGGCCCCCCCCGACAGTTTGCACCTCAAATGCATGCAGTTCTTTGCCCGTCTTCTGCTGGGCTTCTGCTTTTCCACCTACGCCATGAAGACCATTTTCATGCACCTGCTCAATGCCATACCCGTGTCATCGTGGCGCAGGAGACATTTCCTGGACCGACTGCTGGATATCAGAGATAGCCTGTCTTTATGTGTGAGAACAAAACGTCTCAACCACTTCATGGTGGGTAACCAGAGGATTCCTCGCTACATCAATTTACCCCCAGACGTTCAAGAGGCTACGAGGTACAATCTCTTCCATCGCCTGGCGCAGGACTCGGACGTGCACAGCCAGGCCATGCATGAGTTCCAGGTTCTGCAAACGTGGTTCGAGAGCATCGTTCTCGATGAACATTGAATGAATGAATGAATGAATGAATGGGAGGAGTCATGGGTATGAGCACAGAGCTGGCCTTGTGCTGCTCAGAGCTGGCCTTGTGCTGCTCGCAGCTGGCAGCGAAGAGCCATCTCATCCTACAAATTTGGTCCTTTAAGGAGAAGAGGATGCACGCAAAGGCTCTGGCAAAAGTCCCACGGCCTCTCCTGCTGCCTCAGCAGGTGGAGGGCCACAGCAGGGCTTATCCTACCTCCTCGAATCCTTTAATTTTCTGGAAAAAGACACACAGATCTGCATAAAACCTGTCTTGAAGTTCCCCACTCCAAAGAGCGCACGTGAAGAGAGAACATGCCTCATGTGCAGCACCAAAGTCACCAAATCCCTCCTGCAACATGCAGTTGTTCCCAGCCTTTGAGAAGGGTCAAAAATTGGAGTGTGAAAGAAGAGGGAATGTGGGTCAGACAAAGGAAAAAGAAACAGGCCAAAAAAGACCAAGAGGAAACGTCAGCGCTGCTTGCCCGGGATCAGTCAACGGACGGCGTCTCTCCTTGTTTCCGGAAGGGACGCCTTTAGGTCAGCTTTGGACCAACTGTGTTGGAGCTGACCTGAGATTTTGTGTATATAAGAATCTAGACCTTTATTTCATAGCTAGATATATGTATTTTGTGTAAATATATCTTATACTTTCATGTTTATAACGTATCATATATATCATAGTAAAATGCAACACAAGAAAACAATAGACTAATATAAATAATATAAAAAATATGAAATATGTAATTATTGTGTCATGCAAAAATATTGTTCTAAAGAGTTGAATATGTAATTTTGTTTAAATAATTACAATAGAGGACATACTTAGAGTCACTATCTATTGTGATGCACATTAATGCTTTTATAGTGCATTTTTTTGTCTAGAATGACTTTCATAGAATAGATATATTTATAGCATATATAACGTATTTATATGTATATATATAACACTTAGGATAATATTTTGATATACAAGGAAATCCCTATCTAGTGTGGCTATCAGCTGTGACCCATATTAATGCTCTACAGTTAGCGTGTTTATGATTGGCAAGCTGGAAACTGCTTTGCTCTCGTTCCAATAAAATGCAACATTGCAGAATCTGCATCGTGCAAGACTTTCTTGATCTCAGCCAGACCTATAGTGAAATAAATTTTTCATGAAACGGACTACTGTTTTGTACCTTTATTTGGACTCTGCCTTGCAGTGGGGTCCGAGGGGCCTCTCACACCACTGCTGCTCCCACAGTGGCAGCTCCTAGGATAAGGCACAATTCAGGTTTGCAGCACACACTGCAGAGATGGGGCTTTCATCCCCACAAGAGTAGCAAGGAGGCCTCTTGTTCTGGCTTGTTGTCCAAAGAGGTCACTCTTTTCCAGTCCTCTTTAGGCCATGGTGACCACTCCTAAGCAGGCTCAGGTGATGCAGGAAGATGGTCTTCCATCACAGCTTGCTAGGATATGTCTCTTTGTCCTTTGATTTCCTTGCTGGCTCGTTGTTTTGGTGTCTGGGACGCCTTAGTTTGCATGTGCCTCTGGGCACATAGCCCCCTGGGAGCAGCAGCAGTGGTTCCCAATGGGGGGAAGGGAGGTAGGAGTGTATGGAACAGGGTTGTTAAATAGGAACAGGGAAGTAAGGAAAAGCGGGTAGAGGTACATCTTATAAGAGAACTCTTAACACACTTCAACATAAGTTAGGTAATTAACATTACTAACAACTATCGGGGTAAACAAGTGGTACAACATACAAGGTTTACAAATGGGACAAAAACATTAACTGTACACAATCAAACACTTACAGTATTTTAACTGGGTTGGATTTCTTGAGAGATTTTATTCATGACAATTTTCTCTTGAATATCTTGCTTCTACGAGAAAATAGGTATTCCAGCTTGTACTTTAGGAAAAAGAAGCACCAGAATTATTCTTAAAAGGTGACTGCCAATAGGTTTTTGATGTAAATGAGTATATATCGTTTATCTCCTCTTATCTCACAAGAATAGTTGAAACAGATTTCAACTCTGTAATTGAAATTGGTATATTTGCATATTCTTTTGCTGTGTTATTAAAAGGCTGCACATAATATTATGCATATTATCAGTGTGTAGAAACTCAGAGTCCTGACCAGCTTTCCTCACTGTAAAAAAATCAAACAAGAACTTTATGTTACCAAGTCTTCTGACTAACAGCTTTTAAATCAATAATTAAGAACCTACAAATAAAAACATCTAATAACCTCTGGAAATTTTATGGCTGTACCCTGCAATAAATGAACGCTGGGTTAAAATTTACAATGATCCTACTTTGTTGCATGTCTGATCATTGAAATTCTGATTTAAAACAACGGTCTTCATAACAAACAAGTACGGCGCTTAATACTGGTGCTTATTCACTGCATTTATTTTAAAGGTCCTTTCAAAGTGAAGTGATCAGCTAAAGTCAAGCACAAGAATGAATAAACATTCTGAAACAGATACCACTGTATTCCTGTCCATTCCTCAACTGCTGGCTATGGCTGCTGATCAAAATCCTCAAATTCAATTAGCATGCAACAAATCACCTGAAGTTGGGAGATGAAAATGGTAGATTTACAGCTAGCTAGTAGTACTTCAATGGTCAGAGCTAGCACAAGGCACTGGGGCTATGGGGGCCTGGAGTGCACTGCTGCCTGGCTACTGTCCTAGGCTGTCCTAAATTGTGCTGTGTTTGCTGAGCCAGAGCAGCATCTTCAGCCTTCCTCTGGAGAAGGAGCTCTATCCACTGCTCACTGACCTGGAAGAGATAAACAAGAGAGACTTCAGAACAAGGAGACCAGGACATTCATCCAGACTGTGGAGCTGAGCCCCTTTCTAGAGACTAGAACCAGGTTTTCCATATTCAGCTGAAATGCTAGAACTGGGGTACCACCTATAAATGATGAGCAGTGATTGGTAACTCCTGTAATGTCTCATTTCCTTTGCTTCTTTTATAATGGCTTGATAGGAAAGTAAACTTTCCAGGGCAAATATTTGTTTTCCACTAAGCTCAGTGTGGCAAGCACATTTTAAAATTAAGTTCTAATCTCAGAAATAGTCCCAAGTCTTCTCAGATATTCTGGTACAAGAGCCCTACTGAAATGCTGTTCATTCACTGGCAGTTGAGACAGAGGAACAAACCTTTTCCTTGTCACCTATTTCACATATTTTGAGCTTTTGAGGACCATGCACACAGACCAGGCTAAGCAACAGGAAGAGCAGCTCCATTCCTTATCACATCTGGAAGGGGGATTTATAGCACTAATATAGGCATTGACTCTGATGCTCCTCTGCTCCTGGTCTTTTCTCTTGGCAGTGGTCTTTGCAATACCTTAGAGGAAGGGCTGCTCTCCTTTAAAGGGATCTTGATAAGGACATCAGATGACATAATTCTTTAGAAGCTTGAAGGATCAAGCCTTTTGACTTAAAGAGTGTACCTGGGGTATCAGAATCAGTATGTACGCGTCTTTTAAGATGAGGCCTTTGGGTACAAACAGTTCTCTGTGCTTTAAATCACTGTGGAGGGATTTCTCATTACATATGGTATATTAACTTTCCAAGATGTATGCATCTGCAAATGAAAGAGGAAGCTTTTGCAACTGGACACTCTGTTATATCAAATTGACATGGCTTGTTAAAATATTAATATTAAAAAAGTTATTTCCATTAAAACAGAACCAAGTCAATTTACATTTTGAGGGGTCAGATTTCAACAAAAATTAATTGTGCTTAGGCTAGATTACATTTTCATTAATAATCACATAATTGATATTCATTGTTCATTACAGTTAAGCAATTTCAGGCTACCTGTGCTAATATTAATTTAATAAGCTCTTGTAAAAGCTGAATTGATCACAGATATGTAAGGTCTTTTCAATAAAATGGAAGATATTTGCCCTCTTATAGTTCATACTCAGGCAAGCTATATGCAAAACCTGACCGTGTTGGAAGGCAATTTTGCCAGCCTGTATTCGTATGCTTGAAAAGGTTGTGCTGTATGAACTGAGATAGAACAGAGGTCAGAAATCACCTTAGTAATGGAACTAATTCTGATTAAAACAAATTTTATATAGGATCTCAGTATTTATGGAGATATTCAGGAAAAAAAATATTGGAACTAAACCATGATTGCAGCTATAGGAGCCAAATACAGAAATTACTGTAACCTGGTTTATTTAATTTTATGCTGTATTCTGTAAAAATCTACCATCCACTGCTGTTTTTCAGGTTTGGTTAGAGATAAATCTGACTTGGTCCCTTTTTAGTCTGTCTTTTTCTAGCATTACACATGCTATTAACTGTTCTTTTCATATTCCCATACATTAATCGTTCAATAAAAACAAGATGAACAGGCTTCCCAAATCTCCAGTTTTTGTTAACTACAGCTGTGCTGAGTCGTTTATCAAATAATATTATGTCTTGGATTCTTGGCACTAACTTCCTTACAGGCCTTGGCCAGTCTGCTCAGAATAGAGATGCTAAAACAAGCGTAGAAAACACAGCCTGTGAGCAAAGCAAAAAAAGAAAACCCAGAAGCTGTGGAAGACATGAAACCAAGTTGAGAAACATGAGAGGGAACTGAAAGGAGAAATCATAGAATCATAGAATAGTTCTTGGAAAAGACCTCTAAAGGTTATCTATGAACCTAAAATGAACAGGGATGATCTCTTCAACATAGTGAATGGAAGGAAAAAATAAGTAAGTGTATATCACAGGATTCATATATGATATTTTGCATCAACATCACATGTGTGGAGACGATACTGATCTCACAGCAACAGAAAAGCTTGACACTAAAAGGTACTTCCTGCACCAAACCCCATGTAAGCATAACTGTTTCTGACTCTCTAAAATGTCTGCCTGAAGGATAAATGAGCACATCTATTCTGGTCAGCAGAACTCGTTGAATATTTATATATAAGTTTTCATTGAAGGGAAATATTTCAAAGACATTTTCTAGAACTGAATAATATGGATATTTGAAAATAAAAGTAAAGAATTTACATATTCTGCAGCTAAAACTATAAATAGACACAAACTAAAGAATAATGTATTTTTGAATCAGAATAGTCTAATGGTTACGGCAGTGTTGTGTAAGTGGTATAATTTCTTCCACTTGTCTCTGATACACTTTGCAGGGTTGGTATCTCTATTTCCCTGCCAGCTACTACACACTTGCAAAACTTTCAGAGCACTTAGTCCCTGCAGTGAGATCTGCACAACCAGAAGATAAAAAAACAGGAGAAAGGTTACTGTTATCACAGGACACGTGGATTTGCTTCTGTGCAACCTTAGAGAAATCACACTCAGCATGCCTGTATTTGGTGACTCAACTTCCTGCAGAAATCCAGAGCTACTGCTGAGCCCGCTGGCTCTGAAAGGCAGCAACATTTCAGTCCTGCCTCTTGCACCTGAGCCTGTGCTGCTCCACTGTACCATCAGATCGAGCAGTACCTCTGCATTTGTCTGCTGCTCACAGCTGTCTTTTTGTCCTTGTGCCTTACCTCTTCAAACACAAACTGGGAGCAACAGCTCTTCAGAGTGGCCTACCATGGATGTGTAGATGCATGACCATGAGCAATAAAATGCTACAGCATGCAAACATCTCTGAGAAAACAAATTGTCTTTTAAAACAAATGAAGGAACAAACAAACAAGAGTTACAGTAGCAGCAGCTTCTTTACTTAATTTGTTAAACATCTGAGAAACAGAGGCTTATGAAGGGACAACTAGACGTAGAGTTTCTTTTGTATTGGTAAAAATATAACATTTACTAGCCAAATGTTGCTCATAAGACTTGCATTTGTAGCACATTTAATTAAGAACGTGAACAGAGGTTTCACAAAATGTCCTAGTGAGCACATTTACGGTTATGAAACTTCTGTTGGAGTACTGAGTATTTAAGAAAAATGACACATCAGACAAGATTCACTCCACACAGTAAAAAAAAGAAACCACTGGAGACTACTTGCAGTAACATACTAAAGGAATAAATTCTACAAGAAAGAAACTCAAAAAATCTTGAAACTGAATTCTGAACTAGGTATCTGCATAGAAATTTTCAATAGAAATACAAAAAGGGTCCTCTTACAACCTGTTCCTACTTTACCAGAGCAAATAAGAAGTGTTTGGTTTTCATCTGAGCTGAAGAAAAGTGTCTAAGACTGATGTTCATGAGGCTTTATATGCCAAATTTATGAAGGCTGGCTTGTAGTTTGAGCTCTTCTTGTTACAACAAGGAGAATGTGAACTTTAAATGGAGCCTCAGGAGCATGTAAATCTGGGCAGAAGATAAGGTTCAAATCCAATTTGCTACAGATTTTGTTGACTGCAGTTAGGGTCAGGCCTGAGGCAGAACACCTGAAAAGCTGACCAGAAAAAGTGCTGGGGGCCTCATCATTTGAAACTAATTTACCGCATAATCAGAATGACAAGAGATCAGACAAAACCCCAAAACCAGGCAGATTGTGAGAACATCTGGTAATGACCTCCAGGGAATGAGCTAAAGGACTGGCTGGGACAGTGCACCTTTACAGGTATCTCATGGGTAAGGCAGCTGTAGGGATGGTGCAGTTTCTTATTTATGAGCAGAAGCAAGATCTATACCCATAAATCATGGTCTGAGACATATAACTCTGAAGTACCTTTTAAGAAGCACAATTAAGAAAAACTGTCCAGAAACACAGAACTCAGTGCTATGAAATTTAACACAAAGCTCTGCTATGATTTAAGAATCTCTGACACTGCAGCCTTAAAAATCACAAAATGGCATGCTGCCGTATAAAACCTGCTCCTATGCCCTAGTCCTATGTTTATGTTGAACATAAAGCTTATTTAACTGTTTTGTGCCAATCAGGGCTTTTAAAGCCAACCAAGTAACAGAAGATACTTAACATGGCCTGCCTGCACAGGACCAGTGTAATGGGGAAATCTCATCTTCTGTGTCTTATTTTGATTTCCCTTTTCCACATTATATTCTTGTCCCAGCTGACTTTCTATTCTAGCAACTAACCTTATAAAATGTTGACGGACAAGAACATTTATGGTCAGAAAACATCTAAAAATTATAAATACACTATAAATTTTTTTTTCTTAATCTTTTGGCCTATAGAAGAAATGTTCCTCATCAGATTATCCAGGATAATGTTATGATGTTTGCACAATGCCAATGAAAACTTAGCAAACACATGAATCCTTGAAATCAGCCATTTGTATAGGAATGACTTTCAGCCACAAGTTTAAAAGTCTACATGAAGAGGATTTGCCAGCAAGCAACCTTTACAGGAGAATAACTAGGAAATAAGGTAACATTAAGGGGGAGAGTAGCTGATGTGTCAGGACAGATGTTACAGATCACAGTAAAACTTCTAAACTCAATAATTAAAATAAAGACAAAATCTTTTCTTCGGTCTTTGTTATGCAGTGGACCAAGGAGCTGTACACTGACACAGGTGATCACTACACACCATGATTTTTTTCTTGAAATTAAAAGAAAAACAAAATCACAAAGCATAGATCACTTATTATATATTAAAAGGTTTTTACATACAGTGAAAAATATGCATTCAGCCCTGAGCCTTGCTTGATTACTGATTTCAGAGTCTGGCAATTAGAGGTGCTCAGGGACATTACTATCCAGCACAGTGGTTTGAGGATAACCAGCTTGGAGATAAGGTGACATGATGTTTTAAGATCAATGTAACATGGTGTACTTAAATTAATAAACTTTCTGTGATTATTAGGGCAGTTTCCTCATGGTTTCTCTTCTCCCTTCTTCCTGTGAGTCTTTTCCCTTGATTGTTAACTCTGAAAACTGTGACTCCTTAGCAATTATGTTCAGTGAATACCTTCAGGGATTAAGGCAGCATTTTTGAACAGTTAAAACCTAACAAAAATTGAACATATTGTAATGGTGATTAAAAATAAAGTGGAAAGAAATTCCTTATATGTATAGCCTAAATAGATTACTTATCTGAGCACACTAGATCACATCCTAGGGTGTCTAAAGATACACAAATAATATACTATAAAGAGAAGTCAAGACCTACGTATACAGTCAAGCCATTTTTACAAGATAAAAGAATAACATGGAAACTCTGTAAAAAAGCTGTCTGATCCTGGTAGATAACCATCACAGTGTGATGCTAAAACCAAATGGATTAGTCTTTGAATATACAGATAGGGAAATACTAGTTAGGAGGACATATTATTTCTTTATTTGATACTGGTGAGGCCTGTACTGGAAAAGTATGATTAAAAAGGCTTTTGCTTGATAATGGAAAGATTCAGGAATGCTTAGAAGGCTTATTCTGTTCAGTTTACTGATGAAAAGATGAAGTGAAAAGGAGATACCTTTATATAAGAACCAATATGGAGAGCATAACTCTGCTATGATATCTTCAGTCTACAAACAAAGCTTTTAGAAAGGCTCAGTGGTTAGACATGAATGATTGATACATTCAGGCTAAAAATAGGATTCACAGTTTTAACAACAGGAGATCTTGCAACAATTTAATCAAGGTGAAGAATTCTATCAATGATAATTTGAAAATCAAAAGTAGAGGTTTTTCTTAGAACTCCAGTTCAAAGAAGGGTAAGTTCATAGATGTTTAACACTCTAGATAATAATAGCACAGAAGTTTCTGTTGGCCTTGTATCTCCAACCTTGTTAAATGGCACAGTAGTTCTTGGATGTCTGTGGAGGGGAGCAGTTTGCATCTGTTTGGTTGCAGTGCTTACATCTCTTTGATGCACTTGTACAAACTGGGATTAGCTTTTATTTACCACTCAAAGAAGCAAGTCCTGCTTCTCTTTAAAAAGCAAGTCCAGCACTCTTTACCTTCCCATCATCAGATTGCTTCTGCATTTCAGAGCACTATGAGAGTCCAGTGAGGTGAAGATAAGGGACATTTTCCACCAGCCATGATATTTGTAAAGTGTTGATCCATCCAACTGCAGTCTCTGCAGAAAATGTTCTTTAGCTTATTTACAACCATTCTGATACACTCAACAGCTTTGTTGTCTCCGTCTGGCCTTCGGGCTGTTCAGCTGGGTAGATTTATACCCATATTCTCTTTGAGTAACCTATGGATATTTCAGTTAATTTTCCTCTTTACTTCTTTCATGACTAGTCTGACTTCATTCACACATACAAAGCATATGAAATAGAAGTATTGCAGCAAGACACTTATTTTTCAGGCTCCTGAACCTGCCTCAGAATATAGAAAAATCCTAATGAATTTTAGGTTACAAAAAGATGCTCTTAAATCAAAATTAATAATTTCAGATAAAAAGCTTAATAAAAGCTCCCTCTTGTCTTGGCTTCCACATAATGAGCTGGGGTCATTCTAAAGAAAAGAAGAGAAATTCTGGGACTAAAACAGAGCAGAGTGTGAATTGTTTTTAATATCACAGCAAATTTAATAATTTTCTGTTTCTTTTTATTATTAAACCTTGAGGTAACTAGGAGGGAAAATCAATACTGTACACTATCTTCTAAACAGAACACCATCTTCAAAACAGTGCTTATATGTACCTATAATTAAGCATTCACTGTCCATGTTTTATTGTGCCAGATATACATGAAAAGGAAGATAAAGATCTGGTGGAAGGAGACGTATCTTACTGAAAATGGCCCTATTGCTAAATGCCTTACACTGTTGAAATGATTGCCATTAGAATTAGAACAGGTGCATTTTGAATCCCAGTTTGTGTACTGGGGGAACTCTGTCCATTCTGGATCTAATGTGTTGCTTTATTTCTTTGCTTCCTCTACTAAATAAGAGTTTGATGGCTACTAGGAGAACTATTATGGGTAATAAAGCACTTAGACTTCTAAGCTCAATAATGCATGTGAACTACTGTTTGTTTTCTTCAGTGATACCATTGAAGATTCCCTGTTTGGTGTAGCGGTAATTTGTTTTGGGCCATTACTAAGATATTTGGAATTACAGCAAAATAAGTCTTCTTTCTACTTGCAAATAAAATATTTCAATGCCTTTATTGACTAACTGATGCTTTGCATATCACTGTGTACTTTATTATTGCTCATCCCGTATAAGAGTGCAGTTGCAAGTCTCATGGCCTTTGATATGTCTTTCTCTCTTTTTGCTTTCTTTCCTTCTTTCAGAGGAGCATTATAAGCTTACTTAGGCTAACAAGGAGATCACATGTCCAGTAAACGTGCACAGCAAGTGAAAAGAAATGTGTCTCAATAATACAGACATACTTCAAATATTACTGGAGTTCCACAGTGAAGAACATTGCAGTCAAGGAAAGGGCTTTTATTGATTTCATTGATTTTGAGCCCTGACTTCTGAAGTCAGCAGGCTGAGTAAAACCATGGCCTAGTTCATTACTGGCTTTTCCTCACTGTTTGCACTTGGGACAAACTCTGTAGTTCAGCAAAACTGACACTTTTAAAGAGAATCTTCCTTTTTTCACTTGACAAAGAGAATAGCTGGTTGTTTCTGTCAAATTTTCCTCTGTGTTGTTACTGTGCACTTGCCCAACAGTATTTGCAAAGATGTGGAAAGCAGTGAACTACATGCTTCAGTTCACCTTTTGCCATATTAACAAACAGAGCTGCACCAGCTGGTGAGCCCCCTGTGCATGCCCAGCCTTGTCAGCTCTCCCACTAGAGCCTTCGGCCAGGGGGAGAGCTGTGCCGCTGCAGCCAGCCCCAGAGCCCTGCACCTGGATCATGGGCCTCCTGGGATGCAGGGCAAACATGACCTGATCCGCTCACTTTGCATTAACTTTGGAAAAGGCACCTGAGCATAACCAACAGCAGCAGCCACATAACCACTTTGCACTTGTGGGCAACCAGAGTGGATCTCTGTCATCTCTGCTTTTTGACTGGTCAAATTTGCCAGCCCTTTAGGCAGCTGTTGTTTGATCTCCACCCATGACAAATGTGCCAGTCAGACAGAGGTGTTCCCATTTTTGTTAATCTGTAGAAAGGAAATTATTTCCCTCATACACCAGCACTATGCATATGGCTCACTCACATCAAAACAGCGTTTTCAGTGCTATAGTGAAAGATGAAAATTCTTTCCTTCTTCAGGCTGTTTCTCCAGGTGTTGGAAAATATACATGTTTAGTGAGTTTGCCCTCAAATCTGATGAATTTTATGGGGCACAGGGAGGGGTCTGCTTCATGTTGGACCTCCTTTGAGCAAGGGAGGAGGAAGCACTTGGTTCCCCTGGCTCCATCTGTGTCATAGGCTTCCTTAAACTGTGGAACCGACCTTTCCTCTTCATCCATGTGTCAAGGATGTGGGGATCAACCCAGGGCCCTGTTCACATCCCAGATGGTCTCAACATATATTCCAGCTGATGCCTGGCACCGTCTCTCCTCTTGAGGAAAAGACATCTGTGATACTTCTCACAAGCCCTGTTTGCTACTCTATACCCTACAGAGAGCCATCCTACTTCCTGCTTACTGTGCACTGTAAGCAGGAAGGAAAACAACACAAACTTTGCATATTTGCTTTCTTTTAAAAATCTTTCCAAATTACCTTTTTGTGGAATCCCTGCAATTTTAATCCAACAATGTCAACAAAACCTTTTCAAAACAACACAACTAACAGTACAAGTGTCAGGTGATCACTGGATAATGGAGTCTTAGAAGACTAAGGCTAAATTCAGACTTGAGAGCTTTACACTTACGTTTGAGAAAAACTCATTTAGAGGATAGTGAAATTTACTCGATTTTTTTTTTTGTATGCATGAGCTCAACTACAATGGACTAGTATTGCTAATATAATTACAATGGCCTGTCTTCAGAGGAGAAGATATTATGGAATATACTCTCCTAGCACAGTACCAAAAAGTAAATGAGAAAATTTATTATTTCATCCAATGGGAGTTTTGACAGATTTATTCCTACTCTATATTTCTTCCAGAGAAACAGAAAGGTGGAGAGGTCTTCCAATTATACCTGCAAGTAGTTAGATTTGGAAAAGAGAAAGAGAGCATAGGATAGAGGAGAGATTTCTCAATTCACATATTTGTATAAAAGAACTTTTAAAACTAGATATAAGAAGACTTCACAGATATGTAAAATATGTAATGACACTTAAACTGAATAATGAAAGAACTAAATACCATAGATCTGGGAAACTGTCCTCTAGTTGAAGTAGAAAATAAATTTCTCTTTCATGAGAAATTTCTGTTCTCATGAAGCTGGCCTAGGTTCAGCTGCTGACTACTTTTCATTCTCTCATTGTTAGGCTACTAAATACCTGAAGTTATAACTATACTAAAATGAAGTACTAGATCAAAATAATTTCTCAAAAGTACTTTTTCAAAAGTATGTTTTAGAGTTGAGGAGGATATTTGATAATTTTGCTGAAATTTTCTATTTTCTTAGGTATTTAGCTTTAAGGAAAGGCCAGCAATAAAGCACAGAGGTTAAAGAATGTTACAAAGCTAGTGTTCATTCACAGTAACTGGAGATTTCTAAAAAAGAGATATTTTGTCCAAACCTACAGGCTCAGTAATATGCTTGAAATTTCAGCTAAGACCAGAGAGGGTCTTAAGAGGACTAACTGCATTGTGCATGAATTCATGCCCAAGTGATTTCCAATAATTTTATTAGTTCCTGCTTAATCCTATCCCAAGTGTCGAGAAGGAGATTTTAAGTGCAGTATGAACATATTAAAAAAATTTACAGTGCAGATACACAGGAATAGAAGAGGAAACTGAAATTACTTTCTTGAGTACAATGTAAAGCAGTATTTCTGGCCGCAATAAGAAGAGTATATATTTTGAAAATGAATCAAAGAAAATGAGATAGCCAGGCTGAATATCCAGAAATGTTAAAAATATGTAATAGTATATATGATCAGACTAGAAAATTACAGTACATATGCAAATAAACTGAAGAAACCTTGGGCTGTGGGTCATAGTTTCACATACCCATTTCTTCTGTATTTTAACACCTCACGCACTACCAAATTATCAAATTTCATTTAGATTAACTGATATTTGTTCAGAGATTTTACTAAGACACAAGAAATATAAGAGCAAGGAGATTCTTGTATTATTCAGCTTACTTATAGGTGAGCTCTGAGCAGCTAATTTATAATTTCACAGCCAATAATTTTGGTTTAAAGTTTCATCCAAATAACACTTTCTTCAAGAGGCACTGGCAAGATACAATTGCAGAGTCCATACTCTGCTTTGTTAAATACCTTTGTAACACTCATCTAGGTTCCAGCAGTGACCTCAAGTGAGACTCTAATAGCACTGAAATGAAAAGGGGAGGCCCATAAATCACTCAATCTGTACCTTCAAATTATTTATCTCCTTGCTAATTTCAAGGTCACAGTTACCATCTGCTATAGAAGCAGAAAAGTTTGACAGTTAACATAAGCAGGCTTTTTCAGTATTTTAACTCCAGAAACGTGATTTCAACTAAAACTGGGATTTAGTGTTATTCAGAATGTGATTTGGCATTGTGGTAAGAGAGGGAGACTGTAAAAAATCAGCAATTTTTGGCTGATGATTCAAAAACATCCTTCAGGAGACAAGACTAGTACAGGAATTTAAAAATCAGAAAAGATGAAAATTAAACCAGACTCCCTCATATTCCCAAGAAGCTGAGAATAATTGCACTGAATGATGTTCTGATTTGAGAGCAACCATTCCATGTTTTTGTTTATTTTGCTGGTTTCTTTTTAAAAGGAGAAACACTAAGAATAGCTGTCCACAGAGGAGAAAATGAGGAAAACTTTGGCCTTCACAGCATCTCTGCTTTCCTCTGTGGGGTTCCTTCTGCCCTGCCTTTATCAGGAGAATTATTTCTACACACATGGATTATTTTCATTCACCTGATGAGAGCTCTGGTGCTCTGGGAGTGGAGATCACTGTCCCGGATCGGGACAGAACTGCAGTTCTGCTCTGCTGTGTGGCACTGCAGGACCTCAGTCCTTTCCTGGCCACTGAGTTCCCCTGTCAAGGGACCTGTGTGCTCCCTGCAGAGGAGGCAGCAGCACAGAGCTGCCACACAACCAAGTGCAGGGAAAGCAGGTCCTCCCCAGACACAGCTGCACTCTGAATAACAGATTCTCCAAATTTATGTCTGCTATTGTTTGCCTTCTTTATCTTCCTTATAGATCTTGTTTCCATTTTACATCTCTAGGAATATTCTGTGATATGATAAGGGATCAGAAGAACTTTCATCAAGGGATCCTTGGATCAGAGGAAAGGTCGTCATTGATCTCACTTTGATCAGTTTACTGAAGGGAGATGCTGACCCTACATAAATATTTAATGGTTCTGAGGAATAGCCAAAAGAACCTTTGTAAATGTTTTATGGTCTAATGGAATTTTCTGAGACCACTCTATTTCCTTTTCTAAATCCATTACCAAAGCTGCTGTCCCCCTGTATTTGTACTCCAAAATTCAATATAGACAACACTTGCTCACCAGGTTTTCTTAAATCATTAAAAATTAAAATTATGTAGCTTAATGAAAAAACAGCTTGATTTCATAGCTAAATAAGGAAAACAGAGGTTTACAGAAGCACATACATGGCTGGGCTGATTTAGTTTCCTGTGCGTGCATTTCCATGACAATGAGGCTACATGAATATTCAAAACTAAAAAGTTAGTGATGATAAAAGTGAGCAAAATATCAGTACCATCTGCTCACTTCTAATGCCCAAAGAAATGACAACCTAAAATTAACCAAAGAAAATGAGCTGCTAAATAACCTTTCTCCCCCTCCCAAATCTTAGAAGCCTGCATATTTCAGCACAGAATTTGATCTTTACTTCTTCATTGTTCCCTACTGTAATATTTATATTTCAAAATTTTCTTTAACTGAAACTCTTGTATTAGCACAGTTAAAATTACTGGAACTTAATAAAAACCCAGTAAAATTCTGCTGCTATTACTAGTCTCCAGTACTGAAACTGCTGTAGCTGAGGAGACTAAATAACCACACTGCCAACAATTTATTAAGATTTTTAGCCTGAATTTTGCATATCAACTTTCACTTTTTCCAGTCTAAGACTAGCTACTCTGTGCTCAGAAATTTCCCATAAATGTCAGCAGAGGAGCAAAAACAATGCATCTATATTATGTTAAAAATAATTTGTTTTCAAGTCTGGGCATTAAACCAAAAATTAGTTCTAACTCTAAAAGCAGAATTTTCAAATTTTTGTCTTAGTTTTGAATCATGGATGTAGATTCCTTATTTCCCATCACCAAAAAGGAAAAGACACAACCAAGCAAACCCCAGGTCTTTAAGATCTGTTCTACAAGGAGGTCTATGTAGATCTCGGTGCAGTTTAGTTTCCTTGTGTATCTTATACATATAATGATATCTGAAATCCTGATACAAAGAGCTGCTTGGCACAAGCTGATAATGCACCAAGAGTACTTGTCTCTGAAAGGAATATGTTACAGTGGCTTGGCTGGATTACATATGGAATCATATGAAAGCAGTAGTCAATAAACTTCCACCACCAGTTTCTCTGATGCTGTGGATATGGTTTGGATTTTAGTATCCCACCAGAACCAATGGATAATACTGAAGGAAAAATTAACCCCTTCAACTTATTAGAAATATTTCAGCTACTGGTATTTTGTTTTAGTGCTGGCAGGGAGTGTTGTGTCATTCAATACACACAGAGTGGAAAAACATCCCTCATTCTGAAACAGCTCACTGCTATCCCACCCACTCTCAGCAAGGTGGCTTACAAGTGGCAAAATCTATGAGATAGCTTATCACCCAGATTTTCAGTACTCAATAAAGGATTTTCTGGGAAAAGCAGGTCAGGAGTGTTCAGGAAACTTTTGTGTCTTTTCACATCATTGTAAAATGAAGATGATGTTGAAGAGCTTACTTCCTGCTACTTAGACTAAGGGGACAGAGGGGGACAAGGCTGAGGCTCAGAAATTAAAAACATTGGGAAATGGACATAAGACATGGAATAAATGTCAAATCAATTAAAAGAAAATGGCCAGAGTGAAAGAGGATATTTTGGAAAAGGCAACAGCGTTAGTCTATGACCAAAACCGAGAACTCCCTCTCATTTTTGCAGACACACTTATGTGATTTTATATCACATGAGCCTGAAAACATACAGCTATATGTGAATTTAGTTTATATAAATTATCTCATTGATGGCAATGGAATTATTCATATGAGGAATATATTCCTGGTTGTACAGTCTGAGCCAGCATGCAGTGAATGTGTTTCCAGTTACTGGCTGAGCTGAGCACTGAAACCCTCACTGTTCAATAGGATCCTGGTGAGGAGAGTTGCATCAGGAGCCTCATTCCCTTATTTTGCAGTATATAAATCTATGTTAATTCTGTAGATGTTAATCAAGTTGTGCTGTTCTTGCTGCTACATTTTTAAAGTAAGAACATCAGTTATACCTAGAAAATGCTTTTATTTGAGAATTTTTAAAAAATTTAATATAGAGATTTTGAAGCCTCAGTGAAAATTAAAAGCTAATACCATTAAATGGCTGAGAGTGATTACTTTTGCAAATAATGTGGATTATGCTAGTTCTTAGTATAGAAATAAAGTGAATAAAACTGTGGTTATAATTTCATCTTGGCAATATAAATAGGATAGACAGATGCTTGATATTGAACAGTAATTATAGATGGCTGAACCGAGAATAAACCGATTTGTAGATAGTGATTTCTGATTTTGAAGGCTGTTTTTAAATCTATGGTTAGGGTTTTGTCTTATTGCCAAGGACATGAGTTAAATATTAAGTATAAAGTACAGTGGTGATTTCTGAACTTGACTTTTAAACATAAGATGGAAGCATGCTGATAAGTCATGGTCAAACAACATGACATTTACAAAATTGAAAGAGATAGGGGTGGGAGTGTAATGAGATAATAAATTTATCTGATAATCAGAATCATGGAGTGTTACTAAAAGGAAGAAATGACCACAGAATCTTTGCCAGTATTCTGTGCTGTAAAAGGACAAAAGGGAAGGAGAAAACCTTTGACGCATTCCTGAAACTCAAAGCTGTCTAGCATGGTAACTTTGTAAAGCTGTAGGCTCTGCAATTGATATTCCATAGCTCTCTTAGCAGATGTAAGAAAAAAAAAGAAATGTAATACCATGGAAAAGTGAGAGGGAAGAGACAGAATGGCATTGATGTGATCAGCTTTAAGGGCATTTCACTTGAAAGAACACCTGAGGCAACAGAAGCAGAAGGGGCAATAAATAATTCAGCAACAAAATTACATTTCAAAACAATGAGGTTGTCTTTCCATTTTCCCTTTCAATGAAAACTGCTTTCAAAGAACTTTCTGCAGAAATAGCTGCAGATACTTCTGCCGTAAAACACTCTCATCCAGTCATATTTGGTGAAACCATGCAATCCTTATGCAGAAAGCTGCCCAGTGAAAGGACAGCAGTCTAGAATGAATCTTTCTTCATGAGGAATTGACGTGTCAGACACAACCCAGTGCTCTCAGGCCAGACCTCAGCTGGTAGCAATTGTCATAAGTTGTCTGACTTCAGTGGAGCTCTGAGCAGTTACACCGGGGAGCAGTTATCCCTGGAGAATTGTGAAAGGTTTTGTTAAAGTCAAGTTAATGAAAATGTAAGTTCAGCACACCACAAACTGACACACGGGAGAAGGGAAGCATGTTTATCAGCTTGACTTGGCTGCACTGGGAGTGAAAAGCACAGCCTTTTCAATCACTGGAGAGTGTGTGCAGCAGATAAGTCTGTACTGTATGGAGAACTGGAGAAAGCATGTGGAGGATTTAAAATAGCATACAAAAAAACTTAATTTAAAAGACAAAAATAATTTTAATTAAAAAATGAGTTGCTGGATTGTTATCAGGGTTTACACTGATTTAAACAGAACTTAGGATATGGCAGATGAACAGAACAGCCCAAATTTTAATTTAAAGCATGTGAGTTACCCACAGGAAGGTGCATCTGCCCTTAATCAGAACTAAGCAGTAAGCAGTGCAGGTGACATAAAAAAATGGGGTAAACCCACCCCTTCTTACCCTTCAGTGGGTCCTGCAGGACAGCTTGCAGTCTGCAAGGTCACACATAACTTACTGAGCCGTTAATTGTCTTTGGCCCCATGCTTTAGTCATAGTGTCACAACATCAGGATTTTGCTGGTTATGAAGGCCAGTGCTGGAAGTGTTTGACCTTGCTTGGCCACTGCTGCTCACCACTGTCCTTTTCTTCCCCCCTTTGCTAAGTCAATGCAACTATTTGTAGGGATGACCTCTAAGAAAGACTATTTTAGCTTTCAGGGAACAAGCTATAAACTAGGTCTCTGACAGAGACTGTGAAAAAAAAAACCCAAATCCTGCAATATTTTCTTCTTAATCCTAATTTTCAAGTCCTACAGCCAAAGCCTTACAAAGAGATGAATCACCACATCTGATAGGACAGTAACCTAGAGGATGTGGAAAAGAAAGAAGGAGAATGGAAAAGGGGACAGGATAAGACGAGAATTATTTAGTATGCCTTTGCTGCCAGGGAAAGCACAGCAAAGACCTGCTGCAGCTTTGGTGCTCAGCCTATGTACTTCTGTATCAAATGTGAATTTACCAGGCTTTGGAAGGCAAAGATCTCACTGAGGCTGCAGATGGTTAGAGAGAAAAATAAAAGAAAGCAGAGATAATTGGAGAAAAGCACCAATTTCCTGTTTATAAAGTTAAGACATATTGAACGTTTTCTACTTTTTCTGTTCACAGTCTGCTAGAAGAGAGGCAGCCTTAGATTTGCAGATGTCTTAAAATTGAAATACACTTTCAAATGAATAGCATATATATTTCAGGCGTGCATTCCAGCTCATACCTAGTTTGATGCTTTCTTACATCTCATTTGAACAACGGTTCTAAAGATCTTCTGAATGCATCTCTGTGTAATATTAAAGAAAGCAGAAGGAAAAAACACAAAAACCTTGGCTAGCTTTTCAAGACACAAATTCACTTAACTTGATCCTGAAAAAGTCCCTAATGAGGCAATTCCCAGGAGGTTTCCTAACGTTTCTCATATCTTTAAGTGACACAGTATTCTGGTTTAGTATTCTGGTTTAGTATTCTGGCTTAAAATAGAAAGAAATCTCCTCAAAAAATTCTCGTTTCTGGTTGTGTCTATAGATTTTCTTGCCACATAATCCTATGAAACCATAACGGACTTCTGTCATCAACTTGTTTCTATCCATTAACAGATTCTTCTCACCCTTATACAGGGATTTATTATCATGTACAAGGTGTACTGTACTTATCAGAGGAGATTACAGATAAGAGTACAAGGAAAAAGAGGGTAAAAGGGGATGAAACATTCAAACCCTTGTAGAATTCCTAGGGATGTCAATAGGAGCCTTTCCAGGTTTAGTGGAGTGTGAGCTATGCCCTTATTTATCTGACATTTTCTCTGAGCTGCAAAATTGCCTGTAGTTACAAGTATTCACTAAAATTCTGCCTATTTAGAACAAGGACTGAATGAAGGATTATATAGTTATATTTACACAAGTACTATTTTATGTATATCATCATATTGGAAAATAAGATGAATTATTGATCATTGATGAGGTTTGACTAAGATGATTTGCTCTTGAGGATAGGTACACATGCAGTTGCTAGAACAACAGAGCTCTCCTACATTATGTACTCTAAGCTTCTAAAAATAAGCTCCAGTACATTACAATTAATACCTGAGGGCTCACTTCATTTTGTTTAGTGGAATCAAGTCAATATTGTTCATGAGGTGAACAGAACTTACATGTGGCATTGTTAAACAACCAAAATTCACTGAAGTGGGTCAGGAATGATTCATTTGCATAACTAAAAGCCTTCTTTTTCTGAAGGCAAACACAGCTATGGAGCCTGGAAGGTCAGCTGCCCTGTTAGAGCACATGGTGAGTATCTAACAGGACAGCAAGGCCACCTGCTTACCTCACACAGTTCACTAAAGCCTTCTGCAGTGAGCCAGGCTGTTCCCCAGGGCAGGGCTATTCCATGGTGCTCCAGCTGCCAGGGATCTGAGAACATGACCAGCCCAAATGTCACTGCAGTACATCGATTCATTCATTCAGGCTCAGGCTATGAGCTGCTTTCAGCTCCTGGAAATTCTGATTGTGTCTGGGAGGAGGATGCTAATGCCACAGCATCCTCTGAGAAGGTTTTACCATTCTTGTGACTCTGCTGTGAAATGCCAGGTGGTGTTCACCTCCCAACCCATCTCTCTGTTCTGCCTACCACTGAAGGGAAAAGACTCACATGGCACAGAATCCTTATGTGGAAGCTAACGCTGTATAAAGCAGCTGGGCTAGTTCCATCCAGGCCACTTCCAGCTTCAGTGAGTGCCTGTAGGAAACTGCAAAATGGGCATGAAATTAAATCCTAATATTCTCCACATATTGGAAAGGCTATTCCTTTTAAGTTGAACCCCAGATTTGCTCCCACTTTCATTGCAATGTATCTCAACCACCACTACTTGTTTCCAAGTTAAACATCTTCTACATCTAATCAAGGCAGAGAGAACAGACTCTCCAGACAGCAACCCCTACCTTAGGTAGCTAACTAGGAGTGTGAGACAAACATCTCCCACAGAGACCTTTCTCCATGCACTTTCAAAATCACTGGAATACAGAGAGACATGAGTACAACTATTAAAGAAATAATACTTTTTATATAGTTCAGTGTACTGGATTGTTGTTATTATTATTTTTCTGAAGCCATGATTCCAATCCATAAGGAAGGCATGGCCTTCTTGGCTAGGTATTATACAAACACATTCAGCATCCTTTAATTTATTATACAAACAATTATACAATTATCTATATTTATTATACAAACAATTAGCATCCTTAAAGCTCTCCTTGTCTGAGAATACAAATGATCTAGGAATGTAGAGTATGAATGCCCAATATAAAAATTACAGCAGCCAAAGAACTGAGTAAGAGTTCAGGTAAAACAATTGGAATGGAACTATTCTTAGCTGGTCTGGAGTAGGGATTAGCATAGCACTTGTTATGAAGAACTATGGCTCTGTACAAATCAGGAAAATGGAGACTGGGTTCTCTAAGAGATAGAAATGAGTCAGAAAGTTTCCACCTATTAAAAAAAAAATTAAAAACCTGTAACTTCTGAAAAAAAAATTATTTCACAGGTAAAATGAGTTCCATAACCTGTTTCAGTGTGTGCAAGACTCAGCAGTCCTTGAAGCTCGCTTTTCCTAAAGGAGTATATGCCTTGATTGTCTTTAAAGGAACTGGAAGGAAGGAAGACCAGAGTATCATAGGATCTTTGTCTCTCTCTTCATCCTTTAAGTCCTTAAAGACTATCAAAACTCAAGTGGACAAAGCCCTAAGTAACCTGATCTGACTTTGAAATTAACCCTACTTTGAATAGCAGTTTGGAATAAATAATCTCCAGAGGTTTCTTCCAGCTTTGTTTTCATGATTTCTATGGTCTATGAAGACATTTTTCAATGAACTTTATAATTCTGCAAACTAAGGGCCTTAATCAAACCCACAGGATAGGATACCAACATAACCGCCCCTCCCCCCAAAAAAAGAAATATCCTTATGTCAGGAAATTAAGCAAGTACCTTTCAACCACAGAAGCTACAGTTCAAGATGGGGATAGAAACCAATTTCCTAATGAGAAAATGAAGCTTCTACTACCACTTTCCAAAGCAGATATGTCACTGAAACAATAAACTTTGGCATTAGCATAAAACAGGGAAAGAAAATTTAGTTATAGCTGGGCAAATTTTGCTGCTACTGCACAAAGTACTATGGAATCATGGAAAAAAAGTTCTTGGCATTTATGGCTGCTTTTCAACACCAAGCTAAAACCACTAACTTGCTTGATACATCTATTCCAAAAACCTGAAGAGACAATTTTTAGTTCTAGTAAAGATTAAATAATTGCTTTCTGAGCCTTAGCCAAACTTTATACTAAGCACAGCATAACTCTGCAGTTTTCAGTGCAGCAGCATTATGTTAAACTAGGGATTGACACACCTTAAAGGTTAACACAGGCTAGGGGTAAACATAGAGGTCAGTCAGCCAGGAACCAGAGGGGGTTTTCCAGCATAGGATACAGCAAAATATCCTCCAACTATTGTTTTAAAAGGTTAATCAAACTGACCTCTGCAAAGTTTCTGCCAGGTGTCTCTCTGCAGCCTCCTGAACCACCACAGTGCATGTGCAGTGTATATTGTCCATTTAGACTGGCACCATCTCAGCCAGACAATGCAGAGGCCGAGCACTGCCCATTGGCTCCATGCTAAGGAGATGAAGAAATGAGGCTATAGAAAAGTTACTGTTAAATGTAGTTTAAACAATTTCACTTCATTCTAAATGTCAGCTTGAAATTTTCTGGAGTTTTAATCTGCCAAGTGTATGCAGGCTGGTGATTTCAGCTGAATGATTCCCAAGCTTTATTGTTCCAATCTTATTTTTAAGCATGTACCTTGTTGGTACAGGCCAAGAACACCCACATGGATGAGGTGGGTGGGTGCTTCTCTTTGCTAGCTGAAAACTGATAAATAGGTTTTATTTCCTTTGATGCTCTACTTGTATTATTGTAAATCCCACTCAGCTTTGGAAAAGAAGAGACAGTGCAATTATACTTCTAAAAGAGTAGAGGATTTGCTAGGAAATTTAGTACAGCTGTGGGAGGCCAAATACTTCAAAATATTCTCTATGAGGCTGATAGAGTATTATACTGGAAAGCTAGCAATAAAAATGCTCAGAAGAAAAAGGGGAAGAAATTAAAAGAAGCTGAAATGTCACCTGGCAAACTTGAAATGATTCTGCAAACAAATGCTGACCCTTGAGAACACAGATCCTTTGGGAGTGGAACTCCAAGCTCTTTGGCATTTTACAGGAGGCCATGGAAATTAAATTGAGTACCCATATCTGGTCTTGAGTAAGAGATCTTGTCTCCTCCATACAATGAGGGAATTATTTATTTTATATATCATTCTTGCCAATTTCAGGAAGAGAGAAATCCCAACACATATGGAAGGGCGATTTCTCTCCACACTGGACAGCTGTTGTTTGCCCTTCTAGGTGGACATAATCATGTTCGGCAGGGTAACTTTAAATAGACACTCCAGAGTACCCTGGGAGAGTGATCCTGCTGGGGGATCTATAAATTTGTGTGGTGACATCCCATGGCTATGTTTCTTTCTCAGCATCACTGCCTGCTTTTCAAGATTCTGTTGTTCCTTGAGGGCCTCACTGCTGATTGGAAGGCACAGATACTTTAGGGAAGAATTGTTCCCCTTCTAAACTTTGCTGTGTATATATGTCTAAAACCCCAAATTAAGACTGAATCTGAATTTTTTTCCTTACGTCACTGCAGAGATTTTACAGAACCAAAGCACAAGGTTTGAAAACAACAACAAAAAAGGCCAGCAGAGAGCTGTGTGAGTCAGAGAACTGGCAGCATGATGTGAGACTGTTCATTCCAACCCAGAGGGACAAACCAAATAGAGTACCTGAAGGTCACCTCTATATGCTGGATCTCAGCTGACCTCTGTGAAATGGATCTTTGTTCTCAGTCATGGGTCAAGTGAATGGAGGGCCATCCAGAAACAACTCACTGTTCCTGAACAGAGCATTGTCTGCATGAGGCATCTTTGTGTCCATTTTTTTAAAGACTCAGATTCCCAGGACTATTTGTCTGTCAGATTCTCCATCCAAACCAACAGCAGAACTATGGCAATATTTAGGAAGGGATATTCAAGTTTGAATCCAGCCCTGGTGGCTCTGGGATATGCCAACCAGTTAAACAATTTGCGAATTAATGTCACTAAATTGTTCAGTTACTCTTTCTCTATCACTTCCCATTCCACCTCCTTAATTTATGCTCACTATTGTTACTTGTTACAGCAGGAAGTCCGACATCCTGGCACACAGCTGCTGTCTCTCTTAGCTGAAACAGAATCTGCTGCTTCTCCTAGTTCCTTGAATGTTTTTATAGACTGCCCCAGCCTTTGATGGAGTACAGCAGGCTCCCTTTGCTAGTGCAGACACATGCTGTTGATAAGCTGTGCCAGCACTGAATAAAACATCTCCTCTTCCTTTAAATACTCCACAGTAACTCTGAGCAATGGCATGAAATTCATTTAAATATAGATAGAAAATTTTGCCTTATATTTTTTATGGAACTAGATTTCTTAATGTTATCAATGAATTAATGTGTCCATTAACACTTAAACTAACAACATGAAAACTGCAGTTCTCTTCATGCATTAACTTAAACTACCCTGAAATAATCAGCCCTGATACTGGGATACAGTATCACTTGGGTTGCCCTTTTTTTTTATGTTAAAGGACAGATGATAGAATCCTCTTACAGTTTCATTTATGCTGTGAAATACTGTCCTTCGCAGATAATTTAATCATTTTTCAGTATGAGTAACCATCATCTGCATGATGAAGTAAGATCCATGTCTGCTTGTGTATCTGTACTAAGCCTGGCTACATCAGGCTTCATTCTTCAGATGAGTCTTTGAAATGAAATTGAAAATTATGGCAATTCTTATTAGCAGTGATGGAACATGGATTTTTGCCTTTAATTTTGCCTTCCCTGAGTAGCTACTCAGGGAAGTGTGAAAGTGATTATGTAATGGAACTCATGAGCAGGGTAAATGCTGAAACAGTACAGTGGATTGTTGTTCTGCAATTCCTGCTATGCATTCCCCATTTAAACATGGGGATAAAAAAAAATCACAGAAAGTACTTGGTATATGGAACTGAAAATTATTTAATAAAATAGTATCGAAAAGTTCTTACCTCAGCATGTCCTTATACAAAGTGGGCAAGTATCACCAAGCAGCAGTAGAGAAATGGCATTCATAAGCTCAGGGAGAAATGGCACACACCATGACTGACATGGAAGGGAGCATTCCACGAGGGCTGCACCAGCCTCTTCAAAATACTAACATTAATATAACTTTCAGTGATGTTTCCAGGGATCTCCACTTACAGAAAACAGCAAGCAGTTTTGTAGATCAAACAGAATGAATTGGTAAGGTTTTCAAGTAGGGGCTAAATTTATTAAAAGATCCTCAGCCTAAATCGCCTACTGCTGTAGGAAATTCTGAGTGCTCTTACACATATAGGAAATTATTACATACCAAAGACAAGAGAATCAAAAATCGAGGGAAAGATTCAGATTTTCTCCTGATCACAATCCCCAAGAAAAGTTCAGATGGAAAATTCAGATCCAGGTGCTACTCTGCTTCCTAGGGCAACTTCCACACTATTTCTCATTCTTGCTTCTATGGCTTGCAGGAGTCATCCAAGGAAAGTGATTTTTCATGACAGCCAAATTCAGAGAGAGAGGATTGTCAAACGAGAATGACTAAACCTCAGTTGTGTACATTTAAAATAAAAGAAAGCTGATGTCAAAACACCTCTAAGAACTTACTGGCCACTTAAATTAAGGATTAAATTTAAGGATTAAAATTAGTCCATTATAAAGCTGAAAAATGTGCATGATCATTTAGATTTAATAGAGTGTATAAAATGATTTATGAAGTTAAATAATAGATTTTGGTCTGTGCAAAGTATAAAAAACAAGAGAAACAAAGAAATAAGATATGCAAATTCCCAGAAGATACTGATGGCTCACCTTGCCTTGCATTTTGAGTTACCACCTAAGCCTGTGGAAAATGAGTTTACCTACTGCTGCTTTGAGTGGGGCATCATTTTACGCCTCTTTTGCAAAGCTGACAAGTCACCATATCATCTGTAAATGGCAAATTGGACTGAATGTATTTATCATAGGAATGTTTTCCATTAGCCCATCCTTCAGGAGGCAAATACAATTACACATATTGAATATCTCTACTGGGAGGTCAACGCATTTTAGCAAGAATAAAAATAAATCCTCATTGCTCTGGTAGGGAAATGGACACCCTGTCTTGCCAACTGCTTCCCTGTACCAGTGAGCATATGTAATTTGTCCAGTTAGGGCCAACTTTATCTGACACACTTCCTGATCAGCTAGATCAGGAATTAATTTGTAAACCTGGAATAAGACTGGCCAAGTTTTTTCCAACAGGTAGCTTGGTGCTTCCAGGATCTGGGATTTATATGGACTCTTCACACATCACCAGGTCCTCTGTTCCCAACAAAGGTGTGCACTGTTGATTATCTGTGTAATTTTGCCCCTTACAGGCTGGAAAAAGAACAAATGTTGTTGTTGAAGCTGTATGTGTGATTTCAGTTACCGTGAATAAGGTAGTAATTTATCCATCCTGATACTTTAACAAGCATACATTTGATGGATGATATGACTTATTATACACATTAAAAACTCCTAATGATATTTCACACATCTTCTGTCTGAGATTCTGAAGCAATCTACCTCATAGCTATGATTAGAAAATGTTGCATCAGGAAGAGCCCTGGAAATACAACTTATCATAAACAGATCAACAATCTCTTGAAATTTTTTCATGAAAAGGGATTCAACTTGCATTCAACTTCTCTTTTTGTTAAACGTTTTGATGTGATTGTGAAACTGGCAATGTACCGAAGGCTGAAATTCTGTGATGACTCATTACTGCTACAAAGATTAAAAGAGAACAGAAAATAGAATAATTCTTACAACACTTTCATAACAGTCTTTTCGTTGTGATATGAACAGAGGTTGAAAGAAATTCTCATGATACAAATTGTAATGAACATCTGCAGCTATTACAAAATTGGCCTATTTCTGCATCTCTGAGTGGTTTCTCTGTTTTTTTCTCAAAAGGCAATGACAAATTAATCTACTAAAATTGTAGTCTTTTAGAATTACCTGCATTTTCTTTGCTAACTTGAGAAATCAGAAGCTGTATATGACTTACTGACTGTATCACTAACATTTTAGTATAATAAATGGCATGATGACTGAAGAAAGCAGAACTGTGTCGTGTGAAGCTCTACACATATCAGTCACAAGTGGTAATCCCAGTTTTCTCAATGCTATAAAAATCTGTCTCATTAGTGTCAGTCTCCTTATTTTTATTACATTTAAATCATTTTGTTATAAGCAAATGAAAACTGCTTTGTACTTAGAAAACTATTGCTGCAGACAGCAAGGCAGACAGCAAAAGGCTTGAGGATACAAAAAAATAGCAGAGCTGAATCTAGGCTAGTGAAAACTTTGTCAGGTGATCATAAAAGAGAGCAAATGAAGGAGCTGAGAAGGTGTGCTGAAAAGCAATCATTTTGGATATGCATAAATAGACTTAAGTCTACTGTGGACTCTGTAGGCAGCCAGAAGTATCTCAACAAGGGTTAAATGTGGACACAGATGATAGGATGGGGACTGTGTTGAAAATGATGTTCTTTGGGAGATGGGAGACTCCCAAACCAAGTCTGAGATTTACTTACTAACCAAGAGAGGATGTTTCCAGAAGATTCTTCACCCCTGTAGTCTAAGCAACAATGAAGTTGCAATTTTGAAATTTAAGTAAAAAACTAATTGCATATTTAGTGGTTATAGGCAATATAAAAGACTGAACAAGTCTGGAAAACAGGTATTTCACTATTCAACTATATAATTTAATAGGGTAATTTCCTAGCACAAAATTTGTTTTCTTCCTGTGCCTCAGCATGAATACTACAATAAGAGACTCAAATCTTTGCCTTCATATGACTAAATGGACATATCAACAAGTCCTGGGGAACTTAACAGAATTCACCTTGGTATAATTTACTCTAAATTTGTTTCGCAACTTAAAAAGACATATTTGATGTGCTACATTTAAGAATAAAGTGCAAGAAAATGTGTGTACTCAATCAAGAATTTAATGGAAGAGCCATTTTTTCTTCTGAATTGCACATGAGTGGGTAATTATCTACAGCAAGCAATTTTTGTCTGCTTGTATACAGAACAATACTGAATGCTACAATACTTCTCCATCTCCAGCATCAATTTATGTACATAATAAGAAGCAGAAAAACAGTCATTGTGACTGGTGTTTTTTATAACAACAATTGGCTCATTAACATTAAGTAGATCTTTCTGACCTAAGCATGAATGAAAAATAGGCAAACAACTAGGATGACAAGGTATGTGTAGATCCATCCTGTGCCAGGAAACACAGAGGGCTCAAACAACTCCTTGCCAAAACTCGTGTTCTCTACAGACTGCTCTGGAGCAAGACTGAACAGAAAACAATTTAGGTGACACCAAATAGAATCTAACTGGATGGGAAACAGCCCATACCCATAGCAGTTATGTGCCAAGCAAACAGAAAATAGACAAAAGCAGTCTGTTTTCCTGATTAACTGTCTTGACAATGTTTCATCAGACTTACAGCTATAATAAAAAATAAGTTGCTCACAGGTTTGATGGCAGCTCAGACAGTTGGCATTGGTCTGTTATTGGAAACACTCAGTGGTGCTGCTATTGACTATTTAAATAGCAATGGAGTGAAAAAATTAGTGGAGTTTATTACTGAGGCAGGAAGAAAAGAATACTACAGAGGTGTAATAGAAGTCCTTGTTTATAGTAAAGTATCTCAAGGCACTGCCTACACCCCACAAGCAGCTCTGAGAAATAAGGATTCGACCAAATTCTTAAATCTCCAGTAGATTAAGTGAAAAACATTCAGAAATCTTTGTCTCCTTGTTTCTAATTTGAGCACCTTTCCTGAAAAAACAAATATTGTGAAAAAATCCGACTCCCAAAAATACAAGAAAATCTGAATTATATCAAAAAGTCTTTTGAAGCAGGTGTTAAAAACTGTAAAACCAAGAAAAAACAATGGGATACAAGTAAGAACCATTTCTTCAGAAATTCCATTATACCAACTGGAAACACAAGCAGTGGAAAATCCTACTAAGATATGCACAATAGGGAAATGCTTAACAGTTTCCAAAGTTAATAGGAAGTAGCTGTAGTGAGATAATGCATAAATGGAAATAATGCATAAGATGATCATTTTTACAGATAAGATTTTTCCTATGCTATTTTTGGATGAATTGGTAAATTGCTTTTCACTATGAGTAATAACTGCTCATGCCATATCATATCACAGATTAATTGTAGTGCAGTTGATTAATTTTTTCTCCTCTTTACCAACCAAGCAATAACTGAAGCTGATGAAACCAAAATAACAAGCTGCCTTAAACCTGTCCTCAAGTGTGAAATGAACTGCCCTTGATACCAGCATTCTTTCATTTAGGAGAAACTTTCAGTAATACGCATCTACTTAATTGCATTTTTTAAACATCATTTCTCCTGACTGAGGGATCATTCATTCAACCAAAACACTGTGCTGCTACACCTGGTAAGTATGCATATATGCCTTGTTTCCACAGTATCAAGAATTCCATACCCAGTCTCCCTTACTCCTCTGACTCAAGCTGTATTAGCATTGAGCCCCAGGGTTATGTGATGAATGCATTAACCAGCAATTAGACAACAAGAATCAGCTTCTACAGCATGCTCTGGAAATGTCCAGCCAGTTCTGCTACTGGGGACTCTGAAGAAAGCAATGTTTCAGAAAAAAAGAGAATTCTGCAATGAAATTTCATATTTTACTTAGCATTTTAGAAAGTGTAAGGTTTAGCTTTTGCTATGATTTCGACAACATTTGTAGGCACAGCTAAGTCACACAGATCTTTACATAACCCTACATAACCCTTATGGATCTGTGAGGAGGAGGCCTTTCATATATTGTTCATAGTGTTAAGCTGATACTCTGTCAATGCAGTGTATACATAAATACACACACAGCTGGTGAAAATGCTCAGGGTACTTGGCAGTTACTGAAAACATATAAGAGCATAAAGAAATAAGCACTATCAGTAGATGAAGTTTTCACTAATTTGTTTGTACAAGCCAGTGTATCTCCAGCCAGAATATGTACATGCTGACGCACAGGGCACTGAGAATCATCTACTGCAAAACTGAAGATAAATGACATCTTTGTGACTGAATCTTAATTTGTTCTGTGATTCAAAGTCATGCTCAAAATTATGCTTGCAATTCATTAATTTGAAGGCTGGAAAGTATTATTAAGGAGAAATTTGCATACAAAAGGTGTTGATTTTTAAATGCTTATGACAGAAAAAATAATGAGTATACAAATAACAAATCTTGCATGAATATGCATATGGCTTAATGGCGCCACTACTTAATCTTTTCCCCAAATGTACAAACCAAGGAGGCTTACAGGTGGCTCTCAGTAGGCTGTGATTTCACCTAAATTAGAAGATTTAAAACTTGTTTTGCAAACCTTGAGATGTTTGGTAGTCAGTGCTCAATTAGTTCTTACCCAGTGTTCTAAGAGATGCCTACGGAAAGTGTGACTGTGTGGGGTCTGTCCAAGCAGTGTCAGGAATCTTCAAAGTCCTGACAATGAGGTTAAAAGAAGACCAAAAAGGATGTGGGAAAAGGTACTCCTGGGCAACTCCATCCAATGTGTGGGTATTCACTGCAGCCAAACCCAGGTGTGCATCATGCAGCCACAGGACATGTACCTTCTGTATCTAAAAAGTACTTTCTTCATGCTATACAGGTGAATGAGACTCCAGAAAAGTTGCACACCAACAGAGGTATATACTACACTATTATGACTATAAACTTGATGGTGTTGCATCATCTGTGGTAATGAAACTCAATATAAAAATTAAGAGAAAAGCAATATGAGTATACATTTCTTTTTGGACTTGTTCTGCTTATTTCCAGGATTTCTTCAGTAACTACCATAAAAATGGATGATCCTGCACAAAAAAATGACTTGGTGCCTGTACATGACATATTCTCTAAGTTGCACACACTGAATCCAACCCATCCTGGACTGGTTTCTGTCAGCTCCACTGCACTATTTGTATAGGGAGAACATGTTAGTTTTAGGAATTCCTGTAGTGCAGTTTATATACAGTAGCTGTTTAGAGTTCAGCTGGGCTGGTCTTTCAGCCATTTCCAAAAGGCACATCCCCCCATGTCAGTCAATAAATAGGGCAACATCATTGTCATGAGATGGTAGAAAAATCCTCTGAGACTACTCTAAAAGCAGGAGATTCACTGGGAGTTGTTATCATTTGCTTGCACTGGTCCTACAGATTCTCCAAAAACAAATGGAAAAATACAGTCTCTGGTCCAAAGTATTTTCAAGACACAGCTGCACGTGATAGAGCTAAAGAGAGGCTCAGTAAGGACACTGTAATCCTGACCTTGTACACATATACTCTAGTACATCCTTAGGGATGACTGTATTTGGATGGCCTAGAAAACTTACATAACCATCACTGTTTCCACAAAAGCTGTATCCAGATGATAGGGTCCACGTTCAATTTCCTTACATTCGTACATTAATTATAAAAGATATTTACTATGGCTTCCTTTTCAGCAGGCCAGGATAAGAACAACAAAACATTCAGCACATATTATATTGCTGTGTTAACAGGATTTTGACATGATTATGAGGCACTAATTAAGTGTTGGCCTATGTTATTAAACAAAATTGCATGCCAGAAGTATTGATTTGGAAATTACTGTTATAGAAAAATTATTAAAAAATATATAAATAAATGTGTTAATCAGGTAGGGCCAATAGAAAAGTATTTTCATCTAAAACACACTAATTACAAAGCCAGGAGTTGGGCTTGATGATTCTGGTGGGTTATCTTCCAACTCAGCACATTGTCTGATTCTGTAATTCTGTGAAGGCTGTATAACCATGAACAAATTGCAGTTAAAGGCAGAATCATTTCTGTGAGAGATGCCAATAGGTCAGCACAGCTTTCAGCACAAACTCTACAGTGTTGGACACTGCCAAGAGAAGAGCAGGTGGAATAGGGATGAAGGTAAATTTATTTTTGGAAATTTACCAGAATCCAGGGCTGAATCACAACATGCAGGGTGCCAAGAATATCTGGCATTAGAAGAGTTAATATAAGCAAACCTTGTAAGGAATATAAAAATCTCATGCTTTAGGGATTAAGCTGAGGTGCAATTAGCAGATACCAGGACGAGATCTTTAGGAATATATTATCCTGTGCCTACAATAGAAGTTTTAACACGTTTCTGACTGAAGCTCTTTTCACTTTGATGCCAATGAACTGTCAACCTGGGTGATGCCTTCACTGGAACCTCAGACATTTTTAATTCCTCCTTTCTCTGATCCCTGGGCCATACAAAAAATTCCCAGTTACTCCTGTTTGCTGCACAGTAGAGGATGACAGGGGAGCTGAGGCTGTCTGGAAGGCAAAGAGTTTGCTTTCTTGTGGAGAAGATTTCCAGTTGAGCATGGCATGAGCTGTTGGGCTAGCTTGGCCAAAGGCCAGACTATCCCTTACTGCTCTTGCTGAATCACATGGAAAAAAGCACTTTTATTATCTGAGATCTCTGATAACTTCTTTCTTCCTTGTGGCTACTAGGAGCCAGGACCCTTGTTCTTGGAGAGAGAGAGGTAGAGTCTGACCTTTTTATGATCTATCATTTTTCTCCCCTGTGCTTTTTCAATGTGGAAAATTCTCCCCTGTGCTATATCATGTGGAATATTCTGGTTTTCTGTTAATATTTAAACAATATTTAAGGTACACCAGTGGCTGTACAGCCACTGGTGGAGTAAGGAAAAGAGCACCCACAAGTCACATAGGCTGAAGGAGAATATCACATGGAAGGGCAAGAACAGAAGACAAATCTCAGTGGCTAGAGGCTTAATCTGTGAACCTGCAGATTTTAAAGTGTTGCCTGTATTGGCTGCAGAGCTTCTGAAGCACTGGGAGAAGAAGGGAAGCAGTCAGCTATTTCATCAGAAGGTTTCTAAAGTCTTTACAAACCAAGATTAACACCAGCTGTCCAAAATAAAATCCTGAAAACTCACCAAAGCAGCTTGGGGACTTGTGCTCCTGCTCTCCAGGGCTGTGGTTCTTTAATAGCTGAGGGCTGGGTAGATCAGCAAAGGTCACATTGAGTCACAGAGACTCAGACTGAGAGGGAGAATAATGATCATCATTATGCAGCTGGGGATGCCACAACAGAAAGACATTGACATCTTTAACCAAAATTAACCATCACTCTCAGGCAGGGACAAATTCACGCAGGTATAGATTCTGCAAACAGAAATATCTGCTGCCCAAGCCATTTTAGCTTATTTCTGTCATTCACCTCTGTCATTCCTATCTTATTAATTTCTTACAAACTAATTTTCAAGGAAGAAAACTTATTTCTACGTTTTATCAGTGGCAGAGGCATTAAATTCCTGAACAAACTGAACATATAAATCCACGATTAAAATAGATACACGTAGATACAACTTGTCAGCTTGGAATAAGGCTATTAGCCTGCACTCAACCTGGAAACTTCTGCAAAGGCAAACATACAAGGCCCTGGTTGTTTCTGTATGGTGCTGTTTCTGATTGGTGGGCAGCTGACAAAATAATTGTCCCATTCAGAAGAATATTAGGCTTTCCTGGTGATACAAAAAGTAGGACTTGAGACAATAAAATGAAAACAGTGTAAACTGAGTCCTATCCAGCACTCTTCACTTTCCCTGGGCAGCACAAGGAGTTTCACTGGGGTTGGCTGTTCAGGATTCAATAGATTTATTCATGTAGGCAAGCAATGTTTGATGGGAGAGAGGTTGTGAGTCAGACCATAAAGCAGGACAGAAAATAGTTGGTGTCTCAGTTTATTTGAATGCTCAATGAGTGGTCAGATTAGGAAAGAGTATTTTCTAACCATATTGTCTCTTGCAGTTTCATGTCCCAGTTCAAATATAACCACATTTGCTCCTTTTGGGGTTTTGTTTGTTTGGTTTGGTTTTGATTTTTTTTTCCCCTAAAGAACTTTGAAGAAGATACAGTGAAGGAAGTCTTTACAGATGTGAGGGGCCTTCTGGGTAACTTTCAAAGGAATCACTCTGTTTGCTCTCATGTTTTTTTTCCCTTCAGAATGTATCTCTGTTGATATCGCAGCTTGATTCAGTTCTGACTAAATTATTGTACTTTACAGTATGTTGTACTATTTAACAGAATTAATGTGAATAAACATAAAGGCACCAGCTTTCTCTAAGGAGTTGCAGAGTTGGGTATATGTTGGCATTGTCAGGAAATCTGGGAGAAGATTTTAAGTCTTAATAGGTAATGAGGTGATACTGATGAACTGAGTTCTAGTGAAGCACCACCTTGTTATGATCAGCACAGTAACCTTTGTGTGATTCTGAGTGTTGCCTGATTACAGAAATATATCCTCAGATTCAAAAGTCCTGTGAATTCTGTTCAAAATCAAAACTGTCAAATGATCACATTTTTGTAATGTGAGTGTTACACAAAGACATGGTATAGAAAGTTTCAAACACTTGAAATATGTGGCTGTTAACTTGTAGGTTCATCTAATAACTGAAACATTTAAAATGTGTTACCAGTATCATAAACTAATCAAAGAGGGGACTTTCAAAAATCTGCTACATCCTTGTGTAGCAACTGTCTTACAATCTAGACATATGAAGTAAATCAGTAAGAATTATATATTATTTTTAAAAAATACCACTAAATAGAAGAACATTTCCACATATATCTTTCTATATAAACCTGTTTTTAGGAACCATTGATAGTAAGATTAGAATCTTATCCAACCAACCTTATGTTCATAGGAAGGGTGTGTGTTGATAGGTACTTAAGATGATTATCTTGTGTATGTCTAAGTTCATTCAGTGAGTGCAGCGACAGAGCTCAAAAAGTCATAGCATGTTATTACGTTTTAATGACACACATTTGATTTAAGATGACATTCCACAATAGAAGAAAAAACATGAGAAAAAAGAAAGCATTGACTCTGGGACATATTCTGCCCTTAATATGTGCACATAGCTTTCAGTGACGTCAGTGGGAAATCTGTAAAAACTGAAAGCAAAATGTGCCCCAAAGAGAAAATTAGAGACAGCTATTTTGAAAAGCCTGAAACTCTCAAATGTGGGAATAGTGGCATAAGATAGCATGTGTGCTTGCAAGAGAAGGGGAATCAGAGTTAAACAGTAAACTCTCTACTCCTGGGGGATCATTTATGGTCTCTAAAGAGGTTAATGTGTGTCCTGCAATCTGTTCTCATATGTAAGTTACTTTAGTCATGCTGAGAAGAAAAAAAGAGTAGAGCAGATGGCCATGACAGATGAAGACAGCAGCCAAGACTTCTCTTCAAGCAGAAGGGCCATTTAAACCTAAATGAACTAGTCAGTTGAGTGATGTAGAGTGCTATCAGGTAGAAGATCTGGCCTCATTAGAAGAGGAATACTCCATAACAGACTGTCCTTGGCTCAGAGGAGTTGGGTACTGTTCTGCACTGTGGCCAAAGGGAGCCCAGGCCTTGTTTTAGGCAGAATATGATCTACAAGAGTCACTTAATGTAAACAGAGTCACTTAATGTAAACAGAGAATCCAGTCTCAGCTGAGGTCAAGCCATCTGTGTAACTTATTCCTCACTACAGCTTTAGCATTTCAATTCCAGTCAGATCCCTGCTCTAAGCCCTTCCTTGAAAACAGACAGGTAAGACCTCCTTTAAAAAAACAGCAGGATTAGGAGGTGCTAACTGTTGCTTGCCATGGAACCTGGCCATCTGGGTCTACTCTGCTGTAGTTCATTCCACTCTGCCTTGTTTCATAGCAGGAAAAGGCTATGACTGACAAGTTTTTCCTTGCTCTGACATTCTATTTTTATTTATTTATCTCTGATACTCTGATAACATAGAGGAAGACTTGCTTCAGTGAAAGAAGGGATAGTCCCACATTTAACTCTCTCATTTGCTCATGTGCTTTAAAACCTATGCCTTTGAGTTTGAAAGAAAAAACTTTTCTTACCAGGTTTAAGATTATTACAGGTGAGGGAATATTCTGTTGTTTTGTTTTAACTGAAGTAACTTGAAGGTTATTATAGAACAAACTTTAGTCTTATTGGAATGTATTGATTTATCTCACAAGAAGCTTCAGCTAAAAACTAGATATTATTGAACAATCTTGAATTATTCTGTATTTATTGACGTCATCTGCTGTGCATTGAACCCTGATCTCTGGAATTTTTTGACTGAATTTTTTCTTTGTTTTTCTCTTTTGGTCAGATGTAAACAAGATTGATTCATGCATAAGGAAGGGCAAAATATGTTTTATAATAGTGTAATCCCTTGCTAACAATCATTTGGCTAGGACAGAGAATTTTGCATTTAAAAGTAGTTGAGATTTGCTTTTCTGAATAATTACTGTGATTGCCTGAGGCTTCTTTGCTGAAATATCAGAGAGGAGATGGTTTCAGCAGCTGATGATAAACTGGACAACTTCTGGCATTTTAATTCTGTTCCCAATCAATACTGACAAAGTCTGACCTTGTGCAAGAGTTATAAGTACACATTTGTGATGGAATCACTTCACACATTCATTAAGATCTGATAAACATTTTATGTGAATCTCTCAAACCTAGTTTTACCATTCATGAGCTGAATACAAATAAGAGTAAAGATGAATTTTCTTTGTTGATGTGATTCCATGATTTGTATTATAGGAAACATCTGAGCTACTAGAAAATGCATGCAATTCGAGGATACAAAAACAAAATTCAAGAAAGCACTATGAGCAATAAATACACATGTAATAAAATGCAGTATATGTTTAATTTCAAAATTTGAAGAGGTTGAAGGACTTGGGCTATTATTGTGACCAACACAGCTATTCAGAATGAAAAGCTGTGCTTTAGAAGGTATACCCAACCTGAGATAAAAAAATCAACCAAGCTTGTAGGTCTGACTCTTGCTTAGCTCAAAGGGAAGTTTGGTTATTGATATATTATCCCCCTACTCTGGTAATATATTGGTGGTGCCCTGATTCATTAAGAAGTGCATAAACTCTGCTTCCAGTAACCACCAGGTGCCATTGCCATATAATAGAGCTATAATTTAACACTGGTTGGGACTTTCTAGACATAGCAAGGTATTCTTTTTTAAAGGGTATTCCTGAGTGGAAAAACACAGCAACATAAATGCATACACGTCTTGAACTTACCTGCCATGTGGTGCAGGACACAATGCCCTATTCATGTGGGAGCTCAGCTCCTGTTCAGCGATGGCAGTACCAGACTGCCAGGCTCCAGCAACAATTAAGAAGAAAACTTGACTGCAGTATATCAACCTATGACACCAATGCAATAGGGAAACCAGAAGGAATATGATATGCCTGGAGTCTATGGACCATTAAAATCCTGATTGTCTGTGCTGGTTTCAGCCTTACTTATCCACTGTGAGGAACATGTAAACACAGCCCTGAACTAGAGAGGAGCAACTAGGAAAACTGGGGAGACAGCAAAGTTTTTGGTAACTATCAAAAAGGCAGGGAGAAGGGCTTGAGTACCTCACTGACAGAACTGGATGGATCATGCAGAGCAAAGAGCAGAGAGAGATGGATCCAGGTATAGCTCAGCTGTATTCCTGAGAATTCACACCTAGTTTTGACTCTGTCATCCAGCTGCTAGGGAAGAAAAAATTCCCCGTATTCTCGTACATTAGATGGAGTAATTTCCTGACATGGGCAGGTTCTTTAGTCATTACCAGTCTGGAATTCACTCCCTAGAAAACAGGCTGCCCATCATAGCCTGGAACAGGTCTTTTGTTCCCCAGACTGAGTGTCCTTGTCAGTGCATATAGGACCCAGAGTGCTCATGCACACAGGCCCACTCCAGCAGGGCTGTGTGTGTTACATCCCTACAGCGCAGAGGTTCCAAATGCCAGCATGGGTTCAGGAAGTCACAAGCTGGCTGAAAGCCTGGCATTGCCTTCTCATACCCTGTTTCATGGATCAGAGCACCTCTAAAACTGTTCTGGGAGAGATGCTTCCTGCTCATCTGAACTATTTTACATTCTTAGAAGATCTGAAAATACTTTTTCTCACCCCTTCATGCATGCAATTCTGAAATCTCCTCAATCCATCATTCATGTAATTCTGTTAGTTTTGTGTCCAGTGTATGCTTAAGAGAAGACAGTGTTCATGTACTTTTGACCTTCCACACAGGAGGACCGAATCTTTATATACTCTCAGGGGTGAAAGATATATACACAACCTACAAAGTAGAAAAAGTAAAGAAAACAATATATGAGTAAAAACACTACAAAAGATTGGAGAAGTTCACTAATTTTCTAACAGGTCTGTTAGCAGTTTTGCACAGCTGTCTATTTGTTTCGGCCTCTGTGCTGAATCTTTTGAACCAATTCGAGGGCCCATCTAAGAGTTGGGGGGCACCGCTGGTCCCCTTTGAAGAGTATTTGCCTAGTCTCAAGAGATCCTTGAAATTTGAAAACACTGTCTCAAACTCCTGCTAAAGTTAATTGCTTTTACTGCATAAGTATCATGCAACAGTACATCATTGTGTCTTGACAATATTTTAAACTATTAGGTATCCACTGACATTCAACTATACTTTTGTAATTGTTTCTTGTATATCTCAGGCCATTGTGGCCACACCACCAGTAACATGTTCTAGCAAAGCAAGGAGACTGAAATACAGGTCTGAAAAACAGCACAAAGACCTCAGTTTTGGAATAAACAAGATTTTGAAATGTATATATGTCAAATGATGACAGCTGTAAATCTCTTTGAAGATACTTCCTGATGGCTGAAATATGTAAAATTATTAAACAAATTTCAAACATTTCTGTAATATACATCACTTAATTTATGTCCACTATGTATTCCAATTACCTTATTTTCTACACTGATAAATGAGAGCTAAAGATTAAATGAATAATATACAAAATAAAATTCAGTTCTGATTGGTTTCTATCAAGCATGGCACCTCTCAAGCAAAGGTAAAAATGACACAATGACAAGAATAAAGTTATCTCGTGATGTTTCCCGATTCAAGAGTTCTGTTTCAAGAGTTAATTACATAGCAGGAAAAGTTAGTTTTTCATTTTCCAGTGCCCAGGTGTCAACTACTTTTCTTATCTGGGTTATATTCACACATTTGACTCTTACATGATGCTGTTGTCATGCCAAGAATGCGTTTACTAGCAAAGGATAATTGAGAATTCATTACTTGAATTTTTCTCAGGTTGTTAAATGAAAAATTGTAATAATTATGACTTATTTTGTGACTACTGGTAACCTTTTATCTTTATACTTAACTTTCAGCCAATTTCCTGACAGTGGAAGCCAACAGGAATTCTGAGTGTAAAACAACCAGGGACATTGTTTGCTTATTTAAAGAGACACCCATATCTATGTTGTGTTTGTATCAGTGGGACTGAAGGATTCTTGAAGCATAAATATTTGCCTGTCATTTATTTTTAATTCCCCATATCTTTTTCTCCCCCTAGAAAATCCCTAAGCTCAGTGTAGGCTTTGTATATTCATGTCCAGTTTATGTTTGCTTTCCATAAATAAATTTATTAGTTATTATATTGGCATGAAAAGGAAGCAGCTATGAAACACAAGTGAATCAATAAGTAGCCCTAACAAGCTACTTTGGTACTTTTTGTACTTATGGTACTATGAATTTGAATTCATTATTGCTGAAGATCACATCAGAAGTCCTGCTCATCCAGTTAAAGACCATGGGACTAATGCAAACAAAATTACATAGTCTCTCTTCATAGGCAACTAGGCTGCAAGCAACTCACAAATGATCTGAAAACCAAAAACCATTGGTAAAGCAATTTGGCAAACAGTTGCAAATAATACATATATTTAGAGAAGTCCAGACAAACTCCATTGACAAAGAAAAAATGTAGCCTAAATTCATCAGATAAATTGTTAGAGCCAAGAAAATAATCTTTCACAATTAGTTCCACTAGAGCACCTCAGTGATTAGAAATAAATAACTTTCTCATATGTGGGGGTTGAACTGGTTGGGGTTGATAATGAACTGGCCTTGGGCATGAACTTAAGATCATGGGAATCGGGCCTGTAGGCAGGAAGATGAATATGTTAGCAGGCCTGTCAATATAAGGTTATGCTTCTAGAATGTTCTTAGTTCTCTCCCCTGATTGGTTGTCATTTGCCGCATTATTTTTCATATTCCTAATCCCAGTTTGTGATTGGAACCCCACCTTCAGACCAACCCTCAGATCTTCTGTATATATACTGTTGCACCCACACATTTTTTGCCTTTTGTGGCTTAACCTGTACTGTGTGTTTGCCTTTTGCCATTTGTTATTTTGCCATTAAAGTGGTTTTACTTTTCAGGTCATCCAACTGTGTCTGTTCCTTTTACTTGCCACACTCTTCCTGGCTGGCCCGGGTCCGAGGTTGGAAGCCGAAACATGACAAGTGGCGCCCAAACAGGGACTCTGATATTCAAGATTTTCTGTGTTGGATTCGGTCAGCAGGGAGTGCTGTACCAGTATGCCATTCCCTCTCTGCCAGAGCTTTTCGATTGTGCCGGGCCTGGCCAGATTTTCAGTGTTTTGGGCAGCCCTTGGAGGAGCGACTAGCTGACCCGTGAATGCTTGCAGGGACTGCAGGTAAGTGGAGAGGGGACAGACCACCTATTATCCTACCCTGACCAGGAGTGTATATCCTACCCCAATCCAAGTTTTAAGATGGGCTCCAGAATGCTGACTGTAGAACAGGATATGTATGGATGTTTTAAGTTAATTTTATCAGCTCACAGGAAGGGGCTTGGGAAGCGAGAGCTAAAAATCATTATGAAGTGTGTCTGTCACAATTTCCCTAGTGGCATGCCAAGCGGCACAGACACTAACATCTTTACAGTGGGCTTTTGGGACTTGGTGGGGGTGAAGCTTTACAATTTAACAACTAAGCGAGATTCCGTGCCACCCTACATGCTCCTCACCTTTTGCACAATCCTGGAGACTTTAAAAATGGAGGAAAAGCACCACAACCCCAGCTCCACTACCACTTCCCAAACTGAAGTGGTTGCTAGTACCCCTTGCACCTCTGAGGCTGGGAGTGGGACACAAGATTGGAGCTTGTTACTGATGCAGGAGCCCATGAAAATCGTAACTCCTGCTGCTTTGTGCCCCACTTCTTCTCGTGCCTTGGACTGCCCTGGAGAGGGAAACAGGGTCAAAAATGCCATGCCACTCAGAAGAAGCACTGGTTCACCACATTATTCTGTCATCCTGTGTTCCCCTTCGCCTCCTCTGCTTGGGACCCCAGATGGTAGTGCTGCCACCATCTCAGATCCTTCCTGCTCTGTGCCTCCTCTTCTTGGGCTTTCTCCTTGTCCCTCCTCCCTGTCTAACGACAAGCAGTTCACCATCTTAGACTCCGATTCCCACCTTAACAATGACTACTATTTTAGCACCAATGGTCACTTTAAGGAGTCAGCAAACTACCAACCCTCCAGTCAACTTATCTATCCTTTGGGAGATCCTGCCTTCAACTCCACCCTATCTACCTTGTGGCACGCTCCTTCCACCTCAGGTCACTCACTGGCACCAAGCTCAAAACAACACCTGGAGTGCTGGGACCAGGAGACTTGCCACACTGCTCCCAGCTGGCCCAGGTCCGAGGTTGCGGAAGCTGAAACACGACACACATTCAGCAGATATCTAAATACTCTACTGATTAAAATGTACGTTTTCATTTTATGTTATTGGAGATTTGTTCTACTTAGTCATATGGTGAATCATTAGGAATATACACAGGGCACTGAAGTGGAACAAGGTGAATAATTGCACAGTGGAGCAGAAGGACCTGGCTGCTGTGAGGGCTGGGGGTGTTCAGGGAGCACAGCTCAGGCTCTCTGCTCACACCTACTTCTGCCACACGACTTTGTGGACACACCTGCAGTGATTAAAGAAAGACCCATTGTGCTGATTACAATAAAGGAATAAAATATCAGCCCAGCACAGAACTGTCTCTTTTATTAAGGGGAAGTGGCCATTGATCTGTTAATTGCAGCTCACATCACTGAGGGTGACCGGTTTACTTCCACTGCATAGTAAACAAGGGAAGCACACAATTGCTTCTCTCAAGCTGGAAGAAATGAAATTGAGCTATCAAGATAGATTTCTCATTAGGATTATTTTTTCTTTTTTTGCAAGCCAAGTGCAAATTTCTACTTGAACTTGAACTAAGCAGATTTTTCTTTTATATCACATTAAAATTGAGCTACTGGTGATCATGCAGTGTCAGATTTTGCAGTCCTTCAGAAATCACAGTATGATGGCAATCTGAGCCTGTGTGTTAAAGTAAGTCAGTGTCCTCACTCTGCATTTGTCCTTAGTGAAGTCTTAACTGTCCCACTAAATTTGCTTCAAAAGAATGTTGGGAAGGAGGCAGCATGAGAGCAACACAGAAGCAGACCAGAGGGGAAATTTGGAGAAGAAAAGGGAAAAAAAAAAGGATGATAGGAGCTAAACTGAACTTTCGGGAAACTATGATCAGCTCAGTGAAGTTTCATCTTTGTCTCCTCATGAAAGAAAGGGCTTCAAAATAATTGGAATATGCAAACCAGAGTGGGTTTTTTCCCCTAGAAAAAGAAAAAGGGAGGGTTTTTTTTTTTCAAAAGCAGAACTGTTTCATTCCATGCAAAACAAAATGCATCACTTTGCTTCTGTTTTCCTTAGCTCTGCAATAGTGCTTATTACTTCTCTAAAGATAAAGATAAAAAAAATAAATGTCCAGCCTCTCAAACCAGAGATACTGAAAGAAGGAAAGGAGGGAGTGGCATTTTACTTTCAGTAAATGTAATATTCCCTTTCCTTTGCAACAAGTCCAATGATGGGCCTCTCAAACAAACAATTACAGAGAATATGATTTTCCTGGCCCTTCTCCATACTCTATTGCTCTTGGTACCACTGAGCAAGTAAGGGATGATGGCTGAAAATGTCCCCTCCTGTTGTGCTCAGATGCCACCTAAGAGTTACCAGTGTGTGCTCCTGGCCAAAGACACGGCCATTGCCACAAATACTGCACAGGCACTTGCCACGTCCTCACCTAAAAAGTACTGAATTAATACAACATTTGAATGAAAGGTTACCCAGCTGAAACAGGCTGGGTTTTTTCTCTCCAGCTTGGAGGAGTCAGGTTGGAGTTGGAACTCTACCTGTTCCTTAAGGGCAAGGAGAGATCCACATGGACCCCTAATACTTGGGGAAGGGACACTTCTTGTGTGTGCTGTAGTCAAGCCCCATGGGACTGACTGCAAATAATGCTGCTCTTAAAATGGTACCAAGTCTCCTTGCTGAGACATCTCATGGAAGGGACATATTACGCTCCAGCTTTTCCCTCCACATCACATTTAAACACAGTAAAGCCTGGTTTTAGCTCAAAAGCAGTATGAAGATTCACTGAATGATGACCTTACTGGAAATGGAAAGTAAACTTTTGGCCATAAAACATTGAAGTTCAGAAGCAATTAGTGCTTACTCTTCCCATCAGCATTTTGTGCATTGTTGCTGCTGCAGTGAATAGGTACAGGAAGAGCTTTGGGGATCCCATATGGCAGGCCATCTCCTCCAGGCCTTCAGGCTGATCTTTGCAGCTGCTCAGGCTTATGTTGGACAAGTCTGTCATTTCACACATCCAAGACAGACATTTTTTTGCCCCCAAAGGTGACCTGCAAGTAAAAACAGAAAAAATGGGTTTGTGCCCATATTTTTATGTTCATCCTAACTGAAAAGAACATGTGGTATCTGCACTCTACCTATTGCTGTCAGTTTGTTTGCAGGCTGAGAAGGTTTTCTCTACCTGCAGCAGAACAAGAGTCTGCAGAGATAGCTAGCAAAACCAGAGAAATTTACGAAGTACAAGTATTTGCTTGTACAAATACATGATTTGGGGATTTGATATTTCATGAAATGCAAATGATTGTAAATTAAGACATTGAGAATAGTTGTCTATTGAACAAAAGTAGATAGACACAAAACCGTCATGGCCCAGAAGCAGCACTCCTTTTATTTTTTATAATTTCCTGCCTTGCCAAGATTTTTAAATACAGCACAAACAACAAATAAAATAATTACATTTTTAAAAATTGTAATGATATAATCAAAATTGGTATTTTTTTAGAAGGAAGAAGCAGCATTTTCTGCGATAACATAGACAATTATAAAAGATTGGGAAACAAGGATAAGAGTAAATGGAACATTTTCTAAACTATTCTTCAGAAGTTCATAGTACCTGATTAAGGGCCATTTCAAATTAAAGAAAACCTGCAAGTTTTTGGAAGAATTATTTGCTGTTCTCTGTGGTACCCAGAAAGACAAAGCATTGTGTGATCCTACCTTCCAGCTAATAGCAATTCCATGAACCTAAGAACTTGACAAGACTCAGCTGATATCTGCCTGTCTCACTTTTTCCCTGCATTCTGAATGATTCCTCCTTTCAGCCTCCTCTGTCTCTCCTCCTCACAACATTTCTTCTAGGTTTGGCCTTGTGGCAGAGGTTAAAGAACAGCAAAGCCAGCCTATGAAATAAAACAACTACAGCTGGAATATTCAAATGCATCTACATGTGTGCTTGCTGGGTTTATGAAATTCTAAGGCAAAAAATACTGATCTGAGCTCTGATGTAACATAAGGCATTTATTTATTAATTCCAGAGGATACAATTTTATTAAGCCTAAATATTTCACACCCATGAACTTCCATGGCACAGAAAATATCATATAGCACTGGATGAGTTATATTAATATCAACACTACATCACTTGTTAAGGAGACACTGTTAATTGCAATAATGCATCTGCACAATCTGCAATTGTGAATGGTACAACTGATTCTCTGGCAGGTTATTTGCCTTGGAAGAATCCAAGACAACTCTTTGGTACTAAAATTAATTTTGGTATTGAAAATACTGCTTCTCCCACAGCATGGGAGCTGGAAGACAGCACCATGCAACAGGCAGCACTGCATTTCAGAGGCTTAGTGTTCCTTGCCATATAGGGGAATAATGAATGCCATATACCATAAGCTTAAATGCTCATTGCAAGCCAAATTCAGAATGCATAAGTACTAACCATTCCTGAGAGGAACTAAGGGCTGGACCAACAAAGCTAGAGGCATAATTGGTGCTGGAAGAAATGCCACTCAGATACTGACAGCAGAAAGAAAAGAGGCAGAAATTTGGATTGCAATAGTGAGAGTGTATTAGGACATGGACAGAGTTGTAGTGTAGCCCACCTCCTGCAGGGCTCCACCCTGAAGAAAATATTAGAAATGCCAGTGCCAAAGGAGATGAAGACCATTAATTACCTCAGAAAGAACAGGTTGGGCCTCTCTGATACCCATCTTAGAGCAGCAACCCTGCAGTTGTCACCTTGCCTTCCTGAGCACAGGTGAACTTTGTGCCAGCTCTCCAACTGGGACAAAAGGCCACCTTCTTCCTCTACTTCCCCATGCATCCTGGGTGGGATTCAGCATATGCATACAAGGCTGGTCCTGGTTATCAGACACTGCTCTGCAGAGCTGCAGCTTGTGGTGAAGAAATTTGAAGGGATGGCAACTCCATTGCTCCTGCTAGGGGAAACATAAACATAAAGTGTATTCTGTAACTGAGAGAGGGAAGACGTGGCTGGTTTAGAAATATTTTCAAATGGTTCTCTGAATGGGTTCCGTGCTCTCAGTATAGCATTCTGTTCTCAGTTTGGTCTAAAGAGATTTCACAGCCTGGGAATGATAGGACAAAGTGTCATTTGTTTTCTCTACAGACATAACTGCTTCCTTCTCAGCTTTTGCCTCAGAGGTATAATCATGGAAAGACAGAAAACTTGAGCCTCTCTACAGCTGCAGATCGACAATTTTGAAACATAGTCTTAGCCCTTTCAAATGACATCTGTCTAATGAGAGCAAGATTTTTTCTTCCCCCTCACAAGAATTCAATACATTTTGTTGTGTAAGAGAATAGAAATATAGAAAATGTGCAGTACTTAATTCAGGGATAGTGGGCATGACAGAAGTAATAGTAAGATAAATGTGGGGCTCCTATCTACCTTCTACTAAAACAAGAATAAGTGAACAAGCAAGTGAAGTTGAAGTGCAATAAAGTTTAAAGTTAATAAATACTTTTTTTCCACATAACTTATAATTAACCTGTCAAGTCAGAACTGCAATAGGTCACCAAGACCAAGCACTTAGTATTCACGAAAAGATTAGACAAATGTGTCCCAGTTCTTTTCTCCATCTAAGGTGAATTTACTCACTGAGGGTGACACTGTGCAGCTCCCAGATTTAGAGACATCTAAATGTCTCCAAAGCAAGTTAGAAATATGCCTGAACAGGGGTAAGTTAAATCTGTAGTGCACTGTCTCTGCTGCCAGAAACTGCTTCAGGCCAGGAAGAAACTTCTACAGCAAACCTTTCAATGAGTGCTTTGTGAAGTATCCGTCCAGCATAGAAAGGTTCCAAAGATCTGGATTCTCTCTCTTGGCTGCTGGGTGATGTCCCAAAGGTCATTTCAGTTCCCCATCCTCTGTTTTTCCCACCTCTAAGTAGAGGTGCCCTGAGATTTACGTGATAGGTGTTGTTGCTGTGTCTCCCAAGACAGGACACGATGCTGACACTTTCAGAAATTATACATGGTGAAGACTGCTCATCTCCCTGCATGATATGGCAATCTCTACGGACCTGTGAAAAACAAGTGTTTTAGCTTGTAAGCCATAACTTTTGTTAAGTCATATGGTTTGCACTTTTGTGTGCTTTTTCAATTTCCTTTTTATCCATCCAAACCTCCAAAAATTAGTTTTCATATAATGCCTCCAAATTAGTCAGGGGTTCAGGATTCAGTTTCAAACTATGAGCTAATAGATATAGCTACAAAGTCCTCACAGAATTAAACACCACATTAAGAAAACCCACACACAATTGAGTTGAGAGGCCAAAAATCTCATTCCACTTTAATATCAATCAAATAATTAATTGTAGCAATGCACCAAATCTTTTTAATGACATGTAGAAATAACTTATGCCCTTGAAATGTGTTTGAAGCAGAACTTAAATAGATCAATTATTTCAGTGATTCATCTCTGAGATTTTTTTTTGGTAAGGCTAAACACATTTCTGTGTTATGATATCAAATGATTAAAGAAGGTCCTCTGAGCTAGTCTAAATTAGGCTAAGTAGAAAAAAAATAGGGAATTACTTTTTATGGTCTATCTTAAATTTATCTGTTCTTTGTTAAATACTTCCCGAAACTAGACTCTGTCAATTAAGAAAACTACTCAGTGATAAATTTAACATGATCTTTTGTTATCTGTGTTTCCACATGGAGTTTAGCATCCTTTTAAGGGGAAATGCAGTTCTTCAAAGGGAAGAAAAAAGTGCCTCATACACCTATACTGGCATGGACTTCTGAAGCAAAGTGACAGATGGGCTAGGACTAGCTGCTAACTGGTTTAAAATCACAAAGATGAGTCCCTCTCCTATTCACCATTTATTTTCTCTATATTTTTCAGTGTACTTTCTGTCGTCACAGTAACCAGTTCAACAAGTAATGCATAAACCCCTAATGAACTGAAACAATGTTCCAATTTTGTCCTGTTTTGTACCATATGAATCTATTTTATTTTTCTTTCAAGGTCTATGAGTTTAATGGTCACTAGTCTTTTTAAATTTTTCTCTATAAAATCAGCTGTGTTACATTACAGTTTTCACAGCCAGCAGCCGTCACAGTAAATGATGGTTTGTGTGAGTAGACCAGGATGTAGGACATGAAGAGAGCACACACTGGGCAAAACTCTCTATGGTAGCATGGTGGCCATAGTCACCGCCCTCATCTCAGAGTTCCCACAGGTGATTTTATCAGTTGCAGAATCCTTCAACAAATCTAAATTAAAGAGTTGGATTCATTAAATAATACACTCAGATATACAATATAGAGTGTGAAAGTCTGCATTCATGTTGCTTCAGTTTCAGCAGGTTATTAAGAGGCTACCTCCTCACCTGCCTTAGTGACCATGCCAACTTCCTGAAGCTTTCCCATCTCTGGAGCTTATTTAGAAGAACTGTGACAAGGCTTGACTCCTTGCCAATGCTAAGACAGGCAGTGATAGGAGAGGAAAAATACTCTGTGCTCAAAGGCTTCACATTCCAAACATAGTAAATTGGACACTACCTACTGATGATTCAGCACAAAACCTGCTATTGCACTAAATCTTGCAGTCTCATGACAGACAAATAACACTGAAATTATTTCATCTGACTTACTGGACCAACCTACTGGCCACACACACTGTTTAGCAGAAGGAACAGCTTTTGGCTTCTGTGCAGCCTACTACAGTAAACTAGCAAAATTAAGTATTGTTTTCCCAGTTTAATTACTAAGATTGTGTTTACTATTTTAGACAAGCACATAGATCTGTTACTTTTATCACATAGAGAAGTGAACACTAAAAACATGTGATTAAGCAATATAAAACAAGATGTCTCCAATATTAAAAGTAAAGTTACAAAGGCCTTGTTATTTAAATACAGCACAACACATCTGAGACCTGGTGGCAGAAGGCAACATATACAGGTGAGGCACAAGACTTGAAGAACCACACATTACATTCAATACATTTTCTGATGGTTTGAAGGGGAGACAAACTTTACTTCTATCAGATGCTCTTGAATTTTATGACAAATACAACTAATGCCCTGAAGATAAAGGAGAGCATTAGAGCACAGCAGAAAAATACGCTCAGCCTAGAAGGCTTAGCACAGAAAAAAGACAAAAGAGCTGTAAAATTTCACTCCATATAGAATATTCCAAAATAGGTTTGAGACAAAAATAGGTCACAATTAAGAATGTGAAGTGAAAGAATACAAAGAAATTATACACAAGTATGAAAAAATAGCATTTTACAGCTCCAGAATGTTGCACAGCTACTATTAACCCTTCTAATACCTTTGTGCTGTTATTGCAACTAAAACAAAAGTGATCATACTGTGTCTACTGGACTTCCTGCACGATTGAACAGCTGAAATACTTAATTATTGTTTCTCAAGTGCTTTTATATTGGTGGTTTATGAAACAGCAATATATTCCTGCTATTCCAGATACAAAAGCAGGGACAATGAAGTGTTACTGAAGATAACCAAGGGAACCCAAACCACAGCCACAGTAAGGTCTGAGCTATCTTCCATCATTCATGTTCATCATGCTCTGAGGCAACAGTGACCATTTAAAGTTCATTAGAGCATACATAAACAGAGGGAGCTCCAGTATTCCCTAATAGGGGCCACAGATCCTACAGCAAGTCGTTTGAAAGGGGGGTTTTCAACTGCTATGAAAAAGTGTTTGTGTAGAAAGAGGTTTTCTAGGTGGAGATTTAAGCCCCCACTAAGCTGGAAGACAGAGAAGGGGAAGGGACTTTTTTATTGTTCTCCACAACTCCCTGAAAGGAGGTTGTAGCGAGGTGGGCGGTCTCTTCTCCCAAGAAAGGGGTGGGCCATAGTAAATGGACTCAAGCTGTGCCAGGGGAGGTTTGGATTGGACATTAAGGAAAAACTCCTTCACTGAAAGGTTGATCAAGCATTGGAAAAGGCTGCCCAATGAAGTGGTGGACTCACAATTTCTGCAGGGATTTAAAATATGTGGAGGTGTGGTGCTTAGGGACATGGTTCAGTGGTGGGTTTGTCAGAGCTGCTTAATCCAGTCAGTGTCAGGGTAAACTGCTGAATTTGATAATCTTAAAAATATTTTCCAATCTAAATACTTCTTGATTTATGTTGAGTATCCCCTTCATGTTAGAGCATGTTCCTATGTGTTTATACCTTTCATGACAACAGAATACTTTCCTTCCTACCTACATGGTAAACATCATACCATAATGCCTGTCACTGGATTTTCTGTTTGCTTCATATCACATCTCCATTAGATAACAAACTTGCCTTAAAAGAAGATACATCTTTCAGTGACTTGTGAATTGACTGTTTTCACACTATATTCTGTAAATAACATTAATGCCCACGCTGGATGTCAATGTGGCATGCAATGCTGCTTCACAAATGGGTACCTTATTAGTTTGGAAGTGAGTTTAGGAGATAAAGTAATAATTTGCCCTGCCTGGGCTAAATTATCACACCTGGAAAGTATGATTTGACTTAAACATAAGTCACTCTCCTAGCAGAGTTGTCATTTGACATGGACAGGTTGGCTGGTCTGTTTCCACAGTCTTTCTAGGTGATAGAAATGAAGCCAGAGCAGAAGGGTGCCAGGATATTATCTGGCCCCACAGAAAATCTAGCTTAGCTTTTGGATATATAATCACCTATTTGAAGTGTTTCATAAATGACGTTTAAAAGAACAAATTGAATTTTTCTACTCTCTTCCATTCTGCACTGAATTTAATCTCTATGTTTTCCTTTTAAGTGATTAGTTACTGCCACACATAGCAGGTAGGCTGAAATCCTTTTTCATCCCTGCTTAGTGTCTCCCTACAAGGCTTACTTCCAAAATGATTGAAGACAAGAGTTCAGAAACAACAGACACTGGCAGCCTGCCAGTCACATGCACCCACACAGATGCAAAGTTAAAAATATATCAATTCCTGCCTCATACAAGTGGGTGCACAGGATAGAGAGGGCTGAGGCAACAGATTGAGAGGGAGAAGTGTCTGTTCACAAAGGGCAGCATACATGTATCTGTCAAGCAAAAGGCCATGAGGAAAGAATGGCAGCTTCTAGTACTTCTGTGCTGAGGGTAGGATGCCTTAGTCAAAACCTTTATTTTCTGGGATTATTTATGCTTAGAAATTTGTACCTGGACTTGGAATCTCATCCATCCTTCTTTCTTTGTTTTAAGGTCACAGAAAACTACCAAAGAATAGTAGGGACACAGTACTAAGGGTATGACATAAACAATGCTGGTAGAAATATCTGGTTTCACCTTATCTTCTTGACAAAGGGATACATGTGACAAACTTGTTTTTTGTGATCACCTGTATCTCTGCTATGCCTAAATGAGTGGATTTTTGACTCTTCTTTCACTGGGACTGAGCTGTACCTCATAGGTGGCACATCCCTCCTGCAGAATTCAAGCTGGATTCAAGTCCTGGACAGCCTAAATATAGAAATATTTTTTTACCAAAACCCCAAGGACTGTGCCTTAATTTTAGAGTGTTTGGGTTTTTCTTATTTTTTTGGTTCCAGTTTGATGATTAACTTCTAGTCCACATTCCCTAATTGAGCAAATCAGTTCTTTCTGGTAGCAAACAGTTCTGAGCACATATTCATCTCCAGTCTGAAAGGTGCTATTTGATAACTGGTGGTTCAGACTCTGTCGATATCATGCAGTCAGGAAAACATCTCCCCTGTTGTTCTCCTAAACCTCTTTTCAGGGTCTTGTTCTAAATCTCCTTTTAAGAGACTTTTATTCCAAACAAACAAAGGGAATTGCCCTTTTCAACAATTTGAAGCAGTGCAGTGCCAAGATTTGTCTTTATCCTAATGGAAATACTTTGAATTGTGTACTGAACCCATTATCAAAGATAGGCCTTGGAAATTAGTTCCACAGTTGTAACAAATGGATTGGGCTTTCCTGAATGCACCCTCCCGAGCAGGGGTAAATCTGCTGCAAAATGTTGTTAGGATTTGCCAAACCAGGAGTTTCTCCCCAGACCCCAGGTCAGCAAAGTTAACAGTGCACAAGCTGAGCACTCTCAGGGCAGCAGCTGCACAAACAGCCACAGAAAGGAAGGGTTTAATTTTATGTTATCTTAGGACCTGTTTTTGTACTAATAAGGTCAAGCCCTAGGAAAAGTGTGAGGCTTTGAGGCAAGCAAGGACTGGACAGGGTCAAGGTTGGCAAGAGGGTATGTTTATAATGCTAATAAACTAGATTCTGATTTCTACTGCAAAGGGGGTAAATTACAAAGTGATGAAGCTTCTCCACAGATGTGATTTCTATTAACACTAAAGCAACCATGGGCATATAGAGAGGGGAAAATAGGTCTCTGGAGTTTAGTATTTTAACCATCAGTCATATAGCATAACTGGTAGAAGAAAATAAACGGTATAACAATAGCAAATCTAAAGGCAGATAGAGTACAGGAGAAGTAAAATATTAAATAAGAACAGTCACTATGGAAACTGCTGGATTTTACTATTTTAATACCTGTATGATTCAGAGTGGCAATAAGACGTGGAGCCTTCTGCCTTTGGAGGAGGTATCAGTTCAAATTTTGCCCAGGCTGGGGGCAACTGAAAGATAATACCAATAACTGTTTATGTGAAATGAAACTTCACAGTTTCAGTTCATTTTCAAGAGTTAATATCTGTCCAAGAAATATTTTTCACCATGCAACTATGCTTGTTAGAAGACCCAGCAGAAGGCCTAAAAACCTACTTGGGAAGTCAGTGTTTTCTCACTGTTTTACAACTTCAAGGCTGGGACTTGAGCCGGTTTGTTTTGCTGCTGCTGCTAAGATGATGCCTGAGACAGTCAGATTTCAGTCTCTGGGTCTCACACTTACCCATCATGGCCATCAAACCAAAAATGAAAGAAAAGCCTACACCATGTTTGCAAAATGTTGAGGGGATGAAGCTAATGAACTGCAGAAGAAAAACAAGATCTGAAACTAAAGTGAACATATTCCTAAACTTGGGATTTAATCTAGATCAGCTTGTTCAGGTTACAGTTCCCACCTCTTCTGTCCTGGCTCACATCCAGGATAGTCAGGGTAACAAATGCATTGGAGTGTCCATAAAAGGCAAAGACACTGTGGGAGGAGTGATGGAAATGCATTTTTATTCACTGTTCAGATAATTTTGTTAAAGAGCTAAACTGCGTGAGATTTATTTAGTTTTTAAGACTTGAGACATGCAATAAAGGACTACTTGAACAATTATCTAGAAAAATGTCTCTCTAATATATTCTCAAGTGAATTTCACACAAGTGAGATTCTTTCCAAAGGTATTTAAGGTGTCCTATTTGTTTGTACAGAGACTCAGAGGAAATGTAACACTCCCTCCGTTTCCTTCCTTCAGTCCTACCCACTAGACACAGTACAAGTCTGGACTGCTGCCTTGGTAGTCTCGCTACCAACTGCTACTGGATCCGAGAGAACATAAAGCAGATGGAGCACACTACCAACAACGTGTTTTGCCAGCCAGTCAATCAGTTGAAAACATCCATGATATAGCCAGGCTTTTTAGGAAAAAGATGCAAAGAACAACATTAAAACATATTATTTGACTGAGCACATAATGGCAGAGGTGAGAAAACCAGAGGTAACCTCACCAGATTGCTGTTTGGCACAAGTGATAGTCATAGAAAAGAATTCCACGTGCTCTTAAAAAAAGTCACTGATGAAAATAAGCAGGTAAACTCACCATCCTCCTCCATCTAACTTACAAGGTGTTCTTCATGATGATGTGAATATTTTCAGTGGCAATACCCTAATTTCTGTACTATACCCATGAAGCAGTCTTTTGAAGACTGAAACCAATTCAAACAAAATGACAAAAATTTACAAAGAAGAGTCTGTTTGGAACAGTGTGATAACTCCAACCTGATCAATAACTTCTTGACAACTGTATTGCACACAGAAGTTTCACAGGGAGACCAAACTGCACTGAGAGAAACTGTGTTTACAGGACAGCCCATATATCTGAATTCTATATAGGCTACCAAAGCAAGATCCATAAAATGGGCTGAGCTTCTCAGGACCTTCACAACTAGAAAAACACAGTGTTAGGGAAAAAATACTACGTTTTCACTCACTTATGGATCTGTGAAAGATATTGCATTAGCAGAAGTCAAGAATTCATTTAAAAGAGAAAAGCAGCAGAAAAACCACACAGTTGCTGGAACTAGTGAATCACAGGGAGAAGCCCATTAACCATCAGGCTGCATTAGATTCAAAACCAAAAGACAGTTCCAGCACCAAATTCACTTATGGTTACAATTCCTTACAAATAATCTGGGCTCTTCTCTAAAAAAATAAATAAGTATTTCAATAGATGGAATATAGAGTCACATTGTATTTAATGATACTGCTGGATCTGGTACATAGGAGCTTTACCGATAGTTGCAACTGTTCTCAATTTTCCAAGACACACAGTGGTACTTGTAAACAATGTGAAGGTAGCTTCACACCCTTATGCTTTGATTAAATAGCAATCATGTTATTTTGCTGGCTTGCTCACTGTGTATCATGCATATCTGTTATTTCAAAGAGAATTTAGTCTACACAAAACCTCAAATAGGGCTTGACAGATAATGGGGGTATGGGTGCAAAATTTCCAATCTCATTATGTTTTAACTGGAAGGATAAAATTCCCTTTTCAGTTAAATAAATTTTTGTTAAGAAACATGTGCAAAAATATGAAACCAATCTGCATTTCATCTTTTTAAAATACATGCAGTGAACTGAAATCAGAACAATTCTGGTATTTTAAAATATTGCTAGCAATTAAACAAAAAGATCACTCAGTTGCAAAGCAAGTGGAGCAGAAATTTAGCATCTTCAAACTGTTCATTAGCCCAGAACAGTAACAAATATTTCTGTGCTTTCTGCACTGGCCTCCATTTTCTTTCAGACTCAGAGCAAGTTTTACAAAGGTGTTGTGATGCAGAAAATTTGTCATTTTTTTGTAAAACTCTGACCTGATTCACCTGAGTTTCTTTCTTGAGGTTCTTTTAATCTGCTCTCCAGGTTCTTATTTATGCTCTCCCTTAGATATATGTGCCTCTTAGCAAAAAGCAAAATTTCCTATCAAGTCCTGCCTGTGTTACAAAATATTAAATTCATTTCTTATCACAAACTATGTGTTAACTTAGGCATTTAAAATGTTTATGAAAAAGTGCTGTGAATTCCTTCTTTTTGTACATCGAACTCCAAACCCACTGCATTTCTGTGGGTGTACAAGCAATTTAAATTTCAGCAATTATGTGTTAGTCAGTATTACTTTTTATTTCAAAGTAATGAGGAACTCAGCTAAAAATTATGATGGGCAAACTTCAAAGGCTTTAGAATTTGAGTTTGGCTTGGTTGTTGACTCCTCTGCTGTTAGACACTGCTTCAGAAGTAATATTCTCTATGGCATGAGAATTGGTTTTTTTCTAAGACTGATAACAGCAAAAACATCAGAGATATGAAAGTGACCCTGCCCTTGTACACCCATCTGTACAAGGGCTGCAGAAGCCACAGGTGTTTCCCTGCTGAATTCCAAAATCCCAGCCAGGCTTACTTAATATCTAGCCACTGCAGATGTGTGAAAAATGTGCTTCTGATTCCAGATTTTGCTACACACTTCTATAAATCAGGCTAGAGTGGTTGAGGGTTTTCTTTTCCCTCCTCTCATCTGATTCACTTGGCAATAGCACTGAAACACATGAAAATATGAGGTTTTTAAGCTGCAGAGTGACTCCCACATTACCTGATGCTATAGTACAGCAGGAGATTATCATCATTTCTATCTTCCAATGAAGAGTAAATGCTATAATCAGGAAATTTATACCACTGTAAAATCTTAAAAGCATGGAAACAGAATTCAGTTTTTTGGTGTGTGTGTCATGAAAACAAGATGAAAATGAGACAGCTACCTACGTCACACCACTAATGAAAATGTAATAAAGTGCCCATCTAAACTACAGAATAATGAAGTTAAGTATCAAATTAAAATGAGAAGGCTATATCATAAAATTAATGACTTTTGTGATGTCTCTGGTGAAGCATAGCTGTTTTTCAGGTGTTATATCAGACGTCGTAATTTAAAACGTGCTGCTGTTAGTCCATCACTTAGAATTAGTCCTATTCATCTTTGGTGGGATATTAGACCATCAGTTCCAAGTGCCCAGGTACAATTTCTGAAAGGGGAAGACATCCTCCACACTGTAGTAACACATAATTTTCTGCAAAGAAAGAAAGTCTGTAGTCATCATATGACATGTTCCAATAAGGCATTATTAGTTAGACATACTGGTTCAATTAATTCAGACCTGGTTTTGTTCAAAAGATGGAAACTAAAATAAATGAGTCGAATGACAGAGAAGCTGAGCATGAGAGCAAGTCTGCCCACTAGAAATACCATTAAGGTTACTCTTAACTGAATTGAGAGACACTGAACCAGCCCACGTAAATCTCCTCCAGGTGAACAGATCAGCAATGCATGTAAGAGAATTAAAAGCTTTTTATTCCTCTTTCTTTCAGGAAATGCTACAATCCTGTTGTTAAAGAACTCCAATGGACAGGAAAAATCCCAACCTTCTTGTTGGGAAGTTGAAAAACTGTGAGCTGCCTCTGCCAAGGAAGGGCAAGATTTCGTTTCAGATAAGCATTGATAAAGTGAGAGGCGTGGCTTTAAAGCCCTGGGAAAAGTAAATCCCACCCTCTGCCTCAGGGGATGGGCCCTGAGAGCCTGGGAAGAGCTTCCCCACCCTGGACCCTCGTGGGGTGGCAGCCCAAGGAGTTCTGATTGGTTCTGTGCCCCTGGGGTTTCTCCCTTGCTATGTTCCTATTAGACCCTGACCTTAAACTCCACCCTGGTTCTGTCCCATAAAACCCCCCACCCTGCCTCTGTTCGGGGCTCTCTTTCTGGATCTAAGCTGAGTTTGTTCCTGTGTTAAATAAATGGTTTCCCGAGATTAACCAATTAAGAAGCCCGTCTCATTGAGTCCCATGTAACTGTAGCCTCCCTGGACATGATCCTGCAGCTGCAGAATGCTAAAAACAACTTCAACCTCTTGTTGAAGTTTAGAGAAGGAAGATCATATTTTCAGTGAATTCAAAGATTCCCTGGCTATGCACAAGATTCAGGACACAAGAGCTCCTTGCAGCCCACTTAGCCTGGCATGCCACAGCTTTCTGAAGAATTTTGATTAAGCTTACAAATAATTAAGGAGAATTCTCTGGGCCAAAAACCAGAACAGAGAGAATGTGAAGTAGCTCTGCTCTCTTAAAGTGCCTTAGTTGAAGCTTTGAAAATGCTTTGTACAGTCATATGGACAAATGTCCATATTTAGGAAAATGTGGTGAAATGAACTACTGGGATAGAATTATGATCCTGAGGAAGTTGGAAAGAGACATAAGCAGAAGGAGCAAGACTCACTTTTGGTGATTGACAGAGACTTTTAACATTGTGAATCTTGATACAATCACCTCAGCTAAATGCTTGTCACTCAGATGCTTCAAAGGAATGACCTGTCACAACCAGGCTAATGCCCAGAATTGGAGAGAAAGAAAGATAAAACTTACTCTTAGAGAAGTACCCTTCATTGTCATCCTGTTGTTATATTATCAGCTAAAACTGGAAATACGTGGGAGGTCTAAATGCTGTCTTAGCTGAAGTAGAAACCTGAGGCACCAGTGCAGTAATCCATAATCCATAGCAGGATTCCATCAGTGTGCAACACTCTGGAGTTATTTCCCAAGCTGTCCTCCTGTGAGTTCTTTTAGACTGTGGAAAGCATTTCAAGGAGAAAACCTACTGTTCTACATTTTGTATGTGGATTCCTATGACTGGACCTCTGGTTTATATTACACAAAAGTGTCAAGGGAAGTCACTGCAAGGCAGGAATCCCTTTGCTTCTATTGCCTTGTCTTCTGACCACACCAGAGAAGACTGTAACACACCAGGAGTTCATTCCCTGTCACATACATCAGTTCCTAAGTGGACAAACTCTTTTATGCTTTACATCTGAGACAGGTTAAGTGACGGCTTTGTTTATTCTTAGATATTAGAGATATTTTTGAACCTTTATGATTCCTACAATTGATGATTCCATTTAGCAAGCCAAAGGCAGGTCTTCTGGCAGCTTCCAACTGCAGATTTGAAATCTACAGTAGCTTTCTTCATCTTGCTGTTTTACTTGGTGCCAGTTATTTTCTCATTTTTAAATTCACTATTAATTTTAATTAAACTCACCTACACTCACTAGTAGAGCTAATCTATCTTCACATTTAAACTCTCTCGCACACACACATATACACCAGTCTTCTGCTGATGTAGCATTGGACTGGAAAGTTTTATGCAGAGAGGAAGGGAGACCCACATATGTAATGAAATAAGAGAGTTTATAACTGCAGCTGGTTGGGGATTTTTTAATTAAGATTGTCCTATCCTAAAAACCCAATTAGTTGGGATTGAAAGTTTTCAGAGACCTACATCCTGTTTAATAAAATTTTAATCTGAAGTTTCCTTGGGTGAAAACTAGAGAATAGTCACTAGCTAATACAAATCAAACCTAGAGGTCAAATCTCATCTACAGCAGAGGAAGTACTGAGCATGCTGCCTTTGATTATAAGAACAGTCCTGAGTCCACAAACGCCAGCCTCACAAGTCCCTCACTATGAAGCTCATCAAGTGATCTCATTTTCGTTAAATATTCTGGATTTCATTGAGCACTAGGGCAAAAACTTCAAATCTATGAATTTTTTTATGTAGCTGAAAGTCTTGTTCTGAGTTATCCATCCATTTTCTTCTATAGTTAAACTTTTATGGTCTGAACAAGTAGATAAAATACATTATTGTTATGACTATTTTTATTTTCTGAGATCTCTTGCTCAGAGATTGCAAGTGGTGCTTCAATGCGTGAATAGACAATAAAGTTTAGCAAGAAAGTTCTAACCTTTTCTGCATCTTGCATATAAAAACAAATATTCTTGTTTAACTAACAACGTGATCAATGCCAATTAACCACTTCACAAGCTGCTGAATCAGAAAATATTGTCTGTGGATTGCATCAGTCTATTGTTTACTCTTCTACTTTGCTACTTCAGCTTCTCCCTCAAGTCACAATAATTTTTTAATGCTTTTGTAGTCCCTGTTAGACTTTCCTATTTACAATATTGTGTGAAGAAACAATGTATGGCAAAGGTGGACCATATTCACAGTATGTTATCATCCAATATCTTAACAGTTGCTTGTACCAGATGTTTCAGAAGATGATAAAAGACCCTACAGGTAGAAGATGTGAAACAATCTGCTCTAACTCACACGCAGAACTATATCCATAAGTTTATCTATATTCTCAGAGCCTGAAAAAAGAGCATATTTCCAGTATCAGCATTTATTCATATATAGGCTCACCAGCCATATCCTTGAGTCTTTTTCTTTTTAACCTTTTCTCCCAGCTGTTTCCAATGTCCATTGTAGGGACTCATTTTACCTACAAACATCTTTTCAGATATTCAGAAGAATATGCAAGTATTGAAAAAAGTTTAAGATGATTTAAACTGTTCTTTTTAACTTTTCTCAAAGATAAGAAATTTCCCCAAATGAAAATGAATATGTTATTTGGAAAAGCAACGGAGAGGAAATGATAGGAAATAATTATAGGAAATAATGTCTGTAAACTCAAACTCACAGGTTATCTTTAGGTCTCATTCTTCTGAGTGAATCAGAGAAGCTGTATGAATTAAACATTTTTATAAATGTTACTGTTTACAGTGATCACGTTTCCCCTTCTATGGCCCCCACTTACTGTGGACATAATTCTCTAGGACCTGGTACAGTTGGAATTCATCATTGTCTATTCTCTTTGGAAAGGGAAGAAATACCTGGATGGCATCTGAATACTCTGAGGACTGCAGGACTCACATATTCATGTATTCAATTTTATGAACATCTCCAGAGGATAAGACAAAATAGAATTTAGTTATTATTTATAGCTTGTTCTAGGTCTTCTCTGTTTCCAAGCTCATCACAGGCTATCTCTTCTTCCCTAACATTATTTGGAACAGACTGAAGACTGCTTGAACATGAGTTTTGGCACAGACATTTTTGGTTGAGAGACAATTTAGATGTGTTTTGATGATATAGAAAATGTCCTTGTGTTTGTGTGTCTTTGATTTATGATACAGATCTTGTTACAATAGTGTCCCCAAGCTTTAAAATGATTGCCCACTTATGCAGACTCACAAACACAAAAAAGAAAAATACAGCAGTCAGCTTTTTCTAGCTCCAAAATCCACCTCTCTGTTGCAGATTTACATTTATTTGTAGAGACCCTCAGAACAGGCCAAGAAGGGAGGAGTGAGCAGAGGGCACATTATGAACACTGAGAAAAATGTCAGCATTACAACCTTAGACCATATTCTGTTGTCATGACAACATGATGTAAAGTGTTTTCTTAAAGAGAAAGATTGCAATGTAAATGAAAAACTCCGTTTATCAAGCAAATTCAGATGATGTTTTTATGAGGTTGTGACATGGATTACAACGTATCACCTATTATCATTAAGAGACTTTTAAAAATAATCCCATACAGAACAAATGCTCACTTCACAGAAATGGTGTTGTATAAAAACCCCATTTATCATTACAAATGAAGTTTACAAACTGGACTTAAAAAATATTCAAAATAATTTCATATATTTTCTACCAGCTATTCAGAAAACATATGATGGTTTACTTACTTTCTGTGTAAGCTGCTGATTTAAAGCAGCTTGATTTTTTATGCACCATGAAAGATCTATTAAGTGCTGTAGAAACACTTAATGTGCCACTGGCCTCCAACCCTGTAATTGCAGTGGTCAAAAGGTAGAAAAAGGGAATATCATTATCCCATTTTAAAGCAGGAGCAGACGCACAGGGCATGTGAAGCCAGAGGCCCAAAAATCAGATGAAAAGCTTCCAACTGTGTTGGGAATTACATCAAGATTGCTGCAGCCTGGCTATGCAGTTTACTATGTCATTCTCATCTGTTCACACAAAGAGAGAAATTGGTGACTATTTTCCTTCAAACATTTACTGAGGTTTACAGTTATTAAAGCTTTCATCACTTACCTAAAATGTTAAAATTTTTGTCATTGCTTGGAAGTGTGACTCATGTGTGCCCTAGGGCAGGCATGGGAATAGAACAGCCGTGACAGAAACACCGAGGCGGCGCTGGCGGCCCTTGCTCACTGGCCATTAAAATGAATAGTTTACATCTCCCACAGCAGCAAAAGAGTATGTATATTTATGGCAATCTAAGTGACCTTGCATCATTTAGATGGAGCTGAAGAATTTCTCCTTGCACCCCTAACCTACAAAAAAAAACCAACAAAAATCTTAGCAAATGTATCAAACTAGCTTTCTTTCCTCCTTGCCAGTGTAGTCTGCTGAATAAAAAATTAAATTAATAACTAATGAATTAGAAAAATTTGATTTGAAATTTGCTTGACAGCTCTCAAACAGGATGATTCTTCAAGAATAAATAGAGAAATATGCCCCTAGCCTGCCTCCTGCTTCTGCAAACAGAGGTCTTGGCTGCCAAAAGTTCATCGTACCTAGAGCTGACCTCTAGAAGTGCATGCCCTGGAATTTGGTATTGCAGTGATTTATGGTAGTTTCTGGGAGTCAGAGGGTCCCAGAAGGATGGGAAACACCTGAGCGTGGATGCGAAGATGCCACCTGCCTCTTAGCACAATGAGAGTAAAGCAGGTTTGGTCTGCATTGTGCTAGTCTTAGTGTTACACTCTTTCCAATGGGATTTTGTTAAAAGGAAACATGGAGAAGCAGGGAGAGTTTGGGACTCCTGCAGTGTGACAGGGGACAAGGGGTGGGACACACTGAGCACTGCCTATAAGCAATGACTTTACACAGATTGAAGTGGTCCAGCATCTTACAGGGCCAAGTCTCAATGCTTTAAATAAACTGCAGAATTTAAATCGGAAGTCTCCTAGAGACAGAGGGCTGAATTCAGCTCTGTTAAAAATGGGTGGTAAGAGTGATTTACTGGAGAAGTCCATTCTAAGACGATACTACAGCAATTCTGGTATAAAAGATTACTTGTCTTGTTAAAAGCTTACAAGCTATTTGTCACCTCAATGCTCTGTTCCCTACAATGTCAGATGCTGGAAAGCTGTGAACTCCCAGGTAATGAAACAACTCAGTGTGTGCTAAGAAAAGTATCTTGTATGAAAAATTATGGCTTTGCATCTGATTCTAGAAGGTAGCAATTATGGTCTCCCTGTCTCTTTCAAAAATATGTCTGAGTTCTCTGTTAAGAGAAATATGAATAAAATGGGATATTGAGACTCCTGTGAGTCACTTTCCATTTTCAGTGAAGGGAACTGCCAGTGAAGCACTGCTTCACTGCAATGAAGTGGGATTGCTGCCCACCCTGAAAAAAGACAGAATGAGCTTGGGAAAACTCCCTAGATGTTCACCAAAGGGAATTAGCATCAAAGCTGCCTGTGTGTCAGATGTGGCTGATTCTAGACCTCTCAGTCTGGGAACCTTCCTGGGTTATACCCTCACCGAAGGTCTGGAATAACACTGCATTAGCTCTGGCACTGCTAAGACTTCTCTAGTAGTTTTCAGCAGGGAGCCTGCTGGTCAGCATGACCTCTGTACAACAGCAAAGAAACTCACAGGTAATTTCTTACCAATATGAACTTAACCCAGTTTTGATTTTGTCCTCCATTTCTCATCCTGAGTAAGAAGGGATGTATTCTACCCATTGATTACCTTATGCTATGAGGATTATAGACTCCATTATGTGGAAATATTGCGTCACCCATGTTTGCAGCAGCCCACAGGGACTTGGGGGCAGGTGGAATCTATATAGGATTACCATAATATAGTAATAATTATGTGAATTGTATCTCCCCACACACTACTGAGACGAAAAAAATGATTCTAAGAAATCCCAGAAAATTCTTATTCAATGATATACTACTCACATGAGTTTGGAATTCAATATCTGATGTTTGAAAGGCAAGTTTTCATGCTACTTCCCCTTTAGAGGATTTGAGAGGGAACATAATTCAGAAATTATTGCTGGGGCCTACCCATGGTTTTTGACCTAGAAACAAGATTGCAGAGTAAGAATCTGCTCCTCCATCTGGTATATACACTAATAATCCTCCCCACAAGAGCAATTCAGTTAACTGAACTGAATCCATAACATTATTTTCATGGTGGGCCTCTACAGGTGGTCCTCTAGATCACATCAAATACAGCCTGGCTTTCAGATGCAAGTGTGAGGTTAGATGAAGCTGGCAGGTAGAAAAACACTTCTTTGTATTCGTAAATTCAGCCAATTTGATCAGGACTTGCTGAGAAACAGCCACATGACACCATTTTAGAAAGGAAAAGAGATAGAAAACACAGATTTACTATCCTATTTACCAGAGGTTTGAACTTTTAAACATAACTGTGAGAAAAATAAGAGAGAACACAAAATAGACTCAAAATTATCATCTTATCTCTATGTCCACACCTGTGGCTTTGTGGACACAAGGCTACATTACAAGAGATTATCAAAGTGGGAGCTAACCTTCATATCTTTGTAGCATCAAGTGAATGTCAAAGTCATCATCACAAGCACAGCAGATCTTATTTGCTCTGTTAACTGCATGACTAACATTTTTTCAGTATAGGTCTCTGAAATACACTTTGTAAGAAGGAAGATTGCTCATTGGAATGGCAAGGAAAGAAGCACGGAGACACTTTGATAGAATTAGAGAACTTGAGTTATGCCACTGAGATCAATGGAAATTCAGAGAAAAGCCTCAATAAAAAGTCTGGAATTTGACCCTAAATCAGCTTACACAGTTTTCAACGAATTGAGTTTTTACAATCTGGTGGAAGCTCTAATTATGTTGTCATAAAAATCTCAGCACTGTTGAAATCTTATTTCTGAAGCTCTCAAAGAGGCATCTGTAAAGTATTTTCTTTCCCATTTTGTTCTGATAATGGACAATATACAAGGTATCAAATTAGAGAGAGCAATATGGGACATGTCCCTTCCATCACCTCTCTGACAAATGAAGCCAATAAACAATGGCTGGGTTTTATTAAGTTGGATTAAGGACCAAAATCTCAAGCTCTGACTCTTCACTTAGACAAGTTCCCAGAGATAAGGACAATATAAAGTATGTGTTTCACACAGTGGTAAAAGGCTCCCTTCTCCAAAGATGAAGCATGGTTTTAAATACTTTAATTCATGAGGTGTCATAAATGTTTAAAGACAGATATCACAAACATCAGACTTCCTTGTGTACCAGAAAGATACAGAACTTCAGGAAGACAGTGCAGAAAATTTTAGAGACAAGAAAAATTTTTCACAAGTTCCATGAAAACAAATGTTTTATAGATATAGCTCAGATTTAACAAACTTCTGCCAAAGTCCTGGGATTTTCCATGAGAAGCCCACAGATATCCTGGCAGCTCACTTGCTGCCTTTTGGCACAACTGACCTTCCCAGGCTGCCCCTAGGGACAGCCCATGGACACACCACCCGAAGAACATCTACCAATCGATGGCCATGGCCTTGAGTGGGCACAATGAGGATCACAGGGTTCTGCAAGGAGGCCCAGAGGATAAGGTAGGGAGGCCCCTCAGGGTCAGGGCAACTGGGTGCCCTGCTTCAATTATGAACAGGATAACAGTTATGTTTCTAATTCAAACATTTCAATGTGGTCAACCTTCTAGTAAAATGGAAAATCTCACTTGAACAGATCTGGTCAAAGCCTGCTAGTGTAACTCAGGTCTCTAATATTTTAATTATCACAAAATCTTTATTACTTGTACTTACACCTGTTAACACATGGGCCAGGGCTTATCTGGCTCTGTCACTTTGGCCTGCTCCAGGAGTGGGTCACACCCCAGGAGCAGGATGACCCGAGGTGTGACTAGAGCACTCGCTCTATGGCTTTTTGACTGTCAGTCTGTGCTCTGAGGAGACAAGGACGAGAGGGAGATCTTTTGCATGGGATAATGGAGGATTTATTGCTCTGGAGAATCTTGGGGGCAAAAGACGGAAAATGCAAGCATGCAACAGCTGAAATAGGGAGGCGGTTCAAAGGGAGGGTACAAAGCATCAGCTAATCAGAGATATCCTGGGGAGGGTAAAAGGCAGGGTTCACAAAATCATCATCCAATGAGGGAGGTAGTGGGGGGAAATTAGGTCACATGGACTAATCAAATGTTGAAATTTAGGGGATTTCCAAAGTGGAATTCCAAGCATGTGGTGGGGATAAGGTAGGATTGACAGGGGACTCAGGGTAGATTGACAACATGGGGTGGGAGGGTCTGGGCAGGGAGATAATTGAGACCAAACCATCAACTTGGGTAATAACAGAACATACCATTAACAAGAAACACACTGCAACAACCTGTGTCATCAAATACACCACATTTAGAGCAACACAGCATAAATGTAAAACATATAGGAGACATAACAATGGATGGGTGTTGAGTGGTCTCACCAAAAACTGGCATTACGGTTCTATCAGCAGCCAAGAAATAATTCCTTTCCAAAACTTGTTTTAGTTTGTGAAATATTTTATTCCATTATTTTCTCTTTTCTCTCTCTCTCTTTTTTTTTTTTTTTTTTTTTTTTTTTTAATTAAGGAAAGCATGTGTTTCTGGCCTGATTTACACAAGAAATTCCTTTAAATTTAGAACCAAACAGAACTTCATTTCAGCTGTGTTTTAATGAAATTATATTAGAAGAATTGTCTGCTGTGGCGAAGGTAGTCAGTATTCATTGCCAGCTGAAAGGTGTCAGCTAGGGTGACACGTTGACAATGTGTATTTCCACACATCTTGTTTTAATTTCAAAGCACAAATCTGTAATGTAAAACTGTATATTCCTAAGGCTGCACCATCTTTGAAAACTGGCCATGTTTGGTCAATTCTCTCTTGGCCAACATCTCCAGATTCCCAAAAAAATATCACAGGGATTTATTGAACCAAAGCCTTTTTTTGTACATTCTTCCACAGCTGTTGTTTCTTTACCAGAGGCAGTATCCTGGGTTCCTTTGTTGCAGCACAGCCTGGGTGCAGAGTACACCTGTAATTTGGGATACATTGCTATTGCAAACATGAACTCCTCAGACACAGTGGGAGCGGAGCCTGGCTGTTTGCCCTGCAGCTTACAGTGCACAGACAGCATTTAGAGATTATATAAGCACAACAAGCCATCCAATTCACTTTAACATTAACTATTTGCATAATAGTCTCTGTATTTTGTCTCACACTTAGTGAGTGATGAAAGTACCAGCAATAGCAGGGCGAGGAACATAGAGAAGTTGGAAGTTTTATAGAAAAAATGTTACATTTTGCTGTAGGCCAAGTTCTTATAGATATAATTTGTCTATTTGTACTAATATATTTGAAAGAAAAGGTTGCTGAAAGTGTACCATGCAGCTAGCCAAGACGCATGCACAGGATAAGCCTTACACCTTAATTGCATGGAGCAGAACACCATGGGATGAAGACCTTACTGAGAGGAAAAATAAAGAGGAAGAAGAAGCAAGAAGCAAGTATTTGGGATGTTATGTTACATTACGTTACGTTACGTTACATTATGTTACATTATGTTATGTTATATTAATGTTACATTACGTTATGTAACATTACGTTACATTAATTACATGGTCTGCAATGATCGAACACAAAAGAACTCACAGAATGCTCAATCCATATCTAGTAGTGCTTGCTGTCTGCCCCAGCAGTGTCTGCTCCTGGGGAAAGGGTGAGTGCCACCACCACATCTTATTCCCAGTTGCATACAGCACCACCAGTGCTGGAGATGTGCAGTACCAAACATCCTGCCAGGCAGGATCAGGGGCTGTCCAAGAACTGCAGCCTCTCCCAGCAAGGAGAAGGGCTGGGCAAAGCCTTCCTTCACTCTGGTTAACTCCATCTCCTCCACTTCCCTCCTGAATGACTAAGCAACCACTTGGGCACACCATATGCACTTGTACCTGATGATGACTCTCTGGAACACAAATCCTGCTCCTCTTTTAAGTGCTACCATTTCACAGTGCGCTAACATACTTTATTTTTGGTAATAGCTCTTCATCTAACACAGCAAGACAAGTGTACTCACTCAGTCCCTTGATACTCTTTAAATAACATTCCTAGCTAGGAGCATCCTTTGCCAGGAGCACCAGGCTCACCCTCCATGGTTAGAGGCCAATCTCCCAAGAGTGCTGTGCAGTGTCGCACTCGCTGCACCAGCACCATGGCAGGATGGGGGTCAGAAGCAAACAAAGCTGCTCTGCCCCCTGGCATGCACTGAGGAGTGAGAGGCCCATGAGGTCCATGCCTTTAGGAGGTGATCAGTGCAGCAGGTGCCTCCCCTTCTCACTCAAAACCTGATTGTGGGGTCCATGCAGACCCTGAGCACTATTTCCATACTCTCTCCTGTTCCCAAGTCCCCAAGACTCCTCTTGCCCATGTACCTGTTAACACAGGGCTTACCCTTTTTATTAGTTCGATTCAGAACAAATATGAAACTCCCTAGTATGTCTGAATTGTGCTCAGCATTTTCTTCATGTGGCAAGGCAGCTGCTCCTTGGTAGTCTCCTTATCTACAGCAGAGATCAATGCAATATTCTACTTACCTGTGATAAGCTGCATCTTCAGGCTGTAACAAAACTCATTTTATCAGGGATTTTTCAATGTTGTCCATATATCTAACAGATAAATTAAAATTAAAGAAATTTAGAAAATTAAAATAACATTTATACTTCAACAATAAATCTATAATGCCTTTATAAATTTCATATAATTTATTGATTGCTCTTTGAGCTCTTTTATTTTGGAAGTGATATCATGCTTAGATTTGTCTTGTGTTTGCTTAATGTATGTAGCCCTAGCTGCACCACCAGATCTAACATGGTTTATTTTTATTTTTTACAACTTGAATGAATAAAGTGTGATCAACCAGACTTTCAACAAAGTCTCACCCTTTCTAGAAAACACCCCTTACTCTGGGTAGAGAGGAAGTCATTGAACTTATGAAACACAAATCTTAGCACCTTCAGGAAATAGTAGGAAAAATAGACCCCCACCTGTAGAAACTCTCTATAGGAAAATGTACTAAGGTGATCTCAGATCAAGTTTCCACAGTTAACACACATTCTTCAGCATTAAGGAGTGGATGTTCTCAAAAGTTAGAAAGGACACATTCTCTTTCCTGCCTTTTTATAGAAACTTCTCTACATCAAATGTTAAATTGGTCATTTTTTTCTCTTTTTTTCAGTGAAAATGTCAGTGGAAAACTTCAAATGCACAGGTGGAGTCAGAGAATGTAGGGGAATGAGTTGGCCAAGTCTCCAAAATCTGTTAATTCTGGAAGATTCTGATTCTGGAGGATCTGGACAGAAACTCAAGTTACCCAGACTAGGAGAGCAACCGAACATTAGAAGGAAGGTTGAAGCCAGGGAAGACTTGTGCTGTCCCTCTGTATGAGGCAGGGTCAGCACAGACTGTCAGCAGCAGTAGTGGGATGTAACAGCTTTTCCCGGTAAATAAACATCCCCAAACTACTCAGAGGTGAAACCCACATCAGTTAAATAAGCTAAGGCTTATTAATACATCTATAGAGCAAGGCAGCTTGGAAAATGTGTTGCTTTTGTCTGGTAATTAAGAAAAGCAGTTTGTGTGACTCCAGTGGATTATCAGGGATTGTAAGTCCAGCCCTTTCAAATGTCAACATTGTTCTACCACCCTCCGCATTTTAACGAAGTCACAGTGTAAAAAGGACTAATTAGTCTGTTATGAAAAGGCAGACATCCAAAGATGATATGTGAAGCATTTCTGTACCAGAACCTGTAATTAATTACTTTGTGTTGGAGTTCAGATAGGTGTATTGGAAAGAAAAAAAAGAAAATAACCTTCCTCCTTGCAATAACCCTTTTAAGGGTTATTATTAATATTGTTTTTGTTATTTTGACTGACATTTCTCTTTCATTTAAGTGCATTGTAATTTTGGTCTTGGGAAAAAGGAACTATAAGGAATGATTTTTTTAAAATTTTCAAAGCATTTTCTAATTCTTTCTCCTTCACAGCACACCTCTTGCTGTGTAAGCCTTTTCCATACATAAAAATGAAAACCAGCAAAGATATAAGAGTATTCATAATCCAACACAACTTTAGGTAATATGTTTAATTAATGTGAACAAATTCATCAACTTATTCTGATTATCAAGATGTTTTATGCAACATAGGATTTTCACCAAGCATGAAATTCATGCCATTTCTTACAGAGCTCTGTTAGAAATTTACTTTGGATGCTTTTTTGCTGTATCAGTTACTCTACAAGTTTATTTCCATGCATGTGTGCTGGTTGATACATACACTTATTAGAATGGTGAAGTTGCAGCTGGTGTCACAAGAGCATTTACATCCTGCTCAAACTAATTATTTGGACAGAAATGACAAATTGTGCTTCAAAAAGGAAAATAGTATTGCCAGAGTTTCTAATGTGAAGAAAGTACAGTTAAATTGAACAATTTCCTATCTCATTCTGTCCCAATAACCTGTCCCAGTCTTCTGAAATATTAATAAAAGAATAATTATTGCCATTTATGGTCAAAATGAAATGCTGGTAGTAGCATATTATTTTATAGCATTTGCTAGTATTTTCCCTTAGCAATTGCCTATTTATTTGACTTGCACTTGACACCAGCTGACTTGTTATTGCCCTCAGTATTACAAGGGCACATTTAAAGAGGAAAAAAAGTCACTAGCATCAAGATTAATCATAAAAACATTAATTTTTAGAATAAAATGAGTAAAACATTTTTTGAGGAAGATGTGCTGACATCTGTACAGCATGAGATCTTGTTTAACTAGATCAGCATTGGGTATAGAACTCCATTTACTGAGCAGATTTCACAGTGACATGACAATCCTGCCTGGACTTTCTCCAGCTGGATTCCCAAACCATTGGCCAGCAGGGAGGAATCTTGTTGGAGATTATCTACTAGTGGCAAAATGATGTTTAACTCACAGCAAGACATACAAGTGTTACAGTGCACTGACTGGAGCAGACACCAAAGGGAGACAACATCCCCTTTCCCTTTGCCTTGTGATTTTGTTCTTTCAATTTTTAACACTTCAATGGTAGCTCAGTTCCATCCTTACTGGGAGCAGCACTGGTTACCCACTAAGGTTTTCAGGAGGTGCTGGGATCCATCCACTCAGATAAAATTGTAATTGCAAGACCAAATAAAAAAGGATGTAAGGTAAACACACAGTGATATCTCTTTGCTCATAAGCTTTTTTGCTGGAATTAAAACTAAACATCCTCCCCCTCCTAAGAAAAAAACCTAACTTGAAATTTTAAAACTGTTAGGTGTTGCTGGGTCTGTTTGTACCTCAGTCCTCAAGCCTTGAAACTTTTTGAATATTTCTTAGCATTTTATATAGGAAAACGTTACATTAATAGACACTCCATCTAGCTAAACTTTTCAATTACTTTCTCCAAGAGTAGTCATACTTTTGCTACTAAAAGAACAGGGAAATACAAACTGCATGTATTTCCTCACAATAGTCTAATTGTAGCATTCGTGCAATAATTCCCAGAAAAATAGTTTGTAGTTACATGTGACCATGTAAAAAACAATATGCAGTGGACATATTATTATAAACCAAGATATTCTTATTTTCCTTTTGGCATTTTGCTTAGTGTTTCCTCACACTAGAAACAGAAAAAAAAAATCACAATGATCCTTAGAATCTGCTTTAAGACCAGACAGCATCTTCATGCTCTTCACCAGTATAAGGTTTGTAACTCACAGCCAACACAGGTGCATTAAGGATGCAGGGACTGTCAGGAAATCCCACCCTTTATCCCATGTTCTCAGAGAAAATGTTTGCCTGTACTGGATCAAAATACACAGATTCCTCCTGTACAGGATAAGCTTAGAAGAGAGAATATTCATTGTTAAACAGACAAGCCACAGAGCAGCACCATCATTTTTTCTCTTACTCCTCTCATAGAATGAAGACACAGACAAGAGTGGATTTTCTCCAGGGTAATCTCCACAGCATGGCTTTGCAAATACAGATTTCTAAGAGTAATATACACTCCTCACTCATCTGAGTGATTTCAGCAAGACTCTGTGACTTCATCATCATCACCTCACAACTCAGTAGGACATGGCAAGTACCAAAGCCCATCAGTTCTTGATATCATGCAGGTTCACTCCAATATCCCTTCCTAATTTTTAATGCATCCTGCCCTTGAGCATAGCTATTTGCTATTACAGGTAAGGCTGCACAAGCATACGGTGAGTGGAGGCCCAGTGAGCTGGAACATCCTGTTTCAACTGATATTCTGCAGAACTGTTTGGCTGTAGGAGCTCAGCAATATATTTTGATAGGCTTGACTGTGCAGCTATAGATCTAGTTTGCTTCCCGCTTGGATATTGTTCATGCTTCAGTTATCACCCATAAAATTAGTGATAAGCAATATTAAGCAGAGCACTCTGTATTGCAGCTCTGCCCAAGAGGGCTGATAACAGATCCCAGTCTCTTTATGCTTTTTGCCTTTATAGGAACCTGAGTGACTGCTTCCCTGGGAAGCAGAAGGCAATAAGTATTCCGAGCTTTATGTTAATGCAATGTCTGTCACATCCCTCTTGCACCTTTACCAGGAGCTTTCAAAGTCTTGGTGGAAATCCTAAAATGGAATACCTTTTTGCTAGTGCTTTTCCAATAAGGATGCTATGATGCAGAAATAACTAGTAAGGATATTTTAGCAGCTTGGTATGCATAAAAAATGCATGATCTTCAAAACACAACTGCTGATAGCAATTAGCATGTATTTATACATGTAACTGTGTTCTTACCTGGTTATTGCAGTATACAGAAATCAGTTTTTATCTTGATGTGTCATAAACCCACGGAGTTCTTAATTTAATGCATGTTCAGCCCAGTAAGACCAGTAAAGAATCACATACAGCTATCCCATTTTTTATAGCACTTTTATAGTTCACTCTCAGGAGTCTAAATCCTGGCTTTTCTTCCCTTGTTCCATTCTATCAGATGCAGATTTTCATAGAAAAGACTTAATAATCTCCCATATTGTTTGAGTATTTTATTTGCAGGCTTGGAGTTCTTTTTGCCTTCAAATTTTATACTCTCCTCAGGGATACCACATATCAGGTGGCCTGATATTTTCCTTAAAATATCCAGAGGTTATACACGTCCCCACACTTTGCACCCTATGGTGCTGGTGCCACCTTATGAACATCAGCACACAAGCCCTTTTCCTGTAAACAAGATGCCCATTTCTTCCTTCCAGCTTACTCAAGATCACATTCGTAAAACTCTGAACATGCAGGGAGCTGCAAGAAGACATGGGTCCCTTGCCCCTTGGACAGTAAAAGTACAAAAATGATTCCAAATTTCCCTAAGTTCTGCAGCAGATGACAAAGGCTTTCCTGTTCTTCCACCTTGCATCTTTGACACTGTTGTATATTTTGGCTCTGAGTTCCCAATATTCCAAAGCTTCATGTATTATTTCCTTTCATTCCTCAGTATTTTACTATTCAGTTCTAGATTTACTGGTGCCAAAACTTTTATTTGGAAGGATTTGCTATTAGCTTTAAAATTATTGGGCATTTCAGAGGGGAAAAATCAAATGCATGTTCAGATAAGAGACTTAAGATAAGGAACCAAAGATAAGAAACCACAGGAGAACACTCTTTGTATCAGTCTGGCATAGACATATTTTATAAAATTAAAGAGGATATCTGATTAAGATCAATAAGGTAAAATAATCTTTACGTTACCTACACTTAAACTTACAGCATGATCTGGTAAACCATTTGTTCCAGTGCCAAAGGAACCCCTTTTTCCAAATCCTTACCCTCAACTATACAATAACATCAAAAGGAAGCATTTCCAGTGATTGCTTTGCATAGGAGCACATCTGCCCTGTTGCAAATGAACGCAGAACCCCACTCATTTTATTGTGCACCTCTTTCTATCCAGCAAAATAAAAAGTGCTGAATTCATTTGAGATGTAGAACAAGAGTCGCAGTAGATGCAGGTATGTTGATTTACCATAAACAGAGGTTTAGCTCCTGCTAAGAAATGAAAACCATCTAAATCATTCAAATGTACTCTCTAACTCTCATAAAAACATTTTGAGCCAGCTGAATAGAATTTGGAGACATCTAAATATGCTAATTAAGTTTGATTGTTCTATTTAATCTTAAAAATTTACTGGAAACCCTGGAGGATATTTTGTTTGGCATCAAGAGAGCAGCAGACTCACATGAATGCCAGATTCCTGTGTGATTGGTTGTCCTGTCCCAGAGCCTCAGGAATCCACATCAGCACCACTGAACAATTTTGAATTCCTGTACAAGGAAAAATGGACAAAACACGTTGGATTTACCTAATTCAACTTTGTTTTTGCATGCTGTAGCAGTCTCCTTAGCATTTTAGATAATACAATGTGCTAGTTGGGCTATTAGAACAACGTGCTTAGTTAAGAACCGGAAGTATAAAATGAACAACCACTCAGATCTGACACAATGGCTTAATAAAATGAGACAAACAAACAAAAAATCTAAACACATATTACCACCCACCACCACCACCATTCCTCTCCCCAAAAGAAGAAGAATAAAAAAAACCAAATAAAAATAAAAATAAAAATAAAAAAATAAATAAAAAACCTGTTGGAAGGGTCAATATTGTTTGCCTAATTTTTTAAAGCTTTGTCTACCTTGTAAGCAAGAATCTTCTAATTTTTATCTGGATTAGCACTGGTTCCCAGATGAGAGAGTTGCATAGTCACTTTTCTGAAACCCATACAGGAATAATGAGCAACTCAAGCACCAGGCTCTGGGGGTGTGCAGTCTATCTATCTATTGCCTCATGAAGGCTCCTGGGGTTTCTTAAAAAGATTATAATGGGATCCAACTAGGGTAACTTTGATTATCCCATGTGGTTTGAAGGATACGTCAACCAAATCACAGAGACCATGAATCTGAAAGGCAGCTGACAAATCTAGAAGAAAAGAGAGTTTGCTAAGATTCCAAAGGAAGATTTATATGTCAGATTACTGACTATATTTCAGAAGCTGTCATTTCTAGGAACATCAATTGGAGATACAATTATTTATTACTACCCATATAGAACCCCATAGACATTAGGATGTATGTGTAGACATTACAGTCAGCTGCCAAAGAAACAGAAAGAAGGGAAATAGGAGGAGAGGGAGAGCAGCTTTTTTATATATATATATAAATTATTTTTTTTTTGAGCCTCTGATGTTTTCTGAAGAATTAATCTGGATACATATCACCTTTGATGGTTTACTTCACCATCTCAGTTCACAATTTAATTTTTCTCATGAGTTTCTATGAACTATTCTCGAGAATTTTTTTTAATGGGAGTAACACTGTCTCAAGGCAGATACTAACTTCAATTATAGTAATCTTGTTACAAATAAATTCTGGTCTTGTTCTTGAGGACCTTCAAGGAACCCTGCTATCCCAAATTCCCTTCTGCTAGCACAGCCTCCTCCCTAGAGCCTCTCAACACCAAAGGATTCTTTCCTTCTAAGAGAAAAAAAATCATATACATTATTGAATATGTTGTAGCAGATATACTACATTATTTTGTTACCACGCTGCTTAATGGCACTCAAACAGAATGTTATAAACACATAACAAATATCAATCTTGAAAATATATTAAAAATTCAAAGAATAACAAATTACCCAATGTATGTGAACTAAAGTGATTATAAAATAATAACCATGAAGGAAGTTGAAATTCTGAAGTTTTGAACAGGTAAGTTAAATGTTTGAAAACTTCTACAAAACACTTGGAGAGCAAAGTTTCTAATGTCACAATTTTATCTCATTTTTGCTGAGTACTAGTACATGGTATAATGCCCAAAAATATATCTGTAAGAGTGCAGAGAGAATTACTTTCCTGTATCTGTAAATTTGTTTCACTAATCATAGAATCACATAATGGTTTGGGTGGGAAGAGACCAGTTCCAACCCCCTGCCATGGGCAGGGACACCTTCCACAGGCTCCATCTTGTGGAGGAGGCCCAGCCCTCTGACAGGCATCTGTGGCATCCTCCCTGGAGGTCGATTCCCTAAGATAAAACTGCCTAGTCACTGTGACTAAGCTGTGGACCCCTCCCTTCCTCAGGACCCCTGTTAACTACTGGTCATGTTACCCCAGTCTCAGACTATTGGTCCCCTTCCTGATTCTCCCCTTTCCTATAAAAACCCCAGCTTTTACCCAGTTGAGGGTTAGACCATCACTGGCCCTTTTCACTGAAGCCTGCATTAAAGACTGTGCAGAACACTATACGGTCTTTCCGTCTCTTGTCTGCATCGGCAGGGGAAACCCCAAAAGGAGCTGGCTGGGCTGAACAGAGCTGATCACTTAAAGCTCTTGCCCGTGCTCCCAGGGTTATCCCTGGCTGGAGACTGCTTGCAGAGCCCCAGATGGTGGCTCTGTCCCCTGGGACAGCCTGGCTATCTGGGCTTGTTGCCGGCAGAAGCTGGGAGTCAGACAGGCCCCCAGGACCAAGCCAGCAACACCATCGAACCTGGCCTTGAACATTTCTCCAGTTATGGGGCCTCCACAGCTTCTCTGGGTGCCCTGTGCTGGGGCCACACCAAGATCAGAGTAAAGAACTTCTTTTTAATAGCTAATCTAAACCCTCCTCTTTCAGTTTAAAGCCACTCTCCCTTGTCCTATCATTCAGCTCTTCTGTAAGCTGCCACAACTCTAAAAATCACTCCTTTCTCAGTTTATATTGGACCTTTAAAAACAAGAAAAAGTTTTCCTGGACTAGAGAGAAACTCAAACTTCCAAAGTTCAGCTTCTGTTCCTTTAGCAATTCCAATTGCTGGGGTTTCATTCCATTTTCATTTTGTCCCAAGTCTTAAATACACCAATTCCTTGTTGACGGAGTGTTGATATATTTTATATATTAGTAAAGGCCTGTATGCACAAACCAGCCTTTGAAATAAGTTGTGATATTAAAGGCTAAAGTCCTTGAAACCTTCATGCAGAAGAGAGAGTAAAGCAAAACAATATCCTCGTGTGTAGGAGAAAAAATGTAAACTGTGTGTGTTAACCAATAGTAGCTTACTCTGCCTGCAGACCCTGTAAAACCCTATAAAAGGTGTGCTAAAGATAGAAATAAACGGCGTTCACAATTACTTCTGTGAAGACTGGTGAATAGCTGGTGGTCTCTCAATAACGGAGTAATCAAGCAATCAAAGAAAAGGGACTCCCACTGATGTCTATTCAGAGGGTTGCAGCTAGGAAGCAGGGTTATTCTTTTGTTATGGGGTTGGGGCTTTTTGGCAGATTGGTGTGAGGATGACACTTGTAGCAGCACTCCCTCAGTGCATCCTCCTCCTGCCCCACCTCAGACACATCTGGTTTTCAGCTGACTCCTTTTTAACTCACCAGTTAAGGTGAGCAGGAAACACAGCTCTTGGTGAGAGCATGAGCAAAGAGATTTGATTCAGATGTAGTTCTACATACACAAAGTAACATGAGAACAGAATAAAGTGGGGCCTTGAGTATATATTTTGAAAAGCAGTATGTGTTACCATAAATAAATGGCACAGACTGCTGGGTCCTAATAATGACTTTTCACTCATTGTGCCTCAAGATGCAAAATACACCGCAAACTCCAGATGTTGCTCACAGAATTGTGCCCAGTGTTCCTCAGAGAGGTTAGAAATTCATATCCATTTCATTTGTAGTAACTAAGATAGATTTTTCTTATTTTAATTGCTTTTAATTTGAGATATAATTTTGGCTAGTTTCTAGCAGAATGCCCTTGGTAACCAAGGCACACACAAATTTTAAATTATCCTAAGGATTTAGTAGTATGCAATCCATTGATTTTAGCAGATGATAGGGTGCTTGCTAGCGATCCTCTGCTAAACCTTATATATCCACAGAACATTGACATATAACATGGATGCACACACAGCTTTAACAGTGCAGTTGTTGCTATATCAGCCTAAGACACTAGCAAAACAAGGTCCAAAGGCAGATATTGGACTGTTATCCCAGGTGGTACCCCTGAGGAGAGAAAAAAGCTAAGTTTTCAGGTACTTATGGTGTTCTTTAGCTTTCTTCAGGGACACTGGTTGCAAGTACAAAAAGCTGTGTGCAAAACTTATTTCTAGCCATAACAATTAACTAAGTTAAATATATGGCCTCTTTCAACAAACCCTGCCTTGAACATCCTTTCAGCTTAAAAAATTGGATCTTTCTCTTCTTCAGTGCCATAATATTTAACACAGGAACAGGTTATTAGTTTGTGTGCTTCCTAATAAATCATCTTAAACTGACTGCATTAATGCCTTCTTGTAATATTCCTTGGCCATGATTCCTTGTTATCCTAAAGCCTGTGTGCTGAAAAGAGCAACCAAAGAATCAAACAACTGCTGTATCTAACCACTGCATGGGGCAGAAAACAATGGGGCAAGTAAAGGTAATCCAATCTAGTTTTATTTAAGTCTGCAGTTACAGTAGTTATGATCAGTGGTGGTTATGAAGTATAAATTGGATGTAGATTTCCTATGAATGAATAAGACTCTGTAGTCTTCAAATTAACTAATATACACATTTCAGTAGTCTTTGCTAGTCATCACCAAAAAGTAAATCTCATTGTTCCAAAAATCTAAAGCCTGTACATATACAGCTACATCAACATGCTTTTAAATATTTTTAACTGAAAGTAACTGATAGAAGGTAATGCAGCATTCATCTTGCTGTGGATTACATGAGGCATATAGTGTAATGTTTTAACTAATGTTTTATTTAAAGACAGACTTCAAAAGTCTGTGTGAGTAATTGCCAGTTTGTCAGCTGAATCACTTTATCCTTTGGAGGAGCTTTTTGTCATTATATGAGATGGTTCCCAATTTCAGTGCAAGCCAATTTATAGGATAAATGTACCTCAGTGTCGTGCATTCCATTCTTGAATACTAAAATATTATTTGGGGGCTTGTATTTACAAAATTATTATTCTTCCTATCTTTACAGACATGTTACTAAATGACATATGCATTGAAAACCTGTGTTTTTATGGGAAAAAGAACAATGATCTCCCTTCTTTTTCATATATTTGAAAAAAAAGTCTACTCATTATCTTCTTAGTAGGAGAAAATATTTATGTATAGTGTAGCGAAGTTTAATCCCACCTGAAAATTTTTATTTATCTTAATGGAACTGTGTGAATGGAAGAGCTGGCAGAGCTGGACCCCTTGTGCTCAGAATACAGTATTTACACATCAAATACTACACTTGCACATTGCCAAAAAGCAGGCTATATGAACAGCATTTCTGATCATTGTAAATCAGTTCAGGACTATTTTGTGTTTTTAAAATGCTTACACTCCTTTGAAAGAGAAAGACATTCTGCTTATGTTTAGGAGACTGGCATATATTAATCCTCAAAATGTGGCATCATACATTTTTAACCTGTAGAATAAAATAATCTCAATAATCTTGTTTGAGTTCTTTGGTTTAAGTGAGCAGAAATGCAGATGATTTACTGGATCAATTAAAATTCTATGAACTGTATTCCTTGTCAAACTACTTTAATTTGTTTATATCTGGATTGTTCACCTATCTGTGTACAGAAATAAAATGTGTGCGAGACTGACTTGCACAGACATCTGTAGGAGAAACTGCATCTTGTATTTTATGTAGGAGGGAAGCAGTTGGGAGATGAGCAAGAATTGTATGAATCATCTTACGACTACAATCTATATCAAACTTCCTCCTCACAGGAAATAAAGTTACCTGACAGTTTAGCCAGTAGCGTGGGTTTCTGAAAACTTTGCATAAAGTTTGTTTGAAGAGGCCTCATATTTTAAATCTCTGGAAAAACATTTTTTCTAAATATATCCAAAGCATTTGATTTTAACAAAATTAAAACTGGAGAATTAAAAAAATTTACAAAGCTTTGGACTTTGCAATGAAGGCATTAGCTTGCAAATCCGAGCTACAGTTTGAAACAAAACTTCAGCAATGTTGCCATGTGGATCTGTTTAATTTGGTCACTGTTTCTACAATCAGCACAAAACTATTTCACACACACCACCCCTTACCTTACCTTCCTGCTTTTAAATTCGCATGGCTTTGATTTTAAGAAGTCCCTAACTAAAAGCTTCCTTTCCCATGCTCTTTGGGTGGTACCCACTGAACTGATGAACAAGCAGCTTTTCCCACCTTCATGTTTTCAAAGGATCAGGGAAAGATAACAGATATTTTGGCAGAAGCTTTGCTTCAACTCTCACACCTGTCCTTTGATCTCTCCCTGAGAGGTGCTGCCTTCACTGTCAGGAGCAGTTTTCCAAGGCTCACACTGAGAACCAGGACAATGCTGTTCCCCTGGAGGTTTGAGCTCTTCCAGGTCAGTCTCTAAGATCTGTGCCTCTGCTTCTCATTTTGTACATATTCAAGAGCTATGGTAACTCAGGCAGGATCCCTTCCAGAGTCAAGGGCATGACTTCACTAGTAAGGATTTCCATTCTTGCAAATTACTATTTTTTTTCTACATTGCATATCTATTTTAAGTAATTTTTCATTTTTGCAATCGCAGTTTTATGCAGTCATTGATACAAGAAGGACAGACAAATGTTACTGAAGGAATACCTACACAAGCAATCCAGTTTTTGCAGCAAAATGAACCTGCAGATTGGCTCTGGAGGCTAAGAATGGAATATCTCTCCCATGCCAATCTCTCTGATACAGCTTGTGAAAGATTCTGCCCAATGATTTTTAGATGTTTCCTTATTATCAAGGAATTAATTTCCCATGACTGTGCTTATATTAGACACAGAAATACTGTATCTATATTTAGGGAAGTTGAATTTTTCAACCTGAAAAGAGACCAAACCCTGTTCACAAATGTGCTAAAATCTTCTTTCAAAGGGTGTTATGCATTTTGAAAACAGTACTCTTCAGTTAGAAATATATTTGTATTTAAAACAAAGCCTGAGAAATTTTAACTTGATGGCCCAGAATTCTGATATTCTCAGAAAAAGAGATCAAAGATGGGAATTGAAGGAGTCCCTGGTTTTCTCTGTTTAGGAAGACAAGCAAGAAGAGAAAACTAAACAGCAGAGCAGCACACACTCTTCCTCAAATGGAATATTTTAATGAAGCAAATGGGGAAAAACTGTTAAAAATAATGATTCCACATTTTTAAAGCCCTCCTTCCAATTATGACATATAAAAAATTCTTTAACAAATATATCTTGTTTTTTTTAAAATATCCCCTTGAATCAAGAGCTGTGTAATCAAATCTTCTGCTCAAAAGGCATTTTTGATAATTTTCAAATGCTCACCTCTTCCTTGGGTTAACAGCAGGCATACTAACAAACTTTTTCAGTCATTCTTCTGAATTTCTGTTTGTCAGCTAAGTTCTGGACTTATGCTGACAACAGCAATATTGTTAGATTTCTTCCTAGTGTAGGTTCCAGCTGTAGACATCAAATGAATATTGATTTTCTTTTTACAACTGAGAAAGCTTTAACAGACACAGCAGTAGTAATTCCTGGTAGATAAACCTGAATTTGGGACCAAATGTACTGTTGTGTTATCATTGTCAGTGCTGCCGGAATGAGAACTGGAAAAGAGCTGAATAGGCAAGAGAGTCACAGTATTCTTTCATGTGCATACATGGATTGAAATCATTTGGGTGGCAATTAAAGAAATATTTTTCAGAGAGATCCTGCATCTCAAAAACTCACCAAAATTATGCTTGGTATGCAGATCTATTTAGTAGGATTAAATGAGGACTGGAAGTAGGTTGCAGACCAGATGAAGTACATTTTCATTGACTGATTATGTCCATCTTAAAACAAATTAAGTCATTCAAAAAAGACCCAGAAATTCTGGTCATATCAGAATTCACTGGTTTATTATTATTTGTGGTTTGTGAAAGAAAGTCTCAATTCCCATTTATTTTGTATCTAAAGAAATTCCACAAATACTTTGTTTTTCAAGAGAAATTAAAAATCAACTCCTTAAGGATGCTCTTAATTACTAGTCATATTATCTCAGTGTTTTTTCCTTAGTGAGGAAAACCAATGAAAGTAAAAGGTAACACATCTGTATCATCTACCACAGGTCTGTAATGAATTTCACAAAATACTCTGCAAATATCACCTGATTATTCATGACAGAATCATGAATCTCCACATTCCTAGGAGTAAGGCACCAGTCTTCTGCAGGATTGCTAAGAGCAAAGTTAAGATTCTTCTCCCAAGCCCAATTCATACAACTTTGTATTCCAAAGCCTCCCTTCTTTAGGCCTTCTCAAGCCTTTCTTACTCATCATTTCCAACACAGCTTATGTTACTTGATGCAAAACTTAACAACTGAGGCCAACCTTAAATCACAAGAGAATCAACCTCTTCTCCAAAGAACAGTTCTGCTACTTAATCAAATGAGCCACAGGTAATGAGGAATGTGTTTAGGTGGCTCATTTACCTAAAGTGTTGTCCAGTTAATCAGGACTCATTGGGACTGCTTCTAACTCAATTGCTGACTATGTAGATAATTTTGAACAAGTTTAAAATTAGGTATCTCCCAACAGATGTTGTAAGGCTTTGTTAATTTTAACACCTAAAATGTACTTACAATTTAGCAGAACTTTTTTCTATAGCCCTTTAAATGTAATTCTAATAAAATAATAGGTTGAAAACTAATTTACTTAATTTTATTTTTAATAAAGGACAAGTTAATTTGCTAGGGATTAAAAGAAATCACATAAATTGAGCTGAAAAGCATTAATTTTAGAAAATAAGAGGTTCATCAAGTTTAATTTCTTGATTGGCCCCAGTTGACAGCCCTGCCTAACCTTGCAGGACATTTCTCTGACCTCTTTAGGATATTGCACTGAATATTCTAAAAATCAAGTGAAAGAAACCTCCAGCTAGAAACACTCCAAAACTTTTATTTCCTCCCAGCCACAGACACTGTTTAATGGAACTGCAGGAAGATTTATGCAAATGTTTTAGGCAGTACAGCTTTGCTGTGTACCAGGCCTCCACAAATTTTTTATGGAACTCCTTGGGGATGTGTGTTCTTTTGTACCATCTGGTCCAGGCTCCACAGAGGAGCTAAACAAGACCTGTTTGGTTCTGAGACTTACCCAGCTCCTGTAGGGAGCACATAAGAAGAAAAATCAGAAAGCTTGTGCTGAGATTGCAGGGGGAAAAAAGAAATAGAGGTGGGTGGGGGAATAAGGTTACATATGCTTGAAATACTGTAGCTTAACTGATTTATAGAGGAATCATAATTGTTGTTAATGACTTGATGTGACATCCTGGAACAAAATATGTGAAATGTCCCCTAATGTCACATAACCAAATTGCTATTTAGTCACACAATCAGCCTTGTTAGAGCAACTGTGCAATTTCATTCCTCACTCATACCAGTTGCATTTACTGGTAGTGAGTCATACAAATAATGATATGAAATACATAATACATTTTTATCACTCATTATAAAGCTGTAGACTGTTGGAAGTTGAATAAATAAAATGGAGTACATGTGCAAAACTCTGCACTTATCTAGTATTTATTTATAGTAAATACAGTACTTATCTATACTCTAGTACTTATCTATAGCACTTCACAAATATTTTGAGATACTGGAATGGATGACATACTGTTAGTATTAAAATCTTAGGATGATTAACAGTGAAAATGTACTAGGAAATGTACTATAAAGCAGTATCTCCATGACTGAAGCACTCTCTAGCACTGAAACAAGCTGGGATTGCACTGCAGCACTGCTCCAGCCAGGTAAAGTGCACCAGACTGGACCTTCTGCATTTTTCCATTCATGCACAAATACTTTCTTCTGACTTTCTGGCACATGTCTCTGCATCAGCTTAACACAGTAACTTACTGTGGTTTTAATAGACTTACAGATCTCAAGTCTTTCTCCTAGTTTATTGCACAGTTTGGGTCTGTATCATCCCTAACTGAATGTCTTTCAACATGGGTAGAGTATACCCATCCTTACAAACAGTGTTTGATATTTAAAGCTTTTTCTTTGCTAGGAGAGTATGGGAAATCCAGGAGAGGAACAAAAAATTAGGAAGGTCCCTCAGTGTTTGACTGTCACTGACCTGTACAACACAAGTGGGTTGACACATTCTGCAAAATTAGCCATATATATATCCCTGTTTGCACGACACTTGTCACTCTTCCCATTCAGATAATGAATAGTGCTATGATAATAATCACATATTTGTCACTGAAGTAGAGGGAAGATTTCAATGGCTGCAAAGAACAGCCTCCATTGCTGACTTCAGCATAGGCCAATGACCTTCAACAGCTTCAGCAGAGTCAGGATGAGATTTTTTTTTGCTTATTTCCTAAGCAAAGTTTTTTACCTATAAATTTAGTCTCTTTCCTATTCACAGGAATAATCCAGGGGTTTCACTGAAGCTGTTTCTCGGAAGCTGTTTTTTTTGAGGGTAGGGCCAAGCCTCAGTGCTTTAGCAGGTCACTGGTTTTCTCCATCAGCAGCACTGCTGAAAACAGCCCAGACCACCAACTGCAGAGCCAGCAAGTGGCTGGGAGTGGATGAGAAACCTCTTCTGTCTCCTGTCTCTTCCCTAAGTACCAGAAAATAACTCGAATACAGATGCTCCTAACAAAAATCTGTGGTTTGGGATTTAGCTGTTACTGTCCCATCAAAGATAAAGGTTTTAAAATATTTAGTAATCTCTGACAGTTGCAACACCTGAACACACAGGCATTATTGCAAATTACTTGGAAAAAAATTAATTATCTTTCTAATAAAAAATTAAATTGCAATTACTAGTCATTTTAATTTAAGGAACCAACTGTTCCTATTTGCAGTAAGATTGCATTATTGTAATTTCAAAATGATATTGGAAGGTTGAATGTGAGAATTTAAAGTGTAATCTTGCAGATGTTCTCACAGACGTCAAAACAACCCTTCATTGTTCAAATTCTCATTAAATCTATGAACCTCATCATCCCAGAAATTACTATCTTCTTTATGTTTCCACCATAAATAAATGTATTTTATTTGAAAAGCACCAAAATCTAGTTTAGGGAAAATGAAGAAAAATATACAAATGAACCCTGGCTCACTCTTTCCCAAAGTGTCAGTTCAGTAGCTGATGGTTATTTTCCATTGGAGCTTCAGGCAGTAGAGATTAGATAGCAAAAAAAAATTACCTGTAATATAGAAGGGCCTCCAAAAGCCCAGCAAACACTGATCAACTGCCACTCAGGAAGTCTCAGTATTGAAAATCTCAAATTAAGTGACACTAAAGACAAATAATCTTCTGTATATTTAGACAGGTTTTAGTACCACAGGAGGTGCCAGATGTAATATCCAGTATGCAAAATTTTGGCCAATGAAATTTTTAGTCTGGGAGGAATTTCAGGATGTGAACTTTAGGAGGGTCCGAAATGGAGTGAATATAAGTAATGAAAAAAGATTAAAAAATACCAGTCAACAATACCAAAACAATTTATCCAAATTTTTGTGAAAACACTTCATTTTAAGATGCTGACATTCTTAATTGCAAAATACTGTTTTGAAACGGAGCTGTTCACTTTGTATGCATCTAATGAAGAAATCAAAAGGTCAGCATCAGAATGGTATTTTAATAACTTAGATTTTGACAAAATGCCAAATTCCCTCCTGGGCTTTTGTGTTCATTGACACTGATGATGTATTTCAAATATCTACCACATATTTCAATATTCTCAAAATGGTTTTTTTCCCCTATAATTTTGTGCATGACAATTGCACATTTTAATTGCTATTTATTCATTAGGACCAGGAACAAAGGCTTGTAGGGTGACATTCCAGTTCTGTAAAGCAGCAGAACTATTTTAATGGCAAAGGTTTCCCTGGCATTAACTGTGTATGGTGGGAGATGCCTTCCAAGACTTGATCTAAAACCAGAACTTCCCTTTCTTAAATCAAAAAATTCCAAACAGAATATGTTGGTCCCCAGATGCAGGTGCAGGTCAGTCAGCCTGACATTAATCTAGAAACTGCTTCATTCATTTTCTGCAGACTCTGATATATTCTGGCAATGCCATTGTTTTTCCACATACAAGTCCAGTGAGTATAAGTGGCAAAAAAACCAGCATATGTTGCAGTTATTGTTTAATTATAATACTTAGAGAATAATTAAAATGATATTCCCACTTGATAACTTTTTTTCCTGTCATCTGACATTAAATGTCCCAGGGCCCTGGTCTTTAGCCACAGAGGATGTGATTTGTGTTTCTTTGAATTCTTACCTGTGAGTTTTCTGTGAACTGTGTTATCAATAGCAACAAGATTATTAATAAAAGTAATTTTAAAAAAATAATTGGAAAACTGGTTATTTGAAGAACAGACTTTAAGCTCTAAAGGCTGATCTCAAAGAGCAGCAGTAAAGTTTGGGAAACAGTACCCAGAGTCAAGGTGGTAAAGGCAGAATTTAACACCTGAAGGGCTATTTATTCATAGGTGCATTTCTTTCTCCTATAAAGTCCAGACCAAGCTTGTCACTATTTCTTTGTCTCATGAATTCTTTAATTTGGATTAATGTTAAGCATTGCTGCCAGCTCAGAAGATAATAATGACATAGTTAATGTACGCAGAAAACAGAATTTAGGCAAAGAAAGAAGTTTTCCTGGTCTGTCTGTTTCCAGTTTATCACATTACCGAACTGTTAAAGGTTGCCCTAAACAGTAGATATATTTGTAATTTAATCAACAGAAGCAGTATTGCACAACTTCTTTTGCTCCTATTATCCCTTATATGATAAAAATAAGACCAAAGGAAAAGGAGAAAGAAAGGAAAAAACAAATTCATTGTGTAGAGGTGGGGCAACTAGGAGTTGAAAAGACTGAAGAGAAAGAAATTATATTAGGGAATATGAATTAGTTTATTAAAGGTCAAAGGCAGACCCAACAATTGCTGGTAACATGCCCTGGAGAAGAGCAAGGGGTTTGACTGGGGAAAAACTGGTACACAAGAGAATCCCAGCTAAGTGAAATCATAATTTTTCTAATGACACTGAAGTTTTGGTCAAAAACTTCATGGCCAGATATAGTCAAAGAAGGAAACAATATCTCTATAATGACAACGAAAGCTCCAATGTTTAGGTCAAATAACTGGGGAACAGAAACACTGTAAAACCTGTATTTCTAGACTAATCAAAATTTAAAAGAAAGCATTTAAAATGCTTCATCAGAAGAAGCAATAAATGGATGTCACACAAGTTGAATCACAGAAAAATCACGAAGATGAGGAAACTGTAATAATGTAATTAAGAGAATGTTTAATTAGTGCATTTCATGAATGACAAGGCATGTCTGCAATGACAGCCCAAGGCAAAAGATATCTCCTGACATGAGGGTGGCCACTGTTCACTGACACATGGGTGGCCATATGCTATATGGGGATCCATATAAACCCACATAAGTAGCTTAGGTAAGCAACAGTTTCTCTCCCAACATTAGTATCTTCCATTTAGCAGCAGCACAGCAAGAACACCCTTTTTTGATATGTTATCAAAAAATCAGAAGGGAAAGGTATCACCTTCCCAATGAGAGCTGAGCACTGTCCTTGCCTACAGCTATGCAGAACTGCTAAAGTGCAGCCACAGGCTGTGGCCAGATGTAAATTTAAGGGCCAAAAAACAGCACAAAAAGTAGACTTTAAGAACACATATATATAGCATGAACATGGTCTTTGATACTACTCTCCCTGTAACCTTTATTTCACTGATGAGGCAGAGCATGACATGTGCAGTGTCTCTATAGGTGTCAAAAGACTAATTATATCAATATGCTACATTAATGTGGTTTGTGATGGAAGGAGACTAATACATGAGAAGTAGCAACGTGCACTTTGTTAAATCAGTTGCTGGGAATGAGACTCATATTTTTTAGTGGACAAGTAATTTTATTCCATTTTGAGATGTGGAAATAAATGACAGAAAAGACCTTTTTCTTCTTTGATGAGAGCAAATGATGTACACTCCTGACCAGCAAAACTGAAATGAGCTGAGGCATTTCTTTCTAGATCAGCTGAAATGGACAGGCAAACTTAATTCTGGAATTTTGTTTGGAGAACCTTAGCTTCCAAAACATACCAGTGACTGATTTCAATATAACCTGCTGCCAAACTGAGAATGGGATACTATGATAGAAACTTTACATCAGTTTTATCTCTTTCTGACAGCAGAAGTGTTCATTTGAGTTTTAAATTATTTTCTAAAGATAGACAAAAAAGCCACCTATCAGAACAAAAGCCACAGTCACAGTTAGATCAAGAATTTCTTTGCAATCCTACCAACCAGAAATCTCCTGAATTTGAGCTTTTCGCTGGACCTTGATGGTAACAGGAACACTTGTGACAAGCATAAAATCCAGACGTCTCCTGTGACTGAAAATCAAATTAATGACTAGATTTGACCATTCATAGTTCACTTCTCCTGGGAAAACTGCCCTGACCACCTTAAAGTAACCAGTCATTACATATATATACATTTAAGTAGTCTAGAGTACAGGAAAATGAGTGATGAAGCAACATACAAAGTTCCCCTTCATGCTACTGAAGTTACATCTCAAACCCTGATTCAGTCTCATCCAGGGAAGGATTTCACAATTCCTGCCATTTGATGCTACTCATTGCTCGTAATGGAATAAAACCACACACACTTAGGAAAGGTTATATTTAATATTTCGGTATATGCCCCAACCAGTCAGAAATCATTAACTCATTTGCTCATGAATACTTCTCTGCTGTGAGCTCTATTTTAAACTTGTCTGCATTAGAACTTATTTTTAGTGCTCCTTTATTTCTGTGGAGAATATAAGAAGCAGAACATTTTATCTCCCGTTCATAAAGGAGATATAAATCATCCCATTCTAAAAAGGTGGAGCACTTTTAGTTCTAGTTCTTTCACAATCAATTTGATCTAGCCTAAAAAGAGGCCCCATCCTGCTCTTAAACTGGCTTTCCTTATCTAACTCAGAGCATCATCAATGTTCAGAGTCTGCTTGCAGTAGAAGAAATGAGGTTATTTTTCTAGTCTAATTATTGCTCTGCTTTAGAAAATGGGAGAATTAATACAAAAAGGCAGGAGTGGCATTATAATTGAACAATCCACTTGCAAAGACATCAGCTGTCACTCCTCACTCCCAGTCCCTGGAACTAGATGGGCCTTAGGGTCCCTTCTAACACAAACAATTCCATGATTCTCTGAGTTTGCAACCCAGCTTACTACAACAGATCCCCAAGGCACAGTTTTTCTCCAGGCCTTACACCCATCTGCTTCTTCAAGCATTCACCAGGAAATTACTCTGGACATTCAAAATAGAGCTCCTTGCTGAACTTGGAGCTGCAGAACCTGAGACTGACCAATAAATATCAATCATGGTAGTTTCATAAGAAAATTTCATTCTCCATTGAGTGTGACTGAAATAATTAATCTGGCCTTCAGTGCTTTCAAAATGAGGCTAATCAATGTCTTATTGCCATCAACAACAGAAAATCATCTTGTGGCAGCCAGTGCCTACATCAGAGATAAATTCTGAAATTTACATTTGTTTTTATTTTAACACTGATTGCACTTAAGCATGCTAATTATCAGAATAATGATTTTTTTTTACATAAAAGAAGGCAAAGAGTATCAAAATCTGAGGGGACAAAAAACTCTGGAAGAAGCAGTAATCATTTGATAGAATATACAATTTTTTCAGAAAAATTACTGAAGTAGAGGGTTCCCTTTATATAATTATAAAATTATTGTTGGTATGACTGATTTAATTTGAATAGTATTCCCTGGGGAAATATACTGTGCTATCAACTTGAAATGATTATGATTATTTGGCCTTCAGCAGTAGTAGGATAAGTCAGCAGTGGAGCTGGATGGCAGTATGCCCACAGCTACACCTAATGAAATGAAGCACATCTGTGGCTCTGACAGGAGGAAATACCAGGGAACGGCTCCTCTCAGAGCAACTCATTCCACGCCTGATGCCAGCAGAGTCTCCAAGCACCCACAGGCAATACCACGAGGTCCTTTTACTCAGCTTTTACACAGAATTGAGGGAATTTTGATCACAGAGTGAAAACCAAGAGGGGCAGATGTTATGCTAAAAAATATTAATATAAAGAGGTAGCTGACTCTTCACCTTCTTCAGTTTGCCAGAAAATGCTGAGAGGGGTCTTCTGTGAGCTGGACTGCAAGAGAATGTGGTGGCCCTCAGTAAACAATTTCTCCTTACAAAAATGGTAAAATATGAAAACTGATATTTTTGTGATAAGTTAAATGGAGAGGAACTTCATCAAAGTGGCAATAACTGCTTTATTTTGAGCAGTTTTCTTAGGATCAGCAAGCTAATTTTATACCCTGCAACATTTGTGGGGGAAGACTTAGCAATGTCTTCCTCTGACATGAGAGGGGAACAGCCCCAGAGAACTGGTTCTTGGAGGACTTCTGCTCCACTGAACAAGCCCTCCATGGCAACTTAGAATAATATGGCTTTTTAAATTGCATTGACAGGTTGCACAATGTTTCTCTGCTGCTCTTGACTAACAATTTAGCAAGTGGATGAAAAGGAAAACCTCTTCCTCTGTTAGCTTTGTTGGCACTCTGGTGAGGGAGATCAAAGCAGGCGCTTTGAAGGAAAGAGAGTGAGGATGTAGCCAAATGATGGTTTGAGACAAAGGAGCAGCCTGCTTCAGGTCATAGATGGAAGGAAAAGGCCTGACAGAGAAAGAAAAATAGAATCCCTAAACATATGTTGTGCAAGCATACACAATTTGCTATCTTTCTCCATGGAGATTAAGCTAGACTCTGCTTTCACAATTCATTTGGACTGTAAGAGTGAAGAGCTGCCTGTCCAGAGGCTCTGGACCATTACTGCCCTTGATTTCGTTAATGGCAGCAAACTGGGAGCAGCATGGCCTGCCTCCCTCTTGACTCCTGTCCCTATAAAATACAAGTTCCTCACAGGAAAAGGAAATGCCAGAAAAAGTAAATAGCTTGCTTTCCATGTAAAAGCACAATAGTGTTCTGACCACAGTAAGCAGTTTTATCTCCTTCCATGCAAGGCAAAAGAGGTCTGTGCAAAAATAATCCCCTCTGTCATAAGATAAAAGCTATACATAGTCTAAGAATGACTTAAGCTTCCTGGGGACCTTACCCTGGGACATAAAATGATGTATTCAGCTTCTCCTGGACCTGTTCTGTTCTGTGGACAGTTTCCCTGGGGCTCCTAGGAAGCATCCAGACCCAATACATTAGCAGCTTATTCTTCAGCTTTTCCATTTTCAAAAATCTGTTCCCTGTTATCCCCTCCTGGAAGGAGGTGCTGCTAAGAGACGCAATGCAAAGCAAAAAGCGTAATTGGGATGGGTAGAGCAATCCGATTAAAACAAGAAATCTGCCTGACTGGGAGCAAAAGCCAAGAAATGAAGAAAAATATAAAAAAGGTGAAAACCTAAATAATTCTCAAAAAATCATTTTGATTTTTCTGTAACTCCCAATTCCAATCACACCAAAATAAAACAAAACAAACAAACAAAAAACCCAAAAAACCAAAACACCACCTTTTGCAATATTCTTCTGGTTGGAAAGGGTAATGCCAATGCAATATTAATAAACATTTTATTAACTTGACAGAGGCCCATAAATGTTTCTAAGAACACACAAAAACCAGATAAAATATACCATCTGTCCTCAAGTTCTGCAGAAGCTGGTGCCAGCAGTTCAGGCAAAGGTGGGTGTGGTACAATACCCACTGTCAAGGAAACTCTGCAGGGAAGATTGAAAAAAGAATGTTTTATTGGAGGTAATGAGAAGTCTGAAGTAGCAAGTATTTCTTTTCCAGGAGAACGGCATGATAAAAAAAACTCTGAAGGCAGAAGTTGGAGAAGATTAAGTAGGGAGGATGAGAATTTCTCCAGAAAGTTCTTATCTATAGCTAATATAAACAGGAGTATCATTAAATCTGCAAGAGTAAAAACCTATAGAACTAAACAAATTCACCAACATGTGACATTTTAAACTTCTGTCCATTGTTCATATGCAGTTTAAGTGCAATCCTGTTTTCTACATGACCTGTGTATCCCTTTATAGTACCAAGGACATCAGTGTTTTCCCCAGCAGGGCACAACGTGCAGTTCACAGCACAGGCATAATGCCACGGCATGACTTAGCCCACCTCAAAAATTATAAGAATATCTTGAAATAACTGAGGGGAAAATCCAACAACCCCCTTTATTCTCTAGAGAAATACTGATGATGTACTTCCTTGTCAAATTGACATGATTTCACTGTGGCTGTTCCACAAATTCCACAGGTTAAAAAGCTACAAAATAAGCTGGTTTTGCTTCCCCAAAACCCTCTTCTGATAGGGTATATGAGCCGCACTTCTATATACATACAGTGCTGCAGCCCAGAACAACACCTTACCCTGTTCAGGTGAAATTTGCCTGACCCGACATTTCTTTTTTAATAGGAATAAAAATTTCAAAGGATCTTGCGAGCTTGTGCTCTCTTTGCTGCAGAGGATTCTGGAAGACTTTCCACTAAAACACTAGTCGCTTTGTTTGGAGTTAAGTAGAATCTTTAATGTAATATTAGACTGCTTTAAGTATTTTTAGACAGATTTATTTAGCTTGATTTAATGCCATTTCTTCTAGACTTTGTTTTCAAAACTTCCTCTCAAAGCAATTTATTTTCTTTTAAGGGAAGTAGTAACATTGCTATGGAGAATGTATGGAGAAAAATATGTAGATAGTTTTTTATTATGAACTGTTTTCAATTGCAAATTTAAGGATATATTTATAAAGGCTTATACACTTAGGAGGTGAAAGCTTGGCTAAAATATAAAATCCTTTTAAGCAGCTTGGCTTTTATAGGATGCTACAAATTCATGAAGAAAGGAATACAGGAGGATTGTAAAATTTCATGCCTGACACTTGCATGTTATCTTTGGGAATCCAGCCTGAATAAGGAAGGCATAAAAGGAAAATATAAGCTTGCATATCTCCAATGTAGTGTCATAAATCAGAAATTCTGGACTGAAGGAAACCAAGATGAATAAGACAGGTGTCTCAGCATTTGACGTGCATCTACATAAAAAAAAGTTAATTATTTCAGATGTTGTATTTATTGTGAAGAGTACAATTTGGAATTAAAAATAAATTCAATAATACATATATGGTGATCAGTGACATTCATATGCATGGCTAGTTACAGACATAGAAAAGATAATTAAGATTTGGTGTCTCTATTTATAGAACAAAAGTGAAGCAGATTAATTGTCTTTAAATGTGAAGGTTGGAGTGAGCACAGGATAATATTAGCTGCTAGTGAAAGAAGATATAACTCATTACAAAGATGTGTTCTTTTTCAATAAAAATAATATGAGATACAAGAAAAACAAACTGATAAAACAAAAGGAAAGAAGCTACAATATAGGAAGTGAAGAACAACAAAAAATATGTTTTAATCCATTGGAACATGTATTTTTACTAAAGAAGTAAATGAAAATGATTGAAGATATAAAAAAAATCTATAGAGACCCAAGACAAAATAAAGGAGTTTTGGTTATACAAGTGTTTTTTCTTTAAATTAACTACTTGCAATAGAACTATGAGCCACTTTTTCATTGCAAAAAAATGCAGCAGCTACCATTATTTCACAGCTTTTGAGGCAGTCTTTAATGTTCAGGCAAGTCCACTTTTTACTATTGATAATTAAGGATATTTAAAGGAACACATATTCTGAGAGAAAAGTGTAAAGAAATTTAATTGTCAATTTTCTCAAATTCCTTGTTATTATATTAGTTGTCAGATAAAGTTAAATTATTTCAATAACTCAATTTACATTTCAAAACATTAAAATTGTAGAGCAGAGCTTCTTCAATCTGATATTAGGATTAGCACTTTGAAACACCCCTGGAGAAACTTGTAGGGTTTTTTTGGTGGGTTTTTTTTTTTTTTTTTTGTATGGCACAGTCATATCCAGTTTTCTGTAGAGCAGTCCAGAAAAGATGTGGCAAAAATACATCAAGATATTTCAGAATGGAGAGATTAGGCTGCTTTCTACTTTTAATTGATTTACAAAGAGCTGTAGAATGGCAGTGAAAACTCCCTATTGCAGCTTGCTCAGAGTGTCTCCAGTGCACTGTACTACTTTCAGTTCTTTTTTAAAGAAGACGGCTGCCGCTGGGCTGACAGAGAGAATTCAGCACTCTCTGACAATTCATGGCTTCTCTTCAGAGAAGTTTCCTTCTTCAAATATGAGTCAGTTTTGCATACCACAGTAGTTCCATTTGGACTTTTTGCCACCTGGTCACAAACTTGATATGAATATCACTGATCAGCAAGAATTAAAGTGCTGGGTTTATATGCTGAGGTTAATAAGGATGCTTTTAGTATGAACTTGCAGTTGGGGAGGGAAAGATGGCAGAGCAAGCTATCGGTGATTGTTTAACGCTTGCTAACAGAGACAAATAGCCTTCAGGTTATCTGTAACTCAGAGAAAACACATTAGATATGACTATGAAGTGATGCATCAACAGCAATTTTGTCATTTAGATGCAAAACACAAAAAAGAATTGAAATGCACCGTTAATATTCCTTACTCTAGTGAGTTGACCTTCTGCATACTGGTGATACAGTTCACACATTGAAAAAAGATGCACTGAAATTGAATCAGTCAATGCTGCTGGAATGAGGAAGGTTTTGCTGACTTCAAACTACAAACACTTACGAGAAACTTCAATGGGAAATTTGTTCCAGCCTTCCATCTAACCATGAAGCAACTGTGTTTGAGAACATTATGATAAGGTGAAAGCAAAATATGAGACACTGCATAAAATGTAAATAAAACAGAAAAACACAGATACAAAGGATAAGAATATGCAAAATATGACTCTGAAGATTTTTTTGAAGTCTCCTGATGGACATACTATATTGGCTGGGTAGCTTGATTTTTTCACATTTCTTTGATGGTTTTCCAGGCTAGCTACCATTTTACAGCAGGTGAAGTTGTATCATCATCACACACCACCATATATGTTGTTCCTGCACACGCAATGAGACTGCATTGCAGAATGAATGAAAATAGGTGTGTTTCTTCAAAAAATTAATGTCAGAAAAGCTAGAAATGATTTTATATCACTTTAATTTGCTGCCCTTCCTCTGTAATTTTCTAGGAGATTTGGAGAACTCAGCAACAGCCACTTAAATGGCTTTTTTGCCATTTATATCATACTGGCCATCAATAGCAATATATTTGATTTAAAAATCTGAATGCTGAAAGTGTTTTCCCCTTACTTTTCTCTTCTTAGTACTTTCCTTTATCAAGAGAAGCTACAAGTTTAAATAAGGCCGGATGTTGTCTGTCCTTTCATTGAAACAGAACCCAGTTCAGAAATGTCTCTTTTTTAGGACCAGTGTGCATCTGTGGAAAAATTCCATTGGTGCTTTTAGGATCCGCATATTTAGCTAATAGTGTAGTTCAGATTTTCCAGTATCTGAGACACTGTTTGTGAAAAAAAGACAAGTTGTAACTTTCAGATAGCTCAGCCTTACAAAGTACTGTGACACACTGTGCAAACATGATTTTAAGACTTCCAGGACTAGCAAAATTGGCAGCCAGCTCCTTTTGCAAACACAGAACTTAAACAAAAGTGCAAAACAGGCCCTGATGAGAAGTGAAACTTTTGAGTTTAAGCTATTTGAGATACTGAACTACTTGGAAGGAGGTTTGCAAGCCTTGTTTAGTACCTAAAATAACATCATTAGCAAAGATCATTGTATGAGATGATTTTCAAGTTCAAGATGGTCAAAAAACCCCATTAATTATAGTTTTATGTTTTTCTCTCTCTATCTACTAATGACTGTTTAAATTATCATGCAACAATATACACTGGAATTGTATGGTTAATTAAAAAGAAGAAGAGTTGAATTTTTACATTATGGCATCTTTGTCTATATTTAATGTATAATCTAGATGAGGTATATTGATAAGGGAGATGGAGAAGACACTTGGGAGGGAAAAAAACAAAGATCAAACATCCAGACGGACAACACAAAACATAGGAACTACTGAAAGTAAGAGACATGGAATAGGCTCAGATGACCAGGCCCTGAACAAGAGGATGTAACCAGGGCACTGCTGAGTGATGGCCCTGTCACAACATATTTGGCACAGAAATGAGCTACCCATTTCTGAATGGTGTCTTCACTGTATTATTAAATCATATTATAAGAACAGTTTAATAAAATTACAATCACAAAAGATGCCTAAATGTTCAAATGGAGATAGAGATTAAAAGCTTTATTGAGTTTAATTGAACAGTATGAAAACCTGAGAATACAAAGGTTTAAAAAATGAAGGCAGAAAAATTCACAGTGGTTTCCATATCGCAAGAAAGGACATCACAGAAATACACAAGGTATAGCTTGGGAGGTTGCAGGTGGGCAACCTGAAGAGGAACTTCAAGACTTTAGTGAAGCAGGAAGGTTAGATAAACTGGGAAGTCAATGTTCCCAATGGCATATCAGGGATTTACACATTTCAGTTTTATTTATGTTCACCACTACTTCATACATCAAGAGAAAAATTAGCAGCCAGGTCTATCTTGTTTAGAAAAGGAGGGGATTAGCTCTATGTTTCTGCCTTGCAGTACAAGGCTTAAAAGCCTCATCCTGGGAAACTGTGCAGCAGCTATGAAAGTATGGAGATAGCTGCTCCAAGAGTCCAGGGGAAATTCCAAATGGCCAAAGTCAATTTTAGAGGCCTGGGGTATCCGTGGGAAGAATACAGATTTCCACAGACAACAGGAAATCCTCTGTTTTTGGGAGAGTGAGACAGTAACCACTGCCCCAAGCATGGCTGGGAGATGCAGCCCACAAAGGGAACAGTTCACAGACCCAGCTAGGCAGGCACAGAGCTCACCTTGCAGGGCACCAGCAAGAAGCAGCAACTCAACTGGTAGGACACAGCTGCACGAGCTGTATTTCAGCAGATGTTCAAAGCCTAATTAGCTCCCCTTTAGGCTGCACTAGCACAGAGGGGATTTAAGATTTCTATGAATCCCTCAGTGCATAGGAAGAAGCCTAGCTGAGGGGAAAGGGAGCTTGGATGATACAGGAACACACTCCCATCAGCAGTCCACAGGAGTTGAACCCCAGATGGCAACTAAGTACCAAGTACCACACAACCACTGACTCACTCACCAGTTACTGAAAAGACAATTTATTCTGTCCCAGACAAATCCAGGACACAGTCCTAGACTTTCATAGCATGCCATGGCCTTGAGGAACACAAAACACCTTTACTTCACAGAAAATAGAGCATGTTCTGATCAGTACACCAGCACTGATTTATCATGTACAAATTGCACACACTGAGGTTATTTACATCAAGGTAGATGCACCATTAAATACAGCATATTACTGCTCCTGATATTCTCAAGTGCTCAGTGAAACCGGGTTTTCTTCTCTCCTGAGAGAAAGTTGCCTCCTTCATGCAAAACACAATTTAAAACAGTATTTGACATTTTCCAGGAAGCATTCATTGCACTTTAGAAAGGTTCAAGCTAGGACAGCATTCCACCCTCTGGTAGAAAAACTTCCTCTATTTTCCATTGGGTATGGATACTATAACTGCCAAAATCTGCACTTTTACCTAACTCTTTGGCCCAGCACCCAATTCAGCTAGAAAATGAGATCACACATAGGTACCTGCTTTCAGTCCTGCACACCAGAGAACAAGTGTCTTTCATTCCATTAGTGTTTTACGTCATGTGTTCTCCTGTTGCTTACTATTTGCATCAAGTAGAACCAAACGTTTTACCCACCTTTTCAGAAGGCATTGTTTACATTCTTTCAGTGCCTGCTCTGCACAAATAAAATGAAACTAAATGTAATTAAGCAGACTCCTTTCATCAGTGTTCTTTCAGTGCTTTCACTTAGTACCAAATTAAAAACAAGAAAGAGCTATGAGTACACACCTCTGTTTGCTACACAGCAACTTGTCCATAAGGACCAACTTGCAATGACCTGTGGCTCCATCCCAAACCTGTGGCTTTACTTGTATCAAGCCAGTAGAAGGTGAAATATTTGCAAGAATGGCCCAATGTTAGAACAAAAGTCTTTCACTAGGCATCATCAAAATATTATTACTTGAGCTATCAAAGATTTCCAGATTGTTCAGAAAACACAGAATCAAAAGGATTGGGTGCCAGGAGCTTTGCTATTTCTTCCAGCCTTGAATAAGAGACAAAAATGCGTGCCTTGTCTGGAACTGCTCCCATATTTGGGAAAAACCTCAATTCCTGTGAAAACTAACTCAAGAAATATCTTTGAATACTCTACAAACAAATAAAAAATCCAGATAAGAAGACTCATTCACAACTATCTCCACACTGTAAGTGTACTAAATTATCTCTTTTTATATATCCAGGAGCATATACAGCAGTGAAGAGGATCATTCAAGATTTGCAAATGCATAAATTAATATAGTTCTGAAATAACATTTTTAGACTTGTTTTTAATGGATCTGCAAAAAGAGTATGTGCATGAATTGATGATAAAAATAGAAGAGCACAAGAGAAAAGATGTTGTTTCCAGCTCCAAATTCTTTTACTCCCTTCCAGTTCTCTTTGATATTCACAAAACTCTTTCTTCATTTAAACCTCCACACAAAAACTTCAAGCCACTCCTTCTTATTTTCTGAGTGTAATTAAGGAATACAAACAATTGCTCTTTGTTGGCACCAGTGCAAGATGTATGGAGGCACTGGCATGTTGCACTCTATTAGGAATGGCGAAGCAGTATGACACAGACTCTTTCGTGGGTTGTACAAGAAAGTCAAGTTTATTATCCTTGATCTTCATTTATAGACAGGTCCAAGAAGGTCTGAGAGGTAAATCTCTCATTGGTCATTAAACCAACACATCACCATCATTGGTCAAGTGGAACACCATCTCTTGACTGTTTCTTGCAAGTAGACAACAAGGATCCTAAACAACACCTGCCAAGATTTTTGTCTTTCTCCAGGGATTGTTTGGATTCTTCCTTATGATTTCTCAGGCCAGAGTGAGAGAAGCTTGTGTGACTTAATTTCACATAGGCTCTGTGTTCCCTGCTTGCTTTTTGCACTTAGCATCCACACTAGCACTCACTTATTAAACAATATTAAGAAATGCACACAAACTCTGCAAATGTTTGAAATGCAGACTTCAATTAAGAACTAGATTTCATGGAGTATCTTAAATAGCTTGAACTGAAAGTCAAGATTCAATACCACTGACCAGTGAGATATTGAGGGTCTGGATCCCAGTTATGTAGAACGAACCACCTTGCAGTAACGAAGTGACTGTAGGCAAGAAAAAAATCTATTGTGTGATTTTCTGTTATTTTAATGAACATAGGTCATCTTTAGCTAAATGACTTCACTGAAATCAATGGAGTCCCTCAGGCTCTGGTCTATTAACATCAGGAATAGTTAGTATGCATTATTTGACCAGTAGTATGTCTGGAGTGTTGCCCATCCACCTAAATTCTGGAAGTAATTTTTTAATGTTTTCCTACAAATTAAAAGTAGTTTATAGTGTTCTGTAGGATGCTAAATCTACAAGATTAAAATAATTGAAAGGAATAAAAGTTGCTGTTTCATCTGCAGCTTTTAACACTGCATTGTTAGAATAATGGTAGAGAAGTAAAATACAATAAAGAATTTATGAACTCCTGTTTTAAGTACTAACAGTTGTAAGACGTCCCAAAACCAGACAAAACTCTCAACGCAAATATGCATGGGGAGACTCAGCTTGTATAAATCAGTGTAAATCCTCCACTAACTCTTGCAGGAGCCCTTGAAGGAATCAGCAGGACTTCTAAGAATGAACAACTCATCACCAAATGAAATTATGCATTAGTTTTTCAGATTTGCAAGTCAGGATCCATTAAATAAAGGAAAGGGTAGATCTGGAGTAACACACAGTTAATCAGACAGGTGAGTTATATGATACTTCTCTCTTCTCAGGAAGTAAATGTTAATTTCTGTGCCCATGAAATGCATCCTGCATCAGCACAAAGAGCCTATTAAAGTGAATAGCAGCAGCCAGGGACAGATGTGTTAGGGGAATGAGTTTCAGCAGCCAAAAACGTATTTCAGATTTGAAATCTGTGTTAGGAACCCATTCTAAATCTGACTTCTTGCTTTAAAAGACTGTAAGATTCCCACCCTCAACCATTGCCCTGATCTCTGGCTTGACATTCCATTCAGTGAAAGTGGTGGAAAATCAGAAGCAGCTTGGATAATATCTACTGAACCTTCTGACTCTCCATGCTCATATAGCCCACGATAAATATTTCACATGCTTGCTGTTTCTTTCTCTTAAGACCCTGCTATCTGAAAAATCCATTCCATAACTCTTTACTTCACTTTATCAATCAATTCTGCAAACAGTAGAAATTCTCTCCTCTGTCTTTACTTCTCAGATGAATAGTGTTGAGCAGCAGAAATTATAGAGTCCTAATAAGCTCTTAGATTTCTTCAAAAATTAAACCAGGGCTCAGATATTTTCTTACTGAAGCTGGGGTTCATACCTCAAGATACATTCACCTCTATTTGTGGATTTGAGAAAATAACAGAATGTACTGTTGAATGTGCGGAAAAGAATTCTACTGCACCCACCACACTCTTACACATTAGTAACGCAGCATTTTATTATAGCAAGTTCATTTTTTAAAAACTACATTTATTAAAAAAAAAAACCTTAAAAATGCAAGTTATATAATATAGTGAAATTATTTCAAACATTTAAATAACAACCTACTTAGTTAAGTTTAGAATTGGAAATCAGTACTTCAATTAATATTCACATTTTCAGATCTTAATTTCTACTAAACTAACTGCATTACTTCACTTAATAGCTTTTCCTTCCTGCAGTACACAGCTAAACATTTCTGTATCAATTACTAAATCTAAATTAAATGTTCATTGGAGTTATTTACTTCTCAGCATTCTCAAGCATGGCCATGGTCCATGACTCACAAGCTAAGTTTTGAAGGTTTCTTATGATATAATGACTATTAATTACATGTAAAATGTTTGAAAATGAGTGAACACTTTAAAAATACTTTGGATACAACTTAATTTTACTTATTAGCAGCAGAACAACTCTGATGAAGAAACATAAACTGAAGATAAATTGCACTGATGTTGCTGTCAATTTAAAATGGCTAACATGTGGTAAGACAATTATTCTCAGGAATTTCTTTTACAAGCCAAGCTTGGATGTAAGAAAATTAAAGGAACAGAGTAACCAAAACTGGTAATTTCATACAGTACAAACTCTGTTGGTCAGTTTAATTCAAGAATTGTGTATGTACTCGATCCTTTAAAATTGTTTTTCCCTTACTGCATTTTCACTGGGATTTAAATCAATTTCCAGTAACTAAGAGGTTTCTCTCTCAGTGTTTAAAGAGGAAGGGTTACAAGGAGCTTCAGTGTAGTACAAGGCAAGGCAAAGGCAAAGAAGTTCTTGGTTCCATTATTACACATAACATTTTACAGAGATGCACATTGGTCACAGTAGCATATGGTAAAGAACAAACACCTTTTGCCTCATGGGTAAATTGCACATAAACCACCAAGATGTTAAATTCATAATTATTTTGACCATATTTGGTATCAACTTTTACCACTAAAACCACTTCTACCACTAGTTTGGACCTCACCCTGCTAAGTGCTAATGTCTGCTGGAATTCATGGACAATAGGAATCTCATATTCCACACCAGACTTTGAAGTCCCCTAGTTTTAGGACAAGAACATTTATTGATAATAAATATTTTTTAAAATAATAAAATAATAATTTTTAACATCTCTCCCCATGCATCATGCCTACTTTATGTAGTGATTGCTGGGATGATGAACATAAACCACCAATACCAATGAGGCACAACACAGTGAATATATCAATGGAAACATGTCATTTTGCAGAGCTAAAATTTTGAAATCTAACCTTTAATTTCAGAAAAAGATCTTCCAGTAATAAAGCCATTACTGCAGGTTATACTGTTTACAAGCCGAAATTTCTATATTAAAATAAATAATTGCCCATGACTGAAAATGCTTAGATTCATAATGATAGTACACAGAACATATTTTATGTTTCTCCATGCTCTAAATTTCCAAAATATCTTAAAACTATAATATGATCCCACGTGAATTTACATTTTAATTTCTATTAAAACTCCTTTATATTGGCCCCAGAAGCATCCAATCTCAGCCCAGAGAACCTGTCGGATATCAGAACCCGAGCTGAGTTCTCAACCTGCCCCTCAGGACAGTCCTCACACACACATTTTCCAGCTCTTCTTGCATCTTCCCAAGACAGGCCACTCGTAAAGGGACTCAGCCCAGTCATTTGAATTGCTCCTTCAGGTGACCACCTATCTTCTTTTTGTTTCAATAGGTTGAGTCAAGGAAACCTTTGCAGAGCAACAAAATGCAGTACAAGTATTAATTAAATTTGTTATTTTCAGTGTAGAATTCAGCTTGAAGAAACCCAGTCTTTTAAAACAACCAAAAGTAAAAAAAAAGTAATAAATTCAAAAAGTCTCTCTTGCTGCATTGTTAAAGACTGCATTGAATTGCATACAAAAAATAATCAAGGAAGGGGACTTTGATCTCCAAAGCCTGAAATTAGCCCAGATCACTGCTTTTGTACTTGCAAGCTCAGTAAAGAAATAACCTGAGAGGAAGAAAGCTTCTGGAAAGGCTTTACTGGCTATGCCAACAGCAGCCAAAGGCCTCATGTTATAAATTACAGTATTTCTAAGCAAAGCACAGGGCCTGAAAACACCATAGCAGGACAATTTTTTTTTTGACAGATTGATAAAGTTTTGAGGTAAAGTCCTTACCAGAATTTTCTGGAAATCTCCTCCAGATTTACAGTGTTGTGGAATATAACTCTACTTTCTTTAGAGATTTACTGCATGGGGTTAATTGCATAGCTTAAGTTGAAGTGACTGTAGGAGGATGTCAGAAAGAGACAAAATTGAAAGGAAAATGAGATAGATTTTTTTAAGTTTTGGAGAAAGCCTGGATAAAAGCTTTAGGAGAGATCTGATTCTCTTAGAGGGAAGACTTCCTCTAAGACATTTTCTGCAATTAAGCACAGAGGCCACTGCCTGAAGAATGCAGAATTGGCAGTTGCATGGTAAAGACAACAGGAAAAGTTGTTCTTCAAATGGAATGAAGTTCCAAGCAGCAAAAGGTAATAAGCTACATTTACAGGTGACTGTTTAGGTTTCTAAGCCTTCTTTCTGTTTCTGATCAGGTGCTGCATACCTGGCCGCAAAAAAATAACTGTTTTCCTGTAACTTTCTAAAACCAAAGTGGGAAACAGAAGTAGCTCTAATGGTGTCTTTAAAAAAAAAGCTTTTGAAGGTATTGTAGTGCTATGAAAGATGTAAATATAGACAATTAGAAGAACACTGCTATGTAAACAACCAGAGACCATTAGGGAATTATCTACAGTTTCTCATATAGGTCTGCTGACTATAAAATAAAATTGAACAATGTTGTATTTCAAGATTTAATTAAAAGTCTTCTATGTACGCTAACCGTAAACTAGCTGCTCTTTCAACTGAAAACAGTTAAGAACTTAAATGAAAATGGAATATTTTCTATGTGGCTGCCAATGTCTAAAAATTATCAAATTTTTTTTAAAGTTTTCTACTATTACACACTTAAAATGAGCATAAGCCACTGTGGCTTATGAGATATGTAGTACAGAAGTTTCAACAATATAAGGAAAACGCAAGGATCACATGGTATAAGCTTTGATGATACGAAATAATTTGCAGAAAAACTGGTACCTTTAATCTTGTGGGGAGGGCACTGCTCTGTGACCAAATCCAGGAGAATGGAGCGCAGCAAAGTAGATAGACCTCCATCCCTGCTCTGCAGTCTGCTCACCAAAGACATGTGTGGAGCACCTTTGCTAAGGGATGCAGTAGAAGTTTTATGTTGATTGTACTGATTGTGCTTTGGAGAAGACAATTAATGGAGCTAATCAGCATTGAACTGCAGCTCAGATTAAACTGAGCCAAATGCCCTCCAGGACATGTCTCTGGTTTAAATTGGAGATGGGACATAGTAAGGAAGGTGCTATCTACAATTAGAGATATTCCAAATCTGCCAAGCTCTGCAAAGGTCCTCCTTGCTCCATCTACACTCCTGATGCATTTGATCCATAACCTTGATGTGTGAGCTAAGTAAAAATTCTCACTGGAGTAAAGCACAGGGCATAAGTCTCCTCCTGCCATCCTGGTGGAAACAAGATGCAGAAATTTGGTACACTTATCACAGCTTAAAAAAATCCATGACAATCCCTTCCTGCTTTGATAAATACATTAGGTCATTATGTGCATAAAATCATATGGAGAACAACAGCAATGAGAAGAAAGAACAAGCTTCTGAAATGTTAAGCTTAGCTGAGTCAGACAGGTTCCCTGGTAACAAAAGCAGTTACATTTATAAATACGCTGAAGCCCCCAGAATATGGATTATTTCCCATTGTTTTTTTTAAAATGACTTCTTTAAAAGTAGAGATTTCTAAAAAAAAGAAAACAAGAACTTTTGCCAAGATATACGAGGAATTATTTTCTGCCCCTTTTTGCACACTGAATTATCCCAGGACTATTGACTCTGAGAAATGAATTTCTCAATGTGACTATAAAGGGAGCAAAATCTCCTCACTACCATTAAAATGAAGCTATCCAGCTTCTACTCTCACCTTTGGGTTCATTTTAAACTAAGCATTTCTAATAAAAATATTCTGCTTATTTAATGCAGTACATAAAAAGGCAATAAAGTCCAAGGTTGTAGGTGTTTTTACATAATTTTAATTTATAATAAAATAAAAATACACAATATCTAAAGTACGGCTAAAAATGAACTTACCTCCTCTCTACTTTAAAGTATTAAGAACCCTATTCACATTTGGATAACTCTGCATTTATTTTAACTTCATTATAAAACAGTTATCAGACTAAACCATATCAAAATCTTGTTTGCACAAAACCCAATCTATTTTTGATACCACTATTCCTTCATATCTGAGTCATATCAGTCACGACAGCCATCAGCATAAAACTGCAACTCACTTTAAAGTTCTCAAATGTATATAAACTTTATTACTTGTCTTAGTTCCCTGCACTGGAACCCCAGCTAATAATAAATCAACATTTTACAGAATATCTTTTAGGTCTGAGAATCCAAGTACTAGTTATCTACCAAGGTAAAGACAGAAATTAAGGGAAATTTCATACAAACATCAATGTCTGTTTGCAGGATTCCCCAATGTTCGACACTTCAGATTTGGCTGGACAAGGTACTGAACCATCTTCTCTGGACTGTCATTTTGCCAATTATGGTTGGACCAGATGACCCTTAAGGTCCCTTCCAACCTGGGATTCTAGGATTTGATCATTTTGTGATACAAATTACCAAGACTGGTGCTAAAACAAAACCACAACAGAAATATCTACACACAACAGAATAACCTACAAGTCAAATTTCTCCTCCAAGTCTTTTTTCTTTCTAAAATTAAATGACTGGCAACAAAACACAAGAATCAAAAAGCCAGATCCAGACAAGCTTATTCCCCACCTACAGAATCCTTTCCTATGGAAAAGAGATGCATCTGTTGAGAGGTTTCCCCTTCTACCTCACTCCCTGACTTCCCTCACTGATCTCACTACTCTCTTCAACTCAATAAGCAAAGCAATGTATTTCCCTGCTGCAAAAGTTCTCACTGACTACCCAGTGTTGCTGATTTTCTGTTTTTTCACAGTCCCCTCAATCTAATTAATTCTATTTCTTCTACTACCTCGAATGCAACATCTGCCCATTCCCCAGCTCACAAGTCTGCACAATAAAGGTCTATTTTGTCTTCATCCTTGCATTTACCTATCCTCATGCTCCATGGTCATTGCAGTCTTTACTTCTTTTCACTTCTAGCATTGGAAGAAGCTCCTGGGAACCTTCCACTGTGTCCTGGGGTGACTTTATGATGCTGAATTGCATCCCTATCCATCTGTTTAGCCCAGAAATAAGTTCTGCACCTTTAAGACTGGTTCTGAGAGTGAGGAGGGGGAGAAGCAGCGCGCAGTTTGTTTTCAGAAACTGCACTCGCTCCCCCGCATTCTCTTTCATGGACTGTGTTGTCTGCAGCATGGACAGCAGGAGAGAGCTCTCCTTTGCTTTTTACTTTGCTTTTTTTAGCTAGCTGAGGCAGAGAAGTTCCCCAGACTGTGGCTTTTCTTTTTCTTGGAACTGATCAGCCCTGCTCTGGACCGAAAACCCATAAAAACAGCGGGAGCTCACGCCTGTGGCCCAGCGGGGCCGGGATGCAGCGATTTCCAGGGCGGGAGGGACTGATAAGAGACTGAGCGAGCCGAGCTACACCCCACGACAAAGGACTCTCTCTGAATTTGCCATCTCTTCAGAACAATGAGAGGTTCCATTGTTTAATATTACTCATTTTTTCATGTCTGTGAGTACATTTCTTGTTAAATAAACAGTTTTTTCCACTTTTTTCGGAGGAGGCTTATCTCCTGAAGGGAGAGGTTTATCTACCAAAGGGCGAAAGAATTTTGTTATTTATGAAAACACCCCTTTGGAAGTTCCACTCCAAATTTGTCCCAAACCAGGACACACTGCCTCTTCACACTTCTGCCCCAATCAGCCTGCCTCTTCCACAAATGTTTTACCATAAAGGCGTCTGGCTCTGGAAAATTGAATGCTTTCTGCTTCCTTTGGTATCTCTGATCATGTCTTTCCTGCACAGCATAGGAGTGTGACAGACAGGATTGAACAGAGGAACTGGCTAGAATTGAGGGAGCCAAGGGGGCTCTTCAGGGGCTGTACTGTAACTCCTGCTCATAATTACTGTCCAATCAGGCCTTGTTTACTGTTGTTCTTAAGGACTCTCTAAATATGAAGTGGTCTAAGTAACATGTAGGATGCTCTAAACTGGGATTAGCTAATTCCTGGGCACTAAAAGAGGTTCAATTTTATGATTACAGGAAACTCCCAGAGATGGACCCAGCTGTGCCTGGAGCACACACCTGGTGAGAACAGCTAGAGACTGTCAAGGAAACACAGAACTGTCCAGTCACCTGCCTATTACAGAGCCTATCACAGTACATACTTTAGTTCAAATTAAATATTACAAATTGAAACAGAGGATTTAAAATTCTGAAATGGTTCTAAAATTTTTTATCTAAAGTTAGAAGGATGGAATTTGCATACACAAGCCCTAGTCCTTTGCTATGGAGCAGAAGACCATATTGCAGAAATGAAGGCAGTTAAACAAGTAGGTCCCCAGAGCATTTTAAGGGGTCTCCAGCACATTCTTAGGGTTCCCCTCTTGTTTGCATACTTTTGTTTTAAAGCTGAGGTGTTTGACAGCAGATCAAGGGCACTGAGGGCTGGCAGCCCAGGCAGAGAGGGACTGGGCAGAGCAGAGCAAAAGGAGCTTGATTGGGGGAGGACAGTCCAGCATGATGGCAGCAGAGCTGCACAGCCAGATGTGGATGCAGCCAGAGGAAGCCAAAGGTTTTCCCAGCTTCATGCTTAGAGACAAGAGTGTTGCTTAGGTACAGGATAAAGTAATTACACAACCACAGGAGAGACATGGTGAAAGCTGTGGTGGGTAGGGAGCAGCCCTGCTTGCTCCATCAAACCCCCCACATGCAAAACCATTCCAGGTAGGGAAGCAGAGTGCCTGTACAGAACTGAGAGTGAGAGATACTGGCTTGAAGCCAGAGCTGTCAGTTTGAAGGAACTTGGGAAGGGGAGGCTGAGAGTACCAGCAGGAGCACTGCTGAGCAGTCTCATCTCAAGGCAGGTAACAAGCCTGCTCCTGGAAGAAAAAGACTACAGGAAGATAGAGATGTTCATGCACCAGTTTCAGAACCAATATACAACAGGACTTCTACAGAAGAACAGCCCTTATTTCAAGGCGAAAAGGCATCAGCACAGTGAGGGGGATACCAGTGACTGGTCCACCTCATCAGGAGTCTTGTGCATCTTCACACTGAGGAAACAGGGGCCCTGGCTGCCAGGACAAAGCACAACGTAACGAAGGGAGACTGCAAATCAGAGGGTTATAAAGGTGGTTAAGTATTGGAACAGGCTGCCCATGGAAATGGTGGAATCATGATCCCTGGAAGTGTTCAAAAAGCATGCATATGTAGCACTTAGTGGTGGACTTGGCAATGCTGGGTTAACGGCTGGACCTGATGATCTTAGAGGTCTTTTCCAGCCTGAATAGTTCTATGATTCTAAGGGAAACTAAAATCCATCAGTAGCATCTGCTGTCACGGCAAAGCTGGGTTTTGCATTGCCTACATTCATTCAACTTTTCTTTTTCCTCTCCAAATAGTCACTCCAGTGAGCTAAGTGGTGGTGGTAAACATGAAAAAATTGCTACTTTGCACAGCAATTTGTCATAAACAGCTTGTAATTATTGCAGGAAGAACATGAAGATTGAGTGAGAACAGATTGAGTGAGAAAACAGTGTGGATGGTTCAGAAGAAGTACCTGAGAAACTGACACAAAATATGACAAGCTGGAACAAACCGTCACGACTTCTAAATTCCATCCGTCTCGTCAGTGATCAGAAGGGATCATGGGAATGGTCCTGGGAACCTTTCTCTCAGACTTGAATTTGGTTGATTAAATATAAGACATGTACTTTAATAAAGTGCTACTGCTGAGAGATGCCCTCTAACAAAAACATTACTCTATACTTCGGAGGAATTAGAAAAATATCACAAAACATTCATTAAAATAGTCATATTTCTGTGAAGTCTCCCACTCCCAACCGAGTTACTAAAGCACTGCTAGTGTGGAGCAGCAGTTAAGTTTTGCATTCAGATGTTTTTGCACTTTATATCTTGGTGCTTTCTTTGAGATTTATTCATCTTTCTGCTTGGTGTATGAGACTGACAATTTTTTAAAACCTGTTTGATGCACTAAAGATGAAACAACAGAAAAATTCCTTCCAAAGACCTTCCTTGGGAAGGGTTTTTGCTAGTCTTCATCCGTTTCAGAAATATCCTAGCAAAAATACTCACTCTATCAGGCAACAAAACTCTGAACTCTCTGGCAAAGGCTGTGAGCCCTGAGTAGCTGGACCTGGCTGGAGGCAAGGGAGGCACAGGTCAGCCAACAACAGGAAAACCTGGCAGAGCTCTGAAAAACTTTCATTTATGACATCTAATCAGAAAATTGCAAATGAATGAATGGCAGCTAATCAAAATGCTCCTGTCCATCCACCCCAACTGGAAATATGCATCCCAAAGCCTGGTATGTGCCCAGCAGCTGCTCCCATGCCTAACACAGAGAGTGGACAGTGGAGGGTAAGCCCTGGTCATGTTTTAGGAGACCAGTGCAAACTGGTACATCACTTCACTGATTCCTCACAACCCAGACTCATGGTGTGGTTACTGTGGGAGGGGATGTGAGCCAGACTCTTACTCATTTCTATTTGCAAGCATGGGTGCAAGCAAGTCCATAACTGCCTCACAGTGAGCTATTTAGAAGAACGAGAAATATGTTTAAGAAAAATGACATTTGAGAAAGTCACAATCTGTCTGCCAGTTTTTTCTCTTCCTCTATCAATTCACAGCAAGTCTTATTCATTGCCCATTCTCTGCCTTCTTTTTCTTCTATGTGAGTTTTCCTGCTTCTTTCAGTCTTTAGAGCATTTAAGGGACTCATTGATTTTTCTATATAACGTTAATCTTTGAATTGCTTTAATATTTGCATCACTGTCAAGAGCAGAATCTCCTTTGCTGAAGGCTATGGTACTGCCAGAAAAAAATTTAAATTTAGTTTAGTATATATACATATATATTTCCTACTTCCCACACACATAAAAGCAGCACACTCCAGTTGGAAGTTCCTTTAAACTCTTTAATTATACAGGTTATTTAGTCTGGCTCTTTCCTTTCTGATTACTTTTTAACTAAATTAAATGTCTGCCTCTTGCTGTCCTCTCTACATTAGCAGCCCTATTATTGATTTTTATTATCTTTCCAAAGAGAAGGTTTTGCAGCTGATTGCCATTTACACTGTAAGCAGTTCACTTCTGCTGAGGATTCCTGCTGCCACTGAGACTGCTGAAGACGGTTCTCTCGCAGCTCAGCCATGCCCAGCACTGCAGCAGGGATTACTGCAAACATGACACAGTTTTGCATGAGAAGCAAAGACAAATGCACAAATGCCTCTGTATCATAAAGAGCACAATTATATTGCTTATTTATGAAGTATTTTTGTACCAAAATAGCTCCTTATGAAGGTTTATCATTTACCAGCCAGCTCCGTAAAGAGGTTCCTATTTGCTCTCCTGTCTGCAGTAATGTTTGCAGAAGAAAACATGCTGCTTCTTTTTCTTCACTTGCAATCAATGTAGGGGAAAAGCAGGTAAAAGGGAGAAAATGAGGAAAACAAAAGTAGTAAATATTTTACAAAATATTTGGCCGTTTGACAACCCCAGAGATGATCATGAAGGGGCTGACAAAGGATGCTCAAGTCCAGTAGTGGGATGGTTGGTCACCAGTGCAGTGGCTGGAATTACCTGCAAACAACAAAATGAACAGTTCCCAACAGACACAGAGCAGGTTTTCTTTTTCTCTGTTGGGTACATCTGAACATCAGAGCAACTTGGTTCAGTGATAACTCTTGTTTATGCTACATTCCTACCTGAATGCTTCAGAGGCCTGATTTCTCATTGATTATGCTACTTTCCACTCCTAGTAGCAGCATCAGAGCAGAGGTATCAGAGATACAAACAACAACAAAAAAAGCCTGAAGTGGCAACACTGATTTGTTTTGCTTTTACACTTTTCCTCAGCCACAGTTCTGAATTCCCAAAGCACAGAATAAATGGTCAAAACCAGATGAAAATGTAAACATAAATTGATGATTCAAAAAGAAAGCTGGAGAGAAGAACACTTCAAACAATAATGGTTTAGAGTGGATTGAAAAAATAACTACCATTAAAATAAATGCAAAGCCTTCTGACAAGCCTAAAGAAAGAAGAAAAAAAAAAAGGAAAAAAAAGAAAGTATTGCAAGCTGGTATAGGAGATTATAAATATAATTACTAAGAATATGCAACATTTTACATTAATTAACATCTCTGCCTTTCTCCCAAGTATCTACACACTTGGATAAAAAAAATCTGAACAATTACTTAAATTATTTTGCAATTTAAACCTTTACAACTTGAGGTATTTATACAATGGGACGCAAACTTCTCTAAATTGACAAGTTTAAATGCAGGCTTGCCACTGTGCAAGAGTAGAATCTCTTTTTATCAGGGTTAGGGATACCATTTTGATAGTCACAGAAATAACTGCGGTTGAGTATGAACATACTGGGTTGTGGTTACAAACAAACCAGCCAGATAGTGACTGTAGAGTGAGTGCAATGGCATTTGCCAAAATCCCACTGCAACGTCCACAGGCACTAGGCTTCCAGCTGAGCAGCACCCAGCCTGTGGCTACAAATGGGCAGTGTTGGGTAGTGCCACTTCTGAACAAGTGCTGCCCACAGGACACATAAATCACAATGATCACAGTATAAACAGGAAATGCAATTTTGCTTTTTCTGGAATATATATGTGACATCTATAAAGTCACCCTCTCAAACACATGGCCTACAAGTACTTTAGCTTCCATGGAGTTAAATAACCCTACTAATATTTCTTCTTCCTGCAGAATTTCTGGAGTGAAAACACAATCAAATAATCTTCTTTTACTGTTCCCTGAGTCACACAGATTATCCTCCCTTGTATCACAGTGATGTTTTGCTTCCCTGGCAACTGTACCTTCAGTGACACAGTGCTCAGGCTGTGCCCTGAACTGCACCTCAGCATGGAACAACTACAGCCCATTCATTACAGCACAACCTTCAGGGAAACTGCAGAATTAATAGTTTTATAACACCCTGAAAACATATCTGATCAATGAAAGAAACACTGCAGTCCATCATCTTGCTCTCTGTATCCACTACTGTTCCATTATTAGTGGTTTCTTTCCTGGATTTTGTTGTCAGGTTGGACAATTTTCCTAGTAACTGAAAATTAGAGTCCACCTAACTCAGTGGAGTTTCGCTGTGTACCCCAGGTGTCAATTCACATGTTTAAGAGTCATAATGTCTAAAGGTAAAAGCATCACTTCTCACATATTGTCTTTTTAGTTAATTTGGTCTTACTGGGGGACTGGGACATATCCCTGGGTGATTTTGTAGGAGACCTTCCTTAAGTTTCTCATCAGTCACACCCACCCACCTCCAAATTCATCTCAGTGCCTCTATTCAGACCAGCACATTTTTCCCTGAGCCCTCACAAGCCCTATCTGATTTTCAGGCCAGAGGGGCAAAAACAAAAGCAAGGTATGAGTTTCAAGGGTGGCCTTGAAAATGTGGTAGGATGCTTTTAAAGTAATTTATTCCACTTTGGATTTGATATCAGTTAGAATAAACTAAACTTCAAATTTTTAATCAGAAGCTTTTTAATGCTTTCTGAACCACTATGGGGAAGAGGTCACACTCCACAGCAGGTTTTCCTCTACTAGGAGAATTTATGGTGTTGCAAGGTAAAATTGTTTGCCACCTAGCTCTTACTGTTTCATAGAAGCTGATTCACAACACTCTGTTAGTAACCTTTATTAAAATTGTATCAGTCATTTCCCTTCAAAGAGATGATGTATGCAATTTTTCATGCTACACCAAACACTGGAAGAAGATAGAGAGACACATTTGAATTTACATAAAGATTGCAAGCTGTTGTTCCAAAGTAATTCTGAAGTGGTGTGCCCTGTGAGTAGGCTTTTGATCTGATCAGATTTCTGCATATTGAGTGTAACATGTACAAAATCTATAACTGGAGTCTGTTTTCTGAGAAGAGATAAATTGCTTCTTTCTGTTAAAGGAGAAAATAGTACATTTCTGGACAACATCTTCCAGGCCATTTTTTTCATGTAAATTGAATCTTATTTTAAATCCAACAGATAATAAGAATTGATAAAAAATTTAAAAGAAATTCTTAAATACTTTTTCCATTTCAGAAAGGTTACACTTTATTAAGTATATATTTTTCTTTATATTTTTTTCCTGAACCATAAATGCTGTATTTAATTGCTTATTTAAGGAGCATCTATATGTTGGGATTGATGTGTTATTCCAGACCTGCTTGCATCAATTTGCTACTTCTGAAAAACACCCCTATTTCTGGGGAATTCCAGCTAGGCTCAGTTTTTCTTAGTACTAGCTTATAATTTTGCTAGTCTATATACTTAAAAGACATTACCACATTTCAGATAGGAACATCATAAGAGAACACTCCCTGTAAATACTGAACTACCCAATCAATCAGTCAATCAATCACTCAATTTCCAGTGTTCTCTAGTCTCCATAAACACTGAAATTCCAGAGTAAAAATAAAGAAAAAAATTTATGGATTTTGTTTGGTTTAAGTTTTAAGCTTTAGTGTCAATTTTCTTGGGCTGGACAGATGAATTTTTCTTATGAATTGCTCATGTTCTTTAAGTCCATTTTATTCTAGAGTGCCTACTTTACAATAAACAACCCCCTCAAAGCATTTCAGTATTTCTTCTTCAAAATACACCCAAAGGAAAGGGTTTCCCCAAGTTTGCTGCATTTTCACGAAAACTAGGATTGAGAATCTAAAAGCAGACATGTTCCCACTCTAAAAGTTCAAATCACAAGTGCTGTACTTCTCCAAACTCTAAACCTAACAAACACCAAATAGAATACAAATAGCCACAGCAGCACAATAACACACGAAAGTATGGAGCAACAGGAGTCTAATGTGTGAACCCTTCTACTGCAGACTGTAGCAAGAAGAGAGTTTGCAGCAGGTCCTGAAATGTAATCCTTCCATGCTGAGTGCAAAAACCAAAAAACCAACCAACCAACCAACAAAACCCAACGAAATAAAGGACAGGGGAAAAAATGGATTTAGAATGAGATGATTCCTAGCTGAGATTGCTGTAGAGGAAAGACTACAACATCCAAAAGCTAAGTAAACAAGGACATTAATGTACGCTAGGTAAAAACAGGAGTAGAAAGAAGACAGCCGTTAATGTCTCTCTCTGAACTAAGAAAACCCCAGCAAGCACTGAGACATTCAATTTGCAATTTTACTAATCTCTAAGTATAACTGTGTGTCAAAACTCCAGGTAAATCATACATGAGCACAGAAAATGTGTGCTGTGTGGGCAGAGGAGCAATACATCAGAGCTGATGCTTCACTGCATTAGCAGTTTCTGGAAAAAGCAAGTGTTTGCAGATGTTCACAAAGGTGAGGTTTAGCTCCAAGATGACCCAGCATTGACATCTCTATGCCCCTGGTGCTGAAAGCAGCCCATGCACATACTCAGGACCCCACTGGTACACATCAGTCAGAAGCAGTCTTGTTCAGTAGTTGCAGGTTACTGGCATCAGCAGTCCCTGCTTTACCCACCACTAATCTCCTGGATCACAGCAAACCCCATCAAACAGAGGTCCCCACTCCATGCAGCACCATGTCAATCCATGCTGACCTTTGGCATCCTTTTCTGAAACTTTCAGATGTTTCTGGGCAGCCAAACTCTGCAGCTCTGTATCTCCCTAACCATGACCTGACCTAAAGTAACCTTCAGGGCTAGACTGCACATATAGAAGCAGAAAGGAATTGGAGCCTAATGGAAGAAATACTACCAGTAGCTAGACTTCAGTGTTAACTTTACTACCCCTATGTGCAGTCCTTACCCTAAAGCACCCTTGCATGTCGACCATGTTCAGGAAACTCTTACCTTCTTAGAAAATAAAAGGAAATAAAATGACTGAATACACAGTCCAAGGACTATTAACAACTACAGACAAAATGGAGATAGAGAGAACAGGCACCAGGCTTGTACATCTCTGATGTTGTTTCACTAGGGACAACTGCTTTGTTCCTGTAAATCACAGCACCCACACGGCACCAGCCCGCTGCTCTTCTACACCAGTGCAGACTGAATTCGAGAAAAAAGCCATTGTCTGTTCTTTCTAATCACTACAAACAGCCTCTTCATTTCTCTGTCTGTCCTTTGAAACTGTTGTGCTTTCTTGGAAATAAGGAGATTTTCCTGCCTTTATTTTTCTAAAAGTAAAACAGCTCTCACTCTGTGAGATGCAGTGAGCTGGCTGCTCTGCATTGCCTGCCTATGTCATGACCTATCTTTAAAATATTTTGTTCTCAGATCTCTTGGAGTTACAATATTGAATAACAAGATGCATAAAAGCAAATGGATAAATGAAAGATAATCTTCATCAGTTTGAAAAAGCAGTATTGATATAAATCATATGTATGTGTCAGTGTATTTTGATATATACATATAAATGCATACACACACTAAATGGGGAAATAAAATAACAGAATAGAGTTACTACGTCAAAGGATCTATTGACATATTTTACATTTGCCCTTAATTACTGGCCTTTTTAATTAATTTTTTTAAAAAGTCAAAGTATTTATGTTCACAAAGGAAGCCGCTGAAGATCAGCAGTTCCTCTTACCCACGCTAGTCCAAAAAATAAATCCCGAAACTTCCCAGTTCTGTCAGAGAGTATTTATGTAAAATATCCCAACTTTGTGCTCTTCATCTTGTACATAGTCTTGAGGTTTTTCTTGTTGAAATAAGTTGAGTTAGAAGGCAAGAAGGGCTTTTGCTCAATGGACTCACTGGCACACCTGGCACATCTGTCTGTGTGATCAGCCACAGAAGATATCTTTAAAGACAAGACATGTAAGCTGGTCTGTTTGCTGGGCTCAGAGGTGTGGGAGAGCAAAAATTAGTATTATTTGGCCTAATTCATGATTTACAGGCAATAGAATTGTAATAAATCTAAGCTACTCAAGCTATCAAAGCAACTGAACTCGGACACAACTTCAATAAAGAAATATTTAAAATTAGAGAAAAAGCAATTTTTTTGGTGCTTCTCAATTAAGTTGGTATTTTAATATAAAGGCCAATTAAATATTGGCCTTTATTAAGTTCCATTTCTGTTATTTCTAAGTGTTAAAGAGGTCTTTGTTAGCATTGGGACCACGATATATGAACCTTAGCTATTCACACTTGTTATCCTGTAGATGTCATTCTAACAGAGGAAGCATGAAAATCAATATTTCTCTACTAAGAACTAAAACTATCTAAACTGACCTGTGACATGAGGCAAAATAAACATTTCTCATCGTTTTCTAAAATGGATTCTACATTTTTCAGCTCCACAGTACTTTGCACACTGAAAATATCTAATATTTAGCTATTATATTTGTAGGGAATGGTAGAATAAGTGAACTACGTCCACTTTAGGACATTTGTAATATTAGAGATAAATTTATATTTTCCAGAAAAATTAAAAAATAAAGCCACCAGGAACTTAATTTTGGTTGTTTCACATGCTTTAAAAAATTCAGATCTGTGGGATCTCACATTTCATAGCCAAAGCCAATGAGCCATCAAAAAAAGACAGCAGACACTTCTGAAGTTATGGGCTGCTAGGTATAAACTGCCAAATTATATTATAATTTATAAATAATTTTCTATTTATACAACAGGACAAAGGCCTTTCTAGAATAATAATCTAGTAATAATTGATATAATTGCTTTCTGCATATTTGTCCTTCCATGGCTAAAATTAGTCCTTGTGTGCCTGCATCCAGAAGACTTGCCTTGTCTTGAATTTGGGACTATCTGCTGTTTTCATTCTCATGAAAACTTAAGAATTTTATCAGTTTTTAATGCAAAAATTTGACACTCAGTAGCTGCATACTATTGCCAGAGCACTGCAACTCTGATATGAAATAGCACTCTCCACCTCCCAACCCTACTGAAATATTTATTTCTCTGAACAAGACAGACCTGTGGTTTCTTGCTGAACAGCAAATCTCTGAATCTGTTTGCCAAACAGATGCCACAAACTTCATGACAGTTTCTAGCATTTCATCTGGAGACTACACCACATGACATCTACTGAGTGTTTTTGAAAGTTTCATAGAAAAAACATTTGCTTCTCACCTGATTTCTTTTTGTGTGTGGTTTCCTTGAATTCTGAGTTAAAGATTTTGGCAGCAATTTGCGAGTTCAAGCAGTCAGCTACTTGTTGATTGACCCAGACTCATATGAAGGTATATTTGTGCATAATGCCTTCGCCAGGGAGGAGTTTCTAATACTAATAGATATTAGAAAAGGGGTTTTCACTGGCTGAAAGAGTGGCAAGTCAGTGGAATAAATGTCCCAAGAAGTGGTGGAGTCACTGTCTCTGGAAGTGTTCAAAAGGTGTCTGGATGTGACACTTGGGGATACAGTTTAGGGGTAATTATTGGAGTACTGGGTTCACTGTGGATGGGATGATCTTGAAGGTCTCTTCTAATCTTGATGTTTCTATTTATCAGCTAGATATCTGCATCCAGAAAACATCTTCCCAGGAACAACTCTGGACCATTAAAAAAAAAATCTCAAAAAAAAAAAGTGTTGGAAAACATTAACAGGCCAAATTTAAGAAATCTTTCCTTTCATCCATTTCTTAGAAAAAAAAAACCCAAACAATAGTTCATAATTTTTTCAGAGATAACAAGATAGGCGTTAAAATGCCCAGAAATCAAATCATGTTGTATATACATAAGAAGAAGGCAATTTTCTAGGTTCTTCATTTCAGCACAAAAGAACAAATGAAAAACCATTTGCCAACAATTTTTATGCCAAAAATGAGAAGCCATAATTATAGGATTGCAAAGTTACACGTTTGTATTGAAAGGAAAAAGAAAAAGGTAAATCTTCAGCTTGCTTAATATATTAGTTCTAAATGTACCTATTTAAAGAACATCATTGTTCTGTTTTGCAGAGGAAAAGCAGTTAACTGCTTTCTGTAATTAGAACCAAAGAAAAATTTTGTACCCCATTTCAGAAGAAAAGCTATATGAAGAGCATTAAGTCCCTGAAAGAAATCTTTGTGAGTTCTTCCAAGGGCATAGGCTAAAGGTTAGCATTTATGTGAAGATACACAGGCATTTTCATCTGAGTATTGCAGGTTAAAATTTTACTAATAAACATGCACCTGACACACTGTGTGTCTTGTAATCTTCCTTCCACCCCACACTGCAGCCCTCATTTTACATTTCTGTTGATTCATATAGACTGGAAGGAAATTGAAATCTTTTGCTCCATTCTTAAAAAGCTTCTAATTCCATATTTCAGCCAAAATCCTTTTTGCTATATGTAATGCTTCAATAAATGTTGCTCCTGCACTCTTCACCTCACATCTCTGACTCCTCCATTTGTGACAATCCTATGCTGGAACTAAATTAAGAATTTGGAAAATGTAAATTATGTAGGCAGAAAATGATTTATTGCAGCACCAAGAATTTAAACTAATAGAATGATACAGCCCTTTTTGATCAACCCACAATGCCCCACAGGCAGTTTTATTTAAGTCAAAGTGTTATCTAAAATAAGATGAAGAAAAAGCAATTCAAAAGTATATTCTAGAAATATCTTAAACTGGCTTTGTAGAGAAACAAGAGTACTTGCTTTCTGCTGCATTAACACTGATGTGCTGATATGGTATCTGCAGAAGCCAGGCAATTAGAGCTCTGTGGGAGAGTGCTCACAGCACTCATTGAACTGCAGCACAGTTAAAAATACAATGTAAAATAGACATAGATGAGAGAAGTTTAAATAGTCAAAATATATGCAGAATTATTTTTGACAGTTATAATCAAGATTTTTAAAGACTTAAGTTTACTAATTAAAAGTCTAAATAACTGAATACATACTGCCACATCTCCTCCTAAAATAGGCAGAGAATTTTCTATTGGATTCAATGAAATCTGCACCCTGTTTTAACCTGGTTCCTGGTTGTTCATTCAAAATACAGTAATATGAAAAACCCATCAGAACTCATATCAACCAGTGTAGAACAAACTTGCATCTGCACCAACACATAGAAAAGTTTTTAGGGCTTTCAGGACAGCATTCAGTAGTTTTGCAACAATGGAATTCTTAAGAAGGTGTTTAGATTCTCTTATGCAGGTGCTCTCTTTTTCCTAGGAGCATTATTAGGAAAAACCTAACTATTCTACTGCAGCTTTAGTCCATCTCTAAATCCACATGCAGGTTATTCCACATGCAGGTACAAGGATAGTGCTTGTTTTAAATGTGAACAGACTCTTCATTCCTAAACGAGCAGACCCCCAGCAGGTACCTTGTCTCATTTACTGCTTCACTGAAATAAAACTCTCACCACGGATATACTGCATTAAGAGAAGGAGTTTGCAGTGATCCTCAGAGAAACAAAATGTGAAAAATTAGGTACTTATTTCTGGGTGCACTACAGCTCTTAACAGATTCAGTTTTGCCTGGGGCAAACAAGTACCCTGACTGCTTCAGTTGTCTAGATTTGGGATCATCTCCCTACTTTGCTGCATCAGCTCCTCCTCATGCAGCAAGGCCTGAGCAGACCTGGCGTCCCTGTCACCTTCCTGGGGCTCAAGGCCACAGAAAGCAGCATAAGCCAGCCCATCCCTGCATGGAGCACAGGGCTGCAGGACAATTATGTCAGTGATGACCTCCCTGTCCTCTGAAAAATAAAAGCCCAGCCATGCCTTCAGAATACACTGGGGACAGAATTACTGTGCTCCCCCTAACTTTACTATAGATTTATTTAAGCCTCCCAGGCCAGAGCTGAGCCTTGCCCTAAGACACCATGAGGCCCTTCTGCAGTTTGTTACACTGTTGGATCATCAGCAAACATTAAAATTTCCATTCAGCACAAGAGAGGCTGCCAAGAGCCACAAACCATGCTGTAGGTTCTTCCCCACTGAGCTCCACATGCAGGGAAGGGCAGGAAGGTTCTTGGGATGTTCTTGGTTTCTGCATAGGCATCACCAGGCTTAGTGAACCTATGTAAAGTTTCACCTTTAGAAATGCTTTAGAGAGGCACAGCCAATGAATTTTTCTTGCTCTAGCCAAGCTAGTTCTGTTCTGTGTAAAAAGGATGGATTACAAAACACTGCAGTCTGTACTGAAGATAGTGTTCAAACTTGTTCACTTGCAAAATACACAACTTCTCCTCAAAATGCATGTGTTAATATGGAAATGGCAAAAGTTGCTCATTCTCATTTGCCCCAAGCAGAGAATTCACTTTAAAAACAAATTTAAAATACAGACTGTTTTTTCTAGGAATAAGCCTCTACTTCTACTTTTAGCCTCTACTTCTTACCCAGAGATTGAGATCAGAGCAGACGGGGTTGACTGAGAGACATTATAAAAGATGGTTTATTGCATAATCAGTCTCATGGAAGGGTGAGACATTTAAGATGTTACATTCAATACCATCACACAAGAAGCCATCTTAATTCTAATTACAATGCCTTTTTACAACTTCTTACCCAATGAACAACTTTTACAAAGCTCACTAGCATCTTCATAAACCAATCATTAATTGCTTTGTCTGAAACAATTCTACTGCAATGCGTCTTGTCACAACCAATCATATAACACTGCAGAAACTTACAGTGCTACATATTGAGCTTCTTACTACTCTCTAACAGGTTATATTGTCAAACTTTAAAATTTTCTACTATCTTTCTTAACATATTTATTCACTTACATGAGGCATATTTCTACTTGTTTAAAACATATTTCTGCTTAAACGACAAACTTCTATTCTTACTTCATGTCTATGTAACTTTATTGTTCTAAAGCCTCAAGCTTTCTCCAATGTCTCTGATCAAACTTTGTATCAAATTCTACCTCTGAGCCTGTATGCTCAAGAACTTGAGAGCTTTCTATGCCTGCATTTCCCACACTCAGATGCCTTAATATTGTTCAAAAATAGCCAGAAATCAAAAGATATTTGGTCAGATATTATGTTAACTTATTAATACTGAAAGATGAAGAAGCTCAAAAGAGAGACATTTGACAGATGACAACCTACATTTATATACACTTTATCCTATTATTAGCACACTTCAGACCTTAAAACACCCATGAAGAAACCTTAAATCAGGATTGTAAATTTAAACACCTGCAAATGTCAGTTCTGCTGTACGAATTTGTTCCCTGACTCTTCCTTATTCTCCTGAGTCATAGGCAGACCCTCATAGGGAAGGGTATAATGAACATCTTTTTTCTCCTCACTCCAAAAAACACAAGTTGAGTCCAGGAAATTTTTACCTGGTGCAGAATTTCAGCAAATCAGACAACAACACTTGTATTCCGCTCCCTTTTCTCAAGGTGCACCACGGTAAGACCACTCAGCTAAGGACCCTTACACCACACCCTTTTGGATAATGACCTACACCACATGAGAGCTAAATATTAATGTAGCAAAAAACTACAGGTGATAGAATTTTGTTTCGACTTACTGCCAAAGATCCAAGTTCATCGCCTTATCCTTCTGGTGTAGGAAGCAATTAGAGGAGGACAGATACAGGCTGGTCAATCCTTCCATTTTTTATGTACCCTTATCCACCTTCTTTGAAGAACTCTTTACTTGAACCTATACTGAAACACAAATAAATAGCTCAAATCAGACAACATGGTTGAAAGCATTGATAAAAGATACATAAGATAAAATGAAACATCTCCATAGCAGGGAAGGGATCTCTCTGTTTCTGCATCTGGCCACTGAAAGATAGCAGGATGGATTTCAGCCCTCAGTGACCCCTGTCTGCCTAAGGAAAGGCCCAAGAGAGGGCCTCAGAAATCACCTCAGAGGTAAAACCCTTTCCCTGTCCCAAGTGCCTTCCAGGCATTCTTGAGTATGAAACACATTTGCTGGAGCTCATGTGCAAAACTACAACCAAACCATTGCAGTCCGAAGGCCTAAACAGGGTAGGTTGTGACCAGCTGTGATTGAGACCAGAAAACGATGGGGGACCAATGAGTTTGGAGTGAACGATCCCCAGCCTCCCTTTCTAATCCCTGACAAGTTATTCTTTAATCAAATTATTCTCTTCTGGATAGAAATTACGGAGTAATGTGTGTGTTTATCAGCATATAACATTATATGAAACATATTTGAAGATACTGAGACTTGAAGATACTCTTGCTACTTATTGTTTCCCTCAAATGCAATGTAATTTAAATATTTTTGAACCACCTTTCTTTGAAACTTGGTCTGTATTTGTATATTATTTTTCAAAATAATGTATCCACTCATGGAATATAGTCAATTGTGTCTTGGAATACAAGATCAATAACAAACAAAATCTCACATTTTGAATTAAGCTTTTATTCTTGTATTATATTAATTTGGACCATCTTTAGGCTAAATATTACTAAAGTGATAATTTTGTGCCACTTCATTTCTCTGAACCAAAACAGTAACTTTAAGTATCACACTCCATGGAAGAGTTTATGTTATAGAATTTAGCATTCCACTTAATATCACCTAGGGAGATTGATCTGGAGAAGCAAAGACTGAAAAATCTTTACTGCCTGGAAGAAATCATTCTTCCTAAAAAAGAATATGAGATTTTATCAGGAACATAAGCAAGATACAGGGAAGTCTGACACTGTTCATGATATATTTGTTCTATTTTTCTTCCAAAAGCACCATATGCACTGAAAAAGTCAGCTCCTTTCCAGATATCTGATAACACATTCACCGCTAAATTCTAAATTTTATTTGAAAAAATGAAACCCTTAAAACCTGTTTCCCAAAACAGAAAACATCCACAATAAGGTAAAAAAATCTTCAGTCAATTGAAATAATGCAGCTTCAAAGGAAAACCTTTTTCTCAAAACCTTTTTTTCAAAAAAACCCACAACTTCTCCTTGCCTTCCTCATTTCCAATAAAATATTTACCCTTATGATCAAAATTCAAATATTCTCATGAGAAAAAATGCAGGTGATTCCAAAACAAACAGATTTCCTCAGATTTCCTTCTGAGGAAAATTCTTTTTGTAACATATGATAGAAATTATCTAACTACATAATTGAGTATGTGGCATGAGTTCAAAGAGGCACTGACTAAGTTTATGCACTGGCCATTTTTCAAATATTTTTTTTTCTCTTGAGAAGGCATAGTTTGCTCTTTTAAATATCCTTTGTTTTATCAATTGTCTTTCCATAGGCTTAATTCTCTCTCAGGGCTGTAATGTCATTAAGTTATCTAGATGCTGAAAGTGAAAGAAAACTTTGACATTTAGAAGCAAGCTAATTAATTTGCTTTAGAAATGCTCTAAAAGGCTGCAGAAATTAGCAATTCAGTACAAGGAAGCAAATGGTCTGGACAAGGAAGAGAAACATAATAAACTATAAACAAAGGCAATTATTTCACTAAGCAATTTTTAATTTTTTTATCACACTAATTTTTATTTTTAAAAATGTCTCTACTTTGTAATGGAATCATTTATTTTCAAAAATTTCCTACATAGGGGAAAGAAATATTCCATTACTTTATTTTTATGGAAGAATTTTGTGGTCTAAGCTCTGTTCTCCTGATAGTGTCACACACAAACTTTTGACTCTTCTTAGTTCAGAAATAGTGCTGCAGTCACTTCTCCAGGTAATTATTTAGTCCTGTGTTTCTTGTCACTGCTTTATCCAGCTCTGCCGCTCCATTTGACACCTCTCTTGTGCCTGTGCTGAAAGCAGCAGAATTTGAGATCTATGAAGAGCAGCTACTCAGCAAACAATGACATAGAGCCTGAACAGACTACCCAAAGCACAATTTCTACTCATACTGAAACCAGCCCTGGAAAAAGAGGCATACCAATCTCTTCTTTCAGTGTTCCCTGTCCATCAATAGTGCCTATCATCAGGGCTTTTCATTCCAGAGTTACTGACACACCTATAATACATCTTCGTAGTCACACAGATCATAAAAATACAATTAATGAATGGAAGCAGAATTTTTTCCTCTAAGGCAGCACAGAAAACCTTACTAGATCCTGTACAGTAACATCACTGTCCATAACATTGTATTAAATTATAGAGTCACCAACCCAAGCTTGGGTGTTCTCCACAAACTGATGTAGCAAACTGATTCCAACATTTTAATCAATTCCCCTATCCAAATGCCCCTTCAGTTGTTTTGACATTGTGGAACAAGTTGTTGCTCTGACAATTTGATTGCCAAGGAATTTCATTTAATGAGGTTCACCAACGTGGTTTAATGTTAAGAAATAACTTCCAGCCCAAAACCTGCAATGTTTAAAGTGTTGGTATTTAATATCACTACAAGATCAGTAAGAAACACTGAGGCAGCTACTGCTACATATGAAAGTTATATAATTCTAACCTAAATCAGAATGCTACAACTGATTGTACTACTACCACCAAACCATGTTAGACCAAACTAAAATTATTACATACATAGGGAAACCATACATCAGCATGGGATTTTAAGCTGAACCTTTTTTATAAATTTTATTTTCAAGTAAAAGTGTTCTAAATGTTGTGAGATTGACTCCAGAGAATAAAAATTTACTTTCTTCTTAGTGTTAAAATTGATTTGCATCAGGCAGATTCTAGAATTTTACATTTTACTTTTACATGCTTGATGCTGTGATATACATATAAAGCGATTGATTCAGTGGATTTCTGTGTCTTATAATCTTACAAACTTCTGGATTAAGCTAATATCTATGTCAGCTCCAGTAAGAAAAAGTGAAATAAATGCATACACTCTAAGCTATTGAGAATGCTTAAACAGAACAAAATAAATAGAGGAGACCAATACAAATGTCTCCTCACAGGAGCAATGCCTATTAAAACCTCAAGGCAAGAAAGAAATATCCCTGAAAATAACTTTACACGTTTGTCAGAAGTTTTATAATTGTTAACCTACAACAAAGCAGTTGGATCTCTAGGCATCTTTTGCCGAATTTATCTTTCTGGGCCAGCACTTGTCAGCCTCTGTGTTTCAGCTTTCAAGTCAAGAGTTTTCTCTAAATAGAAGTGCGAACATTCCTAAAACATAATCGTAAAGCAAATTCTCTGTTTCAGGAGAGACTACATTCTACATTTTTAAAGCAAATGTTAAAGCCCACAAAAAAAATGGGCTTATTAGTATAATTTATACATCAGACCATTTATAAACTCATATTTGTAAGACCCTGATTTTTGATTGTCTGATTACAGAGGCTTTATTATCACACATACATATGCAAAGCAAACTGGCCAAAACCCCAACCTTGGGTCTGAAGAAATGAACAGACTTAACTTCTCCACTGGGTTATTTGTATCAGTGAAGGAAAAAAATAAAAATAACAAAAGCACCTCCATGACCACAGACTTTGATCCATAGTTGTTAGGTTACAATGAGGAATCACTGTCACACACTGCTGCTGAACTATAGTTTCAGAAATACAGTTTCTCTTCATCTACTTCCATCAGAACAAGTACCAAAAGTCTGGATGATGACAGTGCAAATCTAATGCAATGAACTTAAAGTTCAGCTAGTCATGCCCAGTCAGTGGAGACAGATGTCTAAGACAGATGAAGTGAGTCAGCCCTTAGCACACAAAAAGCCTGGACAGCTGTCTAAATGCTGAGATTCCATGGGGAAAGAACAGTACCATACAAAAGAAGTACTGGAGGCAACATGTGCAACACATGTAACTGGATCTCTTCTGGAAGCAGGCATGGCTGACCTTCAAGTTCACCTTCTCTGCTCTCATATAACCTGAACTCATCAGAGCTGATACACCCACTGCAACCAAAACCTTGCTAAGAAGAATTCTAAATTCAAGTGTGGGCACTACTTCATTTATTAATTGGTCCTTTGTGGTGAAAAGTTCTAGATTGTAAGCATTTTAGGAAGCAATGGGAACTAGGCAACAAGGTACTGAGCATTCTCTAACCAGCCTGGGAAATGGCTGAAGCAGAACTATTTTGAAATGTGAGTGTTCCCTACTGACTTCCCTTTCTAAAGCTGAGACTTTAATCAAGATCATAGCAATTCACATAGAAAGAATTCAGATATTGCTCATCTGACCTTGGCCAAAAAAACCAAAACCACAAAAATCTCCAAACTCTGAGAGACTGAACTGACTTTTGCCATCTGCATCAATCAAGGGCAAAACTGCCTTTCTGGAATTATAAGCATTGTGTCAAGGTAGGGCTAAGATTTGGCTACATCACAGAGCATATTAAATAGCAGATTTTATCTGGGCTCTAATAGCAATCACTAACTCTTACCCCACAAGACAAAAGATGTTTTCTGAAAGAGAGGGCCTGCTTTCAGGAAAAATGAGACCTTACCTAACAAAGTGCATGAAGAGGAATATCACCAATGACATTTTGTTTCTGTTTTGCCACTCTAAGGGTTGCAATCCTTATTTCAATGGTCTTACTCAACCTTACTCAAATCATACCCCAAATTTGCAGCATTACACAGTGTTACAAAGCTGTGAGTTCAGTGCCTCCTGTGCTGGATGAAGTAAAGAAAACCTCTAGTGTATACACATATTCAAGACCCTGTCTGCAGATGTTTGCAGGTGACTCCACATGAAGCTTATGTATGCAGGCCCTGTACCTGTACCAGCATGTTCAGAAGTAAGATTTTCACATGAGCACTTGAACTGTGTGAAGACTAAAAATGTTCAGTCTTCAATCACTCTGATTAGACAATGGAAATGAAGCCTGAAATGCTCCAATGGAAATGCCAGCAATAGAGTTAAATTAGATGTAAAGTATAGAACAGTCTATTATAAACTCTTCTGTTGATTTATAATTTGGGGGGGGGGGTTAGCAGCAGATAAGCACTCAGTCACCCCAGGGCATAGCTGTCTTTTTTAGAAATCCTTTGTTCTAGAATCCCAGTGGGAGATTTTTGCTGAGATGAGGCTTTTAGGTATGACAGGCAGTGCTTCCTACTTCCACTTGAGTCAGAAAAGCTAATATGCAAATAGTCAGAAATTAAATCCAAATCATTGACAAATGACTGTTTCTGAGAGACCTGAAGGGAGTACATTTTCCAAAAAATAAGGTGCCAAGTACTATTGTAATGCTTTAAAAGACCAGCCTACCCAGGCAATGTAGGAGGATGTCATTAATAAAACGCTAGCATTTAGATTTTTCTTTAAAGAACATGCTCAGAGCTGAAGAACATGTCTTTAAATCTCTATAGCAGAGGTGGGTCATAGAATTCCACTTCCCTGTAAAGAACACAACAGTTTCCTACTTTCTTAAGGAAGACAGAAGCTGGAGGAGGACAGCATAACATAATGCAGAAATCTCCCCAAAACCTAACCAATACAAAGGTACACAAGAGTAAAAAAAACCCAAAAAAGTGTTTCTCTATTCCACGGTTATTCACAATAAGAATACACTTTAAAAAATGCATTTCTAGGTGTTCATAAAAATACATACATACATTCAGGGAAAGCTTATCTGGCACATATGAGAAATAAAGTGTAGAGTAGATCCAGTCTAATTGTTACATGGATGTGACTGCATTTGACAAACCTGTAGAAGCATGGAATCCAGGATTATTAACTTCAAACTCATTCTTATGGATCTGCTACAGTTTGGTACATAGTGTCTTTGAGTCAATGTCAAAAATGAAAAAGATGAAAACATCTTATTTATTTGTTTTTAAGTTTTCAGTGAAAATGAGGGCTGACTGAAGAGTTACATTAAGGCCGCATTCAAATGGCAAGGGAAGAAATGCAGAAAAATGAAGCAATATGTGAGCAGGAAAACAGGCCAAAGTTCATGTGTAGAATGAGGATTGCATAGTTAAACATGCACACTCAGAAACTGAGTCTGGAGGTTAAAATGAAAAGTTACATGACATAATTATATAATGTGTGCAATTCTGGTCTCCTCTCACTCCCATATAATTTCAGAAATTATACAGAAGATCTAGAAGCATCTCAGGAAAGTATGAAAGCAATGGGCAAAGTTAGGAACAGCTGCTAAAGCTGTCAGACAAGGGACAGAGAAAGCTGAGAAGGAAGTCTGCAAGATCCTTAATGGTGTAGAGATTTCAATGTCCATCAAAAAAAAAAGTTTAGGAACTTCAGACTAAAGCCAGAAGGAAAAGGCAAACACAAAGGTTATATGGAACTTGATTTTGCAAGCCTCACTGCAGAAGATAAAGATGCTGAAAATGGATCTGAGCTCAACTGAAATTGGGACAAGCTCATGAAAGAGCAGGCTTCTAGAGCTATTGAATACAATGTCACTACCCTCTTGCATAGAAGATTCTTTCATTCAAAGGTGTTGGAGGCTGAGAAAATACTTAGTGAGACATCACAGTACGTTTGCTCTGTTGGGTACTTTTCTCCTAGTCATTCTCTCTGGCTACTGCCAGAAACAGGACACTGGGCAGGATAGATACGTGGTGAAGTTATGCATAAGCTTTGTCCTGCTTTTAAATAAATACAGCTGGTGGATATTGCCATTGTGACTATTTTGTGATAAGTTTGGAGTAGCCAAGTCCTTTGGGTACTGCTTCTAGTTTTCTTTCATCTCAGAATACCTGACACAACTTTCTTGACTCCTTTTAGCCACCCCATTTCAACTGTGTACTGGATTATTCCATTTCAACTGGAGCCTGCCTGCTGAGTCATAATGTATTGAAAAGACCAAGAGTTTGTAGAAAATTATGAAAAATGCATAATCCTCTCCCAACAAACTTCTAACAAGATGCTCTGAGCAAGAGCTTTTCATTAAATTCAGGACTTTAAAGCTGGCACTCAGTTAAGTATTTCCAATGAGCAAAAGCATAAGTATAACCAGCAAAAGTACTGTCAAGAGCTTTTTCATTCAATCAACTGTCTGTGAGTCAAGTAAAAAGACAGGAATATTCAACATCTTTCCACAAATGGGAATGTGAAATTGCAGGTTATATATAGTCTTCTCCAGAGCAGATGCTGCTATTCACACACACCAAGTATACTGAGCAATGGGCTGCTACCAGCCCTCAAGGCTTTCATAAAACTAAACAGGTAACCTTGAACAACAATTTAGGTAAAACTAAGTTCTGACCTGTGAAAATAGCTTTGAAAGTGTAAATAACCAAAAAATTTCAGTACAGTCTTCATGTAAGAGAAATCTCAGAACTCTAAATTTCCATGAGATCCCATGTATCAGTATGCCACACATGTATTAGAAATGAACACAATAGAGGATGAATAATTTTTGCCTTTATTTCAAAGCCAAGTTCCTGTGCTGAGCAGTGTTCATGTGTGTGCTTATCAGTTTATTTTCCTAACAATAACTGAGAGATGACAGAAGTAATTTTTGTTTTATGTATGCAATGGTCTAAAATTCACATGGGATCTGTATAAATATTTGTAAATAAATAGTCTGTTGGAAAACAGGAAAGTTCAGAAACCTTGTAAAATTTGAATATTTTTTACTGCCAGTCAAGTTGCTAGTTTTAACTTCTTTGTTGGTCCAGTTTTGCCTCTTACAAAATACATACTGACAAATCCGAAGCAGCTGTAAATTCATAATAATTACAAAATTAATTCTACAAACAGGTTTTTTTGTAATTTGAAAAATTTGCAAATCCCTTCTGAAAAATAATTTAAAAAAAATTCTGTGATTATTATTTTTATTCTTTCAATTCTTGCCCATCCTTGTATTTGTTTTCTTATAAAACCAACATTTTCTGTAATTGAATACTCTAATTAAAACTTCATTGGCATTTTTTCCAAAATTTTTTCAAAATTTCCTTTAACTATTTAAAAATCAATTGTTGTTTGTTTTGAGGTCTACCCCCAAAATTAGGATATGGAATCTTCCACAAAGAAAACATTCTGAGGTTTGAACAGACAGAATTTAAACCTGCATGCAACGTAAATAGTGGAAGAATATGGAAGAATATTAATTCAACATCTTTATTCTAATCTGCAGGAATCAAAAGAAAAAGCAAATGTTCCCAGTTTAAACATAACTGTCATAAGAGTCACTGATCCCATATTTCTGCTGTTAGCATCTAGTCTTGCCAGCTTTGAGAGGTTCAGAACTTGGAGCACATGGATTTGCCTACACTTAACATTAAACAAAGGGGTCTGAAAACCCCTGCATGTCACCAGAAAGTGATTTTGTGTTACATTGTGCAGCACTGCACTATGTTTAACACCTTGGCAATGTGTAAGGCTAGAGGTTAGTGAGGATTAAATGATGCTGCTATTAGAAACTATTAATAATTTCTAATAGCATTATCATTCAACTAAAACACTGCTGGAATGTTTTTGTTCAAGTTAAATGTCAGTTGTAAAACTTTCTCTGGTTCAAATATTTGGGCAGAGATAGAGAGAGCAGGAATAAACTGCTCCCGAGTTACCAACTCAGGCCTCTGGCTCCAGTTTGCTCTGCTTCTCGTACTCCAGTTGGCTCTCACGCACAGGGCTAGCAGACTTTTGGGGGTAGCCTTTCACAATCTCTCCTGCTGGAAATGAAACATTTGAAAGAGCAATTATTGATGAGAGTAGGGAATCCAATCCAAGTCTCTTCTATATTTGAGTGCACCAGACTATTTTGGGTTGTTGTTCACTCTTTTTTTCTTGTCAGAAACCCTTCTCTGCCACCTGGAACTATACCTGACTAATCAACAGGGGGGTGTCAGCCCAGAAGAGAGATTTGCTTTCATGGGAAGGAAAAGCCAGCAAAATGCATCCAGTGTTAAAAACAAAATCCATGACAAACTAGTCTGACACCTACATAAAGATGAAATCCTGGTGCACAGTTACTGAATGCTCTATTTACAAGTATAGAATCCGAACTAGAAAAATAAATCATTGTGTGGGATGAAACTTAGAAAGGATTTTTTTCTGACAGGTAAACCATGTCAAGGCAAGATTGCTAGTAAATGTTCTTTTGTCCTGCTTCAGAGTTTGATGTTATGTATGTTAGACAGTCTTTAATTTACCTAAGCAACACAGTTGGCTAAGTGTGGGAGGTTTTTACATGCTTATAAAATAGTAGAAGGAAAGAAAACTTTAATACTTCTGCTGCACAACCACCACCACCACCACCACCACAACAACAACAACAATAATAATAATTTAGCATTTCTCCAAGGAAATTTTTGATGGATACACAACTAGTCATCTTCAAAGCATTAAAATAACACTCTAAGTAACAAAACAACCATTTCTATACTTTCCAATTAATATCACTTTACAAATTTCAAAATAACATAGTCAAACATATTTTTTTTCTGTTATTTATTTTCATCTTTCATTTAGATATCACAGAAAATCATCTCAGCTTCTAGGTGCCCTAATATAACAATAAAAAATCATTATCCTAAACCCAGCACAATAGCCAAGTAAAATAAAACTACCAGATAATAACTCTGACCAAACAGTCTTATCCCTTCTGTCAGCTCCAGAAAACACTTCATGGTACACATTCTGTGTTCTTTTCAAAAAGCTGGACTTGGCACTTTTTTTTGAAGCCTAGTCTCACCAAGCTCAATTTGATGGGTCAAGGACATTCCAAACTATGAAGCCACTTCTGAGCAGAGATAAATTGGTGTAAGCATTTCTGGTATTGAAAACGTAACCATGCAAGAGGTTGATTAAGCAGCAAATTCAAGAAATACACATCCTTTTACCAAACCCTTACATTTCTACCAGCAAATATCTCAGAGCACTCCTGTAACCTTCTCACAGAGAATAATTCCACCAATTGAACAGGTCACCCTGTTGTTTTAGTGCCTGTTTGTACATGGACTTTTGAGACACATTTCAAAGCACACAACAGCCTCTACTTTTAGGCAACAAAATTTAGGTCAGAAGCAATGAAATGTAGCAGGAAATGGTTCAGCCTCTCAAGAGACTGGCACATGTCCACACAACCAGAAAAGGAAGTGCTGCTCATTCAGATTTCCATCTCAGCTTTAAAAGAGGAAACCCAGGTACCAGTGGCATAATCCTGGTGGCAAGGATTATAGCAAGGGATAGAAATCCCTCTTGGATGCCAGGAAAATCTTCAGACCATTCTTTACCTACTTTTGTCACCATTAACTTCACTCTGTAATACCAAAGCCAGACAGAAAATGCCTATATCTGTGGTGTCAATGCAGATCTTTTCAAACAAGAAAATGAAATTAAAAGACCCCACAATTAGTAATTTGCTGTGTTTAAGAATCTACAGCAGGCTGGGAACTGGTAGGCATCTCATTTACCAGCTGTGCAATTACAGCTGTCATTTGATACTGTTCAAATTCTTGGTAGTTTCTCCAGCCCACCAGTTAAACTGGCCAGCAATTAGGCTGCCGAGATGCAGAGCACAGCCTGACCAAGCCAGTGACATCAGTACACCTTGCATAGGCAGAGGGCAAACATTCAGGGGAACGAGTGGTTTATTTCTTCATCTTCTCACTCCAACCCCTTGCACACTTGTAAAATAAAGCCAGTAACAGTTAACCCCCAGAGAGCATCAAAAACGCACTTGAAACATGCAGACAACATCTAAACACAATCTGCTCCAGAGAACACTGACTAGAAGATAGCCATTGATTGAAGATGAGTGCCATAGCTAATGACAAAAACTAAAGGAAAAGGTGGAAGAAATACAAGTAAGAATCACATAAACACCACAGTTGCTTATTCTCCAATTCAACATGGGACATTAACCTCACAATAAATCACTGAGAAGATTGCCAGGACGCTTTAAAGAAGGAGTTAAATGTTACATGCCATGCAATTCTGCTTGACAAAAAACATGGCAATTTCCCTCTGCAAAGGACTCTTGGGATTTCTCCAGCCAAAACAGGTGAGGCTTTAAAGAGCAACCCAAGCCTCCACAAGGAGTTTCACTCTTATCAGTGAAAATAAAAAAGGTGTGTGAACAGTGTCTATTCCAGAGTATAGGCAGATAGGATCAGTGTCCTTTTCCACATATCAGCCTTCAAAGTTTCCCACTTTATACTTTCATTCTGTAAGAACGAAAGAAAATCTTTTTGCAGCAGTTTGGATAATCCTTTCTTCTCTTTGGGTAAATCTGGGCACAGTACTTGGGTGGCCTTTCAAACTCTTCCAAAAGATGTGGTAAGGTTTGAGAAAATGTCTACTGTTTTATCCAGAGATGACTCAAAATATTTTTGAAAGTCTCCAGCTATAGAATGTGTGTGTGTGCTCACTGTGCACAGAGTTGTTGATTGACCTTCAACATATAAATGTAAGGTATTTATAATCAGAAAAAAAAAATTCTGTGTTAAGAATCATTAAGTTTTAATAAAGAGATTATCATAGCTAGTATAATCTCTTTAAAGTAAAGTACTACTTTTCTATCACTAAATGGAAAAAAAAGTATTTTCAATACTTAAAGAGTAAATAATGTTATGTAAGAGCATAATTTTATTTCCAAAGGGCATTTATAAACTAAAGCTTGGCATATAATGTTGAAGCTACCCATGAATACTGCATTTGGTTAATTTCAGACACTAATGTTCAATGGTTTGAAAATTTTTAATGAGAACTGCCATCTCTGTCAATTGAAGGCCCTGGAAAACAGAATTAAGAGCTGAAGCCTTGTTTAGCATTTGAAAAAGTAACTCTGCCTTTAAACATTTTAACATTTTCATATAAACCTAATTTCTATTCATTTGGCTGCTGTACATTCCCATAAGCTGTCCTGCCTAAAATCAAGTACTACTGTGCAGACATGGAGGGTTGCCCTGCTTTAGATCCTTGTTAGATCTCTTAGAGAAAAATACGCCTTAAATTTCAGACTGAAGGTGAAGCCCTTGTCTGCCATCAAATGCATCTTCCCTCATGATCAACAGAACCAGCAACACTGACAGAAAATCAAGTTCTTGTCATTAATTCTCAGGTAGCTGCAAGGAAGGCTCTTTCTATATTACCAAAAACTATGTGATTCCCACATTCCTGCATAGAAGAAATGCATCATTAGAGAGGTTGAAAAGAGTGTTTAAGAGATAACAAAAGAGCCTTTAAAATTTATCATATGTCAGATTTGAGCTGATTTCTCACAGCTAATTCCACACTTCAAGTGTTGGAAATAAGCTCGTGGGACAGGAGCTAAATGCTCATTCAAGCATTATTTTCTTCCCCCATTAGGAGGTTCCTGTGACATTCAGTGGGTGATTGCTAGACTGAAAAAAAATAGTACTGGCCATTAAAAAGCACCCCATACATGTATATGTTCTTAAATAAACTTTATGTTCTTAAACAGATTTCTATTAATAGGAGTTTGGTTTCGTTTTCATGCCTCTATTCCTAATAGAATCCTGATATTGAAAAAGTTGTAAACTGGAAGCCCAGAGAGTTCACATATCAATGTACTCTGATCTGAGTTACCTTCATTTCTATATAATAGAATTTTAAAATCTTAGAGAATCATGAAAACAAAAATAACAATTTCTAAAGGCACTCAAAGAAGTTATACTAGAAACACACTTTTCAATAGTTTATCAGGCTTTCTACCTATAATTACAGTGATTGAAGTTTCTGTATTTCAAAGGTAATCATAGCAGTGGCATAATAAGGAAAATCTATTGCAGTTCATTAGTCATGGTACATTAGAAGAAGAGATTCTTTGGCAATTTTATGGCCATTTTAAAAATGGTGCCTTCCCAAAAGAGGAGGTCTTAAGAGATTCACACTTGTTTTTCAGAGGCTGGGTAAACCACATCCAGAAAAACAGTGAATTCAAGCAAGCCATGCAGAGGGAAGGAAGAAGAGTTTGGGATCTGCAGAACCAGTGCACAGATTCAGTATCTTGTTTATTTGTAGTGCCTGACCTACATCTGACTACCAAAACACAGAGGAGAGGATAGTTCAAAAACTTGTTCTGCTTTTGAAAAACATAGTCCTCTCTGGAGAATAGTAAACAAGCAAGATAGGGTAGAAAAGCTGCAGATTTTTTTCCTCAACAAAGCAGCATTGCATCCTGTAGGAAGCCTTTGCAACTTAAACTGACAATTTTATCCCATAATGAAAACAGGGTCTATGGCTGAATAACAGCCATGAGTAAAATTATAAACCCTGCATTCTTAAACAACAGAATCTCTGTGTAATAAACCAAAAATATGATTAACCTGATTCTTTGTGATTTTCCTCAGTGAAATCTTTGTGGAAAGAACTGAGCAAAGGCAGACTGAGAATGAGAGTGGACAGTTCTCTGATGTGGACAGCAGTTAAATATTGTGGTATATGTAGCCAGTCATCAAGAGAACATGCTGATTACAGACAAGTATGTTAAGCTCTATAATATTCCTCACAGGCAGCTTTTAGAGTCATGTAAAGCGATGCACATGAAGGGGGAGGTCCAACCTAGTTTTCCATACAAAATTATCTTTATTCAGAAACAACTCCTGAGTTTTAGAAAAGATAATTTTATGAAAACCTCAACTCAGTTCACAAATGGTAGGTTAAAGAAGGAACCAAATTTTAGGAATTACTAGGACAGAAGTAAAAAGCAAAACAGTACCAAGATGCATTTTTATGAATCTATAATGTGACCATATCTTGACTGCTCTAAACACTTTAAGTTGCCCTACTTAAAAATTAATGGAGAAGAGATAGGAAACATACAGAGAAGGGAAGAGATGATCATCAGAAATATGTTATCCTTTTCATATTGAATACTATTCAATCATCCTGCAAAATTGAAAGAGTGAGGATATGGCAGAGATCTATAAAATCATGAGTAAATACCATAAACAGGGATAGAGAATGGCTGTTGAGCATTGCATCCAATCAGAAAAAAATATCTAGGCTACCTTTTGCCACTAACTTCAAAACACAGATATTAAAAAAATACAATGATAATTTATTATATTCAATTTAAGCATTGCAACTTAAAGCATTAAAATTGAAAGGCTAAATAAACTGAGCTGAACGCCAATGTAAGTACATGCCTTTGGAGAACAATCAGGCTTAGTTTTCTTTTCAACTGGTTTGTGATACAAGATAAAGGAAAATAATTCTCACTAAGCTTTAAATTATGAATGATATAGTAAATTATTAATGTTAAAGGTACATTAGTGTTTACTCTTAGCTTCTAGCACCCCTTTTCCTGTGTTTAACTATTTTTAGGTAACACAGACAGCTTTATTGAAGGTGAAAAATAATGAGCTAATTTTACATTATAATCCAATGTACAGACATCTAACCTGGGAGTTTTTCAGTCTCTAGGGGGGGACTGTACATGATGACCAGCTCGAGAAACAAATGTTTCATCCAGAGTCAGTGATTTCACTGATGCCACTGCCAAGATCTTTACAAGCTACTGTGAATCACACTGAAGGCAAAGAGAACACACAAATAAAGTTCTTTCAAACACCTGACATCTGTGCTAGAACTCTTTTTCTGTCCTCAGTTTCTCTGGAAGCAACCAGGTGGGCATCATTAAAATTCCCCATCTTCTTCCTCAGGTTTACCACTTTCAGCAGTGGCTCCCAAGAAAACACCACACTGTGTTACACCCCTCCTCCTCAGCTGCAGGGAACAGCTTGCTTTTGTGAGTAAAACTAGTTTGTACCATACTTTGGATTGCTGAGTATATTTTCTCATGATAGAGAAATTCCATCTGGGGAAACTATAAACTGCAAGAATCTTGTATAAGAGAGAAGAGAAGAATTGGGAAAGAAGAGGAATTTAGTCCTCTTTAACCAGCACAGTTCCATTATCACTAGCAACCACCTCAAGCTGAAGCATTTAATTTTTCCTGGTATATGAGCTATTTCTGATAGTAAACAGTTATTCAGAAGTAGAGAGCTAAGAAATCATGAACCATGAAGAATCCAGCCTCTTTTCACTAAAGTTAATCAAAGCTGTGGCACTAAAGTTAATATGAGCAGAATGAAATAAAAGCTAGATATTTTTCTATTCCTCTATTATGTAAATTAACTGTGACATACACTGCTCTACTGCTTATTTCAACAACAGCAGGAAACCCAGGTAAGCTAATGCATTTTTCTTTTACAATTTACACTTCAAATTATATGATCACCCCTCAGCATGCTGCATTGAAAACTATTGCAGGCTGACAAAACACAAGATGAGGATTTCATTGCTTGCAACAAGCTTTTCAGGCCTGGGAAGAAAATCACTGGCAAAGTTTCTAAATAAAAAATACTGTCACATTATGGTAAATTGTCACTGGGTTTTCTTCTTGGGGATAGCTTTAAAATGTCTCCAACACCCAGTAAAACATTTTTATATATGTCATTATGAACTGCATACAATAACCTGCTTCTAAAAGGTTTAGAGACACATTTAAGCTTTTGTAATCAAACATGGAAATGAAATAACCTTATGGCATTTACAGTCTTGATTAAATGAAATGCTCTGTTCTAGTAGTCTCTCAGAACTACATCAGAACCTGCTTTCAGACTGACTGTCTAAGCAGCTTTATCATAATTGCTCAGACTCTGCACGGAGCACACTCTACTCTTCCTTCAGCCTTTCCTCCAGGTAGCTCAAACCTGAAAGAACTGTACCACTGCAAAAGAGCCTTACATTTCCCAGGACTTCCTTCATTTATCATATGGCACAGGGAAAACAAGACCAGGAGGCTAGGAATTGGCACCTAAATTGCCAATGCCAGTCAGAAGGAAAAATCAGGGCTGGAGGCATTCATTTACATTCTTAAATGCACATGCAGTCACTCCCCACTGCACATGGCCCTTCTGTTTCCCTGACTCATTACAGCACAAGAGAGCAGAACACCAGTCTTTGAACAAGAGCAAAAGGGATTTCCCATGAAGAATAATGCAACAGAAACAAAGCAGACTATACATTTCTTATTGGCAATGATTCAAGTTTGGGTTTTTTGTTTTTATGTCAAAGATACCTTAACAAAACTAAAAATATTACAGTAGGAGATTAGATCCTATCACAGTTAGACCTGACCTAAAATTATTAATTTTCAGTGTTTTCATACACTGTAATCCCATGTGTCATATACAATACATCCCTTTGGATTCAGGTGCATAGAAAATTATAGAAGTTTGCAGCAGTTTCCAGACAGAGGAAAACTTAGTTCAAGCTATGAAGTTAATTGGAGAGGATGAGAGAGAGTGGCTTTTTTTCTGAGAACTCCTCATACACAGTCCCTATTGCTGATCAAAGACTGTTCTTTCTTTCAGATTTTGAAAATTTAATACAGAGTGAGTTTTGGTTCACTGGAGCTAGAGAGAGAGTTCATGTCACATCAAAGAACAACAACTTGTTGTTTTGCATCCACATTTCCAGGAATAATAGTACAATAAGTAAATCACACTACAAGTGACAACTAGAGGTGGTCCAGCCTCCCCACCTCTGAAACCTGAAGTAAAAATTTAGGAAATTTTTTCTCCATTTTACTTATGATATCACTTCGGCAAAATAAAGTATCCATGGACTTACTTTGCTTCAAGCAAACACGTGATAAGCAGAGCCTGACTTTGAATTTGGCCTTGGATATTTCTGAATGCAGAAAAGGTCTGACACTTTAAAATGTGTTTTTATTTACTGAACCTTGCCTGCTTCTGTATGATTTCACAGAAAGGACTAAGGGACCATTGTACATGTTTCACATGCAACCAACCCTCCCTGGACCATGATTTATTTTTAAATGCATGGCCAGTTAAACTATTTATATTTGGAGGTTAGCATTTTCCTTTTGAAAAACAGCTTTTTATGATTTTTGTTTAGTCCTGTTTCCTAACATGTTGAAAACTTATCTCTATCATTACAGCATAACAATAAACTGTAATCATTTATGATGCCAGGGATCTCCCATTATTCTGCAAAAGTGATAGTGTAGGTACTAAAACAAGAAAATGCGCAAATTTTTGTATTAGATATTTCTTGTAAGATCAAAGGCTGGCATATACCTCCACCAAGGTTCCTTTTTATGCTTATGACTCTAGGTCATCTGACATTTTCTTGACATCTGAAACATCACCAAGTACATGCAAGTCTTAAGAAACTGGTAATTTTTTACAGCCTGAGGAGGTGTGGCTTTGGAATGATGTAACAGCATCCTCTGGCCCCTGTGAGAGGCATCAGGGAGATGTAGCCAGGCTCTTCACAAAAGTGGTGTGGTGGGAGAACAGGAGTGGAATGAATTGCAAGGGGAAAAAAAAAGGAGGGGGGTGGGGAGAAAGTCACAAAAGATTTAAGGAAATACTTTTCCCCTGTGAAAAGAGTCAAGCAGTGGAACAGAGACCAGGGAGGCTGTGCTGCTTCTATCCCAGTTTTCAAGACCCAGCTGGATAAAGCCCTGAATAACCCAGGCTGTTCTTTTGCCTGACCTTGCTTTCTGCAGGAGGTTGGACTAGAGACCAACAATTGCAAAATCCACCAGAAAACCTCCAAGCTCTTCCTTTTCCTTTTCAAAAGTATGAAAAAAAGCAACTGACTTTTATTAAGAATGAGAGATTGACAAATATCCTTGCCCAAATTTAATCTTCCTGGTTTTTATCAGCCAAAATATTTCACCAGTGTCCTTCATTTTAAGATGATTTTCAGATATTCAAGGAAATGCTATTAAATAACAACCCCATTGTATGTTACATTACATAGCTGGCAAGAATTGCACTCAACTGGCTGTACATGTTTCACAGATAAAATAAACTGGTTGACTATACATTCTTCTTGAAGATAGCATGCATGTATAAACATAGAACAGTCATGATGCTGGCAGTACAATTAAAAAAATGTACAGAAGAATCAACATGTGACTATATGATAGTTTCTCAAAGATTTTCCTTTAGTTTCCCATTGATTTTAAGATTTTTGTTGATACTGGATTTCTAAGACAAGGACATGGCTGAATATGAGGAAATGCTGCTCAGCTGTATGCAACACCATCAAATATAAATTCCTCTGCCAGAATGCAGAGAAAGAGGAGGACTGTGACGAATGTGTAGTGCTCCTCTTAAGCCCCATAAGCTGATTGGAGATTTTATTTATAAAATAGGCTTCTGAATGTCTCAGGAAGTCCCACTCAGCCACTCTGGTTGGTAAAGAGGTCACTGACTGAAGATGGAAAACAAAGCCCTAGACTGCTACAGATTCATTTTCCTAATGATGTAACAGATACTGACCACAGAATAACTTTAGTATCCATGCTATCCACATTTGGAATCTATTTATATTTCTTCCACAAAGCCAGTCTTGATTATTTAAACCTCATTACTGCTATCCCCTGCTTCCCTGAAGAGACAGCAGTTTGGAAAAAAAGAGTCAAACAGAAGTGATTCGTATGCACTGAGAATAGAGGCAAGTGCTTAACAGTTTTTATTTTAGTAGTGGGGTTTTATCCTGACAATGACACCTGCAGAACTAAATTTAGGTATTTATCTGCTTCTGGATATGTCAGAGTACCTCAGGCAGACTTTTTCTATAGAAATCATAGTCCAGGGCTGCTCAAAGTCAGAAATTGAAGAAAAGAGCTCATTTATCAACCAGGACTAATAATAATGGTACACAGTATGGTTTGTATATCACAGAATTCATATATCATGAAAATAAGTAAATTATAACTTTAAACTATTAGGGACATTTTTTTGCCTCCAGCAGGAAAAGGGAGAACAGATTTTTTTTTTGTCTATTTTATTGAAATAAAGAAATATTGTTGAAACACTTATAAATGTCTAGAACATCATCAGAAATGCTTTCCAAATACCATCCATACACAGTTCTATTTTTAATGTTGAACTGTTCTTGAAAGGTGCTAAGAAAAAAATTTATTCATAACACATTAAGCTATATCCTGACTATGCAATCCCCTCCATTTGGGAGAGAATCCCAAATGCTGGCAAAATTTTAGAACTATTTTCAAAATTTTAAGAGAACCCAAGTCCTATCTTTTAATTTTCTTCCAAAACTAACATTTAAGGATCAAATCCTGTACACTTGATCTCACAAGTAATTCACCAGAATGCAAATAAACCTTTTCAATTCTGCAAACAGGCTCAATAAATACATATCCTCTAGTGATCAAAGGTTTCCCATTCAAAGATCACGTTTTATTTTACTGTACAATGTTAACATGAACTGTTTTGATTCAGCCCTTTTCCTTAGGAAGTCTATTTCCAGGAATGCAGAAAAATCCTTTTCTGAAAATCCGGGAAAATATATAATGTATTTATACATTTAACAAAAAAAATTATTAGCTCTTAGAAGCAGAATTACTAACTAAGGTGAATCTTTTGCTGCAGAATACTTGAATCTGGTAACCCACCATTTCCAAACCAGAATATGTGCTGTGCTGCCTCACAAATTATTCAGGATTCCATGGCTTTGTTTTCTCGGATTAGGCACACATATTTTACCTGCAGGAAGAAACTCTATGGAATTGCCTTTCTAAAGCTTGGCACAGCTGTAAAATTCTGCAGCTGGTCTTATAAAGTTATTTTACCTGTTGCATGGACCTTGATCAGCATACAGAACACTGGCCTGGAGAGCTGTGTCATTAAAAACAGCCACTTGTGTCTCACTTAGGGAAAATATTTGTTTTACTTTCATTTTCTCTTTAGTCAAATTCATTAAAACACATTTTTGATTGCTTCTTTGTGTACTCTGGTCTTATGCTGATTCCTCAAAGTTTGCTGTTGTTTTAGTTATTAAATTTATATCATCAAAATACTGTAATTTGGGAATTCTGTACTTCATTATACCCAGAACATCACTGAAAATCTGCTTCACTAATTTTGCTCCCCGGTTTCCACAAATGCAATAAATAATGCTATAAAAATCAGCTCTGCGGTAACTTTCATAAAAGAACATCACACATACACACACAAAAATAGAACAAGCCCAGGAACTGCAGTCCTGTGTCAGAAGAAATTCCTGATAATTATCAACACTTTCAAGTTTAAGAAAAATAGCACTAATATTTTTTGCTGTCTGTTCCTCACCTCATAGCATAACAAACCTGAGGTTACAGTATATATTGTTCTGTATCCTGTATTGATGACACACTTGCAGGATGCATCACCATGTACTGACTACTTGTTTCAAGGCTGAGAGAAAAACTTGGATTGGTGCTGACATGGCACCCCAGCCAAGCAGTTACAAGAAGTAATTGAGCAGCAAGCCTGAATGGCCTTTTCATTGCTTTTATTTAAAATTATATAGGTGAGGATTATTTCCATCCTGTTTTAACTTGGTACACAATTTTACATGACACATCTCATCAGCAAGCAGTAACAAAACACTGTGTTTCCAAGGGAACCAACAGGGAGCATTGCCATGGGGCCTGAGGCAAGGTGAGCATGCTGTGGCTGCAGTCACCAACACCACTGCCAAGGGCTGCTGATGTTGAGACACTATCTCAGCTCCAAAGAGGCACAAGGAAGAGAAAAAAACAGGGGATACCATTACTGAGACTCCTGCCCTGTGAGACACCTCATAGCAAGTCAAGGAGCCCCAGGAGAAGCAGCAAGGGCAGATTTCAGATAGTTTTTGCCTCACTCTGCACCATCCTCACTCCCAGCCTGAGCCCTTCCCAAGCTCCTGCAAGGACACAGCCAGGGTAAGTTGGGTATAGATCAAACCTTTACCTTATAAGAGGAATATACCTTTTTTATTTAAGATAATACCTTGAAAAAGAAAAGTTTTGCCATCCTGGCCTGTCACTCTATTAGGAACGGCTGGGTAGAATGACACAGACTCTCATGGAGTCGGTTAGGAGAATATCTCGTAGTTTATTACTTCAGCTTTGCTTTATAGACTGATATGTGGAAAGTACAGAAAGGAAACTCTCATTGGTCAGCAAACCACTACACCACCATCACTGGTCAGTGGTGCACACCACCCCCTGACTTTCTCCTGCAAAGAAAACAAGAGATAGACAACAACACCTGCAAGGGCTGTTTTCTGTCTCTGAGAATTGTTTTGGATACTCCCATGAATTTCTCAGGCCAGCTTCTCAGGCAGGACCGAGAGCTATGTGGCCTGTAATTTCCACAGGCTCTTTGTTTCAGAGTTAGACACAGAGTGCACACTGGCCTTTCTGTCTTCCTCCATCTATACATTCATAAGCAACACTTTGTATTTTGGTCACCAATGCCAAAGTATATTTTAGCTAATATTTTTGAACACCCTCATGATTATCACTGTAAAGGCATGAGATACCCAGACATTAATTAGAAAAATTTGACACATTGATTAAAACCCCCAACACCCCACCCCCCCCCAACCCACACAATAAACCCAATGTTTGCAGGAAAAGGAAACCCATTTGAGCTGGGTTTCGCTCAACTTAAAACTACAGTAATTTTGAATTAATATTTCTATCTTGCTGCTCAAAGAATGCATTTCTCTCAAGCTTCCCAGCTTGTCACAGTTGGCTTGCTGTGACTCCCAGACCAGACCTGCCAGGCGGGCATGACAAAATAGAGGGACGGGAATGATAGAGTTGCCTGAAAAACTTTAATGACGGTAAAATAACAAACCGCAGAAACTGCACATCCTGGGGGCAAGCTCCAAGGACCAAGGGGCGTGGTGAACTGTATAATATGTAGGCGTACCTGAGGGCAGGGGTCCAATCGCGAACGTGGACCAGGGAGATGACCTTAAAAGTGACAGGTCCCAAACCAACTGAGAGCCAGAACAACAAACACAGCCTATTACAGAATGATCCCAGTAGCATCCGAGTTTCCATCCTTTCAGTATCCCTCCTCTGATGCTCTCAGGTTTATGCCTTCTGTACAATTCACCTGAGCTAAGCCACTATCCATCACAGCTGGTTCAGTTCCCATACCAGCTCTTTTCTGTTCAAAATAGTAAGCCTCACCATCAGTGGGATGTTCAAATGTAGTTTTCTACTTCATTTGAACAAGTATACTGCATCAGACTGTTAAACCCCAAATCTTATGAAATACAGAGAATCAGGGGTCTAATGCCAGCCCAGCTCATAAGAGATACTACTACTTAACAATTCATGCACAAGGAATTTCGCTTGTATGAAGTAAAGTACATTTTATCATTAACCTACTAAAGAAAATTAATGGAAATTGGTGGAAATTTTTCTAATAAAATTGCTTTAATGAAAATAGAAATAAGAAAAACAGATTCTGGATGACACTTTTGGGAGGTGGGTCTCCAATTAAATAGTTGTCTATGACAATGAAGGTTTAAAAAAAAATAATTTTTCCTTAACAGAGAAGATGCATCTATTAACAAAACTGTTCCTCAGCGAATTTAATTCCTGTATATCAATTTTATTCCACATGGATACAGAAGTGTAGTGAGCCACGTATTAGTAAAGCATAAGAAACTTAACTTTAAGCATGTGTGGAATCCATTCTGAACTCCATGTTTTATTGGTTTTCTTCAACAAAAGAAATAGATGAAATCAATAGATGTTCTGGAGATGTACTGAAGGCTGAGAGCAGAAATTAACCAAAACATATAGGTTATTTCTAAAGGCCAAGCATATATTCTGTATGTGCATACATTAAGGGATAAAATCTTGAGCAAATGCTCTCCCTTGGCACCAGAGGGAAAAGGAAAGGCTGAAGCTTTCTTGAACCTCCCCACCCAATTCCTACCTGCCTGTAATCAAGTTCTTATGCCTGATCTGCCCTTCCAATTTAAAAGGAATCCTACAAGAGCCTTCCTTCTAACTTATTATGGCAGTTTCCTTTGAGAAGCTGTGTGTTAAGCCACCTTTACATCATTTTCAAATACACAATTTCCATACAAACAATCCTAAATTCTGGAATTATCCTCGCTCTCTGCTTGACAGACTATAAAAAATACAACACAATAAACCCAAGTGAAAAAAAACCCAACAACCCAAACCAAAGACAAAACAAAGAAACAACCAACGAGCCAGGCCGTGCTTTTACTGTTTTAAAAGTCACCTTCTCTCCTAGTCTTTGTCCCTCTTCATCTCGAATTTAAGATTCCTTTTTATGAGCGTATGTTGATTTGGCACAGCCAGGTTTTTGGTAGCAGGGGATGGGTCACAGAAGCGACGTAAATTAAAGGGCCAGGAGACCTTCTGCTCCCATTAACAAGTCTTTATTAGATAGAACTGGGCCTAGAGGTGGGGGCTCCACGTGGTCGACGTGGAGGAGGAGGATCACGCAGGCCTGTCGTCATCCACTGTCGGTAGGACTGGAGCCTCTATCCTCACCGGGATCGCCCAGAGACTCTCTCTCAGGCACGAAGGTCTAGGGGCGTCTTCCCTCTCAAGTCCTGTCCAGGTCATGGCGACCAGCTTGCTGGACTGGGATTGGCGTACCCAGTCTCCCCCCAGGTCCCCGCTGCCTCCACAGTGCACCTCCAGATGTTTCTCGAGAGTGGCTCGTTGTCCAGGGCTGTCTTCGCTCCCAGGTGGTAATATGATTTTAATATGCACCCGTGTGTAAGTCTTCATGGGAAATGCAGAAGTTTGTCCTATGTGCAAGCCTTTATGGGAAATGCAGAAGTTCATCCTGGGTAGCAGTGGCTAAATTACCCGACGGGTTGGGAGGGAGTAAGGGATGGGGATAAGAATGCAAAGATAAAACAAGTAAGAACTTCTTGACAGTGGGCCCTTTTAGGGCTTGCAACACCAAACAATAAAACAAATACGAACTTCTTAACAGTGAACCTTTTCAGGACTTACAACACCATAACGCCTTATCCGGGGACTTAAACTGGGATTGAAACAGGAACATATAATTTGAACACTGGGATTTTTATTTATGACGGAAGTAACTTCTGTGAGAAGCTGCTGGAAGTTTCCTCCATGTCCGACAGAGCCACTCTGATGGCTCTGAAGATGGACATGCTGCTGGCCCCGTTAGAGATGTTGGTAACACCTCTGTGATGACATTTAAGAAGAAAATCAAACCAGCACACGGGCAGTTTTTTCCAGGGGTGGCGAGGTGCCGCCGCCAGGGTCATCCCGGCCCAGCCCGCGGCAATGTGCCACCGCAGCCGCCGCCATCTCGGTGCGGCCTGCAGCGAGCCTTGCCTGCCTGGCCGACCCCAGCCGGCCCCGCCGCGGGCACAAGGCCGGGGGCGGCTTCTCCTTCCCGGTGCCCTGCGTGAGGAGAGGCGTTCAATAGCGCCAGCGCCGCGGCCGCCACCGCCCACACAATGGCAGCGGGGCCGCCTGGCCGGCAGCGAAAACGTGGCGAGTGACTCCCGACACTGAACCCAACCCAGATCAATCTCACAGCGCTGCAAGATCCTGTAGGAATCTTTGAATTGCTGGAACTTGGTGGCTACGGCACCTACGGGCAGCAGTTTTTCTTCTAGACAGAGAAGAGGATGAAGAGAAGACTTGTGAGGGAAAACAACATGGTGTCACCAAGGTCAATGAAAAACAAAACGGACGAGGGAGGAGGTGCTCCAAGTGTAGGTGCTCCGTGCTCAGCTCTGTGCAGGCCGTGGTGAGGAGCATGGTGAAACAAAGTGCCCCCTGTAACACCTGGAGCCCAGGGGGATGCAGAGATTCACTCGTAGCCTGTGGGAGAAGTGCTCACGCCAGAGCGGGTGGGTGCTGGAGAAAGCTGTGATCCAGTGAGAGACACAAATAGAGAGAGAGGGCCCCGGTTCCAGAGAGAGCAGCCTGTCCTTGGAGGTCTGCACCCTGTGGATGAGTGACCCACACCGCAACAGTTTTGGGAAGACTTTGCCCATGGGAGGGACCACATGGCTTAGCAGAGGAAAGGCTCCTCTCCCTGAATGAACAGAAGATCGTCTCGGGTCTGAACTGACCAAAACCCCCACACCTGTCTCCCTACACTATCGGTGGGAAAGAGAGAGGGGCTAGGGGGAAAGAGGTGTTTTATAGGTTTATCTTACTTCTCATCATCCTTCTGACTCTTTTAATAATAAATTTACCTTATACCTTTAAATTTGAACCTATTTTGCCCTTAGTGTTTTCTCACAGTCCTTATCTCACCTCATGAACCCTTTGTTAATTTTTTTTTCCCTCTCCTGCCCAACTGTAGTAAGAGAGAGTGAGTGAACAGCTTTTGTGAGTACGTGGTGTGAAAAACGAGGTTCACATAATTTTTATAGAATTTAAAATTTTAATAAAAAAAAGACAATTAGGAGAAAAAAAATAAAGTATACAGATACGGCCAGGTGTCTCTGCATTCAGCCAAGAGAGCACACCTTATTAACAAAGGAATAATAATGGAATATGGAATAATGTCCCTTAAAAACAGAACCCCACTACATATCCATAAATTCTCATACATATTCATACATTCTTCTTAGGATCTTTGGTGTTCTTCTGTTTAGTTTTCTCTTGCCCCCTTCCCAATAGATCAATCCTCTTGGCGCCATCGAGATTTACATTCCCTGATACCAGAAATGGAATAAATTCCTCCCCCCAAAGTTCTGGTCACTGCTGTCTTCATCTGAATAAGATAGTTTACAAATGCAGGAGTTCTCTAGCTATTTTTTTTTTTCCTCAGTCTTTGGGTTATACAAATAGAAGCAGTTTTTATTTTAATACTATGCCATAGCCTAACATATATGTATTATACTACTATTTCTAAGTTTCATCAATAACAGAAATAAAGAAAACTATATTAATACAACAAAATTTCCCATTCTTATACACATAACATTAATTTTAATATTTGCAAAAAGCCAACAATATAATATGTATCTATAACAGTGGCACTTAGCCAATGTCAAACCACAACAGAGGGACAGGATTCTATCGCATTCCAAGCACTGCTCAAGGATGCAGCTTTTGGGAAGAACATAAAAAATAGTGAAAGCACATCTCAAATTCAAATCTCAACCAAACATCTCAAAAGGACGCCATGCCCAAATCTTTGCTTAATAATGCTACTGCTCTTACCTTCTCTACTTGTCTCTAATCCTCCAAAATTCGCCATGCTTGTGAAAGTAAACCACTGTAAGGAGCACCATTTATTTTAGGAGGATGCTGCACTGTAACATGGAGGCACGTCTTGAGATTCAGTTTCACCCATATACTGCATTCGCAGCCTTTTTAGAATTTCATACATAGAATGTATGAAATGCAGGTACACCTGTAAGAGCATACTCATGGAATGTGGTCTGAATAAAATTGAATAAAATTCAATGCAAGAATGTTCAAAGATATAAATATGCAAGTAGTACAAGCTGCATTTCCTAGCTTTTCTAGTTAAAGTCATTTTTCTTCAGATCCCCACTCAAATATCACTTTCATCATCAGGTATTCAGGACTTGATGAGAAAATCAGGGAACATAAATCTTTAACTGACATTCTTCACTGATTTGGTAAGATCAGCTCATGCAAATTACTGGTCTCTGTAATAACTGTTTTTACCAGTCTCACCTTCTGTCTACCTTGGTCTTTTGGTGTAAAGATTATGCCTTCCCAGCCTGCATGAAAAGGAGTCCCTGAATTGATCTACCAACACTAAATAAATTTTAAAAATACTAGTATAGGTAAATTTTTTTCATTTTATATAAAAGCTAAATTAGCATTTATTTATTGACCACACTTCAAAGGATTTCTGGTATTTCATGCCATATATAGTGTAACATTTATGACACAAGCACTACTACATTTTAATATGATCTAGAAGTTAAACAAAACTTTCTGACAAATCCTTTTTAAAAGAGAATATTTTGTTCAAATTAATTAGTTGCAGCAAAATTTCTTTGGTAAAAAGCTTGCAGGTAATAGAACAAAATTTTCACTATTTGAGGTAAACTGGAATAACAGGCAGTTTGTAGAGATAGATCTTGACCTTAGTCAAAGACTTTGTCTCAGAACTCTTCTGTTTAAAAAGAGAAATGAAAGTGCATTAGACATATCCTTTGCCCAATTCATAGGCATTGTCCAGAAGGAAACATCCTATGAGCAGTTGTGTTAATTTGCTCTTAAAGGTTCATATTTATCCTGGTGTAGAAAGGGAGGTGTTCGAAATTCTTAAAAATTTTTCAAGACAGAATTTTTTTCCCATCTTCACCCAGTCCTAATTAAATCAGATCCCTGAAACTAATAGAATTACTTTTTAAGTGTATATTTTTAGTTTAGAAGCATGCTTTGCTGATGCATACTACAGTGTTAATTCTTTTGTATAAATTAGAGTGTACCCACTGCAATCTCATTTAAGTAATTCATTGTCCTCTTGGCTTTTATTTTAAGTAGTTGAATGAAGAAAAAGACAGTGCCCCAGCATTCAGTGACCTATAGGTTTTGAATTATGATAAGCAGCTCAATCTGGAATACTGCTGCAATTGTCAGAAATGTACCCAAAAGTCTTCCCTGAGAGCATGAGTGGTTCAGGAAGTAAGTGGTTCAAGAAAAACTGATAAGCCTTCAGGGCATGCAGAGTTATCTGCATCCAAAAAGAATGTAAACTGTCAAATTCTGGCAGTTCCTATGCAGAGTATAAGGAAGTTTCATTCTGTAAGTTGGCTTGACCATGGTGTATAGGATGCTGTAACAACAATATCTGTATACCTGTTTTATTAGCCCCTATCATTGCAGAGAAAAACGCAAATGCTCAAGAGACAAGGTAAGGAAGTACATATATTTTTAATCTTTAGATATTCAAGGTGTGATTCATGACTTATCCAAATGTTGACATCACATAGTGTCCTTAAGGTTGCAAGATTATAAACTTTTCATCACTACCAAGAATGAAAACACAGCCCATGCAGCTTCAGCATCTACAATTTATATTTTCTGTAAACACTGTAAATCCTATGTAACTGCTAAGTTTAACATAGCATTTGACAGCAAACCTGAAACCCATTACTGGGAACCCTGGGAGAGAAACCATTACTTGGACCAGGTAATTGGGTGCCCATTATTTACTCACTTGAGTAAAATGTATCCCGAGGAAATCTTAATTATAGCCTATTTTTTCCAGGAATGGTATCTCAACAGAGAGATGGGGAGAAAGTACATGGGGAGGAAGATTAACACCAGTTAAAACTCCTCAAGCTTTTGAAATTTTTACTTCTTCCAGAAAGAAGCTGCTGCAGCTTTTGAGCTTACCAGTTCAGTACAGAAAGGTCATCAGAAACACTGAACCAGTCCTAATAAATACTTTTGCTCAGTGCTTAAGTGCTGTTTTGATCAGTTCTTGCAATGAGGCTGAACTCTGCAAGCACAGGTCTGGGTACCTGTTGTTTCTTCCGATCAATTATGAATTTAGAGAACTGCAAAGACAAGATTACTGTACTTTAGAATAACAAAAGGATAAGGGGTCTTTAACCCCAAACCCACCACCTCAAACTCAGAGGCACCATTTCCACACTTGTGATGGATTATCTATAAGAAAACCTGGTTTTAACTGAACTGGATGTCACACAGTCTTGAAATACTCACAGCTATGTTAAATGTCTTTGCTTCTCATAAAGGGTTTCAGTCTCTTTATTTTCTCAGACTACAGAAGTCTATTTTTCTTTTTTTGCTACTATTTCCTTCTACAGATTGCTGTGTCATGCGTGTGGCTCCCCTTCCCAAACACAGTAAGATATCACAGGATAAATATGCAAGTCACTTTCTTCTGCTTAGGTCCTGATTAATGTTTTGAGGACCAAGACACGCTGAACCCTAACAAGGTAAGAGCTGTATTGTCGGGTTTTGGACCTTTTTATGAAGCAAGTGTTCAAGGCCAGGTTTTACGGGACCTGGGGCAACCTGGCCTAGTGGAAGGTGTCCATGGCAGGGGAATTGGAATAAGATAGTCTATAAAGTCCCTTAAAATCCAAACAGTTCTGTCATTCTATGATTCCTAGAAAATAAGTAACGCGGTGACTTTGCACACATTAATGAGTTAGAAATTGGAGAAGCTCTAACATGATGCTTTGGAAAAAGAAGACTTAAAGAATACGATAAACAGAATCTGTTTAACCTTAAGAGTACAAAAATTATACAATGAATTTAGTTTTAATTAGTATCTGACTTTCAGTATTACAATAGTAGAGCAGTACCAGTGGAGAGCTCTGCAATGAGATTGGCCTTTTAGAGGACCCCAAAATTGAATATGCATTCACTTAACCTGCATTTTAATGTGTGATTTACTGAATAACAGCCAAAGAATGAGATTAATGAGAACTTTTCAATATTGATAAAAACTCAATACATGCAGGAAGAACTGAAGTGATGGTTATATACAGACCTCAGAACCCTAAAAGAAACTAATTTAGGTTATAAATTCAAATGATGTAGATAATTTAAAGAATTTCCTGATAGTTATTTTAAAAACAACAGCAAAAACACCAAACAAAAAAAAAAGAAAATAGACCCCCCCACACACATTTATTTGTTTGAGGTTTTTTTTTTTTATTAATCCCAGCCTATTATATATAGCACCTGCCTGGATAACTACAGGCAGAAATACAGAAAAATCACAAAATGAAATGAAAAAACTTTCTAAGAAAGCCATCACTTTAATTTTAGCCACAAAAACACACGTCCTAAAAATAAGTTTATTATGCTACGTTCCCTAAAAATAGAAATCATAAGTGCTCTGTTTCTGAAGCTGGTGATTACCTTCTAAACTTTTGCATTTACACAGATTAGAAAATAAAATCTCCTTGCCCAGAAGAGACAGGCTTGAGAGAAACAATGCCTTAGCCTACCATAAATTATCAATATCCAGTTAACAAATAGTATTCAAAAGAATTGTAAAATACATCACACTGTTTAAAATTCAGATATGCTTGAAATTCACATTCTGAAATGAGTTGTGCAAGCATAAACATCACCAGGGAGTTCATGGAGAGTGCACACATTAATGATGCAAATGCGGTCAGAGGGAGCTCTGTGTAGGTTTCACTGTACCTTAAGAAAAGGCAACCATGGGTTGCATGGGTCTAGGGGTGAAGTGGGACTGTCCACCAGAAACCTGCACAACACCAGCTTTAATTTGATAGTTCTCCTGGAACACACTTTTTTCTCCATGGAGAGAACTGAACACGTGTTTCAAATAGAGTTTCAGTGATTTAAACTTTGGAAAGAAAAGACTCAGCTTTCAACTCAAAACAGGTGTACACTCATAAAGACTCATATATTCAAAGTCCCACAGAATGCTGGTCTCCATTTTCCTCAAAAAAAAACCAACATTTTCTTTTGGCAGAAAATACTGATTCACTGGAACTCCATTTATTTTCTGTATCTTTTTCTTTTTCCCCTGAAAAACACATTTGGTGATAATGTTGGCAAAGTTTTTTCCCAGATCCATGAAGGATTTTTACTCAGAATTATTCAAAAGGAAGGAGACTCAAATTCCTTACAGCCGGCACAGATGATGGCTGAAAGTTACAGTGGACACGGGAGGGGAAAGACCCAGCATTAAATCCCTGCTCTACCAATTCAACAACAGCATTTGTCTTCCAGTGGAGAGAGCTGTTATATTTTAACTCTGCAGCAAAAATGTTCTCCAGGCATATTGACAGCAAATGCAAGGTGAAGGCTGGGAATTCAGACAATCTGATCTCTAGTCTTCTATATCCCTGGGCAGAGAAGAGGCCTGGAGCAAGAGAGGGGACTCCTTCTCTATCGAGGAACTGGGGCTGCTATAGATAAGCTACCTTCCACAGGCAGTTCAAGATAAATGTACCAACACTGGCTGTGTTCAGCAGCATTTAAGTATTAAAAATGGTCTAAAGTCCCTTCAAGTTGATTAAAAACTGTGGAACATTTCTGATCAATTGAGTGCTTACACAAGCTTATTGTATGGCAAATCTGACACCCACCCAAATTGTCCTTAAATGAACCAGGACACTTTATCAAGAACATTTCTTAACCACTTTCTGATCTTATTCCCACAGAAAGTAATATCATTTGTAGGGAAAGCCATCATGTATCATTTTGTGCAATTGCAGCTTATAAAAGTTAATGATAAGAGTTCCTTCTACCCCTGGCACAATGAATGCCTTTTAATAAGCAACACTGTAACTGAGTGCAATTGTCCACCACAAACCCATTCCATGCACCCAGAGACAATTATATTACTACTTGAAATACAGAAGGAAACCCAACTATCACATAAACTAAGCTTTAGGACAAAAAGGCTTTTTACAGACTAGTAGTGCTACAAAATAGCAGTAAACATGAAGGTGCTCCCTTCAGAAGCTCACTGTAAGTGCAGATGAGCTACTCACATTTAGAATTTCTTTACTGCTCACTGCTGTAGCATTTAAATATTCACACATTAAATAAAAACACCATATGCATCAAGGATGAGTTGGAGGCTATTTTACGAACATTAAATTGTTTCCTGCCATTTCTTTCCCTCCATTCTAAATGGCAAACATCTCATCTGCTATTATAAGACCAGAGCAGCACTAGGAAATACAAGTTCTTTGAGAACCAGTATAAAGGGCACATCCAGATACCACCCACTGTCCTCAAAGTGAAATTGCTTCATATTTGAGATATAACTATTGATCAAATATAATTTGCATATGTGAGAATATCTACCTCAGCATTTCTCTACAGTTCTGAACGAAACCAGGCAATCTCTACTGATGGGTAGAATGGCACCAAGCCAGCTTTAGAGTTTCCACTCCAGACAACATTCCTTCATCTCCTACCTCAGCAAGCATACAGAAAACTTTTATCTGGAGCTGGATGTTTAAAGAACATATACCATATGTGTCCTCCTTATATGATACAACATAAATAGTGTACAGCCCTGATGAAAACAAATGATGTGAGATTTACTTGTTTTGCCTTGTGAGGAGACCTCCATTTTCTTGATGTTTGATTTTGAAGAAACCTCATATAAACAGCACAACTGTTCAATAACCCAGTTACAAAAGTGTCTTGGTTTAGAAGACAGGTGTCTGCTAAGGAGGGCAGGAACCCCCCTCAGAATGAAAATGTGGACCCCCCTCCCTCCAAATTACTGTAATTTTGAAATCAAGGGGCTCTCAGGCAGAGATCTGGGGATAGGAATAACAGTTCTTTGTTAGTATGTGTAACAGGGCAAACAACCAACAATAACTACAGAGTTAATGAGAGGAATGGTGGGTTTGTCTTTACAAACAAGCTGTGGGTCTGCTGTTAAGATGAAACTATCACTGAGAAGTAACAGAAATTATGGGATGGATTCCACTGAAAGATGAAAGGGACACTGGGGAAACACCATAAAATTCCACAAGGGTTAAGAAGAGGGGGGTTATACATTAGGGGGGAATCTTAGGTATCAGGCATTCTGGGAAGTCTGTACCTCTCAAGTACCCCAGCCAATGGGGAAAGAGAGAAGGGACATGCGGCCGGGAAATTAGGATAAAAGGGAGGCTGCACCCTCCAAAAATTTGTGACCCCAGGGGAATGCCCAACGGCCTCTCCCTTTATTTGAATAAAGTAAAAGGACGCCTCTGTCTTCTTTTTGATGTAAACCTCCAGTGTTTGTGGATTAATTTTTCTGACATTAACAACAAAACAGAACCAGGGACCCCGTGACAGCTTTCTTGGCCGAGACGGGAAGGGATGGAGGAGAGGTTTTGTTTCACAAACCCCCTCGGGCAGTCAGTCCCAGTGCTCCTGCAGGGCTCTGAGGAACACCCAGCTGGAACAGCAGGGATGAGCTGAGATCCTGGGCTGGTGGATGAGGTGTATCAGCAGCTCCGCGGCGGTGGCTGACACTGCCACACGTCCCGGCAGGACAGGGGGTGCGAGGCCACCAACGAAGAGGGAAGAAGGAGAGGAAGAAGCAGCAGCAGCTCTGTCTGGGTGATGGCGAATTCCCTTCTCCGATAGGCAACAGCTCCGAGAGAGTGTCTTGCCCTCAAGCCCAAGAAGCCACCCAGCCCCCAGCTGCCCCTGCCCTTCCCCTCCCCTGCCCCTCTTCCCCCCTGGGCCCAGACAAACTTTGTGTTTCTCAAGCACCCAACAAGTACCAGCCATGAGGTTTTCTCCTCAACTAATGGACAAAAAATTCCATAGGTGAGAAAGAACAAAAGGAAGGACACACAACCCCCAACAAAACGGCAGAGGAAAACATGGTTGCATGATCTTCTGGTTTCAGGTAAAATGACTTGGAACAATATTTACAGTTCTCCACCAGAACAGAAGTGATGTATCATACACAACTAAACAAATGTGGCACATATCAAGAGCTTATCTCCACCATAATTAAACAGAGGTTAGCTTAAGGGCATACATTTAGAAACTGAGATGGTCCGTAGAGTTTTGTTACTACTTACAAGAGAAAAATGGGGAAAAACCCCCAACGCTCCCCTGTCCCCACAAACCCTTTCTCATATTATAAGGCTCTGGGTTTGTTAGGACAACCATTGTGATTTCCCATATTTTAATACCTCAGACTTAGTCAAGCAATTCTATAAATAAAAGTTTACAAAAATTACCCACACTGGTTTTTCAATTCATTACATCATAGGCCCCTAAGTTCAAAGACTGCAATCATTTGCAAGAATGTCCATGTCAAGAGGATTTTAAAGCACCCAAAGTTGCTGAAGAATCTTCTAATTGAAGCCCAAAGAATGCAATAGATTGCAATGCCAAGTTATGGCATAGCTAAGGTAAGAAATTTAATGCAATTAGAAGGATGTGCTTTGCAGAAAATCCAGGAAACCTGCATGACAATACCTAATCTGCAGAACTACAAATGAAATGCTTCATGTTCCCCCAGCATCCCTTCAGAACATTGATACAGTCAGTGAAATGCAGCTTTAGCTTTGACCTTTGCAGTGTTTTATATTTTGAGCAAATGGGCATTCCTTTCCTTTCCAGAGGCTAGTGAGAGTGTACACAGGACAAAACAAGCAATTGCAGCCAGCCTAATTACAGAATATTGAAAAGGTCAAAGAAATGCACCAAGATAGTTTAATTTTCAAAATGAAAGCTATTAAGAGCCCTTTGATGTGAAAAGGAAAAAAAGGTAATAGAAATAAAGCATGCAAACAGTATTGACCCAGTTGTCCAGACAGACAGGGCAGACAGAGGGAAAAACACAGAACATATGTATCAGGAACTGGAAAATGCATACCTGTTTCAATGTTGCATGCTTCAAAGTGCCAAGCAACCATCTGTTTTTGCAAAATTTCCTTCAAGTTGGTTGAAAACTGTTTTCAGTGAAGGTCAATAAAAGTGTGAGGCAAGAGGGTATTATGATTCCCAAAGGCTTCCTCAGACCTTACTTTACTTCATGAATATGAATTTGAGATGCTGCTTTGCTGTTCAACAGCCTCTCTTGGCCTTGCTTTTGCCTATTGTTATAAATATATATTATAATATTGGCTTTTTGCAAGTATTAAGATGAATGTTATATGTATAATGTTACAATAGCTTTGCTGTGTGAATGGAGTTTTTTCTTCTCCTGCTATTAGCAAAACATTAGGAGTAAGTGGTAATAGTTGATATAGTATGCTTGAACTGCCTGCCCAGTTAGGATAACATCCAGTGAACAGATGATGGGGACCTGGCTGCTATCAATAGCCTGTGGAAAGAAGGACCCAAAGTCCAAATTAAAAGATGATAAGAAAAGGATTAAAACCACAAGCCAAGAAATGTGCATGCTCTAAAAAGACAGATCCAAGGAGTGGCCATGCAAAATAGTTCCTGGAAAATGTGAAGTAGTTAATAGAAAAGTTTGAATATGCATAAAGTCTATGAATATGCATCAAGTTGATGCAATAGAAATGGTATATAAAGGGTGTTTCCAAAACACCAGGTGTGTTCTTGGTAGAGTGTCAAGCACACAGCTGCTTTAACCCTTTGCTTTATTGTCTTTGTCTCCTATTGTCTTTTTTATTAAACATTTTAAAATTTACCAGAACACTGAACATCATTTTTCACACTATGAAACACATCTGTCAAACCAAGTAACATCAATGACTTTTTTTGGTTCCACACTGAGCCTCCTGCATTTATGGCATGAACAGAGCTAAGAGCTCTGTGCAGAGCAACTCTACTAACCCACAAAGTGCTCCAGTGCATAACTGGAGCTGTGGTTGATGTGTTATGAGCAATAGTCTTAAGAAATTTACATTTACATCTTGGGACTAGTCCAATTGCTGCTTGTTTTCTGGTTTTGTTTTGCTTTTGTTTGTTTGTTTTTGTTGTTTAATGTATATGAATTTAAAGACAATCAAATAGGACCAAAATTATGAAAAGGGTCTGAAAAAAGGCTGAAGCAGGAACCATCTCAAATTGTAAAGCATGAACAGGAGGAAAAAGAAAAATCTTCAGTCACTCCTAAAAATCCAAATTTTTGGAGTCAAAGGTCATTTCATATCATGATTGTAATACGCAACACCAGGAACAAAAAGCTGTTTTCTTCAGTACTGGTGTTCCCTCCTTATGCAAATCCAGTGTCCCAACTTATTTCTTAAGGTAATGCTTTGGCATGGGGACAATTTTTTCTTGCTCTCCCTGGCCAGGATAGCCCCACCCTAAAGATATTAAGTGATCTGTCAGAAGCACAGCAGCAATCATCAATGCCCCCAAAGATCAACCAGACTAACTTAATGAAGAGGAAGAAATATATTTGCATGTCCTCTCTCAAGTTTTTATTAACATTTTCTTGTTTATCACATCACAGAGCTCATTACCGATGTAATTTAATAGCTCTCTGTCATTAAGGAACCACAGGGAAACTTATTTACTGGTCATATAGGTAAATTATGTAAGGAAAGAGTAAGATAATTGTGCCAGTGAAACCACTTCCAAATAAATTCCTTTGAAAGGAAAACTGGACCAAAATCAAGCAAATGCATGAGGAAGAATGAAGCTCTACAAACCAATACTAATCTCTAAAATAATGGGACACAAATATGTTGCATGTATGTTTGTTTAACGTATTTAAACTGAAATACAAATATTAAAATGAAAACATTAAAATGAAAATAAAGATATAAAACCTATGAAAGGATGAGATGGGATGAGAAAGAGAGAAGAAAAGAACAAAGCCTATATTTCCTTTTGAAGAGAACTGTTCTAGAAAGGCTCTGGAAAGCACAGATCAACCCAAAATGGCTCGCTGCAGACAGGCATGATCTTGAAACATGGAAAGAGATGACTTTACTGGCCAAACTATTGTCCAAGAAGAAGGGGAAGAAGAGACACATGCCTGGCATGATGCACTCTGCTGCTATTCCAGCCCTGTCTCTCATCACAGTTTTGGGGAAGACAGTAGGAATGGGCCCTGCCAGAGCAGGCATGTGAGCAGTTCAAAGCTTTGGGTTACAAGAACCCAACTAGTGTTCTGCACAACCCCACAGAAGGTGGTACATTTTAAGAAATATTCAGCTGATGCTAGAACATGACCTGGACAATTTCTATTAAATAAAGAGATGTCAACTTCAAGGCTGCATTTTACTCCCTTTTGTTCCTAGAAGCATGACAGGTATTTGACAATGCATGTGCTATTTACAGCTGAGCTTCACAAATATGCAAAGAGAACCCCCAAGATTCTGGCAATGACAAGGGAAAGACATGACAAAAGCCCTCTAGTCTCCAGACCAAAATGGTGTTGGCTCCTGTGCCTGACCTCATTTGTTCACTGTCATTGTACAGTATAAGCATGAGAGTTTCAATTCACTGAAAATTACAAAAATGGCAGATCTTACTCTTAGTTTATCCAAACCATTGGGGAATGTGTCCAAGTTATTCCTACTATAGTCATTGCTGTTTTGCTGTTAGTTGCAAACAGGAGGAATTCTTTAGTAAATGTTGCCTAAGATCAGGATCAACCCCTGCCACACACACTGAAAATTTCAGTGAAAAACATGTATTTTACGAGTTACCAATAACTTCAGTCCTGTCCTCTGCTATTTGTCAGTTCTCAAAATATTTGAGATTCAGATCTCAGGAGCTGTAAGAAGAAAACTCATCCATCTTTATTACTTCAAAAGGAATACATTACCATCTAAAGTGTCACCTAATTTTCAACACCAACCATGTATTTTCTGGTGACCATTTTACATGGAAGGTACATCCACATCACACAGACATGACAATTAATGTCCAATCAAACATAAGAGAGTTCCATCCTAATAAATATTTTGTTATCACCAGTCACTATGATTTATTGTGATCTATTAACATTGTGCTCTCTCCCTCTTCCAAAAGAGGGAAGTACTGAAGTTCCCTCCTACACAAATTCAAAGTCACAACTTATTGCTTTGGGGATGAGGATAAATTGCTTTTGCTCTCTTTTTTTAAAATAAATAAATAAGAAAACAACTCAAAACCAAAGATATTATCTTTATAAAATGAATCTGTATTTCCCACAGGAAAATTCAATTTTTTATCATTTTTAAAATAGATGAAAATAGTATTATGAAATGTCACAAATTACTCTTTCTTAATAGAAAGCCTGGTCTGCAGCAGGCTCTTATATGGCCCATGTGAAATGATTCACAGTTATGGTTCCCATTTTTCTCTGCTTCATTTTCAGTGCAGTTGCAATGGAAAATTCTGCTGCAATTAAAAATCCAGGGCCAAACCCTCAGGAAGTGCAAAGCAGCACAGCTCCATTAGCTGGCCCTTTCTCCCCCACAGCATTTCCCTGGGCAGCATTCAGGACATGGAATAGTGGGAGAGCTCCCACACAACAGCAGTGGGCTCAGAGCGGTTTGGTCTCCCCCATTGACAACAGCCCCCAGAAACCAGCAGCGGAATGAATCCTTGGGGCCAAGGATCACGGGGGGGAAAGGGCAACAACAATAACAGTCCCTGCCATGTAAATAAGGTTACACACTTGAAAATCCTGCTGCTCACCCCTTTCCCCAGCTCCTATTCCCCAGGCAATGTTAGGAATGGTCTGTGTCTGAAGTTAAATCACAGACACAGTTCAAGTGCAGCTCCGTCTTTTGGTGGGTGTGAGAGCTCAGTTAAATAGACATGGCCATTGCACACCAGATGCTACAGGGCTGAGAATGGTCCTGGGCATGTCCAAATAGATGTAACAGGTTCTCTATGCTGGCAGTTCACCCCTTGCAAGGAGAGAGGGTTAATTTTTTTCTACTTTATTAAAATGGTTTCAGACCTTGAAGTGAAAATTTCTGTACAGCTGTAAAGCCCTATTAACGAAAACTGTAACATTTTTGCAGTACGTCACCAACAAATTTTGATTTCTAAAGGGACAGCTGACTACTGAATTATTGATTCAGACTTACCAGCTGATAAACCAGCATGAATTGCTCTAGACTCAATGAGAATGCATGGACCACTGGTTCTTCTCAAAGTAAATGAAGCCTAATTTTACTGTCTTTCATTTATTTTAAAACGCAGCAAAAATAAGGGGTATAACTACTAAGCAGTGTTTCAAAACTAAACACAGACAAAAACACAAATTTCAGGTCATTCTGTCTCTGCACAATAGAAGCATATTTTTTTTCTTTATAGAAAAACAAATAAAAATCACATGTAATGATCATGGTTTTAAGTAAGAATTCTAACATAGAGTGCCTATGAATTTTTCAAGGTAATGCAGCACACGCAATATTATAAGAAAAAGCAGCTATCCTGAAAACTTCCTTTCTTGGCCTTAAAAATGTACTCTCTGCAAGAATAACAAAAACTTCCATAAAGAAAAGTAATTTACATTATCTGGCAAAAAATGGCAGGAGGTTGAAGAGCCAAGGCTATATATAAAAGAATAATTAGGTGAAGAGGAGACTAAACACTTTCCATATGGCAAAACAAAACCTACTCCTAACAAAAGGGAAGCCAGCAATACCAGGTACACCATATTTCTTCATTGTGGAGTTTTTTTAAAGGTAATACCAAACTCTTAGAGCAAACTGTGACACATTCACCTGCTGAACAGCTGTGGTGGCCCAAAGCACTGCCAGCCTCCCACTGCCACCTGTCACCTCCACCAGCCCTTCCCAGCCCACAGCTCGCTCCAGCTTGGACACACCAAGGGCAAAGCTGGGCTCAGCTGCCACTGACACATTAAGGCACCACAGCAAGACTGATGAAGGTGAGTCTAAACTCTCACTTTTGAGCAAGGCCATCTTACCTATAGTAATATACACGTTCTCCCCCAAAAAGTGGATCTAATTTGAAAAGACCAATATCTGCTGTTTCGCTGGAGAATTTTTACCAAAACTGCCCAAGACACTGATAATTTGGAGGCACAGATTTGCAGAACTGGCATGAAAGGAAAAGAAGTTACTTTATTCCTATTTTTTGAAGCTTTTAGACTTTCCTGCACACATCCTGAAATCTACAGTTAATGCTTCACTTACCAAGTAGTACTAAGAATGGAGTTAAAATAAACATTTACTTAATTACATGGTTCCCAGGAAAAGACCTTCTGAAGTAAGTTATCTCCAGGATTTAATACCAAAAAATGAAAGCTTTCCTCAGGAATAACTAGGACCTGACAGAAAAACCATTTCCTCCCAGGTCCTGAGGCGGCTACTCGAAGGACAAGCACCAGTATAGCTGTGCACAATGCAGTTGATATTCCAGTTAATGTATGCAATGGCAGAACACTTTCACTTTTCTAGGTTATTATATTTCCTGCATTTTGAATAAAAACTTTCTCACAGTACCATTTTTTAATACAAGAACTCATAGAATTCGCACATTGATCACTGGTAGGGTCTTTGTTCTACCTTTCCTCTTCCCTCCCCAGCTCAGTGGCTGACTCATCCAGACACTTCCCTACCTGGTGCTGGCAGAGACCCAAAAAGTCAGTGGAGGATGCTAAGTTGGTCCAGGAACCGATCATCTGTTCCTGCTAAAATTTGTCAGGAAATCAAAAAGTGTTTAAAATAAAAATTAGACAAAATCAACACAGCTGGAATACCTCCACTAAAAATCTATTTATATACAAGCAGAAAGCTTATTTAACTTGAGATACAGAAAGAAAAAGGAATCTGTCTTACAAGCAAGGGCCAGGATGGGGAGCTGTGGAAGCTGCTGAGCTGATACTCTACAGATACAGGTCTGATGTCAGCACTGCAGCTCCACAGGCAAACCAGGCACCACCTTCCTTTCTCTGAGATTCGTAATCTGTCATGCAAGGCAGATGCTATCAAGTCATTCATTAACTCAGAACTTGTCTTCAAAAAAAGTATCTCAAAAGCCAAGGCTAAAGTTCACAGCCCTGAAGGCACAAACAGCAACAATGAGCAATACTATGAAGAATGCTGTGGTGCAAAAGGGTCTTTTCAAAATTGCTGGACTTTATTTTCACCTCATCATTGGCAGCTTCAACCTCCCACCCACTTTTTCTCTGTGAAACATACAATAATGAATATCCAAAGATTAATGTAACCATGACTACAGGTCTTCAATCAGAGTCTGTTTCTAATGAAATTAAAATTCTATCACCCCTGTAGTTTCTGTTTTCTGACCTAGCCTTTCAGGCAGCAGAGGTCCCATGGATGTTATCTGAGTTATTTTTATTTGCACAGGATAGATCTTGAATTCTAAATGCATTACACAATTTATTCTAAAGTGATTCACCTTCAATGTAGTCTTCCTGGCTCTCTTCATTTTCAAAAACAGTTATTTTGCTGACATGTTAGAATTTCCCTTACCTTACAAGAAACCATCTTGTCTACTGTAGTGTCTAATTCCAACAATACAAGTACAAAATGACCGAGGTGAGATGATCTGTAAAGCTAGTTGTGATTTCTATTTAATTTAATCTAATGAAAGTGGGTTAGATCAGAGTGCCTCGAATGCTTAGTTAATGATCCATGTATGAGCAGTACCCTCTCCAAGAACATTTCTGGACAGAGTGTACTACAGAGCAAGAAACAAGTAATTTCTGTTACAGGATTGTATTTTTCATTTCAGACTATCTAGTTATGATAAATTACAGAGACATCTTAAAAATCCTCTTCTGATAAAGATAAAAGGTAGTGTTTCAAAGTTTTTTCTTCAGAAAGTATTTCTCTCTCCAGAGGAACTATAGTTATTCTGAAAGTGCCAAATTAAAAATCCAGTTTAGGTGCAATCAGTGACTGGCCAACTTGCCACAGCTTCCCCACTTGTAATACAGTTTTCCATAGTTCCTTTTCATCATGTTTCTCTTGGCTTTTTAAATTTTTATTGAGTCTGCACTGCAGCTACACCAGAAAAGCTCTGATCTCTGCTGCACCTCCAAACACTATGTTATCATGTACAAGATGATTCTGAAACAACTCTCCTGTTATTAAAGCACCTCTCTGAAGCACCTGCAAGCTTTACAACCAAGCAGGGATTTTAGTTCCATGATGCTCCAGTTGTGTTTACAGCTATTACCTGCATTCTGCGTTATTTAAGGTCACAAGCCTGATACAAACTTTGAAAGGCAAAGATCTGTCTCACTCCACATTACACTACAGTAGATACACAGATCTTGAAAGATCACTTTTTACACTAGGAAATTACATTCCAGCACAGCAAGAAAGGCTTAAGTAACACCTAACATCAGGTCACAAAGGTCAGTTAGAAGAAAGATATAATAAAGTGATACAGATGGTAAATTACTGTATCTCTGGAGATTTTCTCCTGAAAATAATTAGAGTCATGCTACAAGTGGTAACTCCATACTAAAAACATTTTTTCCATACTTAAAGTTGATTAAAAGACACTTTTTTTCTAAGTACACTAAATTGGCATGCATTGCAGACCAAGTCGCTCTAAAGGAACTGAACTCTGCAAGTAAATTAGTTATATTTCCGCTAAGACTATATAAAATAAGGCCAAAATCCTTTGTGACCAGCAATGTATCTTTCATAAGGCTCCATTCCACTGAAATACACTGCTTTCTAGGCAATGAGCTGAGGAAGGCCAGAGGCTGTAAGAGGGTCTGCTCCAGAATAATGCAGTCCCAGTCATTTACCCAGCAGCCCCCTGCCACCACATATTGGAGTCACCTGATAAGTGAAGAGCTCGTACAAATAATCTTTGCTTTTCTGTTAAGTAACATGCATTTCCAGTTTTTATTTCAGTATCCGCAGCTGTGCAGCCTTAATGCAGGGCACTTAATATATCTGAAGATAACAGTGCTGAGAAAGGTAGTATCACCAGGCAGCCTCTTCCATCTGTTAAATATATGACTCTCTTCTCCCAGCTTTCTTCTTCCTTCTGCAGGGAGGAGGAGCACAAGTAGTTCTATGCTAAATATTTTGGCCATGTATACAATTTTTGCCTTATTCATTTTTAACTGACAATTCAAATTCCCCATATTAGACCAGCACAGTCATTTATACCACTCATTGTTTGCTCACAAAACTATCTATTGAGAATATCATACAATATTGTCAGATCAGAATGACAACTGATGATAATGCAAGTTCCTCTGTAAATTTTATAGTTTAAGTCTTACTGAGGCTTAACACTCAAGGAAAAAGAGATCAGAGCTCTTATTTGAGACTTCATTTAGTTTCAGTTTAGGAAGAACATATCTCAATGACAGTAAGTTAAATAAATTCAAAAGAACAAAGTTTGGAAGAAATTATGAAACAAAAAGATTTATAATACATTCTGAAGATCAATGACTGAAAGTCTCAATATGCACAAGCATCTTTCAAACAACCTGTTATTTTACTGGTACTGATACAGGAAGAAAAACAAATTAGCTCTCTGTGCCATTTCAGAACCCTCAATCAGTCCACAAATGTAGCTCAAATTTGTGGCCATAAGGTAAAAAGGAACAAGATTTATCATTCAACATACAATAGATTCAGACCAATATTATCTCTTCTCAGAAGTAAGTATAGGAGGTCTAGAACCTTCTCAGCTCTTGAATTTACTGCCAGTTGCTTTGTAGGGAAAAAAAGGAGAATCCCAGTAAGTAACACCAGAACAGGACAGTTGGCCCCTGCAGTAGCCCAGCTGTCCCAAAGACTTTGCTCAAAGCTTTCTCTCCCCTTCTCTTCACAGCCTGCACTTTCTCCTCTGGCAACTACAACATGGATAAACAACAAACACTTCTAAAAGCAGGAAGTGTCAACAGTTTCTCCTCCTATCTTCCTTTCCACCCTCTGGTTACAGCCTTTTGACTATGAATGCCCAATCCATCGAAACTTTGGAAGGACGAGCCTCAGAATACCAACTCCCTAAGGACTTCTTCCTGGATACTAAAATTGTTTGATTCTTTAATAGCAGATAGAAGCAGTGTGTTTGGGAGATATTACCACCTGCAGATTGAGGGATTTACAGTAAACTGGAGGAAGAAATATTTGGATTGGAAAAACACTCATAAAATGTGATATTAAGAATTAAGAATAATTCATAGAATCACATAATTACTTGATTGGAAGGGATTTTTAAGATCATCTGATCCCAACACCCCTGCCACGGGGAGGTGCACCTTTCAGCCCATCATCAGGCTGCTCAGGGCCACATCCAATTTGGTCTTGAACGTTTCCAGGGATGGGGCAACCAGAGCTTCTCTGGACAACCTGTTCCAGTGCCTCACCACCTCAGAGTAAAAAAACCTTATCTTTCAGTTTAAAGAAATTACCCCTTGTCCTGTTACTACATATCCCTGTAAGAAATTCCTCCAGATATCTAGTAACTCCTTTACGTACTGGAAGGTGCTCTAAAGTTTCCCTGGAGCCTTCTCTTCTCCAGGCTGAATAACCTCAACTCTCCCAGCCTATCTTCATTGGGTAGGTGCTCCAGCCCTTTCAAAATTACAACATTAAGAACATTATCACCACATTTCAGTGTGTTCTGAGATATTCCAGGAGAATTTAGATGGGGATCCATCTATTGGCAAGAAAAGAATAAAAATAAAATTATATATGTAATATCAATTTCAATTTCATGGGCCATATTCAGTAGTGTGTTTATTTATTCCATTTTTCCATAGGAAATTTCTGTCTTTATCTCCTTACTAACATGACAAAGAGCAAAAATTCTAGGACATAACTCAAAGGTAAATTTTAAAGCATGCAAAATTTTCTTTCTCTCTCTCTGTCTTCTGAGGAAGGCTACTCAGACAAATCAGTCTCTGATACAAAGCGATTAGCTTGGGTGAAGTGCATGGTTATAATGGAAATTTTCTAGTTGTTTTCCACAGTAGGGGGAAAACAGCTTACTCCAAGGAAAATTTTTAGAGGCCGTCCCACTTTGCTGCAATTTTATGCTAACATTTCTTGCTATCAGAAGAGATTCAACACCCACGGGATTAGTTCCCCCTTCTCCATTAGCCCATCTTAAAGATTTGTACAATAAATAAGCAATGAAGTGTGGCATACTATAGCCAAGCCTCTCCATCCCCTTGGTTCGTCCTGGTTTTTCTCTGTTGCAACTCCTGGCAGCACAGTGACTTTCTGGCTGCAGGACCTCTCTGCTGGGAAAGAAGCTCCAAAAGCTCACAACAACATCTGGGTAGCAGCCAAAATGGACCCTGTGGTTTCCCAGCTCCTGTTCCATGCATTCTGTACCACAGGGGTGACTGAAAATGGGAAATATCAAAACCCAGTTCAGTCAGTTTAGAGAGCCCTGTGACAAAAATGCCAACTTTTGTATGCAGCTGTAAATCAGGAACTACTCTCTGAATACAAATTTATGAACTTTGTCTGTGTCTGACAGATGGAATGGGGTTAATTTTTCTCCCTTGGTCGTGTGGGGAGAAGAAAGCATGAAAGACAAATCTCAGAACTAACCCAGAACAATCATTTATGTCCATCAACACATTTTAACTACCAGGAATACCACAAGATTGCAGTCATCCCTCCCTCGAGTTAGAGTTTATAATATGCAATACTCTTAAACATGCAGACACAATTTCTTCTTTGAAAATGAAACAATCCTATTTACATGTATGGTTTCACAGGTTACCTCAGAAGCTTGGGACCAGACAGCCTGGCACAGGCTTTATGCAGTACTTTCCCCTTGCCTCACTATGTCACAGACCATCACCAGGACACAATGCTCCCAGTTACATTCTTTTGCTCTAGAAATGACAGTGCTAATAAATGTTCTCTAATACTACCATGAACGAATCTAACATCAGGCTTTTGATAAGCTACGAAGCGCACACATTGCAAAATTGCTGTCTACAGAAACTCAAGCCAAGTATGATTTTCTGATTAATGAAAAGCTGATGTATCTCAGGGAATCTTTAGCAAGAATCTAAATATGAGGAATGCAACAATATGGTGTGAAGAGTTTAATCAATACTTTTTTTGTTAGCACAAACATTAGCTTGTCTTATTACATGATATTACTAACTTCCAATTGTGGGTAATTTTTATGCCCTAAGCATTCAGCTGTAAGCAGTTTTTCATGTGAATTGTTCAGCTTGACCAGTTATAAAATAGGGGAAAATGTGTATATGAAGGCCAAATTTAGCATGGAATTAATTTCTTTTGCACTAATATGTCTTAATTTTCCTCTGAACATATACATACAGTGAGGTCTGAAAGAAAAGACAGATTTCAGAAACTTGATTTCTTTTTAAGATAATTAGAGCCCATGGGACACAGCTAGTCATACTCCCATCCATGGGTCCCTTTTCATTTACAGTCTTGCCAAATTAATGAGAGCTTTTATGTACCCAAATATCATCAGGAGATAAAACTTTGGGTAGTTTTCTTCATTACTGGATATAGTCACAGTTTCCCACCCCTCATCATCTCTCAACATTTGTGTCTTGATTCACATTTTATGTCCCTTTGTGGCACGCAAAGCAACAGTCACCCGGCTACTGGTGGCTGCATGGGCACCCTTCCACAGCCTTTCCAGAAGCACAGGGAGAAAAGGAGCACAGGACGGATAGTCTCTCATCCCTCAGCAGCAGCCAGGCAGAACCTCTGCTGGGCTGTGTGCTGACCGTCATGGCCCATTGCACTCATACATCATCTACCAGCACATAAACTGCTTCCAGTTAATGGTGCTTCTGACATTTTTCATCTACAATCTTACTGTCTGAGAAGTTCAACATTATAAAAATTTCCCCAATCAGTTTTTCAGAAAATGGAAATATTTCAATACAGCTTTTAGTACTCGTTTTCTTCAGTCTATGGTAATCACTTGATTCTTCTCTGTTATACCCAGAAAGATCTCCTAAAGCATAAGATTTCCAGTGTGCTCTGAACCTCATACAAAATTGATTTCAGCACATACAGTACTACTGGTGTCTCATGCTGATGAATTACCCTGCTAGTGAAGCTCAATTTCTACTAAATCAACAAACAGTTTGGTATAGAGGCCATAAGATTCACTCAGTTTCTACAACAAAAGCTCCCATTTCCTCTTCATTAATCCTTGTAAGGGAGATTCAATAGACAAGAGAAAACTCCTGCTATCTAGCCTTATGGTGTTCTTAAACATTTTGAAGATTAAAGAAAACCCAACTATCAAACCAACAGAAGTTAATTTAAGATTTGAGTGACCCAAGGGAGTCTGAGGCCACTATTCAAAACTCTTGTCTCTTATGATTATGGAAAATTATGTGTTCACTGACTAATCTCCCAACATAGATTACTGAAAAGCAATCTTTTAAGCACTGAGAAGACTGCAGAGTTCCTAAAAATGTCCTTTGGAACAAAAGAGAATTACCAAGTTTGAAGGTAACATTTTAACTGAGTTTTGAATTATATACTATTTTCTCATATTTTAAAACACACAATATTCCAATTTGTAAACTTTTCTCTGCTTTCATAAAAAGCCAAAGCAAATAAATATTTCTAATATATTTATATATATATATTATTTTATATATATTTTTAATATAGATTCAGGATGGGGAAATTATTTTTGATGCATCCATTTTGCTTTGGAGTGAAATGCAGAAGGGAAATGCATTCCTGTGGTATTTCAGCCAATATGGAAAAGCAGTTCTCTATTCTCTCACTGTTTCTGCTAAAAAAACTTTCATTCCTCTGAAAGACCAGGTAAATGTTATTGCAAATCTTAATTTATGGCTGTTATACGAAGCAGAGATAGGAACAGGATCTATCAAAATAAGACAGAAAAAATGCAGACAGTCAGTTTGGGACATTCTTTCAAATTACTCCTCCATTAATAAGTTTAAATTCTTTATCAAATGCTGAATTATATAAGGCCAAATTTGGTGTAGTAGAAAGATGTCTAACTAGCATATTCTGTCTGAATTTTATTCCGCTGCTCTGCACCTCTACACTCATCTCCAACCACCAGGAGTTACTTGCCCAGAATGGATCAAGCCAGGTGAAGTGTGAGCACAACACACACACACATGTACATTGTGCCAGGATGAGGAAGTCCACCAGAGCTCCATACCTCAGTGCACAAAGGTGCTAGAAATCCCACTTCCACAGACTGGAGCCCACCTCAATTTATCCTATAAACCCTATCTCACTGCAGTTGTAGATGGTTGTATGTACTGACAGTGGAAGCCAAAAATCAGCCACTGCTTTTTACCATCTTATATACCCTGTCACAACCAAAACAACCTCCAATCCCTACTAAGAGTATTCTCCCATTTCTGGTATTTTTCCCTCATAGTAGATGGTTTCATGTTCAACAGAACATCAGTCCAGACAGACTTTATTTAGGCTATGTAATCCAGAACCTTGCATCCATTTGCTTAGGTGCTCTCTCATACTTTTAGTGACATACGCTGCAGGATCAAGTCATCTGGAAAACTACTTTCTCCTCTCAGGTTTTGATAATCTGCTCAATGAAACATTTCTTCCTCTATCTCCACATACTGTTGTACTTGAATTGGTAACAAGCAACATTTAAGTCAATATGAAACAGCAGTACAAATGGTATTAGAAACACATTCTATTATCTTCAAAAAAAGGCTGAAGTCTAGATGCACACAGAATGCTGATTAGTAGAAGCCTGTGAATTTCAAGTTCACATTTGTAACATCTGGATCAATAAAGTAGCCTTCCAAATATTAACAAAGACCCATCTATGTCATGTGAAACATCAGATTCTTGCATACCATAAAATAAGGATCCAAACAAAAAGAACAAAAAAAATCCCAACACTACACTGACTTCTGTATTTGACCAGTGGCTTTACAGTACAGGAAAAAAGAAAGCACACCATTGACCATATCTTCTTACACATCAGAAACAGGAAATTCAGTTCATCTACCATGTGCTACAGAGATATTGCACTTCCGACCCAATGCTATGCTGTGCTTTCTACATCACTTGGGTTTTTCCTGTGAAGAATGAGTTATATAACTTTACTGAGTGCCAGTTTTATAAAATAAAGCAAGCAATTACTCATTATGTAGCTGGAGTTGATTTTAATTGGAGCCAAATTCATGAGCCATTCCAACAGCAAGTCCACAGAAAGTCCGATTCCATGAAAAGCCATCAGCAGCCTCCAGCACTGTTCATTCCCCCTCTCAACTCATAGTTATGTAGATAAGGTCAACAAGCAGACGCACATGCTGTAAGCAATATTGTTAGACATAAGCCAACACACGCCAGAAAGCAATTCTAGTTTCTTAATTAAAAAAGGGGTCTTGAACAAAGGTCATACAGTCCCACCGAGTCCCTAAATATGGTTAAATCGCTGGTTCCATGGAGCAGATCACAGGGCCTCTGAAGAGACATGTAAACTCTTTTGCCACTCTGTATTAGGCTGAAATAATTTCTTCACACAAGATTTTATTGTGGCTAATTACAATTTCTATTAGAGTCAGAGATTTGTTATCACCATGGAAAAAGGATAGATATTAAACAAAATAGTGCAGATATCGCCTGCTCCAGAGAAACCATAATCCACATTCTTCAGATGTAAGGTCAATTGTACTTACCCCAGCTACTGCCCCCATTTGCTATCAGCCTTTATGTAATTTCTTTTTGATCCTCTCTGTTGCTCTTTTTTCAGCTGCTGTTAAATACTAGTGAATATTTTCCTCTTAGAGGAATAATTACAACATCATGACGAATGCTGCTCCCAAATGAGTATATTCAAGGGCCACATTCCATTTTGCACTTATAGTCCTTGGCCCTCCTCACATTTGAACATCTTCTGCTTCTCATCTCTTACAGGAGCAAAGTTTCACACTAACCTTAAGAGGGAACAGCTTTCATACTGTTTGATGCAAGTCGTTCTCAACAAGGTACTACAGGGCAAGTCTCATTTCACACTGCAAACAGTATGAACACAGCTCCCCTGCTAACAGGTATCCTTTTGTTTCTTTCTCTCAGGGAATTTGCTCTCATTTTTTGTTGCTAAGAAACAATAACGACCAGTACTTAAGAGATACAAAAGTAGCAACCATAGAGAAAGGGCAGGAGTGCAGCTGGCTTTACTGTCCTAGCTGAGGGGCATTCTCCTGAAAAGAGCAGAGGTATCCTGAGATTTGGGCTGGGGGAAGGGGCTGTGCACAGTTCCTGGCTCTCTTGGTGGAATTGCTGCTTACTGGGGCGGGGAGAATTTGCTGCCACTGCTGGAGCCCAGTCCGGTCCTGCTTCTTCTGCCATAGGTGAGCCTTTGCTCGTGAGAGCAGCCACTGAACTGGAACCTTATTGACACCCTACATCACTAAGAAAGGGACTTTCACCATCTCTTCCGATGCCTCAGGGCACCTGGGATCCTGAGCCCTTTCCCCCTCCCCGGGAGCTTCTCCATGCTGTATTCAGGAGTCCAGCTGCCACTAGCCAGGCCCCTGCAGTTTCTTTACCCCTGCTCTGGGTTTTTTGCTACACTGTAGCTCTGCACCCCTTGCCTGCCCAGATGCCCTGTGGTTCCAACTACAGCTGTGGTATTTCTGATACATCTCCTCTACCACTCCAGGACTTTGCTCATCCCTCTGTTATAAATGCAAAGGCAGATTTGGGTTAAATAAAAACAATTTATTATAAAACAATTTTTATAAAAAAATAAACAATGAGGGAAAACCACAATAAAACAAACAGCGCAGCGCTGGGTGGACAGGGGTCTATACCCAAAGGTATAGGTGTTCCCAAATCCACGAAGGAGGGTAAACTGTCCGGGGTTTTTATAGGGATTTTTAGCCTTGAGGCCAAATTCCAGGCAGGCACCATTCATCAACAGTCCTTGATTGTCGTATGAAATTGATTTCCTGGCATTGGAGAATAGAGTCGAATGGACGTCCGGACCGAGTCTCCTCATAATGTAAAGAAAATTCTGAGTGGCTTTTGTGGTTCAGGCCATCCGGATGGGATGGCTGGATCCGGGTTGGAGCCGATGAATATTTCGGTTGGATTTTTCCTTTTGTTTACTTGATGGGTTTCCCCCAACGGTAGCCCGCAAGGCGAGGTGTTCGGGTCCGGTGATGAATATCTCGTCGGTGCTTCTCCGTTTTGGCTTGATGATGTTTCGTGTCCTGCCTATTCTTCCCCGTTGATGGTCACCGAGCCTGTCCTTGTCAGTTTGAGGAGTTTTTTTTTTCCTGTCAGCTTGATGGGCCGCGTCCTGTCTATTCTTTTGTTGATGGTCGCCGGCTAGGATCGTTATCCTTTGAGTGGGAAATTCGTGGCTAGATCTGGGAAGGGCTTGTGTGTCATACTGTACTTTATATTTTATAGTATTGTTATATACATTTATTTAGATTTTTTACGAATTTTTACAAGTTCATTTCTCACAGTCCCCCGCTTAATAATTCATTACATTAAAAATTCGTGTTATTTCATCCAATTCTGCAGGGGAGGACTATAATTTTTTTTACTCACATTCATCTTCTTCCCAGTCTGTTAACGAATTCTCACTATATGCTTGTGCCAGGTTATATTTATTTTCAAACTTCTTTAAGGCTTTAATCACATTTTCGTTTTCTTTTTCTTCCTCTAATTTCATTAGTTTAGAGAGAGGAGTAGGTCTCCCTTGCGCTTTCTCAGGATCAATTGGAAGTGTGGCAATCTGCATTCCTTGCACAACAGAGTGAATTAGTCTGATGAAGCAAGGAATTAAGCAGGGAAGGAAAATGATTCCGGCAACTGAACAAGTGATGAAAAATACTAGCTTCTTCCACCAAGCCCCTTGCCCGAATATCTGGTCCCACCAGGAGGCTTGTAGGATTGAATTCCATTTTTGGCCCGGCACAGGAGCTACCTTTGTTGATTCAGCAGCTAATCCTACTATTCTTGCTACGTAAGCGTCCATTCCCATACAACACACGGATTCGTTGTATCTGCCACACACTCCCTCCCTCCTCGGCTAGCAAATAATCGAGAGCTAGTCTGTTTTGGTATACAAAAGCTCTCATTTGTGAATGTTGTTTGGCTAGGAGTTCTAGGGCTTCTGAAGTGTGGTTAGAAACTATCTCTACCACCGCTTGTAATCTGATAAGTCTGTTGAGGAGATAAATGGGGGTTCTGTAACCCCAGCTGCCATCGTTTGCCCAAGTAGCGGGCCCCGTAATATTGAATGATCCTTTCGGCAGGCCATTCTTCCTCTTTCCACTTTTGGTTGCCTCCCGCTATTGGTAGTTCCCGTTTTAATTCCCTCCTTTGTCTGTTTAATGTCTCAAAGAGAGGGGCTCCCAATGATTTACTCTCTGTTTTAGGTAGAGTAAAGAAAAAGGGCCGAATTATTCCAAGTGTGCAGGATCCTTTCCATTTTCTGGGTAGCTCGCTATAAGCTTTTTTCCCACATATCCAATATATACCATCAGGAGCTTCCCAACCCTTGTTCAACTTTGCCGGATCATCCCAATATTCCTTTAATCCTATTAGCTCATGGAAGGGATTGGCCCCAGAGTTTTTGTACCAGCAAAGTCCAATTATTTCCATCCATTCACAGTTATTACCACCCGGAGCGACGCCAATAGCCCGCGGGTGGTTTCAGGTTGCCAGGTTTTAGTCTTGCTTTCTGAATTTACCGTGAGTGTGCTTACACACGGGTATAGCCCTACTAAATCAGTGTATTCTTTTCCCTCTCTGCTAATGCAGACAGTACCGATTATTCTTTGGTCTATAACCCATCCTTCTGGTCTTTGTTTTGTTTTTGATATTTTAGAGCCTTCCCATTTTAAGAGTTTGCTCTGGGGTAAGTCCTCTCCCTTCCAAGGCCATCTTTCAGCTGATTTTAAACCCACCACAGATCCAACAGTTAGATAGACCTAATTCTGTGGCTATTTCTTGCATGAGATCTATGAAAAGATTCTGGTTGGGTTTGGCAACCCCCAATTGCTGTATTGTTTCTCTAATTGCTCATAATGTTCACTAAGAGAATTAAGCCTTTCCTGTTCTAGCCTCTTTTTTCCGAGCCTCCGCTTCTCGCCTCCTTAACTCTAGGGTTAATTGTTTCATTTTGTTTTCAGGGTCCACCCCTTCCTCATCCCGGGAGAAGCAGAATACTGGGTCGAATTGCAAACATACCCGGTCATCATTATTTTTTAACAAATCAAGGATTATCGGTTCATTATTAAAAAAAGCTTTTTCCTTCATGTTTTAAATTTCTTCCTTCCCAATATACCTTCCCTCCCATGGTACACATTTTCAAATTCGCTTTATTGTAACATAAAGGATTAACCGTATAATATGCCAAAAAGGTGGATTGTCTTTTCCCCCTATCCAGACCGTTTTGTTACATTGACTGCAAATTGGAATTGGGGAAATCACTCCCACTTCTCTCCTATACCTGAAATGGGAAGTTTCAGTCTTTCTTTTTATAGGAGTTTTTAGACTGCCCGTCCTTAAGACTTGCCGCTGGGTGATAACACCAGACCTCCCCTTTTAGTTCACATAGATTATACTGAGTGCCATTGGAAATACAAAACCCCCTTTGTTGTTCTGGAGGACAATCGATTATTCGTCCGGCATCTGTGTTGGTCTGGCACCGTTTACACTTCTCTAGGGGAGGATCCCCCAGAGGCACCTCGGGGCTCATTCCTTGGTCAAGCACATGGCTAGATTCAGGAACATCAGGATTCCCCACCGTGTATCCCTCTGCCTTGCCCTTCGCCCGTATAAAAAATATACGGCGGGGATTACCATCTTCTTCCCGGCAGCAGGGATATTCTTCAGGGGCCCTTGTAGTTCTTATGGCGTATCTCCTTTTAAAGGTAGCCACCGAGACGACTTAATCGTGTCTGTCCTGCACGGTACTTTTACTGTCTTTCGGCACTCCAATTTCCCAAAGCCTCTGCCTTGGAGTCTAATTTCCCCTCTTATCCCCTTTTGAAAAAGTAGAACCACTCAGGAGAGTCGAGTTCCAACAATCCCGCCCTGGTGGCAAGTATTAAGAGACGGCTAGTCAAATCCTGTTTCTTTTTCTAGACACTTTGTGCACAATCCTTTAGGTTTGTACCCTCCCAAAACAGTGGGTTACCCAAATCTGATCACAATAGGCGCACTTGAAATGGATAAACGGAAAACAATTACATTCAGGGTGTATACAACTTATCTGATCGTTACTGTTCATTTGTGGTTACGCTGTATTCTGATCTTTAGTTCTCCCGGAGGGGTGGTGACTTTCCACTTGGAGGTGTCGTATTCCTTCACTTTCTTTACCCGAGACGAGTGGGTCCAACCTTTTTCTGCGGTCCGGACAGCTGTGTCGGTGGTCAGGAGAACCAGGAAAGGTCCTTCCCAATGGGGGCTGAGGGGAAGCTCCTTCCACGCTTTGACGAGGACTTTATCCCCGGGCTGTATCTGGTGTATTGCAAATCCCAGTGAGGTGCTTTGGGGAATCAGTCCTTTTTTTCGTAGTTCCTGTAAATTTTTGTTGATAGCAATGAGATATGGTTGTATTTGTACACATCCTCCACTTGGGGGTGTCCCACTGGCATTCCATGTTTGTATGGCATTCCGTATAACATTTCAAAAGGGACAGACCCCGTTTCAGAATGAGGCATTGTTCTTATATTTAGTAAAGCAAGAGGGAGGCACTTAATCCATGACATTTTTGTCTCTATCATGAGTTTAGACAGTTGGGATTTAAGTGTCTGATTCATTCTTTCCACCTGTCCTGAACTCTGAGGATGCCAGGGAGTGTGGTATTGCCATCTGATACCCAGAGCTTCTGAAGTTTGTTTTATAATTTTTGAAGTGAAAAATGAGTTCCTTGATCCGAATCAATACAGTCCACTATCCCATACCTAGGGATGATTTCTTCCAATAAAATTTTTGATACTGTTTGGGCCGTAGCCCTTGCCCTAGGGAAGGCTTCTACCCAGTGCGTAAGTTTATCAACTATTACTAATAAGAATTTATATCTCCCGATTTTTGGCAATTCGGTGAAGTCCACCTGGATTCTCTCAAATGGTCGGTATGAGAGTGGCTGACCTCCCCAAAACGGTTTTGTTTGGAGTTGGATTTATTTACTTTTTGGCAAACCACACACCCCTGTACCTCTTGTTTGGCAATTTCAAAAATCCCCTTGCATCCAAAAAATTTCAGGAACTGATCTGCCAGCGCCCGAGTTCCCCAATGGGTCTGTTTGTGTAGCCTTTGTAACACTCTCCTTGCCACTCCCCTCGGGATCAGTTCCCTCCCATCAGGTAACCACCATTTTCCCTGTTTCATGACTCCTCCTATTTTTTTGAATTCTTCAATCTCTTTCTCTGAAGGGAGCACGGGGATTTCAGGGTGATTCCTCCGGAGTCACCTCGGGAATACTTACGGTAAGCAGGGCTGCTCGTTTTGCCTCTTTATCGGCTAAGTTGTTACCTCGGGTTTGAAACTGCAACCCCGTCTGGTGTCCTTTACATGGACAATTGATATTTCTCTTGGCCCCCGGACCGCCTCTAGAATCTGTCTGATTATTTCCCCATGAATTAGATCTTTTCCTTTGGTATTTATTAGACCCCTCTCTTCCCAAATTTTTCCAAAAGTATGTACCACACCGAAAGCATACCGTGAGTCTGTGTATATGGTCCCTCTCCTTCCTTTCAACCTCCGGAGGGCTCTTAGGAGAGCATAGAGCTCGCAAGCTTGTGCAGACCAACTTGCTTTCAAAGGTCCAGATTCCACAACTTCCCCGGATGCACCATTTATTATCGCATATCCTGATTTTCTTTTTCCCTCAATAATTCTCGAGGATCCATCTACAAACCACCTTTCTCCCCCTTCTAACTCCTGATCTTCTAAGTCCGGTCTTATTCTGGTCTGCAGCTCCACGATTTCTGAACAGTTATGAACTAATTTCTCTAAAGGTTCACCGAATAAAAACTGAGCAGGATTTTGTGCAGAGGTAGTTTTTAATTCTAAACCGGGTGAACTGATTAAGATGGCTTCATATTTCAGGAGCCTGGAATCAGTCAGCCACTTTTCTGCTTTTTGCTGCAATATGTTTCTCACATCATGGGGAGTGTAGACTACCAGAGGAGCCCCAAAAGTTATTTTCTTTGCTTCTCCTACTAACAGAGCTACTGCTACAATTGCTTGTAAACACGTAGGCCAACCTCGACTAACCGGATCTAAGATCTTTGAAAGAAAGCCTATAGGCTTCTTTTTATCTGCCCATTCCTGAGTCAGGACTCCCTGCGCTGTTTGTCCACTCACATCCACAAACAACTGGAATTCTTTATTTGTATCTGGTAGGGTTAGTACCGGGGCAGTCATAAGGACAATTTTTAATTTCTGAAAATTGGAATCGTCCTGTTCAGTCCACTTTAGTCTATCAGTGTTTAATCTTTCATATAAAAACTTCACCTTTTCACTGTAACCCTCAATCCACTGCTGCAGTATCCCAGGAGCCCCAGGATTTGTCTAATTTGCCTTTTTGTTTTTGGTGCAGGCAATGCGAGGATGCCTGCTACCCTCTCCGGGTCTAATTTTTTCTTCCCTTGGGATATCCAATGTCCGAGATATTTTATTTCAGGCTCTGTGAATTGCAGCTTGGATTTTGATACTTTCAAACCTTTCTTTCCTAGGAAGTTTAACAAGGCAATTGTGTTTTTTCTAACGCTTTCTTCAGTTGGTCCAGCTATTAGCAAATCATCTACATATTGCAAAAGCTTTGTATCGCCCTCTAAAGTAAATTGGGTTAATATTTGTTCTAAAGCTTGTCCAAACAGGTTCGGGGACTCCACAAACCCCTGGGGGAGGACCGTCCACCTTAACTGTTGTTTGCGGTTTGTTTCTGGGTCCTCCCACTGAAATGCAAAATAATCTCTGCTCCTCTCATCCAGAGGGCAAGTCCAGAAGGCATCTTTTAAATCAATCACACTATACCACACATCTTCTGGTGAGAGTCTATTTAGTAAAGTATAGGGGTTGGCCACCACCGGGAATCTAGTCCGGGTCCTAGCGTTTACCGCTCGTAGGTCCTGGACCAATCGGAAGCTGCCATCCGTTTTCCTTACAGCCAGTATGGGGGTGTTGTGTTGGGACATGCAAGGCTCCAAAGTTCCTCCTTTTATGAGGTCATCAATTATTTGTTTTAACCCCCTTCTCCCTTCCATCGGGAATGGGATATTGTTTGATTCTTATAGGGTCCTCGGAGTTCTCGATTTTTATTTTTGATAGGTTTTATATCTAGCTTTACCTACCTCTCCTTTTGAATGCCATACTTTTAGGGTTAATTCTCTCTTCATCTTTAGGAGTCAACCTAAATATTTTCACCACCAATTCAGAGTTTTTTAATCAAGATATTTATTCTTAAAGCAACAATCATGTCCCTACCCAGTAAAATTGTAATCTGCTTCTTCTACTAATAGCAATTCCCTAAGCAAATTTTATTTTCAGATTCTATTTCCACATCTTTTATTATAGGTACTTCAAAGGGGTCTCCTTTTTGCACCGATTACAAAAACTTTTTTCTCTGCTTGCCACACATCCGTATGGTAATTTTTGCAGAGTACTTCTTTCTGCCCCAGTATCTACAAGAAAACTTACCACCTGTCGTTGGGGTCCCACTTTTAACTTTATCAAGGCTCCTTGGATGTTCTGGTCCCCAAATTAAAGAGCCCCTGACACCCCTAGTCTTCCTGAAAAATTTTCTCATCTTTTAATTTTTGTTTACATTTTCGCTGAATGTGTCCTACCTTTTTACAGTAGTAGCATTCAGGGGGTTCTTTCCATGGGGGCCGGGGCTGCCCGGTGAGAATCTCGACCTTTCCCGGGTATTGATTTAAACTTACCCTGCATCTGTTCTTGTTTCTGGACTTCTTTTACCGCTGTTACTAAAATTCTAGCTTGCGATTTCTGCTTCTCATCTTCTCTTCTCATGTACACTTTTTGAGCTTCCCTTAGGAGCTCTTGAAGACTTTTATCTTGCCACCCCTCAATCTTTTCTAATTTCCTCCTAATATCTTCCCAAGATTTAGCAACAAATTGTGTTTTTAACAGAACCTCCCCCATAGGAGAGTTCGGGTCAGTCCCAGAATAAATCTGTAAACTTCGCCGTAACCTCTCAATCCACTCAGTGGGTGGTTCCTCCTTTCCTTGACATTCTTTGAAAACTTTGCTAATGTTCTGGCCCCTAGGGACCGCTTCTCTTATACCTTGTATAATCATGCTCCTTAGATCCATCATGTTCCTTCTGCCTTCCTCCGTCTGTGCATTCCAGCTCGGGCTTGCGCTAGGCCATTTTCTGGTTTACCTGGCGTCCCCTGTGGGTTGCGTCTGTCCCAGTCTCTTATAACGGCTTGTTTTATCATTTCTCTTTTCCTCCGGATTAAACAGTGATCTCAGGATTGCCATAAGATCGTCAAAGGTATAAATGCTACTTCCTAAAAATTCATCTAACCTCTCAGCCACTCCGAGAGGGTCATCTAACAACCGCCCCATCTCTTTTTTAAATGCTCTTACATCTCCAGAGTTAAGGGGGACATTCACAAAACCGATCACTCCCGGGGCCGTCGGTACTTCCCTAAGAGGGAGCAACCGGTGCCCCTCTTCACTCTCTCCCCATTCATTATCTATCATTCTCGCTCTTAAACGGGTTCTACTTGCGGGAGGGGAATTGGTGATTGTGTATTGCCTCCCTGTTATTAATTGTGGAATTTCTGCCGCCACCCGGTTGAAGGGAGGAGCCCCCTCCGTTGTATGGGAGGGTCCCGGTTGTGGCGGCTGGATCGGCAGGGGCGGATAGGGTGATCCCCAGCCTTGCGCAGAAAAAACCTCCGAGGAGGTTGCTGTGGTTACGGTGTTTACAGGCGGGGAAAGGGGAAGGGCTGCCGGCATTGCTGCTGGCCCTGAGTCTCCCGCTTGAGACACACGTATCTCAGTGGGTTGGTCTCGGGGGCCCAGGGGTGCTGAAGGTACCACCTGATCGGCAGAGGAAGGTCCCGCTGGTCCTCGATACGGGGGTGGTAAGTGATCGAGGGGTTCCCAGGACTCAGTTTTCGACTCACGTTTTTCTTTTTGCTTTATTGGAAATAGCCCTACTCTGGCATTTACCCAGAGCTTAGCGTATTCCTTCTCCTCAGGATCTGAGGGGACTTTGTCCTCCACATAGGAGAACAACTTGTTACACGTCCATTTTTCAAATGTGCCTAACACTGGCCAAGTGAGGTGACTTCTCAACTCCTGTCCTCCCCAAACCTCCATACAGTAATGTATTAATTTCTCCTTTGATTTCCCCTTCCTTTGGGGACAATCTTCCCAGTGTTTTAGCATCCACCCCAAGGGACTTTCCAGTGGGATGTCTGGTGATTCCTCTCCCCTGATTGGAGGAATCTTTTCCTGTGCTTCTTCCTTGAAGCCTACTCTTTTTCTGCCCCATACTTCGCAAATATATTCTTACCTTTCTTCGACTTCTCCGTGAGTCGATATCAGTTTCTGCGTTGTGTACTTAGGAATCAAAATTTGCCGATACTCACCTTTCAGCGAGCTGAGCTGAGGTCTCTTGTAATCGGAACTTTTGATTCTTCCCTGGACCTCTCTCTGGGTCCGTTACTAAGAGGGTTTACCAGCCTCGAGCTCGACAAAGACGTCCCTTCCCCTCTTAGTACCTTGCGATCAGTTCCCGAGACACCCTTTGGTCTCAGGTTTTTACCAGTGTGTGTCGAGGGAAAAAAAAACTTTCACTCTGTATCGCTTCCTTCGCGGCCAGGCCAATTCCCTCGCGGGAGGATGGAAACGCGACCCTTGAAGTCCGCACTCGCTTCGTGATCAGATCACGTCTCACACACACTCGCCCGATCGCCCGCTCAACCAGCAGTACTTACAGCTATTTTCCTGCGTGGGTGTCCCTTGTGCGCACTAAGACGTTTTACGAGCAAAGTAAGCCGCGGCTCCCGAAGGCTCCGTGCCTTCCGAGCTCTCCGATCCGGATTTATCCTTTTTATTGTGGTTTTTACCTCCGCCTAAAATTTGGTTCGGATATCGGAACGAACTACGGGGGTTCTTCACTCACCAGGCCGCCAAATTCAGCGGGGGTACCCGTCCCGGGCAGCGAGATTCCCCGCAGTTTCTTCTCCGATCCGAGTCACGGCACCAATCTGTTATAAATGCAAAGGCAGATTTGGGTTAAATAAAAACAATTTATTATAAAACAATTTTTATAAAAAAATAAACAATGAGGGAAAACCACAATAAAAACAAACAGCGCAGCGCTGGGTGGACAGGGGTCTATACCCAAAGGTATAGGTGTTCCCAAATCCACGAAGGAGGGTAAACTGTCCGGGGTTTTTATAGGGATTTTTAGCCTTGAGGCCAAATTCCAGGCAGGCACCATTCATCAACAGTCCTTGATTGTCGTATGAATTGATTTCCTGGCATTGGAGAATAGAGTCGAATGGACGTCCGGACCGAGTCTCCTCATATGTAAAGAAATTCTGAGTGGCTTTTGTGGTTCAGGCCATCCGGATGGGATGGCTGGATCCGGGTTGGAGCCGATGAATATTTCGGTTGGATTTTTCCTTTTGTTTACTTGATGGCTTTCCCCATCGGGAGCCCGCAAGTCGAGGTGTTCGGCTCCGGTGCTGAATATCTCGTCGGTGCGTCTCCGTTTCGGCTTGATGTTTCGTGTCCTGCCTATTCTTCCCCGTTGATGGTCACCGAGCCTGTCCTTGTCAGTTTGAGGAGTTTTTTTTTTCCTGTCAGCTTGATGGGCCGCGTCCTGTCTATTCTTTTGTTGATGGGCGCCGGCTAGGATCGTTATCCTTTGAGTGGGAATTCGTGGCTAGATCTGGGAAGGGCTTGTGTGTCATACTGTACTTTATATTTTATAGTATTGTTATATACATTTATTTAGATTTTTACGAATTTTTACAAGTTCATTTCTCACACCTGCTCAGAAGCGTGCTGCTTCTGAGATCCCTGTTACAGCTCCTTCCACCATCCAGATGGGCACTGAGACCAACTGCACGCTGTGAGTTTGTAGAGGAAGCAGCTTTCCCATCCCTTCTGCTGGCCCGGCCGCCATCACCGCCTGAGGGAGCCGCGGCCGCGCCACAGCGCCCCCTGCAGGCGTGGGGGAATCCTGGCAGCGCCTGCCCGGCCGGGAGCCAGCAGCGCCCCTGCCGGCCGGGAGCGGAACTGCAGCCAAGGGGAAGGTGCCGCAGCCCAGAGCGGCTGGGGCTGGCTTTGGCTTCTGCTCCTCGGGGCTGCCGCGCCCGCTGCTGCCTTGCCTTGCTTTACATATACACACTGGGAAAGAACTGCTGCTCCTGTCCAGTAACTGTGCCTGAAAGCCCCGTAATTTCAAAGTTTTAATAATTCAGAGGGAAATGGGTCACAGAATCACAGAATGAACTAGCTTGGAAAAGACCTTTGAAATCAAGTCCAACCTATGACCTAACCTAACACATACGCATCAATTAAACCATGGCACTGAGTGCCACATACAGTCTTTTTTTAAACACATCCAGGGATGGTGACTCCACCACCTTCCTGGGAAGATGATTCCATTGCCCAATGACTCTTTCAGTGAAGATTTTTTTTTCTGACATCTAACCTCGACTTCTCCTGGTGCAGCTTAACACTGTGTCTTCTCATTCTGTCAGTTGCTGCCTGGTGAAAGAGATGGACCCCCACCTGGCTACAACCACCTTTCAGGAAGTTGTAAAGAGCGATAAAGTCACCTCCGAGTCGCCTTTTCTCCACGCTAAACAGCCCCAGCTCCCTCAGCTATTCCTCACAGGGTTTGTGTCCCAAGCCCCTCACCAGCGTCATTGCCTCCTCTGGACGCACTCAAATGTCTCAACATCCTTCACAAACTGAGGGGCCAGGACTGGACACAGCACTCAAGGTGTGGCCTCACCAGTGCCAAGTACAGGGGAAGAATGTTCTCCCTGCTCCTGCTGGGCACACTATTCCTGATCCAGGCCAGGATGCCGTTGGCCTTCTTGGCACCAGGGCACAGGACTGGCTCACGTTCAGATGGATGTCACCAGTGCCCCCAGGTCCCTTTCTGCCTGGGGACTGTCCAGCCACTCTGTCCCCAGCCTGTAGCCTGCACTGCAGGGGGTTGTTGTAGCCAAAGTGCAGGACTTGGCACTTGGATGTGTTGAACTTTGTGTTATTTGACTTGACTCATCTATCCAGCCTGTCCAGGTCCCTTTGCAGAGTCCTCCTACCCTCCAGCAGATTGACACATGCTCCCAGCTTAGTGTCATCAGCAAATTTAGTGATGGTGGACTCAATCTCCTTTTCCATATCATCAGTGAAGATATTGAACAGCATAGACCCCTGAGGGACACCACTGGTCACTGGCCACCAGCTGGATGCAGCACCATTCACCACCACTCTCTGGCCATCCAGCCAGTTCCTAACCCAGCACAGAGGGCTCCTGTCCAAGCCATGGGCTGCCAGATTTCCAAGAGTGTGCTGTGGGAGACAGTGTCAAAGGCCTGTCCAGGCTGATGTCCAGGTAGACAACATCCACAGCCTTTCCTGCATCTACCAGGTGGGTCATCTGGTCATAAAAGACCTTTTATGGTCAAACATGACCTACCCCTCCTAAACCCATGCTGGCTGGGTCTGATACTCTGGCCATCCTGTAGGTGCTGTGTGATAGCACAGTCTCCATTCCAAGGAAAGCTCCTGCCTTCCTTGGCAGACACCTGTCTTTCAAACCAAGACAACATGGTGGCCCAAGCTGTGGTGGTACTACGCACAGTTCTGCACTGCTGTTAGATATGCTTACAGCCATACAGGAGCTTTACACTAAAGACATCCTGCTTATGTCTTAAAGACAGCCACACATGCATTAGGCAGGAAAAAAGACCAAGTGTCCCTCTAAGACTTGTGTCTAAGGACTAGAAATTGCCAGAGAAATTAATTACTTCTACTAATCAACTTCAAAAGCCTATTTGAATCTATTAGTTTTAACTTTCTAATCCAAAATATGTTTATTGCTTCCAGTTAATTGGAGGTTAGAGTGTGCTTTCTTCTGAAATATCGATGGGCTAAAAGACTATTTATTACACCCAATTAAATGAATATTGTAGAGAAATGCCTCCCTCTTATCACTGAATCATTTCAGGAAAGCTGTATATTTTGGTATATAGAAGGACAGGCAAGATGATCACAAGGATTATCTAGCCTTGGAGTAATTCATTAGAAGAAAGAGGTGCATATCAGAGAGACTGACATGCACATTTGGGCTGGTGACAGAAACTGGTAATGCTAATGAAGAAGGAATTAGTGGAGTAAATGCAAGTCAAGCAAGGAGAGGAAGGCAGCAGGAGTAGGCCTGTGGTAAAGGACACTGTGCCCCTAAGATCCTTTCCCACTTCACCATGGCGAAGCATCGTCTTAGACCAAAGGTCCTTCTACAGTCACCTCCTCTACACAGATGGACCCTTCCCTCCTTAGGGTTCCACAGAAACTTATAACGTAGGATACATTCAACTATTGGAGCACCCTGAACTACAGAAATCATCATCCATAACCGCTGATCAACACCTTTGACAACCAGGCTCTCCAAGGTGAAATTCCTTCTATCCCCCCCACTAAGAGGGGACTTGTGTCTGTCTTTGCCACGGTTGCTGCACCAACAATTTTGGCCAGTTTTCTTAAGGTAATGAGCTTTAGAATTCATAAAAATAATTTTTCCAGAACTTGTAAGGATGTAATTCACTGGAGTGAAGAGTGGTCCATGCTAATGACATACCACTGACCAAACCAGAGGCTGAACTGTCTCCCTGCTCTCAGCCTGGCTCTGTACTTCCCAGGCAGCAGCAGCACTGAGCATTTTCAGAGAGCTGCAATTAAATCTGGAAACAGAGATGGGACAGAATAGAAAGCTAAAGAAACGCACAGCTCAATTTCTTTCCTAATGGAACGTGCACTGCTAAAGCAGCATCTATTTCAGTGTATTCACACAGGAAAGTTGTTAATGTAGCAATTTTTGTGGATACAGAATTTTACAATCGGGACACTTGAGTCCTTTTTAAAAATTAGGAGTATGTTAATCTGTTAGAGAAGATAATACAGAGACCAGATTTCATTTACAGGATATATTGTAATTTAGTTCTGTGGTGATTTAGATGAGTCAAAAGTATCTTAAAATACGTCTGAAACTCCATTTACAAACCTCACAGAGTTCAAACCAATTTCATTTAATAAACTGGTCATTGTTCTTCTTTAAATGTCATTATATTTAACATTTCTGCTTTGTTTCCTGTAGCATTAATCTCAGTTATTAACAGTCAGCAGCCAAACTCAAGATGAAAGGAATTTTTTTACCATGAGTTAATGCATTTCACATCCTGATAATTCTTTCTTCATTCCTGCTGTTTTAAACAAAACTAGATAGAAGCACCAATTTTGCCTTTTACTTATAACTGCTGGCTGATAAAACAGAAACACATCCTAGGAGTACTTCATTATGTTATCTGCCCCCGGTTGTTTTCAAGACGATTAATGATTTGTTCACCAAAGCTATATAATGACTACAATAGTTCTTTGATATTCCTAAACAACACCCATCTCTCTAATTTCCAGAAGTCAACTGTATAGACATGACTATGCTGACTGCCGTAAAGTTGCTTACAGACAAACAAGCTTTGCAGCTTAATAAAGGGCTACTGAAGAACCACTGATTTGTATTTTATCTCACTTGCATTTGTCTCTAGTACTTCTTGTTTGTTTAAAATAAGCATTTTTAATTGATGGCTGCAACCCCTAAAGCTTTGTTTCATGAATCTTTAACATATTCAAAGTCATATAAGTACAGCATTTCCTGGTGTTGGCTGTTTGAGCCTCTGGTTTCCTTCCTTTGTTCCTTTTATCATATCAGATCATGGTAAATCAGTACATAGCAGCATTTTAGGAAGTATCTTGGAATTTTTTAAAATACAACTATATTTTCATATTTACTGTGCACAAGCTTCCCATCACTCCCCACTTCATGATTTGGCAGCAGTGTAGATTATACTGAAGAGGTGGGACCAGACCTCATTTTTCCCAACAAGATCCACAGGTTCTGATCTTCCATACCTTCTTTCACCTTCTCAATACTCCCTCTGCTTCAGCCTCAGACTTCAAGCCAGTTGCCAGAGCCATTGCTATGAGTAGATGGTCTGAGAGGCAGGTTGCAGACAGGTAAGCATGGCCATCACTTGCATGGCTGTGTGGTGCAGCAGGCAGCCTGCAGCTCAAGGAACTGGCTTGGCTGAGGAGATGGTGCAGCAGCAACCAGCAGAGGCTAAATCATACTGCAGAGAAGTTGTGCACCAGAAAGCACTGCACCAAGCAAAAAGAGAAAAAACAGTTCTCACCCCAAATGGTTTATTTCTGTAACACAAGAGGTGGATACAAACAGATGGGGAAGGAGGAGGGAATGAGAAGACACTCTGATCAGATCATCAGCACCCAAAGTGCTGTCAAGACTCTGGGAGGCAACCTGCCAAAAACAAATTTTAATGAGATTTTTAAGGGGGTGGATGCTCATTAATTTTAGACAAAAATTTTAACATTAAGGGCTTACAAATCCAGTTCAGTTCAGAGAAGAAAACGTCATGCTACTGACTAAGAGGAACAGGACTGCCTCTCTGAAGTGGGCACCAAGCAGCACCTGTTGGCATAATGGTGCAGAGAGTTACCAGACAGTGCAACCTGCAAACCCAGTACCCACATGCCTGTGCTGGCCTTCTTCAAAGGACTCTGGACAGCCCTGATACCACCTCACCCTCACATCCACATCTCTGGGAGCAAAACAACTAACCAGGCCAGGGGGACATTGCAGAGCTACCTGATTTCCAAAGTATATCACAGACAGCTCCCTGATAACTTTCCTTTATTCCTGTTGCTGTTCTATAGGCCAGTTCAAACAGCTCCAGGGCAGAGACTGGGGTTTGTCACATGATTTTGGGAGTCAAATTTTCCAGATATATCACTGCCTTGGGTGCCAACTTTCCGTTTGAAAAGTGATGCTTAAAAATTTGGTTCCCTTCAAAGACTGGAGGCATAATAGACACCTAGATCTCTTTCGGAAAATGAGATCTGGAGTTTATTTTATTTTAAATAAAGGTTTCCACTAGACTTTCAGAAGATCAGTACTTTATAGAACCTCAGGTCCTTCAAATATAGAATCTGTTGATTTAGAATATGAATAAATGTTAAGATTATTTTTCAACTGCAGTTTTCAAATATAATTAAGAAAATTTTTTATTATAAATCTAGAGAGATAGCTATTTTTTTTTTCTTTTTCTGTTCAACACAAGGTCATTGCTACACATAAAGAAGCAAGATAGATTTGGGGCACTGTTTGCTTAAGGGCTAATTCTCATTCCAAATAACAATTAACAGGAGATCAAAAAAAGGGTGAGGGTGAACAGAGTAAAGCAATTAAATGATAAAATACAAATGGAAAATGAGAAGCATTTGTAGCCAAATGAACATACACCAAGTGACCAATAGTTTCAGGGGATTAGACTTTCATGATAATAATTACATATTCATAATCAGTATACATAATCATAATCAATATTCAGCTGAAATGAAATAAGAGAACACACAACCCTCCCAGAATGGACATTCAGTTTAGATAAATTGCACTATGCAGAAACTTGGTACTAATGAATGCCCGTTTGCAAGGTGGTTTTGCTACCTCTACTAGCCTGAACATCATTTTTGAGCACAGTTAGGATCAAGCATGGTTTGACCTGAGAATTTTGCAGCTCTGAAAATTCTTGGGAAAAGAGGTCTTTATTAGACATGGATACAGATATCCTTTTTTTCACGGAAATTAATTCCTTTTCAAGCCTAGCACACAGGCTCAGGTTTACACAGTACAGCTCAGAGCAAGCAGATCCATCTTAGGTTCAAAAGGCTCTCATTTTAACAGAAGTGCCCTGGAATTTGCTTTAGAAGCCTGTTCCCCACCATGACTCTGTGACTGACACTTTTAATTCTAGATTGCTCACAAACAGAGGGCTGTTTTCTTCCTTAAACTAAATATAAACTGCATCCTTACCATAGTATTCATTCATTCTCTTGACAGCTCTGCTCTAGAAAGAAGTGCTGCAGTCAGCTCAGCTGTATCTATTTCACTGGAAACTCCTTCAGGGAAACACCCACACACAGCTCCAAGATTCACTGGACCTCACAGACTAAATAAATAAATAAATAAATAAGTAAATTTGGATGTTAGCTGTTTAAGGAAAATAAAAGTGCTACAGAAAGTGGTATAAGTGGTTCATTAGACAAACTCACTCCTCTTATGTCACAAAAGAATTGGAGGCATCTTTGCACTTGTGTTTGGGAGGGGGTTAAACTACCTGCCAAGACTTTGTCACTGAACACCAGAAATACTCCAATTCTACCTGAACAGAAGATGTCCATGGCATTATTTCATCCTGCTTAGAGCAGGAACTAGAAGCATTGGTCCATATTTGGGATGAGACCTGCAATACATCAACATGAGAGATAAAATTGTAAATTTCAAAAATGCCTCTCAGAGCCTCTCACTTGCTACTGACAGATGTTTCTTGATACAGCTCCAGCTCACTGGGTACCTTGTGCTGCACAGCAAAGAACCAAGCACCACAGAGAACCCAAGCTAGGGGAGAATGAAGGCACTAGGCAGGTACAAACTACAGCTCTTCTGAGCAGAGTTTCTGAACCCAGAACTGTCTTTTTTCCTAATAGATTATTCCTTTATGAAAAAAAATGTATCAACCTAAAAGTCCAAGCTTTTTATCAAAATGCTACTTTCCTAGACATTTTTCAGTCACTTTCAAGGGTGGGAGAAGACAGTAAGAGCCTATTCACACCATGATTTTAAATGTAGTGCCCTTCAGCCATTGGCTTAAGCACTCTCAGCTGAGGTAAGGCTATAATTAGTCTATACTGCAGCTAAGAAGGAGAGTCCGCATAGCTACTAAGTACTTTTCATCTGGGGGAAAGTAACATCTAAATGCCTACAAAATGACAGACTGCATTTTGTGAGCATACACTGAGAACCTACAGATGGTTTATGGTACAACAGAGTAAGCAACTCAAACCCAAACTGGATCAAACCCGCTGTTCATTCATTCTAGTAGAAAACAGAAAACTTATTTAGTGGTTGAAGGTGGAAACAGAAGCAGGAACCTACTGCTACTATCTGCTGTCAGCAGCAGGCAGAGGCTGGAGCAGGAGCTTGGCAAAGGATGCTCCAGGCAGGGACAAGGTGGCAGACACAGGTATGAGAAACACTGTCTTAATGAAACCCAAAATAACTCCCGTACTTTTCATGTAAGAACACTATCAAATATAAAATTTAAAAAATGTATAATATTCATTCTTGTGATGTTCTGTGACATCCTGCCCTGTTCCTGGCACTTGTTTGCATATGTCTCATCAGAGCAGACTGGGGCATGACACTCTGATGCATCATTAGAAAGGACAAAGTCCACTGAGTACAAAAATATCACCAGCACAAGATATGTCCTCTCTCTCTTCTTGATCAAATGACAGAAAAAGTGGGGCTTTGTTTTTTCATCATTTTGGACCAAGAGAAGGAAAACTAGAGACAATCCATTACATCATTAAAAGTAATTTTATAGGAACATAATATAACGCAGAAAGTGTTACAAAAGAGTGCAGATTTTGGGAAAGACTGAGGAGTGTGGTGGAGGAGTACAAGAGATGTATACATGTCAGCCGTTCAGGTAAGTTACCTGTGGTGCCATTTCTTCACAAAGAATCTCCTATCTTTCCCTCAATGTCAAACCATATACATGCCATCTTACCTCTGAGCTTGCCCCTTCTCTTCTCCTCAGTCAGTCTTCCAGGACCTCTTCAGAGAGGTGCTCATGGTGCTTACTAAACTCATAGCAACTTCTATTTTCTATCCCTTGTTTGCTCTTTCCTTGAAGTTCCTTTCAGCTGTTTTTGGCATTTTCTAGTCTCTCCTCTTAGAACACTAGCATGATTCAGTCATTCCCATTTTAAAGCACCTAACCTTCAACTATAATTGGGTCTCCCACTTCATTTCCTAGTAGACTTCTTGCCTATTTCTATCCCTCACTGGCATTTTTCTGAACTTGTTCTAATCAAGATGAATGACAGTCTTAATCAGGTCACAGAAACACCACTCTGCTCTCACTGCTATGTCCAATACTTGCATCATACATGATCATGCTGATACTCTTGAAGTTTCATCTTTTAGCAGTCCTTCTTCTCCTCTCACTTTTTGAGGTAAAGCTTTGACATTGCCTTAGGTAGACAATCCTCATAAATTCTGGCTAGGCTCCATAGACATGATTACTTTGGCCTAAATTTTTCTCTCTCATAGCACTTTCCCAGCTGCAAGCTCACAGTTTGTCAGCAGAGAGGGGATCTGAGTCAGAGATCCATCCCTCCACCCTTTGGGTCAATAAAATAAATTTATCTGCATTCAGAAGTGTTTGGCCAGCTTTGGCTCTTGTCTGAACACTGGCATAATTTATTCAAGCACAGGGTGATTATATTCAGAAATAAAAAACAAGGCTCTTAACTACGGATAAATAGTGTGGTAGTAATTTTACAAGAATTACAAAAATACCAAGAAAAAATTGCTGATGGAATAAGCAGTAGTGTGAATCAGCACCTGAGTGATAGCAAATTTCCAGAAAATCTTGAGGTCTGCTAGTGGGAGGGAATAAGAGCTAGTAGGAGGGAATAAGAGTAGGAGGTTGCAAGGCAGGACTATTCTCAACATTTCGGTTCCAGCCTTAGCAGGAGACAAAATTATCCAGTGTCTCAATGTACAATTTCCTGTGCCTCATAATATAAAATCATTGAACAAAATCTTTCCTACTTGACAGTCACTTTAATAAAAAGTACAACTTCAGAAAAACCCATCATCTTAATTTGTGCAGAAAACAAGTCTTAAGACGTGTTTCAGTGGCTTAACTGAAAGATCAAAAGCAAAACAAAAAGCATCATGACAGAGTTAAAAACTGCTCAGGCTATGAAGCCTCCTACAATGTCTCATCCTCACCTGGAGCAGAAGCTGTCCACTCTGGGGGAGTGGACAAAAATCAAAGGAGCCAAAAAATCAATGCCAACACATCCCTAACCATGGAATGATAGAAAAATAATTTAAGACACGGCTTCTCTGACTCTGCAAAGTAAAGGAAGTTCTCTTTATTAGACTTAGGAAAATACACAGATACCTGTACTTTTGTTAAGCACTCCTATATCAAAACCCAGATGAAATGGGTCTTGTGAAGATCTACAGTGATGGAAAACCCTTTTAATCCATTTCCTGATGTTATCAGAGAAAATGGATAACTGAAACTGGATCTCTATATGTTCTAGAAAGCAGCAAGAACAATTAAAAAGTCTGGAACTGCAAGGTAATAATCTCAAAAAATCAGGTTGTAACTCCAAATTAATTCATGGCAAGGTACTGGCTAGCTATTACTGGGAAGTTGTTCTTCAAAGGGCCTTCCGGAATCCAGTGTATAGAATAAAAATAACATCTATCTGTGTCTTTTGTACAACAAAATGAAGTGGCCATCACAATTTCTCCAAGAGACAGAATGTGACATGGGTACAGGACTGCAAAATAGGCACCTTCAAACTCTGATCCATGGGCAGTTTTTTGCAATTTTACCTGGGAATGTACTGTGTACTTTGAGGATGACACACTGTCAGTACCAGCCTTTGCCACACTGGCACCTCCTGTAGCTAAATATGAGCTCAGAGAGGCTTCACTTTAGCTACTTGAAAGCTCACAACAAAGCAATGCCAATGATAAATAAATTATTCGTTGAATTTTCTTTTCATTTGCTAGTGCTACGACTGCCAATCACTCCAAGCTTGGAAACATTCCTCACTTGCAATTTTAGACCAGCTTCACCACTGACATAACAGAGCACTGATTGCATTTTGGTCTTTTTGGTTAACAGCACATCTTAATTTTCCTCCAAGATATCCCCAAAATACTTCATGCTTTCTGACCAATAGGATTATTGTGAAAAATAAAAGTAATTTTGACTTGGGTTCAACAATACTCCAGATGTGAAATAAGCCAGGAACTTATATGAGACAAATACAAACCTACTAATTTAATTCAGCCACACAACAGAATACCTAGGTATCATTTATGACACATTTAATTGTTACTCACATTATATGAAGCACTAAAGATATTTATAACAGTCACTGATTCATTCCATTTCTTTTAGATTCAATGCCTAAGAACATGAGAGGTTTCAAAGTGATGCAACCATCAAGATTTTAGACTTCTTTAGGAATTTGTTTTGCTAGAGGGTAGGCTATGTAAGCCTACACATTCAGTAGAAACTCCCACAAGTCAGGCTTGCGTGCAGACTCTGAAAGTCACGGTTTAAGAGTCTGAATAAAGATTGGAGCAATCACACAGACTCCCATGCTCCATTCATTACTTCCTTAGTATCGTAGCCACAGTCTAAGAATTCATATAAAGAAGCTGTCAGAGGAATTTGTGTCAATTTTCCCTTTCTTTGTTTTTCTAGCACTAGGACTCCAAGAGAAAGGACCTGAACTATATCTGAGACTACCTATAACTATATTGAGAGCTCATTCCTGTTCCCATGTAAGGAGTAAGGTATTTTTAGTTGTCTTCATGGAAGCTGAGCTAGATTCTGTCCACTCTTATTTTCCTCTTCCCCTTGGTCATTTGGCAGCTCACTTAACCTCTCAGAAGCTGCCATCAGATGCTACAGGTGAAGGGGAAATGTCACCTTTCTGAGTAAAGTCTCTCAACACAACACTCTGGTGGACCTGTGAAAACCTGTCTCATCACTAATGGCTCATTCTGTCATGTACCAGGGTAGCATCTCACATTTTAGATTAGAACAGACTGTTGCAGATGGAAGAGACCTATGGTGATCATCTGGGCTGACCAAAAGTTAAAGTATGGTCCAGATGCCTCTTAAACACTGAAAGGCTTGGAGAATCAACCACCTCTCTAGGAAGCCTGTTTCAGTTTTTGATTACCCTCTCACCAAAGAAATGCTTCCTAATCTTGACTGAACTGTATAAACTTTGTGCTGTCCAGAGATTTAAATGTTCTGATATGCTTACACATCTGCTAGCTTTAAAATATATTTTCAAAGACACCTCAAAACACCCCTTCAAAATGCAAGAGATTTAAAGAGATCATAGCAAATTCAAAAAAATATGAACACAAAAATGCCACAGGGCAGAACACAGCCATGTTCTCAGAAGCTTGTCTAGGACTTCCTAATAGCAAATGAAAGGCAATTCAGAAGTGTAGCAACGCTTCAGCACGTGAAGAACTGAAATGCCTCTCCCTCTGTACCCGAGTTACACTGAGAGGAAGGACTGTTTAAATACCAAAGCTGGCTCAGATGCACAACATTCTGAAAGTGATCTGAGCCCTCTAGTGATGGAGAAAAATAGTGAACTGGCCACTCCTTCAAGTAAGAAAAAGTTTCTCATTAGACTTAAAGATGAAACAAAGACAGCACTTCTCCAAATCCTTATGCAAGTTACATCCTGGTATTTTCCTTATACTAAAATGTAAGGCTTATGTTTACATCTGAGCCATATGTGAATAATACAGGATTTTATTTTGGCCTTGGACATTTTTTCCTTTTTGGGAAGTGCTATGACCCTAGTACTACACTAACTGTGAAATCCACTAACAGATTCTGAATTGTTAGCTCTTTTCCAGTGATATTCTATGTCATCTCCCACAACTGAACTGAAGTTTTATAAAAGGAACTAACTGAAGATGAGAGCTGACCACGAAGACTTAAAAACACTGTAACACACAGATTAACAACCTGGTATTTTTCTTCTCACCTCATTTTCCAGCTCATGTAAGTAACCTTACACTCACAGTATTGATCTCGGCCAAAATGAAGAAGGTTTGGTTGCATTTTGAATGTTTTGAGCAAAAAAACCTCCGTCCACAAGCTTCTATCAATCTTCAGCATTATACATCACCTCAGACGAAAACATATGGTAAATTTTTCTCTGTAGGAAAGACTGCAGGTTTAGGGTGGCCCAGTCAGCATTCATAGGCCCAAATCAAGCTTGGGAACCCAGCAACCCAGAGGGCACAGCTGGACACCCAGGCTGGCCACCACTGAGCCACAGCAAGCTGTGCCTGCCACAGGGACACCTCAGCAGCATCCCACATTTCAGTTACATTTGCAGGTTGGTGGGAGGGGTCCCCAAGAAGATGTTCTAATGCTTGTTAAGTGGCCTCATTTCTCATGGCAGCCACCACACCAGGCCTCCCTTATTTTAGAACCTTATTTTAACTCTGATGTACAACTTGAGGCCATGATTTTTCCAAAGGTAGGAGAATCCATTTTCTTTTACTGCAGAGAGCCCAGGTCATGAATACTCCCTTTAGAAAACCTGCTTCTTGAAAACAAGTGTTGAGATACAGCTCCTTGGTGAAAACCCCGGCTCCACGCATGGGAAAATGGTGCTTTGTCTCACACCCAGGCCCCCCCGAGTGCCTCCAAGATTAGCATTAGCTGAAGGCTTTTTAGTAACTCAGTTTTGGAGTCAAGTACCTACTGCTGAGGTCTCACTTAAGCATTCCTTTTAATCCATCCCAAAGTGATTAGCAGCACACATTTGAAGAGAAGTCAGCAGACTCCCACTCCAAAGAATTCTGAAAATCCCTATGTGAGACCTCAAAAAGAGACAAGATAAAAATATTTGAGATAAGGTGGGGGAAAGAATTGGACCAAAAAACATTGCTAGCAACAACTTAATTAATACAGGAGTAACAATTAAGATTAAATTTTGATACACAGATGTAGAGCTTGTGGTGATATTCTTAGTTAATTCACAGAATACAAATAAACTAGGTGTACACCAGAAATACTGACCCTTTGAATTACTTTGCATTATTTGAAGACTAACCTATATAAAACAGGCTTTGGTTAGACACTCTAAATTGTCATTCTACATTCTTTTTAGAGCACCCCAGAGGACAACTTCATGTGTGTAAACAAACACTCCTCGATAGTCCATGCTGATACTAATAGGAGCCCCCATTAGCCACCTGGAAAAAGATAATGATTACCTATTTATACTAGACCTCATTTATTAGCAGCACTGCTAATATAAACAGTTAAGTGCTAAGCACTAAAACAAAAACAAAAAAAGAAGGAAGAAGATGGCCAGCATGTGAGAGGGACTGTAAGCTGTGCCTGTTACCACAAAGAAGGGCTGCAACAAAATAGGACATTAAATTAGTTTCAAGAGACTGCACTGGTGCATGAAATTATTTCTTATGGTGCGCTGCATAGATCCATCCCCTGTGGGAATGCAAGCCTCAAACAGAGATACAGCCACAGAAAAAGGCCTGCTCACGGGGGTTGCTTGAATAAAGATGCCTGAAGACACAGGGCATTTGAATTTCACTAACTGCTTTATTCCTGAAACACCAGTTTAAAATACTAATAGTGGTCAAGTTTAGATCACACCCCATGAATAATTGTCGGGATTTCTTTTTTGCAGAACTGAGTTCATGGCTAGATTTCCAATATTATTAGAACTTGAAACCACTTTCCATAGTGCTATTGCACTCATGAGTCAGGCAAAACAATATTTTCTCCACAGCCATAAAGCTGAAACAAAATGAAAGCATATCAAGAGGGAAAGAACATATTAAACCCACCTCCTAGAAAGCATTATGAATTAAGATTTTACATAGTCTTATTAGAAGAAAACCTGCGTCCATGCCTTCTTCTGGATGCCAGCTGCTCTCGCTGCATAGGAAATATCCTCTGGGGAGAAGTAGGCAGCTGCTTACAGAAACAGTCTCTGCTGAGGTTGGGACAGTGACCACCACCAATATCTTTCTGCAACAGCCAAACCACAGCTTACAGGACCAAGTAAAGCTGCAAGCCCAAGGGATGACTGCAGTGACAGGCGAAGCAATTCAGGCCAGGGAACACAGGAGGCTCCACTCCCCATCCTTCCACAACACACAGCCTCAGCCACACCAGCCTGAGATTTATTCTTATTCTCTACTGTTAGTTAGGACAGTAACAAGTCCCAAACACAAAACTGGCAGGAGAGATGGTGTTTGCAGGGGGGTAGCACCTTGAAAATAAGTGAGTGCAGCCAGATATGGAGCAGACCTGTGCAGGTACCTTTGATGGCACAGGACTACGCTTGATCTTACACACACCTGGACACCTGCATGCCTGGTACAAACGTGCCCTTGCCTTTACTGCTGGCCTGAACCCTTGGTGTGCCAACATATAATTCTCTACCATTTCCAGTACTGTGATCTCCAGGCAACAGTTGATATCATTCTCCTCATTAGAGCCATTTTCAGCAGTGCCATGTACTGTCCTTTTTCTCTGCCATTTACAGATATGAACAACACCTTTTTGACACATATAAACATAACATCCTAAATAACCAGATATTAATAACTGTTATTTCTAGGATTGGTTGTCAATATTTAACAAGAAATGTTACTCATCAAATAAAGCAGGAAGAGAGGGTTTAAGCTTTTCTCCAAACAAAGTGGAATATGCTGGCAGATAACCCAAGATACCTTCCTTTTTTCCTGATTTTCCAATTCAATAGAAGGTTAAAAGTGCCTGCAGGACAGTTGTTGATCAAATTTAAATCAAAGTGTCAAACAAGACATATAGAGAACAACATCACACAGTCCACCATACCAGGAGCTAAAACTTCACATTGTCCTGATGTGGTTAGATAGGGAAAGTCGATAGGAAGATCTCGCGATGTACGAGAAGATAGGGCCCCTCTTTCTCCAAAGTTCTATAACCCATAATATCACGGTGATGATGTAATCGTTACTCGGTCATATAAAACATTGCACACCGGAAATAAACGCTCTTCACCGTCCACCACATTGGTGTTTGCGTGTGATTAGCCTGACAGGCCTGTAAGTTTAGCTGTCATGTCGCCCACGAACCGGGTCGCTACACCTCATCTGAGGCAACATAGTGGTGCCGAAACCCGGGGCCGCTCCCTGATACACGGGTTCGAGCGGCTGGATTTTGGGAGTCTCGCCAGATGCTGAGGGACAGCTGGAGCGGCAGGACCAACTTCAGCGGGGAGGACGCTCCCGTACCACCGTGATGCAGTCGCTCAGCAAGGTAGTTTCGCAGCTGCATAAGCAGTGGAGTATAGACTGCAAATCAATGGACTTTGAATGCACAGTTGCCAGATTACTAGAATTATGTGTTATTGATGATCCCATAGGTATATTACACCCAGATTGCTGGGTTAGGTGTACTAAGGCACTCATGGATGACGTGTTGTGCTTTAAGTCCAGCAAGTGCCTTAAAAGCTGGGCAAGAGTTATGCAAGCGCTGCGAAAAGCACTTCAAGAGCAGGAAACTTGGAAGGCAGCTCAAAGCTGTTTAAAGGTTACACCGCGGGTGGGGGTAGGAGCTGCCACTCAGACCACGTTCATTGACTGCCCCGCCGATTCTAACTGGCCATCCAATGATGACGGGCGACCCGAGTCGCCGTCTCGCCTGCCCGGTCCTAACGCGGGTTTAGCCGCGGAACATAATTTGCCGCCGGAGGGTGCTGATGCCACGGAGCCGCGGGGCGCGCCCGACACCGCGGGCCCTGGAGATGTCAGGGAAAGGCCTCCACCATACGCACCGCGAAATGGCGCTGGGGAGAGGAGCAAGGGGAGGAGCGAAGGGCGCCTAATGCGCGCGGACATACGCGATCGGAAGCCTAAGGGGAGGTGGGAGGATAGCGCCGATTGTAAAGGGGAGGAGAGCTCACAGTCCAATCAGGGATCGTGCCCTAGAGTATCTCCTTGTAAGGAGAAGAACCCGCTGGAAGGAAGGCGGAGAAAGGGAGGGGAAAAACCCGTCCCTGGGAAAGGGAGAGGGCGGAGTCCCACCAAAAAGCATCGCAGCCCAGAAGCCCACTACCACTTGGCTTCCTCCACCGATTCAGAAGGGGACTGGGGCCACCGACGGCACGCGCGGGAGACAGAGCGGCACACATTTAAACATGCATCCAGCTCAAGCTCTGACTCAGACTCAAACTTTGAAAACATGCAAATAAATTTCATTAAGCCTAAAAGATCTATGACATCATTCCCACAAGAATCTATGCCACTCACAGACTGGAAGGAGATCCAAATGGCATGTGCTGAGTGGGCTTCTCCCACAGTGCTAGCATTTCCTGTGAGAGAAGTGAATGGTCAAAAGACCTATTCCCCAGTTAGCCCCAAGGATGTGCAAGCAATTGTTAAAGCCATTTCTGAGAGAGGAATAAATTCTGCTATGGTTTCTACTTTAATTGATGGTGTCTTTGGTAACGACGACATGTTGCCTTTTGATATCAAACAAACATGCAGGATTATTTTTGATGGCGCTGGAATGATAGTATTTAGGCAAGAGTGGGAAGACAATTGCGCAAAAGAGCTAGCAAAAATAGCAGGGGACAACCATCCGCTACAGGGGTCCAGCTTACAACGACTGACAGGCAGGGATCCAACAATGGTCACACCTCAAGCTCAAGCCCAAAACTTGAGAGCCCCAGAGGTCGCAGTCACAACTTGTGCGCCCCAAGAAGCCATTCGTACGGTCTGCAGGGTAGTTGCCAAACCTGCCCCATGGCCTGCAATGAGGCAGAAAGAGAGCAAAAGTTTTACTAAATTTGTAGACTGGCTCCAAGCTGCCGTAGATGCTTCCAACCTGCCGGCAGACGCCAAAGGCCCAGTCGTCGCCGACTGCCTGCACCAGCAATGCAATCTAGCCACCAAAGAAATTTTGCACTCACTGCCACCCAACTCGAGTACTGTGGCGATGATTAAACATGTGGCAAGAGAGGAACACCTAGGTTCAGTCCACACCGCTGTAGCAGAGGTCATGGCTGTTCAGAGCCAAAAATCAATAAAGCCTGTGTTGTATAACTTAACTAATGAAACCTCAGTTTCTTTTGACAGGTCTACCACTGTAATCCTCCACGTCGACCTCGCTTCTCGTCCTTGACATGGACATCAGCAGTTTCACAACAGCGTCTGTGCTTTTGTGCTTTCCTGTTTCTAAGCCTGCCTCATGTTGGACAGGGAGAACTGGATGCGTTATCCCAGTGTCATTAGGCAGCCGAAATAGCTCAGTTGGGAGAGCGTTAGACTGAAGATCTAAAGGTCCCTGGCTCGATCCCAAGTTTCGGCAGAGCTACAGCAAAGACTTGAACAGCGTAGCCAACAACGCTCTCAACAGAACTGGTTTAGTTCAATGTTCAGCCAATCCCCATGGATTATTACCCTCATTTCCACGTTAGCAGGACCAGTTATTGTTGTTGTGTTCGTGCTTATTTTTGGTCCTTGCCTCCTTAATAAGTTAGCCCAGTTTATAAAAACCCGTTTAGATAAGATTGACATTTTATATTTAGAACAGAGACAGTTAACCTGAGTTTGCATGATAGTTCGTACTAATACACCGCGGTTACGTTTAATGTTCATTACTAACAAGTTCACGGTTTGTTGTTAATTGCATAAGTCATTCAGTTATAAAGTTCTGTTCATGGAGAGAGGGGGAGATGATGTGGTTAGATAGGGAAAGCTGATCGGAAGATCTCGTGATGTACGAGAAGATAGGGCCCCTCTTTCTCCAAAGTTCTATAACCCATAATGTCACGGTGATGACGTAATCGTAACTCGGTCATATAAAACCTTGCACACCGGAAATAAACGCTCTTCACCGTCCATCACATTGGTGTTCACATGTGATTAGCCCAACAGGCCTGTAAGTTAGCCACCGTGTCACTCATGAACCGGGTCACTACGCCTCATCTGAGGCAACATTGTCCCTTGAGTCCTCACATAAATTCTGGCCAGTTCATAACTACTGGTGCAGTAATGGTCTTAGCTATCTTGATGTCACTTCTCTGTGTAATGTATTATCTCAGTGAAGCTCAGGCCACTCCAAGGAGGAAAATACCCAAGTGGGATCTATGCTGGTAGAGTAAAAGTTAGATTGAGGGCAGCCCTAAGGCCAAGCTTGAATAGTAGATGTTCTGATGCCCTTGCCCTTACATTTTTTTCATGGCTGAGTAGGGCACAGCAGTAGCCTAAGGGCTGGGTAGCTGAGGGGGTTCGGTCTAGATAATCCTTTGGGTGAGAAACTTGTTTGAATGGATTAAGGAACAAGCCAGCAGAGCATTACTATCCTCTCACAGTCAGTCAGAAATTGTCCAACAGCAAATAGAGTCCAGCGAAAAAGACTTCACAAATGTGAAACCAACTACTGGAAGAGTGGAAGGCTCTTTGTAGCACCAGAGATATATATGGGGTGGTCTGAAATGTTATGTAGAGTTTGGAACACATGTTCAATCTGATGAAGACTCAGGATTTGGGCCATATAGGACTGCCTTCCCAAATCTACAAAAACTGAGTGAGAAAAGGTAAAATTCAGGATTAAATCCACCTGTTAATGCAGATAAAGTTGATGACTCAAATCGCAGGATTGTAAAGTGATGAAATAGAGAGGCACCAGTTGCACTAATCATTCTGAACCCTCTTATCTCTTCAGATTGATGTATGAAAACACAACCATCTCCAGCAAGGCTAGGCCTTGGGAGGCCTTTCACCATTACATTTCATTTAAAAGCTTTATAATGCTAATTAATAAACTCATCCAGTTAATTACATTATATTACTTTTACTGAGATAAACCTCTTGTTTGCAAAGGAAGGTCTAGGAAGATAGCAGTATTAAGTGACAAGTATGAGAGATTAATTTGCAAAATATTCCTTAATGTCTGATAAACTTTTAGACACCAAGGCTTGCTAGACAGTGACTCAAATTAAGTTCAGCTTGGATATTTGCCAGGTAAAGGCTCCATATTATCTAAAAGTCCTTTTTCCAAACTGGAACTAGATGCGATTCAATTCTTCTTCCAGTGAAGCACAGAAAACTTTTGCTGAGCATGGTTGATTAAATAAGGTTTTTATTTATTTATTTATTTTAAAACAGTTTTGTATTTTGACTTCTTTCTTCATATGCATGTGGCCAATGACTTACAGAAGAGTAAGCATGTGTTACCTTGCCAGGAAAGTGGGAAGGAGACAACTTGTGATAGGGCCTGAACCTGCCTGCATTTAAATCTATTGCAAAACTCAAAAACTCAATGGAAGGGTTTATACTAACCAACCTCCTATTCACCACAAATGAATGAATGAATTCACACAGATGAACACAAAGGATACTGGCACAAAATTATTTGAATGTTACTACTGCCCCCAGGAACTCAATGCTGTTAATGCTGGATGTCCTATAGCGCATACACAAAAAGCTCATAAAATGCATAACAGAACACATTAAATGACTCCACTAATGGGTCTGTCCCTGAACAGTGTCACAATTTATTTTTAAATTCAAGCCAAATTGAAGTTGTCCATATAGATGGAATTCAGAGGACCTGGAAGAGATTTCATTTTTTCTATTGCTAAAGACAAAACTTCCGAGCCTCTCAGTGACATTGGAGAGGAAAGTAGAATCATTCTAGTGGTACTACAGTATTTCACAAAAAGTTGAAACCTGATGGTATTCTGCAAGAGAAAAGTAGAAAAGTATTTACTAACATATTTTTAATTGGGAATTTGACCAAAGTTATAAACAGCATATAATATTAATCAACATTAATTATTTTTTCATTATAGCAGGTTATTCTCTAAGATGTTTAATTTACAGCATTTTGACAGCACCAAGAGCAGGTGTAGAACCAAAAATGGTACTGCTTATGTTGGAAGAAAATATCAGTTTATCTTACATTGCTCCTTGCAAGAATGGATGTCAATACTTCTTCCATAAGTGAGTCTGCATATAAGAACTTAATCCTGGAAGGACTGACCTCACCTCTCTGGTTTTCACCCTGGAAAGAGACTCTTTATTTATTTCTTTAAAACAAACAACCAAAACCTCAGAAACAAAAGTAAGAAAGCAGACAAAATGTGATGTGATGAAAACCAATGAAAAATACCTGCTTATACAATTGTTTAAACAGAATTTTTTATACAATTCTATGAAAAATAACTATTACTGTTATTTACAAATATGTGTTGATACAGAGGGATGCTGAGCAATTTCATACAACAGGCAAGCATTAGGCTTTGGATAATCAATAAACATCAGGCTCCATTCAAAATTTAGGTTAGCATTAACAAAGACCAAGCAAACCTTTTGATAATACTGTTATGCAAAATGTGATGTATCCCTCAAGAAATCATGGAATTTTTTTTCTTCATGACAAGCTCTACTCTTTTGAGGTGAAGGTGATAAACTAGTTAAAAGCATAAAGCAGCCAGAGAACTGAAAGATATAAGCTTCTTCAAGAAGCTGTGAATCTTCAAGACGCTGTGTTAGAGCCTGTGCCAGCAGCTCTTGCCAAACACAAGCACAATTAACCAAAGTGAGTCTGCAAAAGTCTGCAGGGAAAATAAAAAGGGGCAGGAAGAAAAGGAAATGGGGAATGTTCATCAGATCTCATGTCTGAACTATGAGACAGCACAATATAGGGTGAGTCATGTAGCAGAGAGGAAAAAGCAAGACTGTTGAGCAAAATAGAACATGAGATGGTAAATGGATACAGAATCCAAGTACAGCTTTTTCATAAGAAAAACAGGTCAGTGAAGGCAAAGATCTTTTCAAAACCCTGAGGATGTATCACACAGAACATCAGGAAACAAGGCAGCTATGGGATTGCATGCCCAAGAGGAAAGCAAAGCTATAAAGAGGAGTTAACTGGTGAAAGGACAACAGCAGATGTTCTCCCTTAAGGATAGGAGTTTGCACGTCACTGACAACACTGTTGGGAGGGCTAAGGTTTGCTTGCAGGGGCAGGTGTTTGTTTGTGGGTGTGTGGGTGTGGGGAGGGCTGGGTGTGCTGACAGGCTTACTTGGTGGTCATACCATGTATCAAGAAAGAATGGTAGGAGGAACAGCCACAACAGCTATCTGTATATCCTTGAGTTATTAGTGCAAAGACAGAACTTTGCAGAGCTCAGTAGTAGTTACTTGGCATAAAGGGGGACAGAATCATGCAGCTGTAGACAAACCCCAAACCAACAAAACAAAACCCAAATCCACAGCACTGAACAGCTTTCCAACTAGCAAGACTAAAACCTCTTGGTACTGCTGATCTTAGGAGTGGCAACATCCAAACACAGGCTGAGGGAAATACATTATTAGGAAGAACTTTATCGGAACGGTGCAGCACAAAGTAGGAACAAAATAAATAGGAAAGCACCAAAAGCATGCAATTTCACAGGCATCTATCAGTGCTGATTCCCTCATGCCCTCTCCTTTCTGGTGGGTATCTTTTAGGCCAACACCTTCCCCACAAAAGCACAAGAAACAAGACCATGCAAGAAACACTCCTGACTGCAGTTTGCTTTACAAAAGCCAGGATATTTGTGCACAGCTTTATTCTGGGCATCTTCTCCTCTCAGGCAGAGGATACTCCAGCTGCCATTGATGTCCCATGTCACCACAGCACTGCATGACCTGCAGGAGCCCTAGGAGGGAGCAACAGCCTCGGGTTAGCTGGACCTGGTGTCTCCAGTTGCTCTGGGACTCTGGTGTGTGCACACTATATTGGCTGCACCCCATGTGGCAATGCAGCAGACCAGAGTGGGTTACATGGCTGGTGGCTGGTCACATTTCACCATTTCCCTTAAACAAATCTTGTTTGATGAAATCCTGCTTCCACAAAGAGTAGCAGGTTCAGCTTTTGTGTTTAACAGCTGCCTGTGCTTAAAACTCTGCCTGTTTATGGTAATGATGAAATGGTGAACCAAGGTGAAAGGGTTAAATTACAGAAGCCAACTAAACACCAACCCTTTTCTCCTTCATTGCTAACTTCTCCTCCTGCTGCTGCCCCTGCTCCTGAGCCAGGGGACCCACCACAGGTCCATGCTCCAAAGGTGCAACATGCCAGTTCTATACAGAATACAAAATGATGGCTAAAACGTGCAAGGTTCATGTAGACAGATTAGGGTTTAATAATCCAAAGAAGGCCAGGAAACTCCCCCAGAAGGTGGA